>NC_081554.1:117819030-118452289 GCF_963082655.1 Stomoxys calcitrans | reverse complement strand
ACTTAAATGAAAGCTTAAAATGTTCCCAACATTTTAAGGTATGTCTCGCCATATCCTAGCCATAAATGAGATCGTAGCGATCAAAATACTGAAAAAAGTCAATTTTCAAGTAGTGCTATATTCATTGCTAAAAAACAAGTATTACGTCACATTTTATTGCAAAGATGTTAAATAAACTTTTATTTGGTAACACTTCTTCTACAAAACACAAAAAGAATCATGGAAATATCTCTATTCTATTCCATTTTATGGAACCGGCAATAAAAAAGTCAATTTTTCAAAAAAGTCGAATTTCCCAAATTTTGTTTTTGTTGTCCTAATTGCACATGACACACTATAGCCATATTTACGCAACATACCTTATCGTAAAGGAAATTTTCATACCTTTCCAACAATGTATAAAACATTTCTCAACTCGGATTCTATCTACTCTAAAATTCATTTACACTTCATTAAACTCTATATAAAAATGTCTATTTGTGAAATGGAACCTTATATGGGGCCTACACTAAAACATTGATAGATTTGCCCAGGGTTTACAATACAAATGTGTTAGAATAAAAAAAGGTCTCCTGCCAAAGTTTAAAAAAATTGGAATAAAAATATGTGTTTTAGAGCGAAAACACTTCGCATCGGCGTGCGTTTGTATAGTACCTACATCTATTTTTAATGTAAGCTGATGATTTTTGAATAAAAAGTAACCTAGAAATATACCTGCATATATATATATATTTGTGTTAAGATTTGATGCAGACAAATGTTACCTGTTTCGCTATGTCGAATTCCCAGGAAATCCACCGTATCAATGAATGTGAAAAAACCTACCCATAAAAAATTCATTGTCATTTTTTTTAACCAAATTCGAGTCCAGGTAAATAATTATAGAAGAGTAAGTAAAAAGAGGCACTTTGGACCCCTTTTTACGATTGCGTCTGATACCTGAAATGGGTCATTAATTGTGAATATATTGCATAAATATTTGAACAAAATCCAAATTTTCTTCATTATATTTTGTAGAGGCGTAAAGGACATTTATAAGTTATGGAAGTCATACTGAAGTATTCCACTCTTTCGAAAATTGTATGGGACATCAAAAATGATTCCAAATCATACACGGAGTCATTTAAGGAACTTGTTTACACTTTGGACCACATATATGGAATAAGGCTAAATAAAGACGCTTTAGACAAACTTGAAAAATTCTACAAATCATTTGAGAGAAGGTTGCCAGAATGTTCATTCGCAAAAATCAAGTTTTTCAAAATGTATGAGAAGTGGCTGAAATCGGATCTACTTATTGAAATTAAACCGCTGATTCCCGGCCGGCCTAGCAAAGCATACGACGAAGTTACGGAGAAAACCAAAAAGAAAAAACAAGAGGAACTATTGGCGGCACATCCGCCAAATTTAATAAAAGATACGTTCAAAACAGCATTGTTAAAAACACAACCAAAAAATGTTGGACGAATTGTCGATGTTTTACCATTAGCATCTCCGAAAAGGGTAAAGAGAATGGTAGAAAGTATTCCAACTCCAAAATCGACTACAGAATTCACGGAGGAAGATGCACTGGCCCTGATTTTGAACCTAGGCCTCTCAAGAAACAAATACTCAACAATGAGGAAGGCTCTTCGTGAAAAAGGATGGGGTTGTTTACCCTCAAAACATAAATTGTACAACACCAGGACGAAAATGGTGCCATCAAATATATACGTGGACGAATTAAAAGCAAGAGTGAAACTTGCTGATCTTGTTGAAAATACAGCTGTTAGAATTATTTCTAATTTTACTGAAGAACAGTTGAACACATGTAATAATTCCGAAGTGGTTTTGATCAGCAAATGGGGTTGTGATGGATCATCTGGATTTTCCGAATATAAGCAACAAACAGAAATAGATATAGGTATATTTCTAGGTTACTTTTTATTCAAAAATCATCAGCTTACATTAAAAATAGATGTAGGTACTATACAAACGCACGCCGATGCGAAGTGTTTTCGCTCTAAAACACATATTTTTATTCCAATTTTTTTAAACTTTGGCAGGAGACCTTTTTTTATTCTAACACATTTGTATTGTAAACCCTGGGCAAATCTATCAATGTTTTAGTGTAGGCCCCATATAAGGTTCCATTTCACAAATAGACATTTTTATATAGAGTTTAATGAAGTGTAAATGAATTTTAGAGTAGATAGAATCCGAGTTGAGAAATGTTTTATACATTGTTGGAAAGGTATGAAAATTTCCTTTACGATAAGGTATGTTGCGTAAATATGGCTATAGTGTGTCATGTGCAATTAGGACAACAAAAACAAAATTTGGGAAATTCGACTTTTTTGAAAAATTGACTTTTTTATTGCCGGTTCCATAAAATGGAATAGAATAGAGATATTTCCATGATTCTTTTTGTGTTTTGTAGAAGAAGTGTTACCAAATAAAAGTTTATTTAACATCTTTGCAATAAAATGTGACGTAATACTTGTTTTTTAGCAATGAATATAGCACTACTTGAAAATTGACTTTTTTCAGTATTTTGATCGCTACGATCTCATTTATGGCTAGGATATGGCGAGACATACCTTAAAATGTTGGGAACATTTTAAGCTTTCATTTAAGTTCAAAAAAAGCGAAAAAATCCCCGTGGAACTTTTTTTCCAGTGAGAAACTTTTGAAGTTTAGTAAAAAAATTGGCCATTTTGGTCTTAAGATAACGGTGTTGTTTGATATCGAAATTAGCCAAATTAGCACTTAAAACTTTTCTTAATACCTCGACTTTGTGAAAATGGAAAGAAATGATAATGCTTTGACGGCCAAAGTTTGCGAAAACTTAAAGGAAATGGGAGTATCTTTTTTGAAAAATTTTGCAATTTTTTGACAAAAAAAATATTTTTCATATTGAAAACGATGCCATTTTTAAACCGCCAAAGATATTCACGTGATTCCTTTTGTATTTTATGCACACATATGCTGGCATAATTTGTGTGAAGTATGAAGTTTATAGCTTTAAAATTGACGGAGTTATTAAAAAAACACTGAAAAAAACCAAGGCCAAATTTTCATATTTTAAAATTAAACAATTCATAACTCCTTAACAGTACACGATGGCATGGTACTTTATGCATAAGTTTTTTAGATCTTGTCAAGCTCTTTCTCTAGAGTCCTAAATCATGTAAATCGGTTGAGTAGATCAAAAGTTATGGCCACCAGAAGCTTGGAGAAGTCAAAAGTGGTCAACTTTGACACCCTGTAGCTCACCCTGTATTAAAGATATGGACCAACAACAGCACTTTTCTGAAAGCCTATGTCCTCCTCTACAAATGTCTAGAACATTTTGTATGGCTAAAATCAACAGATAAAAAGTTGTAGACTTATTTCCAATTTTTTTGCCATTTGGCCCACTGTGCGACGGAAGAAGAAAAACATTTGGACTACTCTTTGCAGGCTCTGAGTCTCCTAATCCCAGTATCCTTGAGTAGTTTACATCCCGGAATTCTTAGTCTACGAACCAGTCTTCCACACACCCAATGTCCTGGATAGGAATCACACCAAAACACCTGTCATCTAGTTGCCGCAGAAGCGGCGTTATAATGGTGCGGATTTATCTGCAGAAACCGGACCATAGTTGGGAAAGCAGTGGCACCACTCTTCCTCAAGACACTAGACACTTGCGG
Organism: Stomoxys calcitrans; assembly: GCF_963082655.1. Taxonomy (NCBI): domain Eukaryota; kingdom Metazoa; phylum Arthropoda; class Insecta; order Diptera; family Muscidae; genus Stomoxys; species Stomoxys calcitrans. Next base: position 118,448,618 of record NC_081554.1, on the reverse strand, counting down.
TGTGGACAATTCTCCTTAGATGCTTCACTAGCTGCTGCTGTCGAAGTACTTATTGGGTCCCGCCCTTCCCCGCTGGCGCACACCTTGAGCTCATTCCAACCGTATGACCCACCCACACAGGGCTTGTCGGGGCTTGTTTCAAAGACTTTCCCTCCTGTCTCGATAGTGGCAGGGTGACTTCCAGTGTCCTATAATCCTTCAGACTTTAGAGATGTGGTCGATTGTTTCTGAGACTGCTGAGTCGTCTTGTGATTCCAGAAATCCACCGCTTCTATAAGCCGTCAGCTTTAACTTTTTGAAGGACCCGACACCATTAAACTTGTTAAGGACCCAACACCATTAGACTTGTTGAGGTCTGCGAGACAGCCGGAGTTTAGTACGGACACTGCATGTCTCCGGTCACCATCAGCACCATCCAATCTACCAATCATCCAGTCGGTGGTTGATTGGGATTACATTTACTTAGTCTTCTAAGTATGGATTGAGCATCTGAGAGAATTCTTGGTATCCAAGCGTGTGCCATTGGTCGAGAAGGAAGATCTTCCTTCTTGACTAAATCTGGTCCTGTACCTGGCCAGATCTCACCAATCTTTTTTAGAGCACAACGATACATTTCATTTGAGTGTTGATCGCCGAAGGCAATTAGTGTGTATCGGCCTCGATACCAGCCTGCAACATCACAAACTGGAGGAGACCCAGGAAATTCCGCAAGGACATCGGAGCATACTGATGGCAGTCCATTGACTATCCCACTCCAATTATTTCTAGGTATGCAGCCCTGTTCTTCTCCCTTGTCGACAACTGTCATCATAAAAATGTCCCTAGCGACATTAGCAACAGCTAGTGTGAAAGATCTCAGACTGCTTACATCGTAGATACGTTTTCGCCGTATATTCGACATTTGTTCTACCAATGGGACTATACATTGAAGCCAAAGAGGGTAAAAAAAGAAGAAGAGTTGGCATTAGAGCTCAATTCGGGGTGACAAGTGACAAAAGTTTAAAGAAACAACATGTTTGAATTGCTTACGATATTTCATTTCCCCTTTTATACCAACTTTCGGTTGCAAAGACACAAAGCAAAATACGAAAATATGTTCGAACGAAGACCCGAATTAAAGCAGAAAAGCCCGAAAATGTTGCAACCCTCATTGTGATTCCAATTGGAATGCATCGAACAGGTTATGTCTCAAACGCGAGTTATTTTGCGGTATGGAGAAGACAAAGCAGAAACCCACTCTTCTTCTTTTTTACCCTCTTTGAACACAACAACGACATACAAAAGTGGAAACAAACAACAGCTTTGGCACAACATTGCTGAAAAGGAAGTCACACAGCTGATTTGGACAACTCCAGTGCGAAAAGGTAATCAATGGGACATGAGAAGATATCGATAGCCTGTATAGCTTATTGATCAATAATACGTTATTCCTAACACGGAAGATGTCCTAGGAAAAAAATGAATTCTTTCTATATGTTCGAAGGACGCATATATAAATCGTTTTGTAGAATACATTATTTAACAATGTGTTTGAAATGAATTGTGTAACTAAAACGTTAACATTTTATAAAATCAAGCTAGAGATCGATTCAGACCATAGCAGATACGTATGTTGAAGGTCATGAGAGAAGTCGTTGTAGAAAGTTTCTGCCAAATCTGGTGCGAATTGCGCCCTCTAGAGACTCAAGAAGTCAAGATCCTAGATCTATTTATATGGCAGCTATACCAGATTAGGAACTGATTTGAACTATTCTTATCGCAGTTGTTAGAAGTAATATCAAAACACCACGTCCAAAATTACAGCCAAATCGGATAAGAATTGCGCCCTCTAAAAGCTGAAGAAGTCAAGACCCATGATCGGTTTATATGGCAGTTATATCAGGTTATTAACTGATTTGAACCATACTTAGCACAATATTTGGAAGTGATATCAAAACACTACCTGCAAAATTACAGCCAAATCGGATAAAAATTGCACCCTCTAAAAGCTGAATAAATCAAGACCTATGATCGGTTTATATGACCGCTATACCAGATTATGAACCGATTTTAATTAGTTGTTGAGAGTGATACCAAAACACTACGTGCAAAATTTCAGTCAAGTCGGGTGAGAATTACGTCCTCTAGAGGCTCAAGAAGTCAAGACCCAAGATCGATTTATATGGCAGCTATATCAAAACATGGATCGATTTGAACCATACTTAGCACAGTTGTTGGAAGTCATACCAAAACACCACATGCAAAATTTTACTCAAATCGGGAGAGAACTGGGCCCTCTAGAGGCTCAAAAACTCAAGACCCATGATCGGTTTATATGGCAGCTATTTCAAAACATTAACCGATTTGGCCCATTTACAATCCCAACCGACCTACACTAGTGAAAAGTATTTGTGCAAAGCGGCTGGCTTTACTCCGTCGAAAGTTAGTGTGCTTTTGACAGACGGACGGACATGGCAAGATCGCTTAAAATGACATGACGATCAAGAAAAGCTTGCTTTTTTGAGGGGGCAAGAATTTATTTGGAGATAGATCAATATGGCAATTATACCCAAATATGGTTCGTCTTAGGATGCATTTGGCATAAATATGAGGACTGTAGAACAACTCACTGCTTAAAATTTCAGTAAAATCAGATCAAAGACACATATTTTATTAGCCAATGAAAAAAGCCAAAAATGGGCTTGATTTGGAAGAAAAATGCAATTTTTATACCCTCCACCATAGGATGGGGGGTATACTAATTTCGTCATTCCGTTTGTAAGATCTCGAAATATGCGGCTAGCCATATCCATCCGTCTGTCTGTCGAAAGCTTACTAACTTTCGAAGGAGTAATGCTAGTCACTTGAAATTTTGCAGAAATACTTCTTATGAGTGTAGGTGGATTTGGATTGTAAATGGGCCAAAGCGGTAGATGTTTCGATATAGCTGCCATATAAACCAATCTTGGTTCTTGAGCTTCTGGAGGGTGCAATTCTTATCGGATTTGGCAGAAATTTTGCAAGTTGGGTTTTGGAAGTACTTTCAATAACTGTGTCAAGTGTGGTCTAAATCGATTGATAAGCTGATATAGCTGCCATATAAACCTACCCTGGGTCTAGACTTCTAGAGGGCGTAATTCTTATCCAAATTGGCTCAAATTTTGCATTAACCGTTTTGGCATGACTCCCAACAACTGTTTCAAGTATGATCTAAAACAGTCCATATTCTGATATAGCCGCCATATAAACCGATCTCCCTATTAAATTTCTTGGGCTTTTAGAGGGCGCAATTCTTATTCAATATGGTTAAAATTTTGCATATATTGTTCTGGTATGACGGCCAACCAATGTTCTAAGTATGGTCTGAATCGTTATATAACCTGCCAAATAAAACTCATTTCCCAGTTTGACTTTTTAAGCCTCTGGAGGGCGCAATTCTTACTCGATTTGCCTGAAATTTTGGAAGTGGTGTATTTCTATGACTGATGTTTTTCCATATGAAAAAGTCATTTAAAGAACTTGACAAATGCGATCCATGATGGAGGGTATATAAGATGCGGCCTGGCCGAACTTAGCACGCTTTTACTTTTTATACCCTACACCACTACTGTGGTACAGGGTATTATAACTTAGTGCATTTGTTTGTAGGGAGGCCACCGTAGCGCAGAGGTTAGCATGCCCGTCTATGAACGCTGAACGCCTGGGTTCGAATCCTGGCGAGACCACCTCTCCAAAGAGGTGTCGCACTTGAATCAGACTGCTCCCATTGATTTGTGAGAAGTTTGCCCCTGTTCCTTAGTGGAATGTTCATGGACAAAATTTGCAATTTGGAATTTTTTGCATTTGATTGTAACACCCAGAAGGAAAAGAGATAGACCCATTGATAAGTATACCGATCGGCTCAGAATCACTTTCGGATTCGATTTAGCTATGTCCGTCTGTCTGTCCATGTTATTTGTGTGCAAAGTATAGGTCGGAGTTTTCATCCGATCGGCTTAAAATTGTGTACAATCATGTTTTTCGGCCAAGAGACGAAGCCTATTGAAATTGGAAAATATCGGTTCAGTTTGGATATAGCTCCCATATATATGTTCGTCCGACTTGCAATAATTATGCAATAAAATGGTCATTTGTTAAGCGGATTTCCTTATGACTCTCGATATTACTGGTGAATTTAATAGAAATCGGCCCAGATTTAGATATATATGTCATATATGTATATCGCCAGATGTTCACCCCAAGAGCCACTGCAAGCGCATTGTTTGACCAATCTTGCCAAAATTTTGCAGAATTAGATATAGCTCCCATATATATGTTCGTCAGATGTTGGGTAATTTGCAACAATGTTGTCATTTGTCAACCGTAGTTATTACAGTTTGAACATATTTGCTTGCCGAGTTCCACCAAAATTGGTTCAGAATTGGATATAGCTCCCACATTGAACTTATAGGGTAGGTGTAGAGTATTAAATAGTAGGTACCGCCCGACTTTTGCCTTTCCATACAGGTTTTATATTTATATTCGTTGTCGTTGCCAAGTTTATAAAAACTTTTTCCTGAAGAAGTTGGAAATTATCAACGAAACGTCGGATTAAAAAATGAAAAAAATTATTTTTATTTTTCATTGATAAAACAACGATCTTACATCCCAATAAGACAAAGTCTTAAATAGAAACATAGAAATTCAAAGGTCGAAAACCGAATATATATTTTTTTTTTCAATTACTTTTTCAAAAACGGTTATTGATGTTATCATTTTCGTGACTGAAGCCGTTTCAATTAAAAACTTGGTTGTATTAATTAATTTGGTGATTGAAACCGGTTTTTATTTTTTTCTGTGTACAACAATCAAACAATAACTTTTTTGCTTAATCTATAACGCACTAAAACTCTACTACGCATTCAGCCAGTTTATTAAAAAAATTGATTTGGAAACATTCGCCCAAAAGGGATATTTTTATGGAAAATTCGGGCAATATTCATTGTTTTACTTTTATACCCTGCACCACCACCTTGGTAAATGGTATTACAACTTTGTGCATTTGTTTGCAACGCTAAGACGGAAAAGAGCTAGACTCATAGAAAAGTATACCGGCCGGCTTAGAATCACTTCCTGATTCGATTTAGCTAAATATATCCATCTGTCCGTCCATCCATCTCTCTGTAGGGTCTGTCCATGTATTCTTGTGATCAAGGTACAGGTCGCATTTATTGTCCGATTGTCCTAAAATTTTGCACATGTCACTTCTATGCCCAAGGACGAACGCTATTGATTTTGAACAAAATCGGTTCAGATTGAGATATAACTCGCATATATATCTCTCATCCTAAATGGCCTGTTAAAGCTGTAGAAGCCACAGTTTTGCTCCGATCTCTACAAAATTTAGCATCAGGTCTTTTATTTGACGTCCTCATATGTGTGCAAAATTTCTCCCTTATATAACCTTCATCCGATAGTTTTAAGTTTTAAGGCTGTAGCATCCACAATTTTGGTCCGATCTTTACAAAATTTTGTATAAGATGTTTTATTTGATGTCTCAATACGCGCAGAAAATTTCACTTAAATCGGTTCTGATTTAGATATAGCACCCATATACATATATTTCATTCGATATGAAATTTAAAAGCAGTAGAAGCCACAATTTTAGTCAGATCTTTACAATATTGGGTATGAGATGCTCTATTTGACAAAATTTTATCAAAATCGGCACAGATTTAGATATTTCTCCCATATACAATATATCTTTTATGCGATATAGCCTTTTAAGGCTGTAGAAATCCACAATTTCTGTCTATCGTATGAAAATCTTACAAAGTTATATTCGATGTATCAATATGCAATGCAATGCAAAATTAAGTCTGACCTGATTTGGAAATAAGTTGTATTTAATAAAAGTAGTACGTAGACTTGGTGGTGTTGGGTATTATATTGCTGGCTTAAGAATACTTTTATCTAGAAAGTTCAGGACAAAAATTAAAGATATCTCTATCGTTTTTAGCACAAGTTTTTCAGTTTAAATTTTGGTTTTCACTTATATTAAATTTTCTTCTTATTTTTGGTTTTTCTCATGTCAGGCTGGGAGTTGTTTCTTCATCCAATTTAATACGGCACAAGGGCAAACAAATCCAACACTCGCCAAATTCCGTTTCTATGTCATTTGATTATGAATGAGTTTTATTTAAACTATACTGAATATTCAGTCCAGCATTCGGAATAGATGTTGCGAAGTAAATGAATTGATATCTAATTAAATTTTTTCTTTTATTAAATTGAAATTCCCCATTGGACTAGAACCATTTAATTAAGCACAAATTCCCAATGAAATAAAACTACCATATATTTGTGGTAGTGTGTAGCATATCACAGACTTGTTGTATTTCTGTTGACACTTACCAACCAAAACTAATCCACCACTGCAATTTTATATTAAAATCTAATTAGTCCAATAGCAAACAATTATAAGTCTTAATCCACCCTTTTACTCAGTACATTTGGGGATTACTCGGAAAACGCAGTTTTCACAGGACTACTAAAACAACACTCAAAAGCACGTGCTGATATAGTCTTACATCGTCCGGCTAGTACGCTACAATTCTTTGGGTTGATAATTCAAAAGCAACCGCCTGTCCACAAAATAGGAAACGAGCTGGGTCTCGTGGGGTTACTGCAGAATGGTCAGCACCATCTTCTCGGCTTTTCAGTATTAGAGTTGATGCTTTGGCAGCAGTAGAAGCTGGAAGCACTACCACTACCTTATATTGGCAACTAAAAGAGCGCGGTATACATACACATACGCACATCAAGGCACACACGCCTGCAATCAATGAATACTGATTTTGGAACAATAATCATAAAAGTCAACTAAACACGTGTCGCTGGCATCGGTAAAGGAAATGAAGTTTCTGTTACGCCTTTCGCTCATAAAGATCTCTGGCCTGGAGTGTTTTAATGAAGTTAGAACAACATCCGGTACTTCCAGGGATAACGACATGATTTTGAATATTGAAAAGTACAAATGTTGCGTCAACATCCGATGCCATTTAATGACATCCTTTTACAAGCCGACTACATGGGTGCTAGAGCGTCTCGTTGTCATTTGCGCATCATTGAATTTGCCCAAAAACTACAGTGCTATTTGATCCTTCCACATACTCGATTGAGTTTGATGTACCTTCAGTGCCAGAGTCCTATACATTTGGCGTTAAGAATGTGGGAACAGAGCGTGCAAATGAAAATGAGCAAGCAACATACAAATGTGCCCGCTTAAGTACACCAGTAATCTCTGGAGTGGAGAAGTACGCAAGCAGAGCGTGTTGTTGCATATAAATTATGAGCACATCCTAGGCAAATAGACAGACAAAGCACTGTTCTATTTTCCCCAATCACCCACTCATGCTTGCATTGAAAGCGCACAGGGCACCCACACGCAAATAAGGTCCTTCTCAAAAAGAAAACGGATCTTCTTTTACGTTTTGTCCTTTGATAACAACAACTTGTTCGGCAAGCTCTAGCCTTCTGTAGTTGTCATTAATGTCCTTCCTCAAGTGGCATCTCGAATTCATGCTCGTATTTCGATGAGCGTGCCTATGTGGTATTAGAGTTCGTGAGATCCCTTCAGCCAGGGGATTTGTATTCCATTAGAGACTATTGCGAATGCAGTTGAATCTGAAATCATTTTGATTGTTTTCCATTTAAACTGAATATACTTTTGAAAAAATCCCTGGTCTGGAAAATAAGATCAACGTTTTCTTTATTAAAACCCTAAAAGACAAGAATGGCAAAGCATTATCAAAACTACTAAGTACATACATACATCATAAATACACACACCCAGAGAAATTAGTGTGCTTATATCAGCAAATGCTGTTTTCTTGTTTGAAATTAAAATTTGTCAAAATTCCTGAACTTCTAAACAACAATTGAATCATTTGCTATATATTGTATTTATATAAATATTTGTAAATTTTAAGGATACACTTTCGATTTAAAAGCAGGCATAATAAATAATATAATATAATTTTGGCAATTATTTTGTCAGCTAATGAAAAAAATCAATAAAAACAAGTAATAACGTGCTAAGTTCGGCCGGGCCGAATCTTATATACCCTCCACCATTGATCGCATTTGTCGAGTTGTATGCGCGGTATCTCTTTTTAGACAAACATAGAATATTGAATAAGAACTGTTATCCTATTGGAGCTATATCAAGTTATAGTCCGATTCGGACCATAAATGAATGCTGATTGACATTGTAGAAGTCATTGTGTAATATTTCAGTTCATTCGAGAAGCAAAATCGAGAGATAGGTTTATATAAGAGCTGTATCAAGCTATTGATCGATTCAGACCATACTAGACACGTATGTTGAAGGTCATGAGAGAAGGCCTTGTACAAAATTTCAGCCAAATTGGATGAGAATTGCGCCCTCTAGAGGTTCAAGAAGTCAAGATCCCAGATCGGTTTATATGGCAGCTACATCAGGTTCTATATCGATTTACGCCATACTTAGCACTGTTATTGGAAGTCATAATAAAACACCTCATGCAAAATTTCAGCCAAATCGGATGAGAATTGCGGGCACAATTGGCTCAAGAAGTCAAGATCCAAGATCGGTTTATATGACAGCTATACCTGATTATGAACCGATTGAAATCATACTTAGCACAGTTGTTGAAAACAAAACACTACGTGCAAAATTTCAGTTAAATCGGACGATAATTGCGCCCTCTAGAGGCTCAAGAAATCAAGACCCCAGATCGGTTTATATGACAGCTATAACAGATTATGAACCGATTTGAACCATACTTGGCACAATTATTGGATATCATACCAAAACACGTCGTGCAAAATTTAATTCAAATCGGATAAGAATTTCGTACTCTAGAGGCTCAAGAAGTCAAGACCCAAGATCGGTTTATATGGCAGCTATATCAGGTTATGAACCGATTTCAACCATACTTAGCAGAATTGTTGGGTATTATAATAAAATACGTCGTGCAAAATTTCATTCTAATCGGATAAGATTTGCGCCTTCTAGAGGTTCAAGAAGTCAAGACCCAAGATCGGTTTATATGGCAGCTATATCAAAATATGGACCGATATGGACCATTTACAATACCAACCGACCTACACTAATAAGAAGTATTTGTGCAAAATTTCAAGCGGCTAGCTCTACTCCTTCGGAAGTTAGCGTGCTTTCGACAGACAGACGGACGGACGGACATGGCTAGATCGACATAAAATGTCACGACGATCAAGAATATATATACTTTATGGGGTCTCAGACGAATATTTCGAGTAGTTACAAACAGAATGACGAAATTAGTATACCCCCCATCCTATGGTGGAGGGTATAAAAATACAAGTAAGAAGGCGATAAGTTCGGCCGGGCCGAACCTTGGATACCCACCACCTCGGGTATATACGTAGATCACCTTTCGTCAAAATACGGTGAAAAATGCATACCTTATGCCCCATAGCAGCTATATCGAAATATGTTCCGATTTGGACCAAATTCGCCACGGACATTGAGTGGTTTAGTAAGTACAAGTCATTGTTCAATTTTGTAGAATAAAATATTGGTCTTTTTGGTAGCTGTATCCAAATATAGACTGATCTGAACCATGTACGACACGGATATCGAAAAGCCTAACATAAGTCATTATGTCAAATTTCAGCGAAATCGAATTATAAATTATTAGGGGGCCACGACTTTAAATCGAGAGATCGGTCTTTATGGCAGCTATATCCAAATCTGGACCGATCTGGGCTAAATTGAAGAAGGGTGTCGAAGGGCCTAACACAAGTCACTGTCCTAAATTTTGGCAAAATCGGACAATAAATGCGCCTTTTATGGACGCAAGACCTTAAATCGAGAGATCGGCCTATATGGCCCTTTCATTTCCGCTTACTCCGTTATGGCCCGGCACCCAAGCGATGCGGATTTTTCCATCTTCAGAGAAGGCGTTATCTCCTTCTTACACTGCAAGACAGTTCGTGACCTTACCGTCCCGGTTGTTATTGCCCTTATGGCAATTTTACAGTCGGTAAAGATGTTCACACTCGACTTCCTCGCGATAGCACCACACCATTTCAAGCTTTGCGTGATCGCCCGGATCTAGGCCTGCAGGACCGTATTATGGTCAGGCAGTCTATATCCCAGGCCCACTCTGTCCTCTAGCTTTGACCAATCCGTGCGCGACACCACTTGGTATAGAAGTTTTAGCATGGCCAAATACCTCACAAATAGGATAATAACCTGCGCTGAAATTTTTTCTAATGTTCACGAGGGGATTTGAACCCAGGAGTTTGAAGTCATAGGCGGACATGCTAACCTCTGCGCCACGGAGGCCTCCGACGTGTATTCACTTCTTTAAAAAGATTTCAATTTCAAGCTAAAAAGAATTTTATTTGATGACAAACTTTTTCTCAATATTCATTGAAATGAACAGCAATGAGATGTGATTTTAAGGACAAAATTGATGATTGTGCCGTTGACGACAATTGTCATGTTTTATTTTAGTATTCTGGAAAGACAAGCCGTGAAAATAAAACGCAAAAAAAATTCCCAATACAATTTTGGTTATTTGCCATAAAGTTTGTAAAATTTATAAATAAAACATGCAAAACATGTTTGGGCATATAAATCTAATACAACTTATTAAGATTTGTGCACGTGTTTTTATACCCTCCACCATAAGATGGGGGGTATACTAATTTCGTCATTCTGTTTGTAACTACTCGAAATATTCGTCTGAGACCCCATAAAGTATATATTTTCTTGATCGTCGTGAAATTTTATGTCAATTTATCCATGTCCGTCCGTCTGTCCGTCCGTCCGTCCGTCCATCTGTCTGTCGAAAGCACGCTAACTTTCGAAGGAGTAAAGCTAGCCGCTTGAAATTTTGAACAAATACTTCTTATTAGTGTAGGTCGGTTGGTATTGTAAATGGGCCATATCGGTCCATGTTTTGATATAGCTGCCATATAAACCGATCTTGGGTCTTGACTTCTTGAGCCTCTAGAGTGCGCAATTCTTATCCGATTGGGATGAAATTTTGCACGACGTGTTTTGTTATGATATCCAACAACTGTGCTAAGTATGTTTAAAATCGGTTCATAACCTGATATAGCTGCCATATAAACCGATCTTGGGTCTTGAATTCTTGAGCCTCTAGCGTGCGCAATTCTTATCCGATCAGAATGAAATTTTGCATGATGTGTTTTGTTATGATATCCAACAACTGTGCCAAGTATGGTTCAAATCGGCCAATAACCTGATATAGCTGCCATATAAACCGATCTTGGGTCTTGACTTCTTGAGCCTCTAGAGTGCGCAATTCTTATCCGATTGAAATGAAATTTTGCACGACGTGTTTTGTTATTATATCCAACAACTGTGCCAAGTATGGTTGAAATCGGCCAATAACCTGATATAGCTGCCATATAAACCGATCTGGGATCTTGACTTCTTGAGCCTCTAGAGTGTGCAATTCTTATCCGATTGAAATGAAATTTTGCACGACGTGTTTTGTTACTATACCCAACAACTGTGCCAAATATGGTTCAAATCGGTCCATAACCTGATATAGCTGCCATATAAACCGATCTTGGGTCTTGACTTCTTGAGCCTCTAGAGGGCGCAATTCTTATCCAATTTGAATGAATTTTGGCACGTAGTATTTTGTTATGATATCCAACAACTGTGTCAAATAAGGTTCAAATCGGTTCATAACCTGATATAGCTGTCATATAAACCGATCTGGGATCTTGACTTCTTGACCCCTAGAGGTCGCAATTATTATCCGATATGCCTGAAATTTTGTACGACGGATCCTCTCATGACCATCAACAAACGTGTTTATTATGGTCTGAATCGGTCTATAGCCCGATACAGATCCCATATAAATCGTTCTCACTATTTTACTTTGTGAGCCCCAATGGGCGCAATTCTTATACGAATTGGCTGAAATTTTACACAGGTCTCCAACATATAATTTAATTGTGGTCCGAACCGGACCATATCTTGATATCGTTTTAATAGCAGAGCAACTCTTTTCTTATATCCTTTTTTGCCTAAGAAGAGATGCCGGGAAAAGAACTCGACAAATGCGATCCATGGTGGAGGGTATATAAGATTCGGCCCGGCCGAACTTAGCACGCTTTTACTTGTTATAAATATCTAGCTGACCCGGGCACGTTCCGCTGCGCCTTCTTTTACTTTAAATGGAAGAAAAGTCTCATTGGAATGTTTATTCTCCACAATTAAAGATCTTTTTGTGAAATACCATGCTAACTTGACTAACAGTTTAACAATATTAGTGTCTTTATCTGAATCCTATATAATCTTTATTGGTCTACGAATTTAAGTTTGGTGGTGTTTTCGGGGAAGAGGTGGTCCCCTAGATACTTGGCCCTGAAAAAATATCAGCATCGTGCTCTTATTTCAAATACCATTTATTTAAACCCTATATTGCCAAAGGTTTTGAGGGGAGTTTACAGGATGAGGCGTCGCCCAAACACGTGGTCCCAAAATTGGTTATCAAATTCGTTTTCTAATCTCAAATACCTTCGAGCCACATATTGGCATGGTTGAAAAATGTCTCAGAATCGTATTCTACATTCAAATACCTTTTATTTAAGCCCCATATTCCCATGGTCAGTAAATAATTCCAGTTTGGGGGTGTTTTGGGGAAGGGGTGGACCCCCAGAAACGTGGTCCCACATTTGGATATCCGATTCGTATTCCACTCGCAAATACCTTTCATTTGAATCCCATATTGCCATGGTCGGTAAGTATGTCCGATTTAGGGGTGTTTTGGTGTTTGGGGTGGTCCCCCCAGCACTTGGTCCGACAATTGGATATCAGATACGTTTTTTTATCCTAAATACCTTTGATTTGAGTCCCATATTGTCGTGATTGGTCTAAATATATGTTTGGTAGGTTTTAGGGTGGGGCAGCCCCCCTAGGTACCCCATCCGAAATTTGGATACCAAATTTTTATTTTTAGGGTACTATATGCGAGCACACAAAATTTCGCTTAAATCGCACCACCCATCTCCGAGATATGGCGTTTCTGAAAATTAGGGTAAGGGGGAGGGTCCGCCTCCCCTTCAGATATAAAAAAATGTAGTAGCTTTTTTTCAACACGGGGTCGTTATGCACTATCTGTTAAAATTTCAAGAAAATCGGTTCAGCCGTTTCTGAGTCTATAAGGAACACACAAACATACAAACAAACAAACCTACAAACAAACACAAATTGATTTTTATACCCACCACCGGATGATGGGGGTATTTTGATTTTGTCATTCCGTTTGCAACACATCGAAATATCCATATTCAGATTTGGATATAGCTGCCATATAGACCGATCCTCCAATTTATGGTCTAAGCCCCATAAAAGCCACATTTATTATCCGATTTTGCTGAAATTTTAGACAATGACTTGCGTTGAGCCCTTCGACATCCTTCAGCAATTTGGTTCAGATCGGTCCAGATTTGGATATAGCAGTCATATATACCGATCTTCCGATTTAGGGTCTTGGGCCCATAAAAGCCACATTTATTATCCGATTTTGCTGAAATTTGGGACAGTGAGTGGCCTTAGGCCCTTTGACATCTTTTTATACCCTCCACCATAAGATGGGGGGTATAACTTGTAAAATTGTAACTACTCGAAATATTCGTCTGAGACCCCATAAAGTATATATATTCTTGATCGTCTTGACATTTTATGTCGATCTAGCCATGTCCGTCCGTCTGTCCGTCCGTCCGTCCGTCCGTCTGTCTGTCGAAAGCACGCTAACTTCCGAAGGAGTAAAGCTAGCCGCTTGAAATTTTGCACAAATACTTCTTATTAGTGTAGGTCGGTTGGTATTGTAAATGGGCCATATCGGTCCATGTTTTGATATAGCTGCCATATAAACCGATCTTGGGTCTTGACTTCTTGAGCCTCTAGAGTGCGCAATTCTTATCCGATCAGAATGAAATTTGGCACGACGTGTTTTGTTATTATATCCAACAACTGTGCCAGGTATGGTTCAAATCGGTTCATAACCTGATATAGCTGCCATATAAACCGATCTTGGGTCTTGACTTCTTGAGCCTCTAGAGGGCGCAATTCTTATCCGAATGGAATGGAATTTCGCACGACGTATTTTGTTATGATATCCAACAACTGTGCCAAGTATGGTTTAAATCAGCCCATAACCTGATATAGCTGCCATATAAACCGATCTTGGGTCTTGACTTCTTGAGCCTCTAGAGGGCGCAATTCCTATCCGATTTGGCTGAAATTTTGCATGATGTATTTTATTTTTACTTTCAACAACTGTGTCAAATAAGGTTCAAATCGGTTCATAACCTGATATAGCTGCCATATAAACCGATCTGGGATCTTGACTTCTTGACCCCTAGAGGTCGCAATTATTATCCGATTTGCCTGAAATTTTGTACGACGGATCCTCTCATGACCATCAACAAACGTGTTTATTATGGTCTGAATCGGTCTATAGCCCGATACAGATCCCATATAAATCGTTCTATCTATTTAACTTCGTGAGCCCCAATGGGCCCAATTATTATACGAATTGGCTGAAATTTTACACAGGTCTCCAACATATAATTTAATTGTGGTCCGAACCGGACCATATCTTGATACCGTTTTAATAGCAGAGCAACTCTTTTCTTATATCCTTTTTTGCCTAAGAAGAGATGCCGGGAAAAGAACTCGACAAATGCGATCCATGGTGGAGGGTATATAAGATTCGGCCCGGCCGAACTTAGCACGCTTTTACTTGTTCTATTTGGCCCTGATCGGTCCAGATTTGGATATAGCTGCCTTATAGACCGATCTCTCGATTTAAGGTTTTGGGCCATAAAAAGCGCATTTATTGTCCGATGTCGCCGAAAGTTGGGACAGTGAGTTGTTTTGGGCCCTTCGATATTTGTCTTCAGTTTGGCTCAGTCGGTCCAGATTTGGATATAGCTGCCATATTGACCGATCTCTCGGTTGAAAAATGACTTGTACTTATAAGCATTTGGTCTAAATCGGATGATATGTCCATATAGCTGCTATGGGGCATAAGGTATGCATTTTTCACTGGATTTTGATGAAAGGTGGTTCACATATATACCCGAGGCCCGGCCGAACTTAACGCCTTTTTACTTGTTATATATAAGACTAGCTGACCTGGGTTCGCTACGCTACGCTTTCTTTTACTTTATATTAAACAAAAGTTTCCTTGGAATTTTTGTTTTTGACAATTAAAGACACGATGAGGCGTCCCCCAAACACATGGCCCCAAAATAGGTTATCAAATTCGTTTTCTAATCTATTCTAAAGGTCTAAATTAAAGGTATTTTAATTTGAGCCACATATTGGCAGGGTTGCAAAGTTTTTACAATTTGGGGGGTGTTTTGGGGAAGGGTTGATGCCCTAAATACATGGTTCTACATTTGGATATCAAATTTGTATTCTAAGCTCGGAAAATATATCAGCAACGTGCTCTATTCTCACATATCTATATAACATTTATTTGAACCCCATATTGCTACTGGCCTCAAAATTTGATATAAAATTCGTTTTCTAATCTCATTTAGACTCCTTATTGCCAAAGTCGGCAAATATGTCCGGTTTGGGTATTGGCCCTAAAAAACATAAATATTTAGTTCCACTCTCTTTAAGACCCAAATTCTTTTGGTGAGCAAATACGTTCTATTTGAGGGTTGTTATGGTGGTGGAACGTCCCGCAGACAGTTGGTCCCTAGTGTTCACACAGATATGTGGTCTACTCCCAAATATCTTTAATTTGAGTCCCATTTTTCCAAAGTCGGCAAACATGACCGGCTTGGGGGTGTTTTGAGGTATGGGCGGCCACTCCGTGAGTTGGCCTTAAAAATATCTATCGGATTCGTGAAAAAACCCTCTTATTTGAGCCTCATATTGCAATAGTCAGCAAATACTTACTATTTGGGTGGTGTTGTGGGGTGGGGTGGCCCCATAGACACTTTTCCCGAACATTGATATCAAATTCGTGCTTTACTCACGAATACCTTTCATTTAAGCTCCATATTGCTATGGTCGTAAATTTGTCCCCTGTGGGGGATGTTTTTGGTGAGAGACGACCCCCAAAACACTTGATCCCACATTTGGATATCCGATTCGTATTCTACTCGTAAATACCTTTCATTTGAATCCCATATTGCCATGGTCGGTAAATATGTCCGATTTAGTGGGGTTGTGGAGCTTGGGGTGGTCCCCCAAGCACTTGATCCGAAAATTTTATATCAGATACGTTTTTTATCCTAAATACCTTTGATTTGTGAAAATTTCAAGAAAATCGGTTCAGCCGTTTCTGAGCCTATACAAACACAAATTTATTTTTATACCCACCACCGAAGGATGGGGGTATATTCATTTTGTCATTCCGTTTGCAACACATCGAAATATCCATTTCCGACCCTATAAAGTATATATATTCTTCATCAGCGTAAAAAAATTAAGACGATCTAGACATGTCCGTCCGTCTGTCTGTTGAAATCTCGCTACAGTCTTTAAAAATAGAGATATTGAGCTGAAATTTTGCACAGATTCTTTTTTTTTTTTGCCCATAAGCAGGTTAAGTTCAAAGATGGGCTATATTGGACTATATCTTGATATAGCCCCCATATAGACCGATCCGCCGATTAAGGGTCTTAGGCCAATAAAATCCACATTTATTATCCGATTTTGCTGAAATTTGAGACAGTGAGTTGTGTTAGGCCCCCCTATGTCCTCCGTCAATTTGGCTCAGATCGGTTCAGATTTAGATATATAGCTGCCCTATAGACCAATCCTCCGATTTAGGGTCTTGGACCCATAAAAGCCACATTTATTATCCGATTTTGCTGAAATTTGTGAAGGGAGTTCTGTTAGGCCCTTCCGCCCTCCGATTTTGCTGAAATTTTATACAGTGACTTGCGTTGAGCCCTTCGACATCCTTCGTCAATTTGGTTCAGATCAGCCCAGATTTGGATATAGCTGCCATATATACTGATCCTCCGATTTAGGGTCTTGGGCCCATAAAAGCCACATTTATTATCCGATTTTGCTGAAATGTGGGACAGTGAGTAGCCTTAGGCCCTTTGACATCTTTTGGCCTTGATCGAATCAGATTTGGATATAGCTGCCATATAGACCGATCTCTCGATTTAAGGTTTTGGGCCCATAAAAAGCGCATTTATTGTCCGATGTCGCCGAAAGTTGGGACAGTGAGTTGTGTTGGGCCCTTCGATATTTGTCTTCAGTTTGCCTCAGATCGGTCCAGATTTGGATATAGCTGCCATATAGACCAATCTCTCGGTTGAACAATGATTTGTACTTATAAGCATTTGGTCTAAATCAGTTGATATGTCTATATAGCTGCTATGGGGCATAAGGTATGCATTTTTCACTGGATTTTGATGAAAGGTGGTTCACATATATACCCGAGGTGGTAGGTATCCAAAGTTCGGCCCGGCCGAACTTAACGCCTTTTTACTTGTTATATAAAGGGTGATTTTTTTGAGGTTAGGATTTTCATGCATTAGTATTTGACAGATCACGTGGGATTTCAGACATGGTGTCAAAGAGAAAGATGCTCAGTATGCTTTGACATTTCATCATGAATAGACTTACTAACGAGCAACGCTTGCAAATCATTGAATTTTATTACCAAAATCAGTGTTCGGTTCGAAATGTGTTCAAATTTTGACAAATTTTGTTCAGCGATGAGGCTCATTTCTGGTTGAATGGCTACGTAAATAAGCAAAATTGCCGCATTTGGAGTGAAGAGCAACCAGAAGCCGTTCAAGAACTGCCCATGCATCCCGAAAAATGCACTGTTTGGTGTGGTTTGTACGCTGGTGGAATCATTGGACCGTACTTTTTCAAAGATGCTGTTGGACGCAACGTTACGGTGAATGAACACATTTCGAACCGAACACTGATTTTGGTAATAAAATTCAATGATTTGCAAGCGTTGCTCGTTAGTAAGTCTATTCATGATGAAATGTCAAAGCATACTGAGCATCTTTCTCTTTGACACCATGTCTGAAATCCCACGTGATCTGTCAAATACTAATGCATGAAAATCCTAACCTCAAAAAAATCACCCTTTATAAGACTAGCTGACCTGGGTTCGCTACGCTGCGCTTTCTTTTACTTTATATTGAACAAAAGTTTCCTTGGAATTTTTGTTTTTGACAATTAAAGAGCTTTTAGTGAAATACCATGCTACGAAAATAGTATATGTACGTCGCTTGACTAACAATTTAACAATATAAGTGCCTTTATCTATATCCCATATGATCTTTATTGGTCTACAAATTTAAGTTTGGTTATAAGGTGTACTCCATTTAAAAAAATACTTATTCAATAAATAAATACTTATTCAAAATACTTATTTCAGCCCGATATTCTCATGATATTTGATTTAGGCGTGTTTTCGGGGGTGAGGTGGTCCCCCAGACGCTTGGCCCTGAAAAAATATCAGCATCGTGCTTTTCTTTCAAATACCATTTATTTATTGCCATTAGTTTAGGTGACTTTACACGATGAGGCGTCCCCCAAACACATGGCCCCAAAATAGGTTATCAAATTCGTTTTCTAATCTATTCTAAAGATCTAAATTAAAGGTATTTTAATTTGAGCCACATATTGGCAGCGTTGCAAAGTTTTTACAGTTTGGGGGGTGTTTTGGGGAAGGGTTGATGCCCTAAATACATGGTTCTACATTTGGATATCAAATTTGTATTCTAAGCTCGGAAAATATATCAGCAACGTGCTCTATTCTCACATATCTATATTACATTTATTTGAATCCCATAATCTAATCTCATTTAGACTCCTTATTGCTAAAGTCGGCAAATATGTCCGGTTTGGGTATTGGCCCTAAAAAACATAAATATTTAGTTCCACTCTCTTTAAGACCCAAATTCTTTTGGTGAGCAAATACGTTCTATTTGAGGGTTGTTATGGTGGTGGAACGTCCCGCAGACAGTTGGTCCCTAGTGTTCACACAGATATGTGGTCTACTCCCAAATATCTTTAATTTGAGTCCCATTTTTCCAAAGTCGGCAAACATGACCGGCTTGGGGGTGTTTTGGGGTATGGGCGGCCACTCCGTGAGTTGGCCTTAAAAATATATATCGGATTCGTGTTCCATTCTAAAAACCCTTTTATTTGAGCCTCATATTGCAATAGTCAGCAAATACTTACTATTTGGGTGGTGTTGTGGGGGTGGGGTTGCCCCATAGACACTTTTCCCGAATATTTATATCAGATTCGAACTTTACTCCCAAAGACCTTTCATTTAAGCCCCATATTACCGTGGTCGTAAATTTGCTCCCTTTGGGGTATGTTTTTTGGGGAGAGGCGGCCCCCAAACACTTGGTCCCATATTTGCATATCAGATTCTAATTCTACACTCAAATACCTTTTATTTAAGCCCCATATTCCCATGGTCAGTAATTAAGTCCGGTTTGAGGGGTGTTTTGGGAAGGGGAGGACCCCCAGAAACTTGGTCCCACATTTGGATATCAGATTCGTATTCTACTCGCTAATATCAAAACATCGGTAAATATGTCCGATTTAGGGGTGTTTCGAACGTTGGGGTGGTCCCCCTAGCACTTGGTCCGACAATTGGATATCAGATACGTTTTCTTATCCTAAATACCTTTCATTTGAGTCTCATATTGTCGTGATTGATCTAAATATATGTTTGGTTGGTTTTAGGGTGGGGGTACCCCTACCCCCTAGGTACCCCATCCGAAATTTTGATACCAATTTTTTTTTAGGGCACTATATGACAGCACACAAAATTCAAAATTTCGCTTAAATCGCGACACCCATCTCCGAGATCTGGCGTTTCTGAAAATTG
Organism: Stomoxys calcitrans; assembly: GCF_963082655.1. Lineage (NCBI taxonomy): Eukaryota > Metazoa > Arthropoda > Insecta > Diptera > Muscidae > Stomoxys > Stomoxys calcitrans. Next base: position 118,428,738 of record NC_081554.1, on the reverse strand, counting down.
GGGTAAGGGGGAGGGTCCGCCCCCCTTTAGATATGAACAAATTTAGTACCCTGTTTTCACCACGGGATCATCATCTATCCATCAAAAATCTGTGAAAATGTCAAGAAAATCGGTTCAGTCGTTTCTGAGTCTGTAAGGAACACGCAAACAAACCTACAAAAAAAAAACACAAATCGATTTTTATATATAAGAAGATTGATTTTAATTATACCCTATACCACCACTGTGGTACAGGGTATTATAGATGTGTGCATTTGTTTGCAACGCTAAGAAGGAGAAGAGCTAGACCTGTCGATAAGTATAAGGATCGGCTAGAATCACTTCCTGATTCGATTAAGCTATGTCCGTTTGTCTGTCCAAGTATTCTTGTAATCAAGGTACAGGTTGCATTTGTTGCCCGATTTTCACAAAATTTTGCATAAGTGTCTTTTTTGGTCGAAGGACGAACGTTATTCATCTGTCCAGATTTAGTTATAGCTCCCATATATATCTTTCATCCGATGTGCCCTTTTAAAGCTGTAGAAGCCACAATTTTGGTCCGATCCATACAAAATTTGGCACGAAGTGTTTTTTTTTTAACCACCCAAAGTGCTGAAAAATTTTTTTGAAACCGGTCGAGATTTAGATATAGCTGCTATATATTGAGTTGCCCAAAAAGTAATTGCGGATTTTTTAAAAGAAAGTAAATGCATTTTTAATAAAACTTAGAATGAACTTTAATCAAATATACTTTTTTACACTTTTTTTCTACAGCAAGCTAAAAGTAGCAGCTGATAACTGACAGAAGAAAGAATGCAATTACAGAGTCACATGCTGCGAAAAAATTTGTCAACACAGACTATATGAAAAATCCGCAATTACTTTTTGGGCAACCCAATATATCTTTCATCCGATATGCCCTGTAGTAGCCACAATTTTGGTCCCATCCTTACAAAATTCTGCATGGAGCATTTTATTCAACGTCCTCGGTCCAGATTTAGATATAGCTCCCATATATATTTTTCATCCGATATGGCCTTTTAAGGCTGTAGAAACCACAATTTTGTTTGGACCTTTACAAATTTTGGCATGGGCCGTTTAATTCAACGTCCTCATATGTATGCAGAGTTTCATAAAAATCGGTCCAGATTTAGATATAGCTCCCATATATATTTTTCATCCGCTATGGCCTTTTAAGGCTGCAGAAGCCACAATTTTCGTACCATCGTAAGAAAATCGTATAACGTTTTATTCGATATTTCAATAGGTATGCAAAATTAAAGTCTGACTAAATTTGGATATAAGTGCTATCTATCAAAATACTGCTGACATATCTTCTACATAAGCCCGCACTGGTAATTTATCCAGAATTTTGTTGGCCTGGATAGATGTTATTTTCATATAAATTTCATTGCACTGCTATGGTATTAAAATAAAACACAGCTAATATCTGTCAATGTAGGTGTGATTCTATTCAAATTAAATGTTGTTGAAGCATTTTGAGCTTTTGATGTTGTTGTCATAGATTTCAAAGACATCCTGGTGATGCTGATACCGAAGACGTGTAAGAATTCTATGCCTTTGTTAGTTCGACATGATTCGGATGACGATGACGATAATTAAAGCTAAAAGTTTATAACATCATAAAACACTTAGGATTCATTTGATGTCAACGTAATTGTTTTATTGTTAGGCAGACACAGAAACCTCCTCTCGCATACAGATTTCCACCAACAGACTGTGTACTCTACAAATAAACGGTCGGTGTATAACGGTATACAAATGCAAATTTACCCATGAACATTCCATTAAAAAACAGGGGCAAACCTCTCACATATAACGGTACACCCGGAAAAAGTTGATACCAAACGTGCTCTTTTCAGTACCATACCGTATAGTAAAGCAATACCGTATGTTGTGTATGAAATATAAAATGATTGGTACTATCGTTTGGCACTAGCATTATTACCGAACTGGAATTGATTTGTTACTGGTTTTTGTACCAAATCATTATTGGTTTTAGTTCCATACCGTTATTGAATATTCCGCCCACTAATGAACCAAAATTAAATACGGTCAAAATTAAGGTCAAAATAATTTTATGATATGTATAGAATTTTATAAATAATTTAAATAACAAAATTTCTCACTTTTACATATTGCCATGCAAAAAGAAGTACTGTTATTTTTTTAAAATGATTATGAAGTTAAAAAAGCAGTTCACATGCACTTTACTTTAATTGACTACGACAGAACATTTGTCTCATAGGGCGAACATAGGATACGGCCCAAGCGCATCGATCTTCTGTGCTCCTTCTAAAATCTCTGACACTAAGTTTCGAGAGAAACTGGTTCCGAGGCAAGTACCCATGACTCGGAACCATATAACAACACATACAGGTAGTATTAGTTTTTTGCATAGATTAATTTTCGTATGTCGAAAGGTGGCATTGTTTCTAATCTGCTTGCTTAATCAAAACTAGCATCTGTCTGTCAATATTATTCTTCGCTTAACTTCAAACCAGATGTCATTCGTAGATTCGAGGTAGATAAAGAGTGGAATATTTCAAAATTGTGTTTTCCAATTTTCATTAGTTTCTTTATCAGCTCGGGTGTACAATAGAGCTGGCAAACTATCAATGCTCATAACATTCGAAAATTTCTAATAATAAATATCGATAGTATTGATACTATCGTTAATTTCCCATCAACTATATTTCAATTGAAAATAAGAAGTTAAAATCTGAAGATCAATTTATATAGAAGCAATATCAATGCATAGACCGAAATTTACTAAAGTCAGTTGGAAGTCATGAGAGAAATCGGTGTAAAAAATGTTAGCCCAATCGGATAAAAATTGGGCCCTCTATAGGTGCAATGTAAAGGATATATTCAGTATCGAATGGCTTATTTTTGTTGAATTTTGCAAAAAATTTAACTTTGCCGATAGTATTAATAGGAAAAAATATCAATCAATATTCAGACAAAAAATGATATATAGGGAGTAGAGTTGATATGCATTTTCCATTCAGTCCATTTTGTCTTCTTTCCATTTACTGCCAGACCCATTTTCTCCGATTCTCTTTCAATACTTTCAAAGACTAAGTAACTACTTCCGCTGACCATCACATGATATCAATGTCGTTGGCATAGGCGAGAGTAGTGTGCCATACCTATTCACAACTGCATAACTCGTTTGGTATTGAATGGTTCGGAGAGATTCCTTCCTATTATTACAGATGAATGTGTATCAGCAAGCGTCATTCTTAGCAGTCTCATTAATTTTGCAGGTATAGCAAATTCAGACATGGCTTGAAATGAACGTACATGGCTGTAGAAAGTGGCTTTGTAGTTAACGATGAGATGGTAGGTGTTGGCCTATCATTGGCGCAATGTCAATATCTGGTCTATGATTATTCATCACCAGGTGTAATTCCGCATTGAAAGAGCCCACTTATCTCATTGACTTTAGATTTTAATCATTCACACAGTAAGCTCGTGACTATCTTGTATGCGATAGGGAGGAAATTTATTTCTCTGTAGTTGGCACATTCTGTCTTTTCTCCTTTCTTTTGTACGAGACATAGTATGTTGCGGTTCCAATCATCGGATTGCGATCTTTTATTCAGATCGCGCAGACAAGCTGATGCATAACCTTTATCAGCGCTTCGCTTCTGGTCTGAATTAGTTCAGCAAGCAAATCTCGGCTCCTGCTGTCTTGCTATCCTTCAGTCTGGCCATTGCTACTTGAACCTCATTCTGACTAGGAGGTAAACATTCTATACAATCATCAGGGATTGGTTCTGTGGTATCCTCTTCGCCGCCATTGTTGGAAACCAGCAGTGAAAAATGTACTTTCCAAATCCTCAGAACACTATCTGCATCATTTGCCAGATTTTCTTCTTTGTCTCTGCAGGAGGATGTGCCTGCACCAATTTCATCGGTTTGATGTTTAATTATTTAGCGCACTCTGTAACAGCAGAAAGTCTGCTGGATGTGGGACAGCAGTAATTTGTCGCTAAAACACCAAACATTTTCTGCTGTTTCAACATTTTAAAAAATTAAAAAAGCTCAAAGATGTCTTGAATATATTAAAAATTTTGTATTCAATGCTATCTTTCAATTTTATAAAGCATACTCGTATAATGTAAATAATTTTTCCAAAGTTCTATAATTTGCTTATTTTTAACGATTTTAAATAACAGCAGACAAAATAACTACTACTATTATATTTATGCTTTCAAACAAAAAATTATTGGCCAATTATTCTTATTAACACGAATTAATTTTTCTTATTAATCGTATATTACAAGTACAATTAAAAGTTGTTTAGAAGTTAAAAAGTTTTGAGTAGATTTATTCATTTAATGTCGCACACAGTAGTTTCTGAAATCAGCAGACTAATCTTTTTGGGTGTAAAAATTGCGAACTTCATTCTGACTCCTGCACATCTCAATTCGCTCATACTCACATCTTATATTATTTTCCTTTCTGCGGAATATCCGTTCCTCCTTTCTCCCGATATCTCCCTTTCATCTGGCGCGTTGCTTCTGATTGCAGGGTTGCAATGCACGCCGCATACTTGCCTTCACTAGTATTTCGACGCTCTTGGTTTAGGGAAAGGTTTCTAGTAACCAAGTACGGATGTCGAGGCATTTTCCATGGAGTGGGCAGTGGATTGCTATTGCGCCGTAATTCTCGCATCATTAGGACAAGGAGTGCTTTCATAAAGCAGTTGGGTCAGTCGAGTCGAGTATGCCGTTGCCATCTGTTGCGTTTGCAGCTTTTAAATATCCAGCTTCCGAGCAGTGTCAGATCGTACTTTTCACACCATGCTGCAGCCAGGTGCGAACCTTTGCTGCAACCAGAAAACGAACACGCTGGATGAATGCATACACTCATAGAAAAAATTTAGCTGAAAATGAAAACACTGTATGCTGAATATTAGTAATTAATTTTGCTGCAATTATAGCATTGTTTCTGCTGTTACATCAGTAGCTCTGGTACTTTAGAGCAGCAGGCTGACTGCTGAAAAGTATGTTGTTTGCTGAAAATAACAGCAGGTTTTCAAATTCAAATATGAATGTGTCTCGGTGGATGTTTATAATCAACACTGAATATATACTTTCCATAATATTTTTGTACCCTCCACCATAGGATGGGGGGTATACTAATTTCGTCATTCTGTTTGTAACTATTCGAAATATTCATCTGAGACCAGAGATGGTCCGTAAGACGATTTTTTAGGTTTCCGACTGTCAAAAAGTTGTAAAAGTCGAAAACGTCGTATACTTGTAAAGGGTGATTTTTTTGAGGTTAGGATTTTCATGCATTAGTATTTGACAGATCACGTGGGATTTCAGACATGGTGTCAAAGAGAAAGATGCTCAGTATGCTTTGACATTTCATCATGAATAGACTTACTAACGAGCAAACCTTGCAAATCATTGAATTTTATTACCAAAATCAGTGTTCGGTTCGAAATGTGTTCAAATTTTGACAAATTTTGTTCAGCGATGAGGCTCATTTCTGGTTGAATGGCTACGTAAATAAGCAAAATTGCCGCATTTGGAGTGAAGAGCAACCGGAGCCGTTCAAGAACTGCCCATGCATCCCGAAAAATGCACTGTTTGGTGTGGTTTGTACGCTGGTGGAATCATTGGACCGTATTTTTTCAAAGATGCTGTTGGACGCAACGTTACGGTGAATGAACACATTTCGAACCGAACACTGATTTTGGTAATAAAATTCAATGATTTGCAAGCGTTGCTCGTTAGTAAGTCTATTCATGATGAAATGTCAAAGCATACTGAGCATCTTCCTCTTTGACACCATGTCTGAAATCCCACGAGATCTGTCAAATACTAATGCATGAAAATCCTAACCTCAAAAAAATCACCCTTTATAAAACGTAGAAAAAGTCGCAAACGTCATAAACCTTAATAACTCAGTGTAAAAGTTTGATTTTTTAACAAATATTATTGTCACTTATTTGTTGTATATAGAAGAGTTTATATGTAAAAAAATTTCGCAATAAAAGAAATATTAAGTTTTTTTTTTTAATTTTTGCATTTACATTTTTCACACAATAAATTGGAAATATACGCAAATTTCAAGTCAATTTATAAAGTAACGTTTAAGGATTTTTTTGTGAAGCAAAAAATCAATAAATTATTAGTTTTCATCAATTATATTTAGAAATTGCAATTATTTTGTATCCTTTTGCAAAATTATTTGCTTCTCCCGTTTTAATTTGCTTTTTGAAAGCTGTTGTAAACGACATATGTTAAAAATGCATGACATCTGAGGAAGTGTCAAGTGAAATGGTACATGGAGTGTTAATACTTATGCCAAAATTTTTAGTTAATAAGATCAAAAATTCGACATATTTTCGTTCGAATTTTTTTTCTGTCAGAAACCTAGTTTTTTGGCTAGGTTTACGACGTTTTCGACGTATGTAATATACGTCGGAAACGTATGTCATATACGTCACTGTTTCTGACAGGCCATCTCTGTCTGAGACCCCATAAAGTATATATATTCTTGATCGTCGCGTCATTTTATGTCGATCTAGCCATGTCCGTCCGTCTGTCTGTCGAAAGCACGCTAACTTCCGAAGGAGTAAAGCTAGCCGCTTGAAATTTTGCACAAATACTTCTTATTAGTGTAGGTCGGTTGGTATTGTAAATGGGCCATATCGGTCCATGTTTTGATATAGCTGCCATAAAACCGATCTTGGGTCTTGATTTCTTGAGCCTCTAGAGAGCGCAATTCTTATTCGATTGGAATGAAATTTTGTACGAATTTTGTACGAATCGGTCTATAACCTGGTATAGCTCCCATACAAACCGGTCTCTCTATTATCCTTGTTCGGTTTCTAGAGGCTTTATTTTGGCTGGTTTGACAGAAATTTGGTATGCAGAGAAAAATTATGCCCTTTCAATAAAATAATTTTGTATAAAGTTTTAGCAGAATCCTTGGTGGTGGGTTCCCAAGTTTCGGCCCGGCCGAGCTTAGCACGCTGTTACTTGTTTAAAGTTAAAATCAACAAAAAAAAAGTTGTGGACTTATTTCCAAATTTTTTGCCGTTTGGCTCACGGTGCAACGATGGTAAAGATCGGAGTATATGTGTATACAGTTGTCATATGCCGTGCACTCGCGATTGTAAGAACTTATTTCGAGGTCTGGTATGTAAATTTCTGGCCTTGTAAAGAAAATGCTAATTTTTATCATTAAAGATGGTTTTATTTCAAGACACTGTAAACAGCGCAAATGATGGCCGTATATCAAAAAGTTCTGAATACGATTATGCTTCAAAACCGAAAACTTTCCAATGGAAATGTCAGATTGCTCCACTTAGTTTTGCCTGGGCCAGAAACTTATATAGCAACTCTCATAAAACCAAGCCAGTTCATTTTTGCAAGATTGTTCGTATTTGCAAATGCCAGCTTATTTCCCTTTAAAAACGTTTTCACCATCAAAATAGGAGTTTCTTATGTTAAGAAATAATATGCTATTGAAGCTCTATCAAGTTATGGTCCGACTCGGAACATAATTGAACAGTATGTTGGAGACCATAGAAGAAGTCATTGTGTAAAATTTCAGCTAAGCCTTTAGGGGCTCAAGATGTTAAATAGGGAGATCGGTTTATATGGGTGCTGTTTCAGGCCATAGACCGATTCAGACCATATTTGATACGTATATTGGAGTAATTTCGTGGTTCTCTTTGGAACACCTCGAAATAAGGCCAGTATATAAATTATTAATCGTCATGACATTTGAAGTCGATCTAGCCATGTCCGTCCGTCCGTCGAAAGCACGCTTACTTTCGTAGGAGTAAAGCTAAGCGCTTGACATTTTGAACAAATACTTTTTATTAGTGTAGGTCGGTTGGAATTGTAAATGGGCCTAATCGGTCAATGTTTTGATATAGCTGCCATATAAACCGATTTTGTGTCTTGACTCCTTGAGCCTCTAGAGGGCGCAATTCTCGTCCGATTTGACTGAAAGTTTGCACGTAGTGTTTTGGCATCACTTCCAAGTACCGTGCTAAGTATGATTCAAGTCGGACCATAACCTGATATAGCTGCCATTTAAACCGATCTTGGGTCTTGACTTCTTGAGCCGCTAGAGGGCGCAATTCTCATCCGATTTGGCTGAAATTTTGCATGAGGTGTTTTGTTATGACTTCCAACAATTGTGCTTAGTATGGCGCGATTCGGTACATAACCTTATATAGCTGCCATATAAACCTCTCTGGGATCATAACTTCCTTAGCTTCTAGAGGGCGCAATTCTCATCCTAATTGGGAGGAATTTTGTACAACGGCTTCTCTCTCGAATCGATCTACGGCTTAATACAGCTCCCATATAAACCGATCTCCCGATTTTGCTTCTTGAGCCCCTACAAAGCGAATCGGACTATAACTTGATAGCTTCTATAGCATACCAGTTCTTATTCATTATTCTCTGTTGGCTTTAAAAGTGTTACCGTGCAAAGAACTCGACAAATGCTATCCATGGTGGAGGGTGTATAAGATTCGGCCCGGCCGAACTTAGCACGCTTTTACTTGTTTTATCTACCACCATGGGAAGCGGGGTATCAGATTGTACCACATTATAATATATATATTTACTTTTAATCGCCTGAGTTTATCTAGACATGTTCGTCCGTCCGTAAGTCTTTCTGTATGGCGAAATCACGATAATGTTCGAATGAATGAAGATATCCGCCTGTTATTAAACATAAATACTTGGTAATGATGTAGGATATTGTCGATCCATATAGACCCAAAGTTTTCGTAGTCATCGACTGAAGTGAATGAATGAAAGATCGACGGTAGGGTTGTGTACTACCTGAATCTTTTGGTGTAGTCGTTAAGTTATTTGTAAAACCGTACACCAGTATTAACTTTATCTCATGTTTGCATGCTCTAGTCATTGCAAGAACAGTAAAGAGAATGAAACTGGATTCGGCCATGTTGTTACAACACCTAACGAAACCCTTTACGTTCACAAGTATTTCAAACCATGTCTGAGTTTGGTATCCCTGCAAAATCAATAAGACTCTGCAGGATGACACTTGCTGATACGCGTTCCTCAGTAAGAATAGGAAAAAATCTTTCGGAACCATTATTTACCAAACGAGGAAACAGCCTATCGTGTGATTTCTTTAATATCCTGCTGGAGAAGATTATACGAGATGCAGATGCGAATAGAAATGGCACACGAATCACAAGATAACACATGCTTCCGAAACGAATGACACCAGTTTTGAGATAAAGCGAAGAATAATACTGGCAAACAGATGCTACTTTGGACTAAGTAAGCAGTTTAGAAACAGGGCCACCTCTCGACAGACGAAGATCACACTATACAAGACATTGATATTACCCGTGTTGTTATATGAGTCCGAAACATGAGTACTTGTGAAAGCAGACGAGGCAGTGCTTAGAGTGGTTGAGAGAAAAATTCTTCGTCAAATTTATGGACAATTAGCATTGATGGAGATTATCGGCGCCGTATGAACCACGAGCTGTAAGCATGGTTAAACGTATCAAAATACAACTGTTGCGTTATGTCGTCAGAATGAGTGAAGAAGCTTCAGCGAAGAAGTCTTTTGAAGTCGATCACAATGGTACACGCAAACCGGGACGGCCAAGAGCCCGATGGAAAGATCAATAGAAGACAGACACCCCGAAAATTGGTGCCAAGAGATTAAAGAAGGAGCGCAGAAGGCGCATGGAACGCAATTCTAGATCCGGCTAATGGGACACATGGGTCCGGCTAATGGGACACATGGGTCCGGCTAATGGGACACATGGGTCCGGCTAATGGGACACATGTTCTGTCATAGCCAATAAAGTAAAATAAAAGTAAGTAAATTAAGAAATTCACAAACGCCGTAGTATGTATTAGTGAAGGAAAAAGACAGTTAAAAAAGGTTTCGCCAGAATTGGAAGTCAACCGTTTTCTGTTATAGGAGCACGTTCTAACCCATGCACCAGTGTTGCCATATTCAAATTCATAAAAGTTGAAACTCATTGCACGATTTCTTAATTATAACCTACACCACCACTGTGCTTCAAGGTATTGTCGATTTGTGCATTTGTTTGCAACGCTAAGAAGGAGAAGAGCTTGTCCCATTGATAAGTATATCGATCGACTCAGAATCACTTTCTGATTCGATTTAGCCATGTCCGTCTGTGAATCCATGTATTCTTGTAATCAAAGTGCACATCGTATTCGTTGTCCGATTGTCACGAAATTTTGCACATGCCACTTTTTTGGCCCAAAGACAAACGCTATTGATTTTGAAAAATCGGTTCAGATTTAGATATAGCTCCCATATATATATTTCACCCGATATGGCTTTTTAAGGCTATAGAAGCCACAATTTTCGCCCGATCTTTACAACATTTGGCTTTAGGTATTTTATTTGAGGTATACATATGTGTGCAAAATTTCATAAAAATCGGTTCAGATTTAGATATAACACCCATATATATCTTTCATCCGATATGGACTTTTAAGGCTGTAGAAGCCACAGTTTTAGTCCGATCTTAAAAATATTTTGCGCGAGGTGTTTTATTTGACGTCCTAATATGTGTGGAAAATTTCATGAAAATCGGTCTAGATTTAGATATAGCCCCCAATAGAGTATCGCCCCGATTTCATCCGATATGGTCGTTTAAGGCTGTAGAAGCCACAATTGTTTACCGATCGTTACAAAATCTGGCATTGGGTGTTTCATAACAATCGGTCCAGATTTAGATATAGCTCCCATATATATGTATCGCCCGATTTGCACTTAAATGACCGTAGTAGCTAAAATTTTCAACCGATCTGCACAAACGGCACGGACTGTTTTGTTACTGATCTTAACATATCTGGAAAATTTCATCAAAATCGGTTCAAATTTAGATATACCTCCCATATATATCATTCATCCGATTTGAACTATTAAGGCTGTAGAAGCCACAATTTTGGTCCGATCTTCACCAAATTTGGCGTGGAGTCGTTTTTGTGAAGTCTCAATGTATGTGTATGTATATATCGTTCATCCGATATGGCCTTTTAAAGCTGTAGGATCCACAATTTTCGTCCGATTTTACATGACACGTTTAAATTGACGTTCCAATACGTGTGCAATTTCATTAAGATCATTCATTAAAATCAGTCCTAATTTAGATATAGCTCAAAAGTGTATATTTCATCCGATATAGACTTGTTAGGTAGTAAAATCCACGATTTTGCCCATATCTCTACAATATAGGGCGTGAGATGTTGTATTTCATGTCCCAGTATGTGTCATTACAATTGCCGCAGGTTTCGATATAACTCCAATATAATTTTATCCGATATGGCCTTTTAAAGATGTGGAAATCCAAATCTTTTGTCCTATGGTAGGAAAATCATACATAGTTCTAAATTAATATTTCAATTGGTATCAAAATTAAAGTCTGGCTAGATTTCGAGATAAGTTCTACATATAAAAAGTACTACATGCACTAGGTGGTGTGGGGTATTATGTAGTCGGCACCGCCCGACTTTTGCCTTTCCTTACTGGTTTATTTTTTAATTTTGTCAAAACTAGTTTTTGTACTCACCACCATAGAATGGGGGTACACCAATCTAGTTATTCCGTTAGTATCACCACGAAATATTGATCTAGGACCCCATAAAGTATATATATTCTTGATCGTCTCGACAACCTGAGTCGATCTAGCCATGTCTCTCCGTCTATCTGTCGAAATCACGATAGCGGTCGAACGTGTAAAGCTAGCCGCTAAATATTGATGTAGGTCGTTGGGGATTGCAAATGGGCCATATCGGTTCGGATTTGGATATAGCTTTCACATTAACCGATCTCCCGAATTGACTTCTTGAACCCCTGAAAGCCGCAATTTTCATCCGATTTTACTGAAATTTGGTACATATTGTTATGTTATGACTTCCAACAGCTGTGGCAAGTACGGTCTAAATCGGTGTATAACCTGATATAGCTACCATATAAACCGATGTCCCGATTTGACTCCTTGAGCCCCTGGAAGCTACAATTTTTGTCCGAATTGGCTGAAATTTTATCGTGATTTCGACAGACGGATGGACGGACATGCCTAGATCGAATCAGAGGATCCAAAATATATATAAAGGGTGATTTTTTTGAGGTTAGGATTTTCATGCATTAGTATTTGACAGATCACGTGGGATTTCAGACATGGTGTCAAAGAGAAAGATGCTCAGTATGCTTTGATATTTCATCATGAATAGACTTACTAACGAGCAACGCTTGCAAATCATTGAATTTTATTACCAAAATCAGTGTTCGGTTCGAAATGTGTTCAAATTTTGACAAATTTTGTTCAGCGATGAGGCTCATTTCTGGTTGAATGGCTACGTAAATAAGCAAAATTGTCGCATTTGGAGTGAAGAGCAACCAGAAGCCGTTCAAGAACTGCCCATGCATCCCGAAAAATGCACTGTTTGGTGTGGTTTGTACGCTGGTGGAATCATTGGACCGTGTTTTTTCAAAGATGCTGTTGGACGCAACGTTACGGTGAATGAACACATTTCGAACCGAACACTGATTTTGGTAATAAAATTCAATGATTTGCAAGCGTTGCTCGTTAGTAAGTCTATTCATGATGAAATGTCAAAGCATACTGAGCATCTTTCTCTTTGACACCATGTCTAAAATCCCACGTGATCTGTCAAATACTAATGCATGAAAATCCTAACCTCAAAAAAATCACCCTTTACTTTATGGGGTCGCAGATCAATAATTCGAGGTGTAACAAACGGAATGACTAGATTAGTATACCCCCATCCTATGGGGGTGGGTATAAAAAGTAGTTTTTTTGGTCCCTAGCATTTAGGCACGTGTCCTATAACTTAGTTTAATTCTAGGTATAAACATCCAACATCCAACGACCGAATACTGTTAGTCTGAAGTTGCACTTTATGCTAGCATAGTGAATAGGAGAGGAGGTTTGCAAAACAAGACTCCAAATACAATACAGACATATCGATTCACACCAACAGACCCAGACATCCCTCTAGAAACATACCCATGCACACACTTGGTAGCCATTTTATGTTCTCGCGCCAAACATTTCAGGACAACTAAACACTGGCACGCATCGGAATGTTCAGTACATTATTCAATGGCTGATATATATGTGTGTTCATTTGTCGCGTTGTGTGTGTGTTTCCGAGTAAGGACAACTAAATAACTACAAGGACCATGAATACGGCGACAAACTTCGATACCAGTTGTCTGAACAAAGTAAGTCTAAGCTGGAACACCAGGAATTTAATTTAATTTGTACACAAGTCGAGTTGAAATTCACTTTTGTTTTATTTCATTTTGACGCTTCCGGTATCATATCCGTAAACATTTGTTAACTGAGCACATAATAGGATATGCCTTATCCGTTCTCATATGAGGGCTAGTGTGGAAGTGAAATTTTTCATATTTATGTAAACTGGCATCCCAAAAATTAACTTGCACCAGCATAGCAGTGAGGTTCTACAATATTGCTGTTCAATAAGAAATTTTTCATATTTTTTATACCCACCACCATAGAGTGGGGGTATGCTAATCTAGTCATTTCGTTTGTAACACTTCGAAATATTCGTCTAAGATCCCATAAAGTATATATATTCTTGATCGCTTCGACGTTTTGAGTCGATCTAGTAATGTCCGTCCGACCGTCTGTCTGTCGAAATCACGAAAGCGGTCGAACGCGTAAAGCTAGCCGCTTGCAATTTTGCACATATACTTAATATTGATGTAGGTCGTTTGATCATTTGCCATATCGGCTCAGATTTAGATATACCTCCCATCAGGGAGGTAGCCAGGATTTTATTTTGGGAGGGGGTCACCCCACATTTTTTCAAAATCACAATTACCAAAATTCTTCTGTTACTGTGGAATTAGTAGATATACTTTAATTTATTTATTATTATTTTTTTTTTTTTTTGAAAATTGTGTTATCTGTCGTCTGCAGGAACTGACGGCAGTGACATTTGGTCATAAAGTCAGAGCTGAATATTGCATTGATTGCCAACACACTATTTATGGGTCGATCCTAATCTTTCAAAGCATACAAAGTGTGGTTGTCTTTGCGAATATCTTGGTTTTATAGTGAAAGTTTCAGCTTCATTATTTTTGATTTTTTTTTTTAATTTGCGCTCATTTTTGCTCTCAAATTAGTTTTATGATTTCAAACGGATATTGTTTGTGTCGGTGTATGGTTTAAATGACTTTTATTTCCATAAAATTTTATGCAAACAAACTGAAAACATTAAGCAACTGTAATAGTTCTATATATAAAAAAATACACCAATGTTGACGAAAATCTATCTGCATTTGCTTAAATGATGTCGTTAATTTCTTTTTCAAACTATATTAAAATCGATCTAAAATCCGTTTCTGATGGAAAAGATGTCCAGTAAAAATGGCATCCACCTATTGTCGTTTTCTAATTAATTGGAGAGGAAATAAGGAAAGGTGGAAGAACTAAAAATCAGAACGTTATTGCTGTTGTAAGCTTCTTGCTTTCTTTGCCCACTAATTGGTGTAAATGTAATATAAAATTTTCCCTCCACTGACTAATATTATTTTAACACATTTCCTCACTAAAGGTGGGTATTAAATTCGTGTTTCACAGTGAAAATTAATATATTTATACCCTACACCACTACTGTGGTACAGGATATTATAACTTAGTGCCTTTGTTTATAACACCCAGAAGGAAGAGCGATAGACCCATTGATAAGTACACCGATCGACTCAGAATCACTTTCTGATTCGATTTGGTTATGTCCGTCTGTCTGTCCATGTAAATTTGTGTACAAAGTACAGGTCGCAAATTTTCATCCGATCGTCTTAAAATTTGGTACCGGCATGTTTATCGGCCTAGATACGAAGCCTGTTGAAATTGGAAAAAAATCGGTTCAGATTTGGGTATAGCTCCCATATCCCATATTTGTCCTATTTGCAGTAATAATGCAATAAAATGATCATTTTTGAACTGATCCTCTCGAAATTTGGACTTTCTTATGACTCTCGACATTACTGGTGAATTTCATTCAAATCTTCTCAGATTTAAATATAGCTGTCATATATATATGTCTTTCAATTTTCACTCCATGAGCCACTGCAAGCGCATTTTTGACAAAATTTTGCACAACGCTTTACCCTACGACTACCACATTATCTGAGAAGTTTTCTCAAAATCGGTTCAGAATTAGATACAACTCCCATATATGTGTTCGTCAGATTTTGGGTAATTTGCAATAATGTTTGTTATTTGTCGGCCGTATTTATTACAGTTCGAATATATTTGCTCAAACCATCCGAACACATCCGCCGAAGTCCATTAATATTGGTTCAGAATTAGATATAGCTCCCTCATTGTACTTATATGGTAGGTGTTATGTATTATACAGTCGGGACCGCCCGACTTTTGCCCTTTCTTGCTGGTCTACGATAACTTTATGTAGATAATAGATTTTGAAGCAATAAGACTTTCTGATTTCAATCATTAGGGCATTCTCATCATTTATGATAAAATTTTATCAGTGACATTTGTACAGTTTTTCAAAAAAGTAATCGTGAAAAACATGGGTATTTCACTGTGAAACACGAACTTAATACCCACCTTTTGTAATCATGCAATTTGACTCCTCGAATTTCATTAAAGATTTTCGTACATAACACATAAGGAAATCGTTATTAGCAAAATCCTTTCATTTTAAAAAGATTTTCTTGGAAGCAAACTCAAAATGTTTTAAAAACTTTTTCACGTTACTCAAATCGGTCAAAGCGAACAGAACTAACAAATTTCCACTAGAATTTTCGTCCGTTAATTACTTTCAGCTCTGCATCAATTGCATTAACACTGTACTATGAATTATGGAATTCTGAGAAAAAAAAACACAATGGTTTTATTTGAAACAATTAACAATTAAATTAACTATTCTTTAGTAAACTTTATGAGACTAAGAAGCAAAATATTTCCTTTAAAGACATTTTTTAAATAATATTTTTTCTACTAATAAAATTTCAATTAAAACAAAAAAACCGGAATTAGAGAAAAATTCATATAGAATTATGTCTACGAAAATTTTTTGTCTTTCGGAACAATTTTTATAAAAAAATGTTTGCAAAAGATATTTGTGTTTGTTGCTATTGGCATCGTTGGATAAGTTGGATTTGAATAAGGAAAGTAAGATTTGATTTGTATTCCATTGCGCTTATGAATCAAGTCGTATTGAAGAGCCCTGTTCAAATTCAGATGTGTACTTTACAATCTACTCTAGCTGGGATGGTTGTAAAGCACCATGATCCATTTGACATCGCCCGCTGATGATATTTCTTGGTCGAAATTGAAATCGCTATGCGGGATAACCACTTAAATGCTTCTAGCAACAACACACTATTGTCAACTTTTTAAATGTTTTTTGCTATATTATTCTTTGAATAGAAAGCATTAAACAATGGTCTAAATCCGGACAATATCCTGCAATGGAATCTCAATAAAATATTAATACCGAAAAAAAATGCAAACCGACAAGAATTTTGTCTTTAGAAAAAATTGTAAAGAAATGTTGTCTTTAAAAAATTATTTAATAAGTTTTATTAAAATGTTGTCTATAGAAAAGTTTCATTAAAATTTGTTTAGCAAAAATTTCATCAAAATTTTGTGTTTACTAAGAATTTCATTACAATTTTGTCCTTAAGAAAAATAATATCAAGGCGGCCCTCGCCTCAGCAAAATTTTTGTCTTTGTGGAATATTATACATATGAAATTTTTAAAAAATGTTACTGAAATTTAGTATTTAGAACAAATTTAGTTAAAATTTTTTCCTTTGACAATATTACTTTTAGGAAGCTCGGGCCCGATGACCTCCCTCTGGCTACGTCCCTGGCTCCCATATAAACCGATCTCCCGATTTTATTTATTGAGCCCTTACAAACCACAATTTTGTCCAATTTGGCTGAAATTGAGCATGTTCTGTTATGACTTCCAATAGCTGTGCCAAGTATGGTCTAAATCGGTCATTAACCTGATATAGCCCACATATAAACCGATCTATCAATTTGATTTCTTTAGCCCTTACAAGCCGCAATTTTACCCGATGTGGCTGAAATTTTTCATGTAGTATTCCGTTATAGCTTCCAACATTTGCGCCAAGTACGCTTCGAATCAGTCTATAACCTGATATAGCTCTATAACCCGATCTCTCGATTTGGCTTCTGGAGCCCTTACAAGCCGCAATCTTTGTCGAATTGGGTTGGAATTGAGCATGTAATGTTTTGTTATGACGTTCATAAACTCTGCCTAGTACGGTCCAAATTAGTCTATAACATGATATAGCTCTCATATGAACCGATTTCCCGATTTGGATTCTTGAGTCTTTATAAGCCGCAATTTTGCATATGGTGTTCTGTTAAGACTTCCAACAACTGCGCCATGTAAAACGGTCTCTCGTGTTTAAATACAATGGAAGCGAGTTGACTCACTTTCACTTCTTTTAGCATTACATATGTGTGAAAGGGTATGCAATATAATCTTGATCAATGCACAATTTGTACTATTAAGTAGCAATTTAATTCATATAATTAGAAATATGTTCGACATAGGCCTTGTTTACTAATCACTTGCCGTGATACAAAAGAAAATCGCATTTTTATGATTGCGTTGCTTATCGATGGTTTTTTAGATCATCTAGCAGTGCCTATAATAGAGGTGGCCCTCTCCGTACATCATGCTGTTAAGTCGGTCCCTGTCTCTGTGATATTTTGTAGCTTTTCGGTTAATGCTGCGAAGGGTTTCGGGGTTTTTCAGGTGAAAGCGGTTGAACTTTGTGCTTTTTTTGAGCCCTTTTCACATGCCAATTTCTTGCGCAGAAGTCAAACAATCTCTCCCCACTGTCACTCCTGGAATCGTCAAATCCTTGCATACCCATGGTTGTAGATTATTGTTGTCATTGCCCACATTGACAATGAAATCGCCCATAACAAGAATTTATCCTTTGTTTCGTCGTCATCGGGATCGGGGGGCGCGTAGCATGAAAAAATGGAGGCGATTTCTGATAATGTCTAGGTTGTAGTTTGACATCTCGTTCTGGATTTGGTAAAGTTTCGATGATTCTGAGAGAGTTCTGACGTTCCATGTTCCAATCACAAATCGTGTTTTAAATCCATAGGTCATGATCGGGGGGTTGTCAGCTACATTATTTCTTGTTGATGCTTTTGTAATCTTGTTTTTTTGATGGATAGCGGATTGAGCCATCCTATTGGTACGTGGTGCTGTGGCTGCCAGCGACCCTCTAGACCGGGCGTTTTTGATAGTAAATAATCTGAAGATCTGCGAGCGCCACCGTTGGCCATGTCCTTGGCTTCCTTTATAATACTCGTTTTCCTTTACAATTTATAAGGGCAAAACGACTCGTTTGCCGCAAAAACGAGTCATTCAAAGCATGTGAGCCCAAATAAATGACTAAATTGTGGTAAATGAACACAGCCCTGAATAATGTTAAATAAATAAAAATCGAATTATAACCAAAAAAATTTATAAAATAAACAAAACAATAGATATAGCATGCATTTTTTACAATAGTGCATCATAACGTTTATGTTGGAGTGTGGAAAAATGTAATTGGCAAAGCATCTCAACTAGTGTGAACGGTTGATATGCTTTTCAAAACGACTTAAGCAGAACGAGTCAGTGTAGACATAGCATAAGGTTTGGCAGGCTCTAAATTCTGACTGACAGAAATATACTCGCTAAAGACACAACACTTTCAAAGAAGTATCAATCATATCTCTTAACATATTATCATAATATCTCTTAAAATATTTCTATTTTATTTAATAATGAAATTTTTGCGCTTTGTTTGTTTGTTTATTTGTTTGTTAGTTTGTTTGTCTGTTCCGTATAGACTCAAAAACGGCTGAACCGATTTTCATTAAATATTCACAGATAGTAGAGTTTGAGCCCCCGGTGAAAATAGGGTACTTAGTTTTTTGATACCTGAAGAGGGGGCGGACCTCCATGTGTGCACCGATTTAAGCGAAATTTCGTATGACACTTTATGGTACCGCCCTATCTTAAAACCCCCCCAAACGGACATGTTTACCGACTGGGACAATATGGGTATCAAATGAAAGGTATTTAAAAGTAGAGTACTTGGTATAAAAATTTCACCTTTAGTATCGGGGTCCCCCTCCTCCAAAAACACCACCCAACAGTACACTTTAACTGCTTTGGGCAATATGGGAATCAAATAAAAGGTATTTAAATGTAGAATACAAATCTGACATAAAAATTTATTCTTTGGTGTCTGAGGGGCCTCCCCACCCCTCAAAACACTCCAGCAGCACATATATACCGATCGGGACAATATGGATATCAAATGAAAGGTATTTAAATGTAGAGTAAAAAGCGGACATAAAAATTTATTCCTTGGTGTCTGAGGCGCCCCCACCACCGATAAACCCCTCAACAGGACATACTTACCGATTGGGACAATATGGGTAGGAAATTAAAGGTGTTTGGAAGTTGATTACACATTTGTTATAAGAATTTGGTCCAAAGTGTCTACGGGCCCTCTCCAACTCCAAAAACCCCCAAAATGGAATGAATCTCCAACGTCACAAATGGGTATAAAATGAAAGGTCTTTGAGAGTTGACTACGAATCTGATATACACATTTTTGAGAGAGTCTGGGGGCGGCCACCTAATACGCTTCAATAAAACGCGTAGTTCGATCGGGATAATATTGGAATTAAACGAAAGCTCTATTACAGTGTAGTTCCAATCTAATGTTGATATAACGATTCAACTATCTGGGTCGCACTCTGCCGTCTTGCCGTTCAGCCGGACAGATCGGACAGTAGATCTCGATAAAAACGACTCAAATGTATGGTTTTTTGGGTCTTAGCGTCAGGGGGAGCGACCCTCTCCTCCCAATGAAAACAACACCAAACTGTCATGTAGGACGACTGAGAATATATTGCTCCCTCAATCCTATCCAAAACAAGGAATTAAACATAAAAAATTAAGGCCGTTCAGGATAGAATAGGACACCAATAAAAGGTCTTTGGCAGGAGAGTACACTTGTTATCCTCAAATTGGGATAGACACAAGAGGACCTGCGGATCATTAAAATGTGGTATCCCAATTGATAGCTACGAAAAATTATTTTGAATGTAGATAACCAATACAAAAAAATTTAATTAGTGTACATATGAACGACATCTGAATGTGGTTATCTTCATAGCACGATGTTCATATTTTTTTAGGGCTAAGTGCGCGGGTGGTCGCCCCAACCTACATAAACCTCAAACTGGACATATTTGTGAATTATAGGAAAAAGAGGCTCACATCTTACATCTGTTTTATGGCCAAGTTTTTCTGGGACGTCTCACCGTATAAACTCCCCCTAAACCACACATATAAATATATCGACTATAGCAATATTTAGCACAAATGTGGTTTTTGGGAGTAGAGTATGAACCTCACTCCAAAAAACACCGCCATACCGGACATATTTACTGATCATGGCGCCACACTCCCAAAACCGTCCAAATATATAAATATATATATACACCAATCAAGACAGTATTGGACTCAAAAAGGTATTTAAGGTTAGAAAACGAATCTGATATCCAATTGTCGGACCAAGCGTTTGGTGGACCACCTCAACCCCCACAACACACCAAAATCGTACAAATGTACAACCATAGCAATATGGGGCTCAAATGATAGGTCTTTGGAGGCAAAGAACGAATCTGATATCAATATTCGGGAAAAGTGTCTATGGGGCCACCCACCCCCACAACACCACCCAAATAGGAAGTATTTGCTGACATTTGCAATCAGAGTTTCAAATAAGAGGTTTTTTAGAATAGAATATGAATCTGATATATATTTTTAAAGCCAAGTCACTGAGTGGCCCCATTCCCCAAACACCCCCCAAACCGATCACGTTTGTCGACTATGGGAAAATTATACTCAAATTAAAGGTATTTGGGAGTAGACCATGAATATGATATCAACATTCGGGACAAACTTTCTGGGGGACGTCCCACCACCATAACAACACCCAAATAGGACGTATTTGCTCACCAAGACAATTTGGGTCTTCAAGACATTGGACTCGATATTCATAGTTTTTAGAGCCCATACCCCAAACCGGACATATTTGCTGGCTTTTGCAATAAGGGGTTTAAATGAATGGTATTTGAGATTAAAAAACGAACTTGATATCCAATTTTGAGGACTATGGATATATGGGGTTCAAATAAATGATATATAGATCTTTGAGAATGAGCACGTTGCAGATATATTTTCAGGGCTTAGTGACCACCCCACTCCCAAAACACCCCTTAATCGGGTATATTTACCGACCATGTCAATGTGAGCCTTTAATGAAAGATATTGGGGGGTAGAGCAAGAATTGATACCCACTTTCGGGACCAATTTTCCCAAAATACCCCACAAACAGCAATTTTTTTACTGATCATCGCAAATGGGGCTCAAATAAAGGTATTTGGGAGTAAAACACGAATTTGATATCCAAATGTAGGACCATGTACAATATTTATGTGATGCCCTAAATAAATATCCTACATTTGTATATCAAAACAAGTAAAAAGGCGTTAAGTTCGGCCGGGCCGAACTTTGGATACCCACCACCTCGGGTATATATGTAAACCACCTTTCATAAAAATTCGGTGAAAATTTCATACCTTATACTCATATACCTCATACCGATCTAAACTATATACGACACGGATGTTGAAAAGCCGAACATAAGTCACTGTGTCAAATTTCAGTGAAATCGGATTATAAATGCGCCTTTTATGGGGCCAAGACTTTAAATCGAGATATCGGTCTACATGGCTGCTATATCCAAATCTGGACCGATTTGGGCCAAGCTGCATAAACATGTCGAAGAGCCTAACACTAAGCACTGTCCCAAATTTCGGAGAAATCGGACAATAAATGCCTCTTTTATGGGGCCTAAACCTTAAATCCAGAGATCGGTCTATATGGTAGCTATATTCAAATCTGGACCGATCTGGGCAAAATTGAAGAAGGACGTCGAAGAGCCTAACCAAACTCACTGTCTCAAATTTCAGCGACATCGGACAATAAATGCGTCTTTTATGGCCCCAAAACCTAAAACCTAGACATCGGTCTATATGGCAGCTATATCCAAATCTGGACCGATCTGTGCGATATTGCAGAAGTATGTCAAGGGGCTTAACTTAACTCACTGTTCCAAATTTCGGGGACATCGGGCAATAAATGAGCATTTTATGGGCCCAAAACCATAAATCAAGAAATCGGTCTATATGGCAGCTATATCCAAATTTGAACCGATCTGGACCAAATTGAGGAAATATGTCAAGGGGCCTAACACATCTCACTGTCCCAAATTTCATCAAAATCGGATAATGAATGTGGCTATTATGGGCCTTACACCATAAATCGGAGGATCGATCTATATGGCAGCTATATCCAAATCTGAACCGATCTGGACCAAATTGAAGAAACATGGCAAAGGGCCTAAGGCAACTCACTGTCCCAAATTTCAGCGAAATCGGACCATAAATGTGGCTTTTATGGGCCTTAGACCCTAAATCGGAGGATCGGTCTATATGGCAGCTATATCCAAATCTGGACCGATCTGAGCCTAATTGGCAAAGGATGTCGAAGGGCCTAACATAACTCACTGTCCCAAATTTCAACAAAATCGGATAATAAATGTGGCTTTTATGGGCCTAAGACCCTAAATCGGCGGATCGGTCTATATTGGGGCTATATCAAGATATAGTCCGATATAGCCCATCTTCGAACTTAACCTGCTTATGGACAAAAAAAGAATCTGTGCAAAATTTCAGCTCAATATCTCTATTTTTAAAGAATGTAGCGTAATTTCAACAGACAGACGGACGGACATGGCTAGATCGTCTTAGATTTTTACGCTGATCAAGAATATATATACTTTATAGGGTCGGAAATGGATATTTCGATGTGTTGCAAACGGAATGACAAAATGAATATACCCCCATCCTTCGGTTGTGGGTATAACAAAACAACCCCAAAGGGTAAACATTTGTTGACCATGCCAATATGGGGCTCAAATGAAAGGTATTTGAGATTAGAAAACGAATTTCATAATAGCTGCTTAAACCAATGGCAATATGGAGTTTAAATAAATGGTTTTTAAAAGAAGAGCACGATTCTGATATTTTTTCAGGGCCAAGTGCCTGGGGGACCACCACACCCCCGAAAACACACCTAAATCAGACATCATAAGAATATCGGGCTGAAATAAGGTACTTCAAGAGTGGAGTACACCTTACATCCAAACTAAAATTCGTAGACCAATAAAGATCATATGGAATTCAGATAAAGGCACTTATATTGATAAACTGTTAGTCAAGCGATATACTATTTTCGTAGCATGGTATTTCACTAAAAGCTCTTAAATTGTCGAAAATAAATATTCAAAGGAAAATTTTGCTCCATATAAAGTAAAAGAAGGCGCAGCGGAGCGGGCCCGGATCAGCTAGTCAATAATAGTCAAATAGGACATTGAAGTTAGCTGAAGTAAAACAAGTAAAAGCGTGCCAACTTCGGCCGGGCCGAATCTTGGGAACCCACCACCATGGATTCTGCTAAAAATATATAGAAAATAAATGTAGACGAAGGGCATAATTTTATTCTACATACCAAACTTCTGTCAAACAAGCAAAAATTAAAGCTTCTAGGAACTGAACAAGGATAATCGAGAGACCGGTTTATATGGGAGCTATATCAGGTTATAGACCGATTTCAACCATACTTGACTCAGTTGTTGGAAGTCATAACGGAACACTATGCGCAAAATTTCAGCCAAATTGCACAGGGTCTCAAGAAGTCAAATCGGGAGATTGGTTTATATGGGAGTTATATCCATATGTGAACCGATATAGCCCATTTGCAAACCCCAATAACCTACAATAATAGTTAGTATCTGTGCAAAATTTCAAGCGGCTAGCTTTGCGTATTCGACCGCTATCGTGATTTCTACTGTTGGACGCACGGACATGGTTAGATCGACTCAGACGAGCAAGAATATATATTCTTTATGGGGCCTTAGACGAATATTTCGAGGTGTTACAAACGGAATGACTAAATTCATATACACCCATCCTTTGGTGGTGGGTGTAACCAAAGTGTAATGTAATTGTTTTTCGATACACGATTTTGTATGAAACACAGTAAAGCGCACAGATTTTGGTACGATTTCATTTTCAAAACTTTGGTTAAACTTGTAGTTTGTATGCCACATTAAAGTCTGGATTTGAGTTTCAGTTAAATCGTGTGAAATATTTGATAACAATTTAATTATTTCTTTTTAAATGTAGTAGTTCCTCTTTATGAAAAAAAAACGGATAAAACCAACCAAAAAGTGGTGGTTCTGATATACAACACATTCAGATTACCATGGTATCCCCTTTTCAGTTATCCGCCGATATTCTCTCAGATATCCCGAATTACAATTCAAAGTGTGTTTGTATGTTTGCCAGAGTGTTTATGGCATTTTTGTGCAAATTTGTCACAATATTTATGCTTTCAAAGTGCAATTGTCGTAAATCCTGTAAAGCCTGCCATTCCAACCCAACCAGTCAAACATCCATTTTTCATTGAGACTACCATGAATGGGGCAATCGGGCACAAGCTGTTGCTCGGAAATAGCACAGATTTAGTGCTATGTTTTTGCATTTGGCCACCAACGGCTCTCAATGCCAACATGAGTTGCAGCACCACTGGTATTTCAGTAGAGTTGGGTCGTAGTGACTACATAAATCCATTGATTTCAAATGATAACAATAATTTCGTACCATTGGGAAAGAGCGCAGTACTGTGTTTCTATTGGCATTGAGTGATACAAAACAAGGGAAAAGACAAAATTCGAGTAGTACCAACTTCAACACTTAGTAAATCCCCTGCAGTTTTAAAGAAGTTCTTCTTCGAACTATAACTACAAAAAAGTCAAATAGGAAATCAAACCTTCAGTACAAAATTTTATTGACTGAAGTTAATCGGACGATATATACATTTATGACCTTCATCTAAACTTGATAAAAAATCTGTCCAAATAAAGCAGTTGAATTGGATTGAATTGAAATGCGAATTACATCAAAATATAATTACATTGAAATGCGAATTACATGGCAATTTCATAACATTAGAATATTAATTCTAAATGTTGAGGATTTTTTATTCATTATTCATTTTGTCATTCCGTTTGCAATACATCGAAATATCCATTTCCGACTCTATAAAGTGTATATATTCTTGATCACCGTAAAAATCTAAAACGATCGAGACATGTCCGTCCGTCTGTCTGTTGAAATCACGCTACAGTCTTTAAAAATAGAGATATTGAGTTGAATCTTTGCACAAATTCTTTTTTCTTTATAAGCAGGTTAAGTTCGAAGATGGGCTAAATTGGACTATATCTTGATATAGCCCCCATAAAGACGGATCCGCCGATTTGGGGTCTTAAGCCAATAAAAGCCACAATGAGTTGCGTTAGGCCCTTCGATATCCTTCGCGAATTTGGCCCAGATCGATTCAGATTTAGATATAGCTGCCATATAATCCGATCCTCCGATTTAGGGTCTTAGGCCCATAAAAGCCATATTTATTATCCGATTTTGCTGAAATTTGGGACAGTGAGTTGTGTTAGGCCCTTCGACATCTTTCTTCAACTTGGCCCTGATCGGATCAGATTTGGATATAGCTGCCATATAGACCGATCCCTCGATTTAAGGTTTTTGGCCCAAAAAATGCGCATTTATTGTCCGATGTCGCCAAAGTTTGGGACAGTGAGTTGTCTTAGACCCTTAAACATCCTTCCTCAATTTGGCTGAGATCGGTCTAGATTTGGATATAGCTGCTTATAGACCGATCCCTCGATTTAATGTTTCGGGCCCATAAAAGGCGCATTTATTGTCCGATGTCGCCGAAATTTAGGACAGTGAGTTATGTTAAACCCCTTAATATACCTCTGCAATATAGCACTTATCGGTCCAGATTTGGATATATCTGCCATATAGACCGATCTCTCGGTTTTAGGTTTTGGGTCCGTAAAAGGCGCATTTATTGTCCGATGTTGCCGAAATTTGGGACAGAGAATTATGATAAGCCCCTCTAATATTTCGATTTAAAGTCTTGGCCACAAAAGACTTTTCGATATCCATGTTTTATATGGTTCAGCTCGGATCCACCATAGGATGGGGGGTATACTAATTTCGTCATTCTGTTTGTAACTACTTGAAATATTCGTCTGCCATGTCCGTCCGTACGTGCGTCTGTCCGTCCGTCTGTCTGTCGAAAGCACGCTAACTTCCGAAGGAGTAAAGCTAGCAGCTTGAAATTTTGCACAAATACTTCTTATTAGTGTAGGTCGGTTGGTATTGTAAATTGGCCATATCGGTCCATGTTTTGATATAGCTGCCATATAAACCGATCTTGGGTCTTGACTTCTTGAGCCTCTAGAGTGCGAAAGTTTGCACGACTTGTTTTGTTACGATATCCAACAATTGCGCCAGGTATAGTTCAAATCGGTTCATTACCTGATATAGCTGCCATATAAACCGATCTTGGGTCTTGACTTCTTGAGCCTCTAGAGTGCGCAATTCTTATCCGATTGGAATGAAATTTTGTACGACGTGTTGTTATGATATCCAACAATTGTGCCAGGTATGGTTCAAATCGGTTCATAATCTGGTATAGCTGTCATATGAACCGATCTTGGATCTTGACTTGAGCCTCTAGAGGGCGCAATTCTTATCCGATTTTATTGAAATTTTGCAGGTAGTGTTTTGGTATCACTTTCAACAACTACGCATAGCTTGGTTTAAATCGGTCCATATTTTGATATAGCTGCCATATAAACCGATCTGAGGTCTTGACTTCTTGAGTCTCTAGAGGGCGCAATTCTCGTCCGATTTAACTGAAATTTTGTACGTTGTGTTTTGGTATTACTTTCAATAACTGTGCTAAGTATGATTAAATCGGTTCATAAACTGGTATAGCTGTCATATAAACCGATCTTCGATCTTGACTTCTTGAGCCAATTGAGCGCGCAATGCTCATCCGATTTGGCTGAAATTTTGCATGAGGTGTTTTGTTATGACTTCCAACAACTGTGCTAATTATGGCGTAAATCGATATAGAACCTGACATAGCTGTCATATACACCGATCTGGGATCTTGACTTCTTGAACCTCTAGAGGGCGCAATTCTCATCCGATTTGGCTGAAATTTTGTACAATGGCTTCTCTAATGACCTTCAACAGACCTGTATAGTATGGTCTGAATCGATCATTAGCTTGATACAGCTCCCATATAAACCTATCTCCCGATTTTGCTTCTTGAACCCCTACAAGGCGCAATTCTTATCCGAACGAACTGAAATATTACACAATGACTTCTACAATGTTCAGCATTTATTAATGGTCTGAATCGGACTATAACTTAATATAGCTCCAATAGCACAACAGTTCTTATTCAATATTCTATGTTTGTCTAAAAGGAGATACCGCGCATAGAACTCGACAAATGCGATCAATGGTGGAGGGTATATAAGATTCGGCCCGGCCGAACCTAGCACGCTCTTACTTGTTAGATATAGCTACAAAAAAACCAATGTTTTGTTGTACACAATGGAACAATGACTTGTACTTATTAGTATTTGGTCCAAATCGGAACATATTTCGATATAGCTGCTATGGGGCATAAGGTATGCATTTTTCACCGGATTTTGACGAAAAGTGGTTTACATATATACCCGAGGGGGTTGGTATCCAAAGTTCGGCTCGGCCGAACTCAACGCCTTTTTACTTGTTTTTAAGTTATGTTAGGTGAGGTTGAATTGAGTGTGCGGATATTAATCCACACTCTGCCATTATGAACACAGATCTTAGCTAGTAATCGGCTTGTTGTGCGCTCTAAATCCTACAACGTTGCCTCTTCATTTAAAATTTTGTTATTCTTGGTATTAACTACTTTAAATGGGCCAAATCGATGTATATTTAAATAAGCCCATACAAGGTTGCATTTTATATTTCGGGATTAGAGAACATAAAAACATATATTAATCATTGAAAATCCTTATTGTTTTTCAAAATATTCCCCATTAAGATTATACACTTTTGAAGCTTTTTTGAGGTATCTCCACAACATGCATTCTGAACGCATCAACCGCATTCTGAACGCATCAACCGCATCGTCAGGTGTTGCAAAACGTAGACCTCTCATTTATTTTTACGTACGGGAATAAAAAGAAGTCATTCGGTGCCAAGTCAGGACTATACGGCGGATGACTCATCAAATCGATGTTTTGAGTGCTCAAAAATGCAGTTGTTTCGTATTTTTTAGAGCATTTCTATCGACAAGAGCTTTTTTTGAGCTCAACTTTTTTTGAGGTCAAATATTCATGCAATATTGAATGTATGCCTGTCCCCTCAATCTCACGATATGCCCCATGACGATCTTGCAATATCAGTTGGCGCACAGCATCAATGGTTTTTGGAACAACAAAATATTTTGGACAACCATCACGAAATTTGCCTTGGAGTGAACGATAAACACTGGTCCTTGATGGAGCTTCATCGACAAGAATAATATGGTAATTGAATGTAAAAAAATCAAAATGTTTTTAATTACATTTGCACATTCCGCCAATTTATGATTGTTCGTTTTTTTCTCGTCTAAAGTTTTCCCCAAATTCATTACGAGATTCCTTTTATGGACTCAATACTCTATTTTGGGAGATCGGTCTATATGACAGCTATATCCAGATATGGTGCACATTCGACAGAGGAGTGTATAGGTCTACCAAAACTCAGTGTTTCGAATTTCATCGAAATCGGATGAAAAATGCTCCTTTTATGGGCTCAATACCCTATTTCAGGAGATCGGTCTATATGGCAGCTATATACAAATATGGTCTGACCTGGACCACATTTGACAAAGGTATGTAGAGGCCTTGTCAAACTCACTGTTTCAAATTTCATCGAAATCGGATGAAAAATGCTCCTTTTATGAGCTCAATATTCTACACATGAACGATACGTTGAGTGTGAGTGCAACCGAAACACAAAGAGTTTAAGTAAACTCAAACACCTACCCTATAAGTACAATGTGAGAGCTATATCCAATTCTGAACCAATTTTGGTGGACCTTGGCGAACAAATATGTTCAAACTGTAATAACTACGGTTGACAAGTGACAACATTATTGCAAATTACCCATAATCTAACGAACATATATATGGGAACTACAATATATCTAATTTTGAACCGATTTTGAACAAACCTCTCAGAAATTGTGGTAGTCGTCGAGGAAAGCATTGTGCAAAATTTTGGCAAAATTGGTCAAACAATGCGCTTGCAGTGGCTCTTGGGTGGCGATCTACATATGTGACAGCTATATCTAAATCTGAACCGATTTCCATGAAATTCACCAGTAATATCGAGAGTCATAAGAAAAT
Source organism: Stomoxys calcitrans (assembly GCF_963082655.1). Lineage (NCBI taxonomy): Eukaryota > Metazoa > Arthropoda > Insecta > Diptera > Muscidae > Stomoxys > Stomoxys calcitrans. Next base: position 118,399,185 of record NC_081554.1, on the reverse strand, counting down.
TTCGAGAGAATCAGTTAAAAAATGAGCACTTTCTAGCAATATTTCTCAAAATCGGACGACCATATATATGGGAGCTACACCTAAATCTGAACCGATTTCAGCAAAATTCTCAGATACTGTGGCGAGGAAAGCGTTTTGAAAAAATTTTGGCAAGATGGGTCAATAAATGCGCTTGGTGTGACTCTAGGTTTGAAAATCGGGCGATATATATATATATATATATATATATATATATATATATATATATATATATATAATGTCGGGAGTCATAAGAAAATTTTGACAAAATCGGTTAACAAATGACCATTTTATCGGAGTATTACTGCAAATCGAACGAATATATATATATATATATATATATATGGGAGCTATATCCATATCTGAACGGATTTATTCCACTTTCAATAGACTTCGTCTTTATGCCGAAAAACACGCCCGTACGAAATTTGAAGACGATCGGAAAAAAATTGCGACCTGTAGTTTATACACAAATTAACATCTACAGACAGACAAACAGACGGACAGACAGACAGCTAAATCGAATCAGAAAGTGATTCTGAGTCGATCGGTATATATCATTGGGTCTATCTCTCTTCCTTTTGGGTGTTACAAACTAATTCACTAAGTTATAATACCCTGTACCACAGCTGTGGTGTACGGTATAAAAAAAGTATCGACGGCAACAAAAGACCATGCTGTTTGTTCTAAAAATATACAATTGTATTTGCTTACCTATAGTCGCACACATTATAAACAAGTGGTTGGCTGAGTTGGTAGCGCATCTGACAAGCATACGAGAGGACCCATGTTCAAACCCCACTGGCGGCAAAAGTAAAGATAGCACTAATATGGCAAAATGGTAAATGTACATTAAAAAAAATTATTATCTTTTTTATACCCTCCACCATAGGATGGGGGTATATTAATTTCGTCATTCTGTTTGTAACTACTCGAAATATTCGTCTGAGACCTCATGAGGTACAGCGGTCAAAAAAAGTATTCATCATTCAATGTTTTTTTTTTAATAAGTCTACAAAAGACAATTGGAATAAAAACATATTAAACTAATGATGCAGTAGTGCTTGTGTGATATATATGTACACAATTTCATTGTTTTTAAAGAAAAAAAATAGTATTTATTGGAACAAAAAGGGCCATTTTACAGCTGAACACAAAAAATTAAACAAAAAAAGTATTCATCATTGCAAAAAAACAAAAAAATAAATAACATAATTTAAAAAAATTAATACTTTTTTATTCGACCACCGCGTCTTATAACTTCTTTTAAACGGTTTGACATCGATTGGACTAATTTAGCGGTTATATTTTGGTCTATATTAGTCCATTCCTCCATTATCACCTGTTGCATTTGACTCTTGCTCGAAAAATTGCGCGTTCTCAATTTGCGTTCGAGATGTTCCCAAAGATGTTCAATTGGGTTCAAGTCGGGACTTTGAGGAGGAGTTTTAATGACTTTGGGGCAGTTATACAGCATCCACATCTTGGTATTTAAAGCAGAATGTTTGGGGTCATTATCTTGATAATATTGAAAGTTATTACCAAGCCCAAGTTTTACAGCACTATCTTTTAAATTCCTCTTTAAAATGTCAATGTAATACTTATGATCCATTACTCCATTAATAATTTCAAGATTTCCCGCTCCTGAAGCCGCCATACACCCCCAAACCATTAAACCACCTCCACCATGTTTTACAGTAGCAACTGTGTTTCGTTCTTCAAGCTCTGTATTTGGTTTTCTGTACACTATGACCTTTCCATCGCACCCAAAAAGATTAAACTTGCTCTCGTCTGCAAAAATGACTGTTTTCCAAAATGATTCGGGCTGTTTTACATACATTTTTGCGAAGTTTAGCCTTTTCACTCGGTTTATTTTATTTATAAAGGGCTTCTTACGTGCAGTTCTTCCTCTGTAACTATGCCTTTTGAGTGTATTTCGAATTGTTTGTGTAGTAACTTCCTTCCCTAGATATTCCATAGTGTTTTTACGAAGAATGGTCGCATTTGTCTTCGGAGTTTTCTGAACTTGCTGCACTAGCCAACGCACATCTCCAACTGAAAGTGCTTTTGGTCGACCAGATCTTGGTTTATTGTCAACAGTTTTCGTTTCTGTCCACTTTCTGATGATGGATTGTATAGTAGATCGTGGTCTATTTAATATTTCACTGATAGTTTTTTGAGTTAAACCATTCCTGTGGTGTTTTATTATCAAAACTTTTACCTCATCAGAAACCTCGTTTTGCTTACGACCCATTTTGACAAAAACTATATTTTCAATGAAATTAAATATTTGCTGTCAAGGGCAAAGCCTCCTTTACTAAATAAAACAGAAAAGGGGGATTCCCAAATAATATTTGAATTTGACTTTGATGATAGCACATCAATGATGAATACTTTTTTTGTTCTGTTTTTGGTGTTATTATATAAAATTGCATTTTTTGCGCTAATTAAATTTATTTTTTGAATTTATTTTAAAACATATTACGAAAAATAAACTATTGCATAAAACTGCATTATTTGTTTACTTTAAATTTTCTTCAATTACCCAAAATAAGTGAATTTATTTTCAATTTTGCTAATGATGAATACTTTTTTTGACCGCTGTATATATATTCTTGATCGTCGTGACATTTTATGTCGATCTAGCCATGTCCGTCCGTCTGTTTGTCGAAAACGGGCTAACTTTCGAAGGACTATAGCTAGACGCTTGAAATTAGATTGTAAATGGGCCATATCGGTCCATAACCTGATATAGCTGCCATATAAACTGATCTTGGGTCTTGACTTCTTGAGCCTCTAGAGGGCGCAATTCTTATACAATTGGAATGAAATTTGGCACGACTTGTTTCGCTATGACTTGCAACAACTATGTTAAACTAGGTTCAAATCGGTCAATAACCTGTTATAGCTGCCATATAAATCGATCTTAGATCTTGACTTCTTGAGCCTCTAGAGGGCGCAATTCTTATCATTATGGTTCAAATCGGCCCATAACCTGATATAGCTGTCATATAAACCGATCTGGAGACTTGACTTTTTGAGCTTCTAGAGGGAGCAAATCCTATCCGATTTGGCTGAAATTTTGCATGACGTATTTTATTATGACTTTCAACAACTGTGCAAAATAAGGTTCATATTGGTTCATAACCTGATATAGCTGCCATATAAACCGTTCTGGGATCTTCATCTCTTCTTGAGCCTCTAGAGGTCGCAATTATTATCCGATTTGCCTGAAATTTTGTATGACGGATCCTCTCATGACCATCAACATACGTTTATTATGGTCTGAATCTGTCTATAGCCTGATACAGCTCCCATATAAATCGATCTCTCTATTTTATTCCTTGAGCCCCCAAAGGACGCAATTCTTATTCGAATTGGATGACATTTTCCACAGATCTACAACGTATAATTTAATTGTGGTTCGAACCGGGCCATATCTTGAAATCGCTCTAATAGCAGAGCAAATATTTTCTTTTATCCTGTTTTTGCCTAAGAAGGGATGCCGGGAAAAGAACTCGACAAATGCGATCCATGGTGGAGGGTATATAAGATTCGGCTGGCCGAACTTGGCACGCTTTTACTTGTTTAATTTAAGATCCACTTAGATATTACTATACATAATTGGATCTGTTAATATCTCGGACAAATTCGAGATACATTCGGGTCGATGCAGTCCGAATTAATGGTGTGGGCGACGAACGCGCATGTAATATTGTGGAACAGCGAAACAGTCGGTAGGACGGCAAAAATACTATGGGGTGAGGAAGTAAAAAGGAGGTTAGTATAACTTTTGGTATCATAATGGGAAACATAGGACTACGAGCTCACTTATGTAAAATCGGTGCGGCAAGTTATAGCATGTGAGGATGGTGATGGGACGTTGTAGTATTTCCTTTGTCATTGCCCGACTTTCGCGGATAGGAGACATCAGTACTTAGGTGAGGACACAATACCAGACATGAACCAACTTAGGGGAGAAGTATGGAAAACAATTAGGGATTATGAAGGTAGCGCGGAATTCCTAACTTAAAATTATTAAAGACAAAAATCTGTTCATGATGGTCAACATTTGTACAACGCTGTCCTTTGTTTAAGATACAGAAATGCCTTGTAAATAATTTTAACTTTTTGGTATACATGCCACCCTAGACCAGACATTCACACTGCGCCAAATCCTGGAAAAGACCCGAGAAGGACAAATCAACACCTACCACCTCTTTGTTGACTACAAAGCCGCCTGCGATACTCCTTTACGTTCAAAGGTATTTCAAGCCATGTCTGAGTTTGGTATCCCTGCAAAATTAATAAGACTCTGCAGGATGACACTTGCTGATACGCGTTCCTCAGTAAGAATAGGAAAGAATCTCTCCGAACCATTTAATACCAAACGAGGTTTCAGACAAGTCAGCCTATCGTGCGATCTCTTTAATATCCTGCTGGAGAAGATTATACGAGATGCAGAAGAGAATAGATATGGCACACTAATCACAAGAGAGCACATGCTACTTGTCGGTCACTGGAAGAAGTAAATGCAGCCTTTGAAAGAATCGAAAGAGAGTCAATGAAAATGGGTCTGGCAGTAAATGGAGATAAGACGAAATGGATGGTCTCCACTCCCAAAAAGCCTTGTACAACCGAGCAGATAAAGAACGTGGAGAAAGTTGGGAATCACAACTTTGAGATAGTCAGTAACTTTATCTACCTCGGCACCGCCGTAACCGAAACGAATGACACAAGTTTTGAGATAAAGCGAAGAATAATACTGGCAAACAGATGCTACTTTGGACTAAGTAAGCAGTTTAGAAACAAGGCCATCTCTCGACAGACGAAGACTACACTTTACAAGACACTGATACTACCCGTGCTGTTATATGGTTCTGAAGCATGGGTACTTGTGAAAGCAGATGGGGCAGTGCTTGGAGTATTTGAGAGAAAAATTCTTCGTAAACTATATGGACCAGTTTGCGTTAACGGAGAATATAGGCGACGTATGAACCACGAGCTGTATGACGACAATAGCATAGTTACACGCATCAAAATACAACGGCTGCGTTGGCTAGGTCATGTTGTCAGAATGGATGAAGAAGCTCCAGCAAAGAAGTCTTTTGAAGCAAACACGGTGGTACACGCAAACCGGGAAGACCAAAAGCCCGATGGAAAGATCAAGTTGTGGGAGACACCTCGAAACTTGGTGTCAGAGATTTTAGAATGAGCGCAGAAGATCGAGGCGCTTGGAACGCTATTCTACGTTCGGCTAGTGGAAGAAATATTCTGTCATAGCCAATTAAAGTAAAGTAAAGTAAGTATACATGCTAAGTTGAATATTTGGATTTTAAAAGATCAGTATCAGTCATTGACCGTCCTGTAGTGATCTGTACGGCGTTTGCCTCAGAATCTCAATAGCAAAGGATTTATTTACAAAAGCATCTGCAATGACTCATACGATACCGGTACAAGTTTGATGGACTATCCTTGAAGAACCACCATCGCTTTTAAATATTTTGAATTGATGTTAATTCTGTAATACTGTGCGTTTCTGTTGGCGGAATCAATCCAAACAATAAATACTGCTTCAATGAATTCGAGTTATTTTGTGGTCACCTTCCAATGGTTTATGTTGAAAACCATTTTTTTAGACTTTGTGATCATCATTTGTGGTAAAAAAATATTTTGGGTTTTGTGGAAATTCGTGAAAATCTATTTTTGTAATTTACAAGCCTCTTTTTTGTGCGTGGAAAACTTTGTTGTAAACACAAATAAAAGGAACAAACGAGTGCAAATTAAAGCATGTAAAACAAACTGGAAAGGAATTTGTAATGCACCGAAATCTATAAAAGATAAAAATTGCACATTGAAATTCGGCTGTTGCATTTAAGGAAAATTGAGGACTTAGACGATATTAAAGTCTTAGGACAACAACGCAATACTACAGAAGTACAGTTTGGCATCGATTATACGGGATGGTCACATCCACTAAATCGGACAAGTTTTCAAAGAAATGAGAACCTAAAGTGGAACTCGTTCTGACTGTTAGTGCTGGACTCACACACCACAGAAAATGTTCTATAGTTTCTTCTTGCTCGTAATCCTCACAACTTCGGCAAAAGTAGTTATTAACAACCTCCTGTCTGTCAGCATGTTTTCCGATCAGAGTGTGATCTGTCAGAACGGACATAATGACTGCGACGTCTTTTCTAGACAGTGACAACAAAGGGGTAGACCTCTTGAAGTATAAATTAGGCTGCATTATTTTGGAATGCTCAAAGCCCCCATTTATGACCATCTATCATTCTTTGCCAATCGGGCCTGATCTTGAAGACTTAGCTTACATGTCGCTAGAGGAATATCGAGAGATTCCAGTTCCCTAGAATGTGTTTAAGTTAATTCCTAGTCTCGTTATCAAACGCAAAAGATTTACAGTTACCTCTGTGGCCCCGCACCCAGAACACATGAATTTTGAACTGTTCAGCCATTTTGTTGAGAGATCTGCGACAATCGAGATCGGGTTTCGAATTGAGAAACACGTTCTCCGGGGATTTAATGATTGCCTGGCTGTCTGAGAAGATATATATGCCAGGAGTCGTTATGACATTATATCTCAACCAATTCAACCACTTATTTAATTGCAAGTATCTCCGCTTGATACGCACTGCAATGGTCGGGTAACCTTTTCGATATAACTTCAAAGCACACCCCAAAGCCCACCTGGTCGTCTATTTTGGAACAATCCGTTTAGAAGCCAATTTATCTTATATTACTATGGATATCGCAGTTCCATCAAGAATAATGGTACAACACTTTTTATCAAAAAGCGGCTCAGGTAGGAATGCTCCCTTAGCTTGGCAGCGGTGGTCGCAGCAATTTGTCTCGCCACATTGTCCAGAGGCATTAGGAATAGTCATCAGTGCAGCTGTGGTGCACAAAAAAGCCATTCTTTGGATTCGATTTACTATTGATCAGTAGGTAGACTTTTGAAGCGCCGTCCACTAGACCACAACACCATATAACATTACAGGTCTAACAACTGCTGTATATACCCAGTGCATGACACGCGGTTTAAAAGCCCCAACTTTTGCCAATGGCTCTCTTGCAGGTGTATAGAGCAAGAGTTGCCTTTCTTGTCCTTTCCAAAATGATGGATTTGAAGTTAAATTCCCTGTCCAGAAAAACACCCAGGTATTTTGCGCTTTCAGCAAATGGAACATTTTCTTCTTCCAAGGAGGCAGGTGCCATTGTAGGTTACTTGTATCTCCTGCTGAAAAGAACTAATTGTGTCTTGCACGGATTTACACCAAGACCACTTTGGGCAGCCCATTTTGCTGTTGAACGTAGAGCTTCCTGAAGTATATCTCTTAGAGTGCTGAGAAATTATCCCATAACCGCAATTGTCACGCCATCAGCATACGCGACCACTTTTAAACCTTTTTCTTCCAGAGACAATAATATATTTTTAATGGCTATACTCCAAAGTAGAGGAGACAATACAGCTCCTTGAGGTGTTCCTCTGCTAATCCGCCTTTTGAGATATACAGATCCATAGCCTGTCGTAATGCATCTTTCAGTAAATAGGTTATTAATAAACTTTCTTACAGTAGTTTTGATGCATAGAAACTCCTTCATGATTGACGACGGCTTTACATTATTGAAAGTACATTTAATGTCAAGAAATGCTATCATTGTATATTCCTTGACAGTGAGAGAGCTGTTTCAGTGGACTTGCCTCCTCCATGAATATTTGTCCTAAGATATGTTTCTATCAACCTTTCAATAGTCTTCAGCATGAAGGATGACAGACTAATAGGGGGAAATCTTTCGTTTTTGTATGCAAAAGGTTTTCCTGCTTTTGGAATGAAAATTACCTTTTTGCCCCTCAATCCGGCAGGTATGTCGGACGACACAGCTTGTAAACAACCGGTGTTACATCATTAGGGCCTGGCGACTTAAAGGTGTCGAATTTTCTTATCGCCCAAAGGATTCTCAGCTCAGACACAATTTTCCCAATAACCTCCAACGTCTGAAGGACTTTCCGCCAAATGTGTGTAGTAGTTCTAATGTTCTCTTACTAGACATTGTCTATGAATTCTCTGACTTCTGAATATATCCCAGCGTAATAGGTCTTGAGGATGGGATCTTCTTTAGCCTCAGATGTATCCTCCACCGAGCTGCAGAATTCTACCCAGGATTTGTTCTGAGCCTTTCTCAGCTCGCCGTTATATTTTCTTGGCTCAGCCTTCTAGATGTCCCAAATCGTGTGGTGCCCTTGTGGCTTTCGCCCTGTGGAAGAATTTTCTGCTGTCCTTCCTTAGAGCAACCAGCTCTGGGGTTCAACAGGGCGGTCGCCGTTTGCCCATGGCAAGCGAGTCATTTAGGGCTTTTGTGATCCGCTTGACCATTATGTCTATATCCTCCGCAGTTTCTACTTCCTTTTCTGGTGTAGAAGGATTGTGTGTCGAAATCTACCAAAATCCGCCTTTCTCCTGTTTGGCCGAGGTACCACTTCTGCAGTATTTTCTCTAAGGCTGAAACAAATATACCGATGATCAGCGAAGCTGTGAGCATCCAACACGTCCCAGTCACATATTCTTGCGCTTATATCTTCCTATACAAAGGTCATATCTAGTATCTCCTGCCTGTTCCTGGTAATAAAGGTCGGTTTATCCCCTTTATTATAAATTGGCAGATTGCTACTTTAATATATTCGATAAGCAGCTCACCCCCTTCGTTTATATCAGAACTTCCCCATATTTGGTGATGTGCATAAACATCACTTCCTACAATGAGGATCTTTTCAACCAGCAACTTAAGGGATAAAGGCGGCATCTCTGAATCGTGCGCCATGAACCGGGAAGCCAGTCAGTAATGAGACTTAAATTTTCAAGCCTGGCTACCACTGAGTGGCTGTTCCAGGCTCCACTAGCCGACAGCAGGGGCTTTTGACGAAGACACCTGGTTCGAGTCTCAAGGACAAGGCCGAACCTATACTTTTTTCGCCCTCAGGTTTATTGAGAAGCTTTGTGCGAATGATCCTAAGACTCTCACTAATAGGGAGAGAGATTCCCTATATTGAGCTCGGGAATTCGCTGCACAGGCTACCCGGACCGCAGTAAGCCAAAAGGCTGCGGTCACCTGGAGGGCCTAAAAGAACTAGGGCGAACAAAAGTAAGATGGTTTCAAGAACCTTTGCTAATGTCACTAGGGACAGTTTGGTGATGGCAGTTATCGACAAGGGAGAAGAACAGGGCTGTATACCTAGGAATAATTGGAGTGGGATAGTCAACGGAATATCATCAGTATACCCCGATGTCCTTGCGGAATTTCCTGGGTGTCCTCCAGCTTGTGACTATGCAGGCTGGTATCGAGGCCGATACAAACTAATTGCCTTCGGGGATCAACGCTCAATTGAAATGTATCGTTGTGCGCTAAATAATATTGATGAAATCTGGCTAGGTGCAGCACTAGATTTAATCAAGAAGGAAGATATTCCTTCTCAACCAATGGCGCATGCTTGGATGCCAAGGATCCCCTCAGATCCTGAAGCGATACTTGGAAGGCTAAGGGAATGTTATCTCAATCTTTCAACCACCGACTGGAAGATTGGATGAGGCTGATGGTAAACGGAGACATGAAGTATTCGTACCAAAATCCGGCTGTCTCGCAGACCTCAACAACTCTGTATGGGTTGTATCCTACGGATCCAACAAGTTGAAACTGAAGGTCAATAGAAGCGGTGGGGTTGGGGAATCAGGAGACTCAGCACTTGTTGCTGAACACTTGCCTGAGGAACTATCGACCACATCACTAAAGTCTGGCAGATTGCAGGAGACTGAAAATCCCTCTGCCACAATCGAGACAGGAGGGGATGACATCGAAACGGGACCTGACAAGCCCTGTGTGGGTGGGTCACAATGTTGGACTGGGCCCAAAGTGTGCATCAGTGGGGACGGAAAGAGGACGAGCACTGAACTCAGAAAGTACTTCGACAGCAGCAGTTAGTTAAGAATCTAAGGAGAAATCGTCCACACCGCCAGTGTTCAGTGTCTTGAGGAAGAGTGGTTCCACAGCTTTCTCACTTGTCCTTGAATGGGTACGGAAGCTCATCATGACAAGTTCTAGCACAACAGTGGTGGAAGTTCTGAGTCCTGATTATAATCCGGTTTCTGCAGATAAATCTAGGCTAAGGAAAATTCTGTCCTCGAGACCTATTACGGTGGGGTATATTCAGAGAATGAATGGGCAATGTCTAGTGAGGAAACACTAGAACTACACGTTAATACACGTATCCGGAAAATTTTGCAAATTTTGCCCATGTACATTCCGCTAACGAACAAAGGCAAACTTCTCACAATGTTGCCAGCATTGCAAATGCAAAATGCAAATGCAAATTTTGCCCTTGAACATTCCACTAAGGAACAGGGGCAAACTTCTCACATATCAATGAGTGCAGTCCGATTCAAGTTTTAAGCTCAATGATAAGGGGCCTCCTTTTTATAGCCGAGTCCGAACGGCATACCGCAATGCGACACCTCTTTCGAGAGAAGTTTTACATGGCATAGTACCTCACAAATGTTGCCAGCATTAGGAGGGGAAAACCACCGTTGAAAATTTTTTCTGATGGATTCGAACCCAGGCGTTCAGCGTCATGGGCGGACATGCTAACCTCTGCGCTACGGTGGCCTCCAGCATTAGGAGGGCGAAAACCACCGCTGAACATTTCTTTCTGATGGCCTCGTCAGGATTCGAACTGGCTGACTGCGGTTCAGTTCTCGAATATAGACGAGCCCAATTTAGGGAATTTCTCTCCCTATCAGTGAAAGTCTTAGGGTCATTCGCACCAAACCTCTCAATTAACCTGAGATCGATGCGTCTTCCATTATTGCAACCTCGTAAAGAGGGTTGTTATAGGAATGCGAAGAAGGAATAGGTTCGGCATTGTCCTTGATACTCGAACCAGGTGTCTTCGTCAAAAGCCCCTGCTGACCAGTCGTCTGTCGGTTAGTGGAGCCTGGAGCAGCCGCTCCACCGGTCGAGGTTTTAGTAGCAGACAACATTCTACGGCCTGATACCACCACAGCAGCTGTTGGGTCTTTGGAGTTCATTCTAAGCCTTCTCCCGGGTTCTAGATCTGCCGCTCCACTGGAAACAGACGCAGATCATCAACTGCCTAATGGATACCTCTATCGCAGCTTTCCTTGAGTGACTTAAATTTTTCTTCAAAAAATAATGACCTATTACGAGTTAAAGGAAAATTTTTGCGGAGTGAAATAACAATACGTTCGTTATATACGTTAATTTATAGGGAAATAGGTGCTTGATAGCAAAATTTAAGCGAGCTCCAAGTGCACTTTCTTTTTAAAAATAATTTATCATTAATTTCTTAGCTTGGTGTGCAAACGTACAATATACTTTTTGAAGATTGTACCAATTTAGCACTTAGTAGCTGTCAACACTGGTTTTCCTAATGAACAAATTCCGAAAACCCATGTAAGCACCCAGTAACTTTGGCTGACTTTCAATATGTTATTTGCTATGTATTTGAAAACTGTGTAGTGTTTAAAAATGCCGCGGTACAAAATTTTCACTTTGGAGACTAATTAAAAAAGTATCGGTAAAATATTTTCACGCAACAAAAAAGGCAACCAAGCATCAATTTGATTGTTGAGGCCTAAAGACTTTTTTGCTTTTACACATAAATGGATAACAAAAGACGAAAAAAAAACGGTTGGGTATCAAAATCAACGCACACAAACCCTATAGTTGCTTTGTTTCGGTTCTTTGCATGCGTACGAAATTTTAGCACCGCAGTAGAACAGTATCCAAACATTGCATTGATACATTTTGGCAGTCGGCCTATGTTCAGCCATTGCAATTTTTAGTATTCCCCGGCGTCTTATGCCATACCTATGACCAGAGACTTACCTCGTTTGAGGCCCATGATTACGCTATTTTCTCGCATGTGGTTTTTTCGCTGAGGGACAATCTCCCACAAAATACGCCTCTAGTATTAAAGGACCTGTGCATGTACAACTAACAAAATCAATTTGATTTGTTTTTATAAAAATAAAGTTTTTACCCCCTTCACTTCATTTAAAAAAACCAGTAAAGAAAGGCAAAAATCGAGCGGTGCCGACTTTATAATACCCTACACCTACACTATAGGTACAAAGTGGGAGCTATATCTAATTCTGAACCAATTTTGATGGACTTCGGCGGATGTTTTCAGAGGGCTTGTTAAACAATCCGCTTCAAACTTCGAGCTAATATGTTCAAACTGTAATAAATACGGTTGAGAAATGACAACATTATTGCAAATTGTCCAAAATCTGACGAACATATACATGAGAGATATATATTGGGTTGCCCAAAAAGTAATTGCGGATTTTTTAAAAGAGAGTAAATGCATTTTTGATAAAACTTTTTTTCTAAAGCAAGCCAAAAGTAACAGCTGATAACTGACACAAGAAAGAATGCAATTACAGAGTCACAAGCTGTGAAAAAATTTGTCAACGACGACTGTATGAAAAATCCGCAATTACTTTTTGGGCAATCCAATACAAATCGAAACCGGCTTCGTCTCTAGGCTGAAAAACATGCCGGTACCAAATTTGAAGGCGATCGGATGAAAACTGCGACATGTAGTTTGTATACAATTTATCATGGACATAATACGGACATAGCTAAATCGAATCAAAAAGCGATTCTGAGTCGATCGGTATACATACCATTGGGTCTATCTATTTTCCTTCTGAGTGTTATAAATAAATGCACTAAGTCATAATACCCTGTACCACAGCAGTGGCGTAGGGTATAAATATTGCACCTTATCTCCCTGTTGAAAACCTATTTCGTCTTAAAGCCATTACTTCCATAAACTTTTAACTATTTTGTTCAATAAAATATTGTGACTGAACAGAACCGTTTATAGCTTCAACTTCGATCTTTACATGCACCCACTACTTTGCATATGACGATCTTGAACTCTTTAGCCGAAGCTTAAGCAATTGACTGACCTCCATGTTAAAGAACAGCTAGGGCCTAGACCACAAACAATACTCGCCTTTATAAAACCCCATACCCATCCCTTCATTTTAGAAATCAGGGAGCAACTCTTTCTTCAATGGTTAGATTAGGTTAGGTTCAAAAGAGGGTGCGAATATTTATCCGCCCCATGCCTCTATGGACATACACCTAAGCCAGTAATCGGCTTGTTGTGCGCTCTAAAAACTACAATATAAAGTAACCTCTAAAACGATAATTTTAAGTTAGGAATTCCGTGCTACTTATAAAATCCTTAATTGTTTTCAATGCCACTCTCCTAAGTTGGTTCATGTCTGATATTGTGTCTCCACCTAAGTACTGGTATCTGTTGGACGCGAAAGCCGGACAATGACAAAGGAAATGCTCCAACGTCTCATTATCTTCCCCGCATGCCCTACATATGCTATCACTTGCCGCACCGATTTTGCATAAGTGAGCTTGTAGTCCCATTTGTCCCATTATGATAACCAATAGCTACACTCACCTCCTTCTTCCTTTCTTTCTGCAATAGCCTCATCTTCTCACGATCTGGATCCCCCCATAGGATTTTCGCCGTCCTAACGACCGTTTCGCTGTTCCACAATGTTGCATGCGCATTCGTCGCCCACTCCCTTAACTCGCATTGCGTCGACCCGAAAGGCTTCGGGTTAACCAAGTTTATTGACGGCTGTCCTCTGGCCGTCGCCGCCAAATCGTCTTCCCTTTCATTTCTCCTTACTCCGTTATTGCCCGGCACCCAAACGATGTGGATTTTCCCATCCTCAGAGAAGGCGTTTATCTCCTTCTTACACTGCAAGACTGTTCGTGATCTTACCGTCCTGGTTGTTATTGCCCTTATGGCAATTTTACTGTCGGTAAAGATGTTCACACTCGACGTCCTCGCGTTAGCACTACACCACTTCACGCATTCCGTGATCGCCTGGATCTCCACCTGCAGGACCGTATTATGGTCGGGCGGTCTAAAACAGATTTCAGTCCCTGGGTTCTCTATGTAAACCCTCTGGCCCACTCTGTCCTCTAGCTTTGATCCATCCGTGTAACATGATTTTCCAGATGGCAATACTAGGGTTCCGGCAATCCAAGACTGTGCCGATTGCAGCAGTGCCTCGCATTCGACTTCAATGTTCATCTCCGATATCCGATCGGAAACCTCTCCCCTTCCTTCCAGGTTTGCTATCGTCGCCTCGATTATACCGCGATGGTATGAGCTGCTCTCATCCTCAATCCATTCTCCCATCGCCTTAAGTCTCATAGCCGCAGTGGCTGCCCCACACTTAATCTGTATGTCAATGGGTCGGATATCTAGAATAGTCTCCTGTGCCCTAGTGGGCGTGGTCCTCATCGCTCCGCCTATGCCAAGACAACATGTTCTCTGAACCTGTTGTATGGTCCTTATGTTGCACTTTTTCTCCATAGCAGTCCACCAAACTACTGAGGCGTAAATAAGTATTGGTCTAATCACGCTACTGTAGAGCCAGTGGACTATCCTCGGATTCAAGTCCCATCTCGAGCCTACGGCCCGTCTACATAGTGCCCAATATCTGTGAGCCTTCTCAGTACGCTCCTGAATGTGACACTTCCAATTCAGTTTCCTGTCCAAGATCAAACCTAAGTATTTGACCTTGTCAGATACGGAAATCGTCTTATTGAGGAAACGTGGTGCGTTAAATTCATCCACCTTCGTCTTCCTCGTGAACAGGCATATTTCGTTTCTTTAATAAAGAGCGATTTTTTAAGAGCTAAAGGAAGGTTTAAAAAAAAAATTAATTAAGAAAAATGCATAAAATCTTTATTTGAACCGATAGTATGGTCCATCCACTAAGTCCAATTTTGGCATACTCTTTCCAACATTTCGGCGGGCTTGTCTGTATGGACATGAGCTTTACCATAGCCCCACAAAAAATCGTCTAAAGGCGTTAAATAGCACGATCTAGGCGACCAATTGATGGGTCTCGAACGTGAAATAATATGTTCACCGAACTCGCCTCTAAATAAATCCATTGTTACGAGTGCTGTGTGCCATGTGGTACCGTCTTGTTGAAACCACATGTCATGCAAGTCAAGCTGTTGCTTTTTGGGCAAAAACACGTAGGATATCATTTCACGGCATATTGGATATCATCTCAATAATTAATTTTCAAGCGTTGTTCGTTTGTAAGACGATTCATGGTTAAATGGTTAGACCAAACTGAAGATGTTTGACAGTGAAACAAATCATGATACGTGCGTGAGCTTTTAAAATTAGTGTTGCCAAGAAGATAATAGCGAAAAATCACCCTTTATATAGATAAATAAAAATATCCTCCAACTATTTCGTTCATTGAATGCATAGTACAACCGAACAATAAAATACCGTACTGCTCAGTTACGGTATTTTATTGTTCGGTTGTAGTTCATAACTGCATGTTTTTTATATCCACCACCATAGGATGGGGGTATATTTATCTAATCATTCTGTTTGTAACACCTCGAAATATTGATCTGCGACCCCATAAAGTATATATATTCTGGATCCTCTCGACATTCTGATTCGATCTAGCCATGTCCGTCCGTCGAAATCACGATAGCTGTCGAACGCGCAAAGCTAGCGGTTTGAAATTTTGCACAGATACTTCATATTGATGAAGGTCGTTGGGGATTGCAAATAGGCCATATCGGTTCAGATTTAGATATAGCTTCAATAAACACCGATCTCCCGATTTGAATTCTTGAGCACCTGGAAGCCACAATTTTCATTCGATTTGGCTGTAATTTTGCACATAGCATTCTGTTACATCCAAAAACTGTGGCAAGGACGGTTCAAATCGGTCTATAACCTGGTATAGCTCCCATATAAACGGATCTCCCGTTTTAACTTCTTGAGTCCCAGGAAGCCAAAATTTGCATCCGATTTGGCTTAAATTTTGCAAATAGTGTTCCCTTACGACTTCTAACAATTGTGCCACGTAAGGTCCAAATCGAATATGGCCTGATATAGCTCTCATATAAACCGGTCTCTCGATCATCCTTGTTCGGTTCCTAGAAGCTTTAAGTTTGCTGGTTTGACAGAGGTTTGGTATGTAGAATAAAATTATGCCCTTCAACTAAATTTAGTTTGAATAAATTTTTAGCAGAATCCATGGTGGTGGGTTCCCAAGATTCGGTCCGGTCGAACTTAGCACGCTTTTACTTGTTTTAATTCCCATTTGATTTTCACCCCCTTACGTCCTTTGCCAAAATTGTTTTTGTTGTAAATGCCAACAACACTAAGCAAACGAACATCACGCGCTATCTAACTCTTGCTCCTTTCACTATCATCTATTTACTGATCCCATAATTGGCACAAACATTTGACGTTTAAGAAAAAACAACAACAATTTAGCATGCTTATTCTTCTTCTTGCTAACTAGTCATCATTGGGAAATTCGATATTTTTATTGTTGTTGTTGATTAACCAACATTATTATACACACCATCATAGGTTATGGGGTATATTCATTTAGTCATTCTGTTTGCAACACATCGAAATACCAATTTCCGACCCTACAAAGTATATATATTTTGGACTGTCGTAAAATTCTAAGACCATTTAACGACGTACGTGTGTCTGCCCGTCCGTCTGTTTTAATTACTCTAGAAATTTCTACAATTGAGATGAAATTTGGAATAGATACGTCTTTTTTATACACGCTGATTAAGTTCTTGAACGGGCCAAAT
The DNA here is from genome assembly GCF_963082655.1 of Stomoxys calcitrans. Taxonomy (NCBI): domain Eukaryota; kingdom Metazoa; phylum Arthropoda; class Insecta; order Diptera; family Muscidae; genus Stomoxys; species Stomoxys calcitrans. The sequence continues at coordinate 118,382,433 of NC_081554.1, read as the reverse complement.
CGGACCATATTTGGATATAGCTGTCATATAGACCGATCTCCCGATAAAGGGTCTGAATTCAAACAAGCTTTATTATTTATCCGATTTCGATGAAATTTGAAACAGTGGGTAGTTTTAGGCCTCCCAACAACTGGCCCATATATGGTTCAGATCGGAATATATTTAGATATAGCTGCCATATAGACGATCTCCCGACAAAGGTTCTGAAGTCCATAAAACCTTTATTTATTGCCCGATTTCGCTGGAATTGTACACAGTGGCTTGAATTAAGCCTCCCGTCATCCAACCATCATATGGTCCAGATCAGGTTATATTTTGATATAGCTTTCATATAGACCGATCTTCCAATTAAGGGATTTAATTCCATAACAAGCGGATTTGTTGCCCCATTTCTCTGAAACTGTGACTTGTATAAGAATTCTCGGAACCTCAATCAAATATGATCCAGACTAGCCCCGAACCATATCACAATGAATATTGTGAAGATTGTTATAAAAGAGGATGGTTAAATTATCCATGGTGATGGGTATCCAAAGTTCGGCATGGCCGAACTTAACACGTTTTTACTTGTTATACCCACCACCGAAGGATGGGGGTGTATTCATTTTGTTATTCCGTTTGCAACACATCGAAATATCCATTTCCGATGCTATAAAGTATAAATATTCTTGATCAGCGTAAAAATCTAAGACGATCTAGCCATGTCCGTCCGTCCGTCTGTCTGTCTGTTGAAATCACGCTACAGTCTTTAAAAAGAGAGATATTGAGTTGAAACATTGCATAGATTCTTTTTTGTCCGTAAGCAGGTTAAGTTCGAAGGTGGGCTAAATCGGACCATATCGTGGTCTTAGGCTTATAAAAGCCACATTTATTATCCGATTTTGCTGAAATTTGGGACAGTGCATTCTGTTAGCCTCTTCCACGTATTTCTTTAATTTGGCACAGATCAGTCCAGATTGGGATATAGCTGTCATATAGTCCGATCCGCCGATTTAGGGTCTTAGGTTCAAAAATAAGGGACCTATTTTTTATAGCCAAGTCCGAACGGCGTGCCGCAGTGCGACACCTCTTTGTTGAGAAGTTTTAACATGGTATAACCACCACTGAAAATTTTTTCTGATGTTATCGCAAGGATTCGAACCCAGGCGTTCAGCGACATAGACGGACATGCTAACCTTTGCACTACGGTGGCCTCCATACCGACCTACACCATATATAAGTATTTTTGCACAATTTCAAGCACCTAGCTTTACTCCTTCGAAGGTTAGCGCGCTTTCGGCAGACAGACGGACGAACGGACGGACATGGCTAGATCGACTTAAAATGTCATGATTCTTGAACGTCATGACATTTTAAGTCATGGCTAGATCGACTTAAAATGTCATGATTCTTGAACGTCATGACATTTTAAGTCGATCTAGCCGATATATCTCTATGTAGTCTTAGACAAATTTCTCGAGAAGTTACAAACGAAATGACGAAATAAGTATAACCCATCCTATGGTGGAGGGTATAGGAATGGTAATAAAATATGGAGCTTTTATTTAATTTTGTACACAAACCATGATCACTTGGGAGACAGACATTTTTCAAAACCGATGAAATTATTGCTTACCTTGAAATATCCCACAGGACATTCTATCTGTTGATTTCTTATAGTCTTCTAGATTGTTTGATGTGACAATTTTTTGCATTTGGGGTTTGCGAAAATCGTTCTTAAAACTCCATAACGAAAATCGTTTAGTTAAATTTTGTGGACAAAAAATCGTTTGCAATAACGATTCGGTTATTCTCTAAATCCTAGTAAACATAAATCGTTATTTTTTCTCGTTGGCAACTCTTTCCAAAAAAACGAAAAGCACAAAGAAGAAAAGGCAAAAATAATAAATAATTCTTCCAATAGCCTGATATTTTTCTTATTTCATCTTAAAAACATCGGGAATCTTAACAAAATATACACATTTTCTAGTGATTTTTCGAACATCCTCCAGCTTGAGATCGTATTCCATGCTTTATATTCAAAGAAAATCATAGCAAAGAACTTAGAAAAGTTGAGCAAGTGTGTGTTATTATTCAAAAAACTTTGACTGGTTAGTGGATCGGGATTTCTGCTACGCCATATAACGTCATCAGCACCTCAAATTGATTAATGCACTACATACGCAAAGACTATTGAGTGCGGTGTAGAGCACGCAGTTTCAAAACAAAATCGTGCTGTACACCGTACTCAATAGTGGCTACTGAATACCAAATTCGTTAAATTTCCTGTTATCGCTTTTTAACTTAACGATTTTCGTTGAAACATCTTACAGAAATCTACTATTGATCCATCGGCTGAATCTACGAAGTACAATTTGGTAGGAGACACTTTACAATAACATTCTTACCTGTTAATTTTTCCACCTCTGGATGTGCTGCACAATTATCCAACAGCAACAGTATTATACTCTCTAAATTTTGGTCAATTTTTATGTAATGACCAGTTGACCCGGGCCCGCTCTTCTGCGCCTTTTTATACCCTCCACCATAAGATGGAGGGTATACTAATTTCGTCATTCTGTTTGTAACTACTCGAAATATTCGTCTAAGACCCCATAAAGTATATATATTCTTGATCGTCGCGACATTTTATCTAGATCTAGCCATGTCCGTCCGTCTGTCCGTCCGTCCGTCCGTCTGTCTGTCGAAAGCACGCTAACTTCCGAAGGAGTAAAGCTAGCCGCTTGAAATTTTGCACAAATACTTCTTATTAGTGTAGGTCGGCTGGTATTGTAAATGGGCCATATCGGTCCATGTTTTGATATAGCTGCCATATAAACCGATCTTGGGTCTTGACTTCTTCAGCCTCTAGAGTGGGCAATTCTTATCCGATTGGAATGAAATTTTGCACGACATGTTTTGCTATGATATCCAACAACTGTGCCAAGTTTAGTTCAAATCGGTTCACAACCTGATATAGCTGCCATATAAACCGATCTTGGGTCTTGACTTCTTGAGCCTCTAGAGTGGGCAATTCTTATCCGATTGGAATGAAATTTTGCACGACATGTTTTGCTATGATATCCAACAACTGTGCCAAGTTTAGTTCAAATCGGTTCATAACCTGATATAGCTGCCATATAAACCGATCTTGGGTCTTGACTTCTTGAGCCTCTAGCGTGCGCAATTCTTATCCGATCAGAATGAAATTTTGCACGACGTGTTCTGTTATGATACCCAACAACTGTGCCAAGTATGGTTTAAATCGGTCCGTAACCTGATATAGCTGCCATATAAACCGATCTTGGGTCTTGACTTCTTGAGCCTCTAGAGGGCACAATTCTTATCCGATTTGAATGAATTTTTGCACGAAGTATTTCGTTATGATATCCAACAACTGTGCCAAGTATGGTTGAAATCGGTCCAAAACCTGATATAGCTGTCATATAAACAGATCTGGGGATTTGACTTCTTGAGCTTCTAGAAGGCGCAATTCATATCCGATTTGGCTGAAATTTTGCATGACGTATTTTATTTTTACTTTCAACAACTGTGTTAAATAAGGTTCAAATCGGTTCATAACCTGACATAGCTGCCATATAAACCGATCTGGTATCTTGACTTCTTGACCCCTAGAGGTCGCAATTATTATCCGATATGCCTGAAATTTTGTACGATGGATCCTCTCATGACCATCAAAAAACGTGTTTATTATGGTCTGAATCGGTCTATAGCCCGATATAGATCCCATATAAATCGTTCTCTCTATTTTACTTCGTGAGCCCCAATGGGCGCAATTCTTATACGAATTGGCTGAAATTTTACACAGTCTCCAACATATAATTTAATTGTGGTCCAAACCGGACCATATCTTGATTTCGTTTTAATAGCAGAGCAACTCTTTTCTTATATCCTTTTTTGCATAAGAAGAGATGCCGGGAAAAGAACTCGACAAATGCGATCCATGGTGGAGGGTATATAAGATTCGGCCCGGCCGAACTTAGCACGCTTTTACTTTTTTACTTTATATGGAACAAAAGTTTCCTTCGAATATTAATTTTCGACAATTAAAGAGCTTTTCGTGAAATACTACGAAAAAAGTATATCGCTTGACTAACAGTTTAACAATATAAGTGCCTTTATCTGAATCGCATATGATTTTTATTGGTCTACGAATTTAAGTTTGAATGTAGGATGAACTCCATTCCTAAAAAACTTTATTTCAGCCCGTTATTTTCATGATATCTGATTTAGGAGTGTTTTTGGGGGGTGAGGTGGTCCCCCAGACACTTGGCCCCGAAGAAATATTAGCATCGTGCTCTTCTTTCAAATACCATTTATTTATTGCCATTAGTTTAGGAGAGTTTACACGATGAGACGTCCTCCAAACACATGGCCCTAAATTAGGTTATCAAATTCGTATTCTAATCTCAAATACCTTTAATTTGAGCCACACGTTGGCATGGTCAATAAATTTTTAGAGTTTGGGGGTGTTTTGGGGAAGTGGTGATGCCCTAAATACATGGTCCTACATTTAGATATCAAATTCGTATTCTACTCCCAAATACCTTTATTTGAGCCCCATATCGCGATGGTCACTAGAAAATTGCTGTTTGTGGGGTATTTTGGAAAAGGGTTGACCCCCCTGAAAATTTGTCCCGAAAGTGGGTTTCAAGTCTTTCTCTACCCCCCAATACCTTTCATTTAAGCTCCACATTGACATGGCCGGTAAATATGCCCGATTTAGGGGTGTTTTGGGGATTGGGGTGGTTCCCAAACACTAAGCCCGGAAAATATATCAGCAATGTGCTCTATTCTCATATATCTATATATTATTTATTTGAACCCCATATTGCCATAAACTCAAAATTGGATATCAATTTCTTTTTTAATCTCATTTAAACTCCTTATTGCAAAAGACAGCAAAAATGTTCGGTTTGGGGTATTGGCCCTAAAAACCATAAAAATTTAGTTCCACTCATTAAGACCCAAATTGTCTTGGTGAGCAAATACGTCCTATATGGGGGTTGTTATGGTGGTGGGACGTCCCCTAGACAGTTGGTCCCTAATGTTGACATCAGATACGTGGTCTACTCTCAAATGCCTTTAATTTGAGCCCCATATTTCCATAGTCGACAAACGTGACCGGCTTGGGGGGTGTTTTGGGGATGGGCGGCCACTCAGTGAGTTGGCCTTGAAAATACATATCGGATTCGTGTTCCACTTTAAAAACCCTTTTAAAGGGTGATTTTTTTGAGGTTAGGATTTTCATGCATTAGTATTTGACAGATCACGTGGGATTTCAGACATGGTGTCAAAGAGAAAGATGCTCAGTATGCTTTGACATTTCATCATGAATAGACTTACTAACGAGCAACGCTTGCAAATCATTGAATTTTATTACCAAAATCAGTGTTCGGTTCGAAATGTGTTCATTCACCGTAACGTTGCGTCCAACAGCATCTTTGAACAAATACGGTCCAATGATTCCACCAGCGTACAAGCCACACCAAACAGTGCATTTTTCGGGATGCATGGGCAGTTCTTGAACGGCTTCTGGTTGCTCTTCACTCCAAATGCGGCAATTTTGCATATTTACGTAGCCATTCAACCAGAAATGAGCCTCATCGCTGAACAAAATTTGTCAAAATTTGAACACATTTCGAACCGAACACTGATTTTGATAATAAAATTCAATGATTTGCAAGCGTTGCTCGTTAGTAAGTCTATTCATGATGAAATGTCAAAGCATACTGAGCATCTTTCTCTTTGACACCATGTCTGAAATCCCACGTGATCTGTCAAATACTAATGCATGAAAATCCTAACCTCAAAAAAATCACCCTTTATATTAGCCTCATGTTGCAATAGTCAGAAAATACTTACCATTTGGGTGGTATTGTGGGGGTGGGGTGGCCCCATAGACACTTTTCCCGAATATTGATATTAGATTCGTGCTTTAATCCCAAAAACCTCTCATTTGAGCCCCATATTGCTATGGTTGTAAATTTGACCCCTTTGGGGGATGCTTTTGGGAAGAGGTGGCCCCCCAAATACTTAGTCCCATATTTGGATATCAGATTCAAATTCTACACTCAAATAGCTTTTATTTAAGCCCCATATTCCCATGGTCAGTAAATAAGTCCGGCCGGGTGGGTGTTTTGGGGAAGGGGTGGACCCCCAGAAACGTGGTCCTTCATTTGGATATCAGATTCGTATTCTGCTTTTAAATACCTTTCATTTGAACCCCATATTGCCATGGTCGGTAAATATGTCCGATTTAGGGGTGTTTTGGGGGTTGGGGTGGTCCCCCTAGCACTCGATCCGACAATTGGATATCAGATACGTTTTGTTGTCCTAAATACCTTTCATTTGAGTTCCATTTTGTCGTGATTGGTCTAAATATTGTATATATTTGGTAGGTTTTAAGGTGTGGCGGCCCCCCTAGGTACCCCATCCGAAATTTAGATACCAAATTTTTATTTCTGAGATCTGGCGTTTCTGAAAATTATGGTGAGGGGGAGAGTCTTGAGCCACTAGAGGGCGTAATTCTTATCCGATTTTTATAAAATTTTGGGCGAAGTATTTTGTTATGATATCCAACAACTGGGCCAAGTATGGTTCATATCGGTCCATAACCTGATATAGCTGTCATATAAACCGATCTGGGAACTTGACTTCTTGAGCTTCTAGAGGTCGCAATTATTATCCGATTTGCCTGAAATTTTGTACGACGGATCCTCTCATGACCATCAACATACGTGTTTATTATAGTCTGAATCGGTCTATAGCCTGATACAGCTCCCATAAAAATCGATCTCTCTATTTTACTTCGTGAGCCCCCAAAGGGCGCAATTCTTATTCGAATTGGCTGACATTTTACACAGGTCTGAAACATATAATTTAATTGTGGTCCAAACCGGACAATATCTTGATATCGCTCTAAAAGCAGAGTAAATATTTTCTTTTATCCTTTTTGTGCCTAAGAAGAGATGCCGGGAAAGGAACTCGACAAATGCGATTCCTTGTGGAGGGTACATAAGATTCGGCCCGGCCGAAATTAGCACGCTTTTACTTGTTATATATAAGATATCTCACTTCTGGTACAACATTTTTTTAAACCATTCCAGGAATAATGTTTGTATTACCCAAGATTTTTTGTTAGCCTTGAAAATTTTTAATGGTTAACACTTCTGTGTACCAGCTGCATTGACGCAAACCAAAACTGTGATTCGTTCCTTTGAAATTTTATGACCATCTATAAAATGTTCATTATGGCAGCCCAGACTGTTTTCAGGGAAATACTTCGAAAACATGCTTGTTTCATCTGCGGTGATTTATACATTTGTAAGGTTTCACATTAAAATGTATTCCTTCAAATCATTCACAAAAGTTGTGGTAGATAAATAATCGGCCGTTGCCTTTTCTCTCCCAACCTTGAGTTCGTGCATTCCATGTCTTTTTTTATACCCCACACCACCACTGTGGTACAGGGTATTATAAGTTTGTGCATTTGTGCAAGAAGGGGAAGAGCTGGACCCATTGATAAATATACCGATCGACTCAGAATCACTTTGTGATTCGACTTAGCCATATCCGTTTGTGAGTCCATGTATTCTTACAATCAAAGTGAAATTTTGCACATATCACTTTTCTGGCCAAAGGGTGGACGCTATTGATTTTGGTAAAAATCGGATCAGATTTAGATATAGCTCCCCTATATGTGTATCGCCCGATTTGTACTTAAATTACCGTAGTAACTACAATTTTCTACCGATCTGAACTAAACTTGACACGGATTGTTTTGGTACTGAACTTAATATATCTGCAAGATTTCATCAAAATGAGTTCAGATTTAGATATAGCTCCCATATATATGTATCGCCCGATTTGCACTTAAATGGCCGTAGAGCTACAATTTTCAACCGATTTGCACAAAATTTGGCATGGATTGTTCTGTTACTGATCTAAACATATCTGCGAGACTTCATCAAAATCAATTCAAATTTGGATTTAGCACCCATATATATGTATAGCCGAATTTGCACTTACAACAATTTTCAAACGATCTGTTTGAAAGTCGGTTCAGATTTAGAAAAAGCTATCATATACACACATATATATATATATTGCCCGAATTTATGTAGTAGGCTCCGCACGACTTTTGTCTTTCCTTACTGGTTTTAAATCTGCCACCACCCACGGTAGTATTCACTACTAAACTTGAACTGTTATTAAATTTTGAATGAAAATATTTAGACTTTTTCATTATCATTGCACTTGAAACAGCGTCCTCTTGGAAACGTTTTTGCCGGAACAACTCATACCTCGAAATACAAGCTTTGGATCTTGTGCAATTTTCAATGTTTTTCGAATATAGAAGCCAATAATTGAATCACTTTTTGCGCTATATTTTAAAATTGTGTCTTTATCTTTCAATATATCATTAACTGTTTGCTTTACAACACCCTCCATCATAGGATGGGGGTATACTAATTTTGTCATTCTGTTTGTAACACCTCAAAATATGCGTCTGAGACCCCATAAAGTATATATATTCTTGATCGTCATGTCATTTTAAGTCGATCTAGCCATGTCCGTCCGTCTGTCCGTCCGTCTGTCTGTCGAAGCACGCTAACTCTCGACGGCGTAAAGCTAGCTGCTTGAAATTTTGAACAAATACTTTTTATTAGGTTGGGATTGCAAATGGGCCAAATAGGTCCATGTTTCTATATAGCTGCCATATAAACCGATCTTGGGTCTTGACTCTTGAGCCTCTAGAGGGCGCAATTCTCGTCCGATTTGACTTAAATTTTGCACGTGGTATTTTAGTATCACTTCCAACAACTGCGCTTAGTATGGTTCAAATTGGTCCATGTTTTGATATAGCTGCCATATAAACCGATTTTTGGTCTTGAGGGCGCAATTCTTGTCCAATTTGACTGAAATTTTGCACGTAGCTTTTTGGTATCACTTTGTTAAGTATGATTCAAATCGGTTCATAATCTGGTATAGCTGTCATATAAACCGATCTTGGATCTTGACTTCTTGAGCCTCTAGAGGGCGCAATTCTCATCCGATTTGCCAGAATTTTGTACAACGTCTTCTCTCATGACTTTCAATATACCTGTCTAATATGGTCTGAATCGATCAATAGCTTGATAGAGCTTCCATATAAACCTGTCTCTCGATTTTGCTTCTTGCGCCCCTACAGGCGCAAATCTTATCCGAATGAATTGAAATATTACACCATGACTTCTACAATGTTCGGCAATCATTTTCGGTCCGAATAGGACTTTAACTTGATAAAGCTCCAATAGCATTATAGTTCTTATTCAATATGCTATGTTTGCCTAAAAAGGGATACCGCGCATAGAACTCGACAAATGCGATCCATGGTGGAGGGTATATAAGATTCGGCCCAGCCGAACTTAGCACGCTCTTACTTGTTGTGATAATATTCGAACTGGAACATTTCTTTTGGAATTTTCGTTGACGAAATTATAATTTTCTTGCATCGTTAATACATTGATTTGCTTTTTGGCCGATTTTACTTATGTCGATGCCATTCAGTGTTGGCGCTTTTTGTAAACCCTACCAAAATTCATAGGTTTTTATTCTCTCGGTAGGTTGGTAGACTGACCTCAATTTTTCGTAGGTTTTTTTCAACATATAAATACCAAGTTAATTACTGGAAAAACCGGGGGTAACTCAAAATTAATTTACTTTTCCCGTTTTGTGTATTCTTTAAGAGTGCAGAATAAAGCTATGGAGAATCCAAATGCTATTACAAGGGGTGTCATTGCTTCCTAAGTAAGTTCTGATGTTGACTATAACTGGTACAGGTACTAAGGGAGCTCTAACGGCTTTTGTTCTCTGCCTTCAATCGAAAAATAGGGCTATGAGGCAGCTGCATACAATAAGGTCAGATCTGATCTATACTCAGATCTCAGGATCCATGCAACTCACTGTAACGGCGACAATGCGTAGTAAAACGCGTTTCTGGGCTCAAACACTTAAATCGGCTGATCGCTGTATCCAAACTCGGCACGGTTGTTCATTGAAATCGGGGCAAAAATACGACTTTTCGAACTCAAAATTTCTTATCAGGATATCGGTATAAAGGGTGCAATTTGAATGACAAAATGGCCAACTCTTCGGTGGAGGGTATTTTTGATTTGTAGAACATTTGGTAGGTTTTGGTCGGATTTTTCTTAAATTTTGGTAGGAAATAATTTTCTTGAGTGGCAACACTAATGCCATCATAAAATTACGCAACAATCCCAATGGCTCAAATTTCAAAAGTAACTTAACCCCAAAGAAAAGCATACAAATAATGGCATATCCCAGCGAACCAAATGTCTGATGTCAAACAATCTGAGCAAATGTTGAAGTCTAACGACAAGATCTTACCGAATTTGTTCCGAATTCTATTTAGCATTCTAAGGGAAATTTTGTAACGCCAATTCTGAAAAATATGAACGATGTCTGACCGCCTTTTCGTATTGATTTTTTCGAATTTTTCTTTCGACCGTTCGGAAGAATTCTGAACTATTTGTCTGTAGGAATTTTTATTTATACTGTTCTGAAAGAAATTTAATTTTCTTTCGATGTTCGCAAGGAGTTCTGAACGACATCTATACTCCCTGTCGGATGATCTTGTCTTTTTTGTGCTTGTTTTTTCACATATTTATTTGTTTGAACCGTTGGGAATTTTTGTTCTGACAGCTCCGATCGAATTCGGAACTCTGTTTCGGGTTTCTTTTGTCTCCTTTTTTTGCTTGCTTTGGTGACACACTTTTCTTTACCGGTAGAAATTTTTCGAGACAGTTCGGAAGGAATTCTGAACGATGTCTGAACTCGTTATCGAATGTTTTTAGCACATTTTTGTTGGAGACCACCGTAGCTCAGGGGTTAGCATGTTCGTCTATGACGCTGAGTGACTGGGTTTAAATCCTGACGAGAACAACAGAAAATATTTTCAATCGTGGTTATCCCCTTCTAATCTCGACGACATTTAAGGGATACTATGCCTTGTAAAAACTTCTCCCCAAAGAGGTGTAGGCGCTCCGTTCAAAGACGGCTATAAAAAGGAGGTCTCTAATGGAATGTTTAAGAGCAAATTTGCAATTTGAACGGTAGGAAAACAAATTCAAATTCTATAAAAGTTCTTTAAGAGTATATCCGAATTCTACAAATTTTTTTTCGACTCAACGTAAAAATTCGGTCAGAAGTCTTAGCGACAACTCTAAATTCCCTTCCGAATTTACCATAATTTTGGTTCAGAGTTTTGTAAGCGTTCTGTCAGCAACTTCGGCAGAACACCAGATTTTGCTCCGAAATGTCCGATATAGTGTTAACCCCTACATGTATTTCTCGTTAAGAATTTGGACAGACTTCAGATCCGAATTCTACACGTTTGGATTACTGGCATCGCAGGGTATCCCCTAGTTCGCGTTATACAAATGTTTTCGGTAGTATTGCTAACGCATTTATTACAACTACCGACGAACAGGTAAAAAGGTGTTAAGTTCGGGCGGACTGAACTTTGGATACCCATCACCTCGGGTATATATGTAAGCCACCTTTCGTCAAAATCCGGTAAAAATGCAAACCTCATGTACCATAGCAGCTATGTCGAAATATGTTCCGATTTAGACCAAATACTAATAAGTACAAGTCATTGTTCAATTGTGTATAACAAAATATTGGTCTTTTTAGATGCCATTTCTAAAAATAAACCGATCTGAACCATATACGACACGAATGTAGAAAAGCTCAACGAAAGTCACTGTGTCAAAGTCACGGATTAAAAATGTGCCTTTTATGGGGCGAAGACTTTAAATCGAGATATTGGTCTATATGGCAGCTATTTCCAAATCTAGACCGATTTGGGCCAAATTGCAAAAAATGTCGAAGGGCCTAACACAACTCACTGTCCCAAATTTCTGCTAAATCGGACAATAAATGCGCCTTTTATGGCCCCAAAACTTTAAATTGAGAGATCGGTCTATATGACAGCTATATCCAAATCAAGACCGATCTGGACCAAATTGGTGAAAGATGTCGAAGAGCCTAATTTTATCAAAATCGGATAATAAATGTGACTTTTATGGGCCTAAGACCCTATATCGACGGATCGGTTTATATGGGGGCTATATCATGATATAGTCCGACAAAGCCCACTTAACCTGCTTATGGACAAAAAAAGAATGAATCTGTGCAAAGTTTCAACTCAATATCTCTATTTTTAAAGACTGTAGCGTGATTTCCACAGACAGACGCACGGACATATCTAGATCGTCTTAGATTTTTAAGCTGATCAAGAATATATATACTTTATAGGGTCGGAAATGGATATTTCGATGTGTTGCAAACGGAATGACTGAATGAATATATCCCCATCCTTCGGTGTTGGGTATAAAAAAATATATGTTTTTCAATCCCAGACAATCGAGGTAATCACGGCCAATCAATTAAAGATTCCCCAAGATTCGGCCAAAAAGGGACTAAGTTCGGCCGAGCCGAATCTTGGGTACACACAACCAAAAATTTTGTTAAAAATTCACGCTGATTAATTAACTTTCTATTTAAACTATTTTTGAGCAATCAAATCGACTAATGATTAACGCTTCGAGGATCTCAAGAATTCAAATCCGGGTATCGGTTTACATGGGCGCTATATATAACTAGTGTGTGGTTTTTTAAGAGCTATAGAAAAGTTAAAAGAAAAACACATAAAATTAAGATGAATTCATGATTCTTTATTTAAAAATATAGTACGACTCATATAATTTAATGTTTGAAGATTATTTCATACAAATGTTGAACCTGACTGCGCCACAAATGATCCGTCCACTTAGTCCAATTTTGGCATACTCTCTCTAACATTTCGGCCGGTATCTCACGAATAAAAGCTTCAATGTTGTCTTCCAATGCGTCAATTGAAGCGAATTTGAACCGGATTTGTATAGACATAAGCTTTAACAAAGCCCCAAAAAAAAAAATAGTCTAAAGACGGACGTGAAATAAAAGATTCACCGAACTCGCCTCTCAATAAGTCCATTGTTACGTGTGCTGTGTGGCATGTGGCACCGTCTTGTTAAAACCACATGTCATGCAAGTCAAGCTCTTGCATTTTGGGCAAAAAAAGTTGAATATCATCTCACGGTAGCGCTCACCATTCACAGTTACGTTACGTTTTGCATCATCTTTGAAGAAGAACGGTCTAATGATGCCACCAGCCTATAAACCGCAACAAACTGTGACATTTATTCGGGATGCTTTGGTAACTCTTGCAATGCTTCTGGCGGATCATCACTCCAAAATCGACAGTTCTGCTTATTTTCATACCCATTGAGCCAAAAATGAGCTCGGTCGTGAATGGAAGCGCGATGAACTTTCTAAACAGATCACGCATTTTGATAATAAAATTCAATAATTTGCAAGTGTTCTTCGCTTGTAAAACGATTCATGGTTAAATTATAGACCTAACTGAAGAAGTTTGATAGTGAAACCAGTGTTGCCTTAAAGAAAACAGCTAAAAAATCACCCTTCATTAAACTATCTGAATGTTGGGTAGTGAGAGCAATTAGTACAAGTACAAAATATCAACCAAATCGGAAGAGAATTGGGACGACTAGAAGCTTAATCTTAGATGGGGGTTATATCCAAATCAGAACCTTCTGACCCATTTGTAATCCCCAAGTACCTACATCAATAACAATTATCTGTGCAAAATTTCTTCATTCTTTCCAACGCTATCGTGATATCGGGCAGACGGCTGGGCATATCCAGAACTACTTAGAACGACAAGACCATCAAGAATATGTATACTTTATAGGGTCGCCGATCAATATTTAGAGTTGTAACAAGGTTTGGTTAGGTTGAAAAGAGGGTGCAGATATTAATCCGCCCCATGCCACTATGGACAAACACCTAAGCCAGTAATAGGCTTGTTGTGCGCTCTAAAAACTATAAAGTAAACACTTAAAAGAAAACTTTAAGTTAGAAATTTCGTGCTACTTATAAAATCCTTAATTGTTTTCAATACCACACCCTTAAGTTGGTTCATGTCTGATATTGTGTCTCCACCTAAGTACCGGTATCTGTTGGACGCGAAAGCCGGGCAATGACAAAGGAAATGCTCCAACGCCTCATCATCTTCCCCGCATGCCCTACACATGCTATCACTTGCCGCACCGATTTTACATGAGTGAGCTCGTAGTACTATATATCCCGTTATGATACCTATAGCTATACTGGCCACCTTCTTGCTTCCTTTCAGTAATAGCCTCGTCTTCTCACGATCTGGATCCCCCCATAGGATTTTCGCCGTCCAACCGACCGTTTCGCTGTTGCACAATGTTGCATGCGCATTCGTCGCCCACTCCCTCAACTCGGATTGCGTCGACCCGAAAGGCTTCGGGTTAACCAAGTTTATTGACGGCTGTCCTCTGGCCGTCGCCGCCAAATCGTCTGCCCTTTCATTTCTCCTTACTCCGTTATTGCCCGGCAACCAAACGATGTGGATTTTCTCATCCTCAGAGAAGGCGTTTATCTCCTTCTTACACTGCAAGACTGTTCGTGACCTTACCGCCCTGGTTGTTATTGTCCTTATGGCAATTTTACTGTCGGTAAAGATGTTCACACTCGACGTCCTAGCGTTAGCACCACACCACTTCACGCATTCCGTGATCGCCCGGATCTTCGCCTGCAGGACCGTTTTATGGTCGGGCGGTCTAAAACAGATCTCAGTCCCTGGGTTCTCAATGTAACCCCCACACCCACCTTGTCCTCTAGCTTTGATCCATGATCCATGTAACATGATTTTCCAGATGGCAATACTAGGGTTCCGTCAATCCAAAACTGTGCCGATTGCAGCAATGCCTCGCACTCGACTTCAAGGTACATCTCAGGTATCCGATCGGAAACCTCTCCCCCTGCTTCCAGGTTTTCCATCGTCGTCTCGATTATACCGCGATGGTATGAGCTTCTCCCATCCCCAATCCATTCTCCCATCGCTTTAAGTCACATAGCCGCAGTGGCTGCCCCACACTTAATCTGTATGTCAATGGGTCGGATATCTAGAATAGTCTCCAGTGCCCTAGTGGGCGTGGTCCTTATCGCTCCGCCTATGCCAAGACAACATTTTCGCTGAACCTGTTGTATATTCCTTATATTGCACTTTTTCTCCATAGCAGTCCACCAAACTACTGAGGCGTAAGTAAGTATTGGTCTAATCACGCTCCTGTAGGGCCAGTGGACTATCCTAGGATTCAGGACCCATCTCGAGCCTACGGCCCGTCTACATAGTGCCCAACATCTGTGAGCCTTCTCAGTACGCTCCTGAATGTGACACTTCCAAGTCAGTTTCCTGTCCAAGATCACACCTAAGTACAATATATGACCTTGTCAGATATCGAAATCGTCTTATTGAGGAAACGTGGTGCGTTAAATTGGCCCCACCTCGTGAACACACATATTACAGTCTTCTCTGGGTTAACATTGAGACCTCTGGGTCTAGCCCAGTCATATGCCACAAGCAAGACCCTTTCGGCCCTCCTGCATAGCTCGTTCGGATTCTTACCCCTTAGAAGTATTATAACATCACGACGGGTTCAGTCAGCATCCGTAATAGGTCATTTATGGTGGTCACCCATAGGAGTGGCGATAAAACGCCCCCCTGTGGCGTGCCCTGTACCACTTTCTCTCTTATATTTATGCCATGCGACACACAATTTATCCACCGGTTCCTTAGCATATGGTTTATCCAGTCTCTAAGGACCGGATCCACCCGGTACTGTTCTAAGGATTGGGTCAGTGTGTCGGTCCGCATATTGTTAAAAGCTCCCTCGATGTCAATGCATACCGCCAGTGTGTAAATTTTGACATCGATGGATTCTTCTATTTTATGCACAACCTCGTGCAGGACAGTCTCCACCGACCTTCCTTTGGCATAGGCATGCTGTTTGTATTTGAGCAGTTCGCTGGATATCCTGCTCTTCATCATGGTATCCACAATACGTTCCATGGGTCTGAAGGCCTTAGGTGTCGCATAACTTGCCTTGCCGGGCTTGGGTATAAACACCACCCTTGCCTCCTGCCAGTCTTTCGGAGTATATGAAAGTCCTATGCACGCTGTGAAAATTTTGGCCAGACGAGGTGCCAGATACTCTGCCTCTTTCTGTAGTAACGCCGGAAATATTCCATCAAGTCCGGGTGACTTAAATGGTTTGAATCTCCTCATAAATTCCGTTATTATAAACCGTCTATCAATGTCATCATTCGGATTCGGCGCTGGCAGTGCTATTCTAAACCTACTGTAACGATGGTCAGAGAAATAGTGTTGCATGGAGACCCTCCAATTCTGAACCTCATGGATCAGATTTTCCGAACGTATCGTCACATCTAATACCTCCTCCCTAATCCTATTAACAAAGGTAGCGGTGTTACCAATATTAAGTGTTATTAGGTCGTTAGTATTCAAGAACTCTGACAGGGATTGGCCCCGCTTAATAGTGTTGGTACTACCCCACGAAATGTGGTGGGAGGTTTCATCGGACCCTATTAGTACCTCGTTTCCTGTCTGTTTTGCTTTCTTCACCAGCCGTTGCAGCTCCGACGTGGGTGGCGGTGTCGGAGAGTCGAAAAGCAGATAAAGTGATGCCAGGTATGCTCCATCGTCTCCCTGTCTCACCACAGTTGCATCCGACGTTGATAACTCTGGGGTAAATATATAACTCAAATTAATATGACAAATAACGCAGGTCCTCGGCCGAGTACCAATGTTAGCATAGAATAATTGGTAGTTGATATGGTTCAGTCAAGAAACTTTGTTCCGGGTCGTTCATGCTGATTTTCTCCATCAGAGCGTGTGTAGCAGTCTCGCTCCGGTGGAGGTTTATCTGGATTACCTCAATCATTGGTACTCCAGTAAATAGGCATCTTGGGAATAGGTCATGATCTCATCGTCTGGTCCCTGTTCTTTAGACTGCATTGACTTTCTTGTCACTGCAATGCCTGATGCCATCGTTTTAGGTTCTCTGCCTAGTCTAGTCTTCCGACTTTTTAAAAAGTCGGTAATGGTTCCATCGTCGGGTCCCTGTTCGAATCTATAAGTCGGTGTTGGGTCTCTCGCCACTGCACTGTCTGATATTTTAGTATTCGGATCATTGCTTCCCCTAGTCTTTCCAATATTGAGAGATTCCGTGATTGTCTCATTGTCGGCCCCCTGTTTGTTGGGCGGTGTTGAGTCACCTGCCACTGCACGGCCTGATGTCTCAGAACGAAAATGTCTGCCTATCCTAGTCTTCCCAATCTTGAAAAAGACAGCTTTGCTCCCACGGAGACTTGATCAATGCCAACCACAAAGAGAGTTTCTTCCTCCTTCTCCTCCCTGTGGAAGATCTCCCACTTCTCTGCGACCAAACCTTCGTTTTGCTTGCCCAAGAATCCCAGCATGCGTTACGTCGCAAATCTACTGCCCCATCCCTCGATGAAGATCGTAGCCTCTGTGAGCTGGGGGATATCCATATTTCTCACCAGGTCGAGCTTTGCGCCCTCCCAGGGAGCGTGAATAATTCTGACGAGCTGTTTGACGGTATCAATACATTCTGCCGACGCAAAACGCAGCGTAAAGATGTCCCCTCTAAACTCTGAGCTCATCATTTGTATGGGTGGACCCTCGACAGAGTTCCACATATGTTCAAAAATCCGATCGTTAATCAGATCCACCACTTGGGACCGATGATCTGGTGGAATCCTACCGGATGCACAGTCGATATTGATGACTGCATAAGTCAGCTCATCTCTGTTGTGCTTCCTTGCCACTCTGGCGTAAGAGGGCGGCTCTTTACCATTTTTAGCGACCATCTTCCCCTTCCATGATGGCTGTGGCCTCCTATTGGAAGTCACAGTCCTCCATGAAGACTCAGGAGCCGTGCGTGCTTCCTTCGTTCCTGTTCCAACTTTGTTTACCTCCGCAGGAGACTGTCTGGAGTCTCCATTGCGGATTGGCTGGCTTGAAAGCGGGGAGCTCTTTCTCTTCTTCAGTATTTTAGCACTGTTATGCTCTTCGGGAGATCTGATTCTTTTCCAGCTTCCGTAGAAGTGCTTGGAATGTTAGTTTTATCCCTAACAGCATCCTGCACTTTGCCCGATTACCCTGCCGGTACATACTCCTCTGTCTCCTTCGTCGTGCACTGGATCGCTTTCTCGGTCTGCTTGTGAGCTTAGCAAAGCCATCGCTCACTTCTGCTGTCATCCCGATGCCCTCATCTCTCGATTCGGCTGCGATGACTGTTGCATTGACATAGTCGCTATCTGAATCCGAGTCAGAAACACCACCTTTACTTAAAGGCTGGGTTTATGGTTATGGTCTGGTTTATCCGCCTCTTCCTCATTAATTTGTCTGACGACTAGTTGTGCACTTGAAGCGTTACTCTCCTATGGGATGGGCGGACAACACCCTACGGTCTGACGCCATTTCTAGCCTACTCCAAAAGACTTTAAAATTTGTTTCGTAATAGGTAGTACCTTTTCTGAGATACGGATAAATATTTGTTTTTTCTTTGGGGAGCGAAATAAAAACACATCCGCTTCACTCAACGGCTACAATGCAATGTTGCAGTTGTTACAAACGGCATGGCTAGACTAATATACCTCCATTCTATAGTGGTGGGAATAAAAGGAAATCTTTGCTTCTAAACTAAACAAAACAAGTAAGAGCGTGCCTAGTTCGGCCGGGCCGAATCTTATATAACCTCCACCATGGATCGCACTTGTCGAGTTTTATGCGCGGTATCTCTTTTTTGGCAAACAAAGAATTCTGGATAAGAACTGTTATGCTATTGGAGCTATATCAAGTTATAGTCCGATTCGAACCATAACTGAATGCTTAACATTGTACAAGTCATTGTGTAATATTTCAGTTCATTCGGATAAAAGTAACGCGTTGTAGGGGCTCAAGAAGCAAAATCGAGTGAGAGGTTCATATGGCAGCTGTATCAAGCTATTAATCGATTCACACCATATAAGACACGTATGTTAAAGGTCACGAGAGAAACCGTTGTACAAAATTTCAAATCGGATAATGATTGCACCCTCTAGAAGCTCAAAAAGTCAAGATTCCGGATCGGTTTATATGGCAGCTATATCATGTTCTATACCGATTTATGCCATACTAAGCACAGTTATTGGAAGTCATAACAAAACACCACGTGCAAAATTTCAGTCAAATCGGATAGGAATTGCGCCCTCTAGGGGCTCAAGAAGTCAAGACCCAAGATCCGTTTATATGGCAGCTATATCAAACCATGGACCCATTTGGCGCACTCACAATACCAACCGACCTACACCAATAAAAATATTTGTGCAAAATTTCAAGCTGCTAATCTTACTTCTTCGAAAGTTAGCGTGCTTTCGACAGACAGACGGACGCACGGTCATGGCTAGATCGACTTAAAATGACATGACGATCAATAATATATATACTTTATGAGGTCTTAGACGCATATTTCGAGGTGTTATAAACAGAATGAAGAAATTAGTATACACCCATTCTATGGTGGAGGGTATAATAATGTTGAAATCGTATGACGATTGAGATCAAATAAATAGAGGTACAATAACAGATTTATTTTTTTATACCCTCCACCATAAGATGGGGGGTATACTAATTTCGTCATTCTGTTTGTAACTACTCGAAATATTCGTCTGAGACCCCATAAAGTATATATATTCTTGATCGTCGTGAAATTTTATGTCGATCTAGCCATGTCCGTCCGTCTGTCCGTCCGTCCGTCCGTCCGTCCGTCCGTCCGTCCGTCCGTCCGTCTGTCTGTCGAAAGCACGCTAACTTCCGAAGGAGTAAAGCTAGCCGCTTGAAATTTTGCACAAATACTTCTTATTAGTGTAGGTCGGTTGGTATTGTAAATGGGCCATATCGGTCCATGTTTTGATATAGCTGCCATATAAACCGATCTCGGTTCTTGACTTCTTGAGCCTCTAGAGTGCGCAATTTTTATCCGATTGGAATGGAATTTCGCACGACGTGTTTTGTTATGATATCCAACAACTGTGCCAAGTATAGTTTAAATCGGTCCATAACCTGATATAGCTGCCATACAAACCGATCTTGGGTCTTGACTTCTTGAGCCTCTAGCGTGCGCAATTCTTATCCGATCAGAATGAAATTTTGCACGACGTGTTTTGTTGTTATATCCAACAACTGTGCCAAGCATAGTTTAAATCGGTCCATAACCTGATATAGCTGCCATATAAACCGATCTTGGGTCTTGACTTCTTGAGCCTCTAGAGTGCGCAATTCTTATCCGATTGAAATGAAATTTTGCACGACGTGTTTTGTTATTATATCCAACAACTGTGCCAAGTATGGTTCAAATCGGTTCATAACCTGATATAGCTGCCATATCAACCGATCTTGGGTCTTGACTTCTTGAGCCTCTAGAGTGCGCAATTCTTATCCGATTGAAATGAAATTTTGCACGAAATATTTCGTTATGATATCCAATAACTGTGCCAAGTATGGTTTAAATCGGTCTATAGCCTGATATAGCTGTCATATAAACAGATCTTGGGATTTGACTTCTTGAGCTTCTAGAGGGCGCAATTCCTATCCGATTTGGCTGAAATTTTGCATGACGTATTTTATTTTTACATTCAACAACTGTGTCAAATAAGGTTCAAATCGGTTCATAACCTGATATAGCTGCCATATAAACCGATCTGGGATCTTGACTTCTTGACCCCTAGAGGTCGCAATTATTATACGATATGCCTGAAATTTTGTACGACGGATCCTGTCATGACCATCAACAAACGTGTTTATTATGGTCTGAATCGGTCTATAGCCCGATACAGATCCCATATAAATCGCTTTCTCTATTTTACTTCGTGAGCCCCAATGGGCGCAATTCTTATACGAATTGGCTGAAATTTTACACAGGTCTCCAACATATAATTTAATTGTGGTCCGAACCGGACCATATCTTGATATCGTTTTAATAGCAGAGCAACTCTTTTCTTATATCCTTTTTTGCCTAAGAAGAGATTCCGGGAAAAGAACTCGACAAATGCGATCCATGGTGGAGGGTATATAAGATTCGGCCCGGCCGAACTTAGCACGCTTTTACTTGTTATTGTTTAACTTTTCTGGTTTTAGCCTTAAAAATACAAACTTAAACGCACAAATGTCCGCCTTCGCAATTTTTAATTAAAATTTTTTTCATGAATTGTGAATGGCATTGGACAAAATGGACTAATAGCAATCATGATCCTTCAATCAGCAGCAGTTTGGGTAAAAGGTCTTTGAGGAATCTCCTATGAAAGAAACCGCAAAATCATCGTCCTCATCAACACCGGCTGCATCAACAGCAGCACTAGTTATTGGAAGACAATGTATACCAGAGACCGAAATCTGGAAATCTGTATCCTTTTCAAAAACAAAATGCCACTTATGCTGAAAGTGACATGACCATTATATGTCCATCATCATTGTTGTCCTTTACAACATTTGGATGTTCCCAACTGCCCCGCTCTCATATAAACTAAGCTTGAATCTGTGGTGTGTGATGAAGGGATGCTTGTTTGGTTTTGGCCTCACAAATAAAACACCTTTTATGTGTATTGTGATGCGAAGTGGAAGCAGCCCCTGCATAGGGTTAAATGTTACTTTTCCATATTTCCATGTAGATATGTATGGCAACAGGACTCAAAGTGGCTACATACTCGTCAGTCAGACTAACACGACGGCCAGCTAGACAGAGTGCTTGGCCATAGCCAGGGTTAATTTCGAATTGTCATTTTGTGCATTTTTATGATCTAACAAACCAATTGTCTCCTACCAAATCAGCTCTTATCGCTCTTGTCCAAAAGGCAGAATAACAGTGAACAGCAGAGCAGCGACGACCTCCTCCGTTCGTAGACGGCCATTAGTACTTAAAAATATCCTGCCAACAGTTGCAACAAAAATTACCCATCGTTGTTTATGCTCAGATTTACGTGGAAAGTCGAGGTATCGCGAGGCGAGAGGATAGCATTGAACAAACACCAGCCTGACATTGACACATGGTATGCGGAAGTCCTAAATTGAACCGTTTAATGGTCTTTGCACAACTGCACACTCGTATGGCGGCTGGGTGGTAATGACTGACTGTTGGTTACAGCAATGGAGGTGACGACGTCTGACTCTTCTTGTGTCAACATGTTGTTGCAGCCTATGCATCGCAGTGGCACCGTATCAGCGATCTAGAAACCATCGTTCGCCGAGCGAGTATGGCAATGGCCCCCTCGAACCAAGTCATTAATCATTGCCTATAATGAACTTCCTATTTGTGTTTACCACCAACAACACTTTGAATTGCAGCCCTTTTGCCAAGAATGGCACGGGACGCTGCTTTCTTGTAGTTTTTGGTGTAAACTTGGGTGAAACTCTACTCCCGAACACTCGCATTTGCCGATAGTGCAAGAACTGGCAGTGGAGGCAGTTTGTGAATTGCTGTCATTAGTGCCATGTTGCAGAAATTATCGAAATATTTCGAGACACACAAAGTATCTTGAAGATTCCCGTTCTGTGTGAGGCATAAATCGTGCTTTTGTGACGTTATCGCCATTTTATAGGCAATTTTGAGTCTTTGTTTTGTGCAATAAACACAGACTTAATTGCTCGACCCCACCAAGAATTGCCATGCCATCCAAACGGTCGAAAAAAAAACATTTATTTCGATATTTATTGTCCACCACAATAGAAGAGCTTTAAGGCATGCCAAAAATGACTAGACGCCAATCACTTTGTCCAACATCAATGGAATACAATTCTCGTAAATTAGTGATCTGAATGAGCTTTGACGAAAAAAATGGATCCCCTTGAATGGTAATTCATAACTAGGCATCAGATTGTCTTCTATACAAATCTCTTGATTAAAGTTCAATAGAGAAAAGACAAGTTTATGACTTACGAAGAAAGGCTGTCTTTTTCAAGATTTGGAAGACTGGAATAGGCAAAGATCCTCATATTGCGACATCATGCAGTGCAGTGAAAGGAGACTCATCACTTTTTTGACGAACAGGAGGCCGACAACGAGACCATCATCCACTTCCACTTATTCGCAGGAGGACCAAGAAGCCAGCGGAGCGAGACAGCAACACACGCTCTGATGGAGAAAATCTGCAAGGGCAAGATTCATATTGCCTTAATTTAGAAGCCATGTACGACCCGCAACAAAGTTTCTGAACTGAACCATATCAACTTCCTATTATTCTATGCTAACATTGGAACTCGGCCGAGAACCTCCGTTATTTGTCATAAAAATTTAAATTATATATTTTACCCAAAGTTGCCAACGTCGGGTGTAACAGTGGTGAGACAGGGAGAGGATGGAGCATACCTGCCATCACTTTATCTGCCTTTCGACTGTACGACACCGCCACCCATGTTGGTGACAAAAGGCAAAACAGACAAGAAATAAGGTACTCATAGGATGCGATGCGAACTCTCACAACATTTCGTGGGGTAGTACTAACATTAGTAAGCGGTGCCAAGCCCTGGCGGAATTCTTGAATACTAATGACTTAATAACGCTTAGTATTGGTAACATCGATACTTTTGTTAATATATTTAGGGAGAAGATTTCGGATGTGAAAAATGTTCGAATAATCTAATCGATGAGGGATTGGAGAGTCTCCATGGAACACCCCATCTCGGACCATGGTAAGGTTTAGTATAGACTTCCGAAATAAGGTAAAAACCAACTGGAAAAAATTCGAAAGCTTACTCAGAGGAATACAAGGACATGATACTTTGAATTGTCCAAACATAGAAGACATTGGCGACATTGTCAACAGCATTACGACTGCAATACTGGAGTCTTCCGAAGAAGGTTGTCGTCTTCGAGAAAGAACATTAGCCTAAAAAAAATCCTGGATGATCGGGCAGAATTAAAACATTCGCAAAGAGGTCCACAGACTTTATAACAGAACACTTCGTAGAAGAGCGGAAGGATGCAAGAATGCAAAAGGGTGTTTAGAGCGGCAAAAAGTGGCACATGGAAGCTTTTCTACGAACAGATTGATAGTGTTAATGACGCCGCCAAAATGAAAAAGTTTCTCTAAAAACCCAATTCCAAACTGATACGTTAGTAGACGACATGGAAGTCAAAGCAGAGACAACGCAGGACATGTTGAGGTTTTTGATGAAAATATTCTTCCCCAGGATATGACGGAACTCACGGAGACACCCAAAACCATTGTACGTATTGTGGATACCATGATAAAGAGTAGGCCATCCGGCAAACTATTGAAAAATAAACAACATGCCTACGATAGGAAACCCGGAAGGAAGGGAAGAGGTTTCCGATCGGATACCTGAGATGAATCTTGCGGTCGAGTGCGAGGCACTGCTGCCGGTAGCACAGTCTTGGATTGACAAAACCCTAGCATTGCCATCTTGAAGATCATGTTATACGGATGGATCAAAGCTAGAGGAAAGAGTGGGCCTGGGGGTCTACATTGAGAAGCCAGGGACTGAGTTGTGCTTTCGACTGCCTTACCTTAATACGGTCCTGGTGTTAATGCGAAGACGCCGAGTATGAACAACTTTACCAGAATGGTAAGGTGGAGTCGTGAAGAGTAACATGGAGATTAACGCCTTTTATGAGGGTGAACCGATCCGCATTATTTGGTAGCCGGGCCAGATCGGAGTAAGGGGGAATGAAAGAGCTGAAAATTTGGCAGTGAAGGCCAGAGGACGGCAGTCAATTAACTTGGGTAACCCGAAGCCTTTCGGGTCGACGAAGTTTGAGTTAAGGGCGTGGGTGACAAACGTGATCGACCTTTACAAACTCACTTAGACAATTTTAAGTACATTGTGGTACCACAGTAGTGACAGACCAATGCCTATGGTGGGAAACCAACCCACGACCCCTGCATTGGAAATCCGAGCGCTCTACCAACTCGGCCACCGGCGTGCCTAAATGCTCGTGTAACGCTGCGGAACGGTGAAACCATCGGTAGGACGACAAAACTTCTATGGGGAGATCCGGATCGTGAGATGACGATGCTTTTACTGAAACGAAGAAGGAATTAGTTCAGTATGGTGTTCGGTATCATTATGGGACACATAGGACTACGAGCTCACTTATGAAAAGGGGTGCAGGCAAGTGATACCATGTGTAACTCATGTGGGGAAGAGCATTACCTATGGAGCATTACCTATGTCATTGCCCTATGTCATTCTCAAAGATTTTTCTGTATTCGTAGGATTTTAGCAATGAAAACGAGCCAAAGAAACAATACTTTGAAATAAAGATGATATCTTTAAATTTAAATTCCTATTTTCTTACGGATATCACTATCAATTTCAAATTTTAATCGATGATTGATTCTTATTTTACTTCATATATGACTGTCCAATTATTATTATTTGATGTGAAATTATTTTTTTAAACTTACCTTTTAACTTGAAAAAAATAAACTTTTAAACACACTTCTATTTGTTCCTTATCTACGGTTCACTGTTGTCTTGTCCAAGGTAAATTCCCTAACTTTCAACGATATTTTGACAGTAGACAGACACAAAGTCAAGAATTTATTGACCTACCATTAAAAATTAAAAAATCCTTAATAAGAAAGGAAAATATTTTTCACCAAAGACGATGTTTTCTTAAAAAGTTGTAAAATGTATCATCTTTAAATTAAGTTTTCTACTCTTTGGCTCGAATCTTTAAAATAAGGACAAAAAGGTTTTCAGTGCATATTGGAACTTAGATGGGAGCACAATACTAGACATGAGCCAATTTAGGGTCGTGGTATGGAAAACAATTACACTAAAAAATTGTTGAACCTCAACACTAGTTAAAATGAACTAAATTTGAGAAATATAGAACCTCCTTTGGCGCTAAAGATTTATATGCTCGCTTCGAGTTCAATAATTTCAACTAGGAAATTTACATACCATTAGTTCACTTTTAACTTCCCACAGGTAAAGTATGAGCTAACCAGTATTGTAACTGCAAGATAAAATAATTGAAAAATTGCTATTTCCGAACTCTTCGGAGCATCCAATTGAAGATTGGTGGACACATCTTAGTTGTACACACACACAACCCATTTCAGTTCCGCCTGTCTCCCGCGCTATCAAGTGATCAGCTGTTTTGAAGAAGATAAATCTAATATGAAACATTGCATGTGATTCTGCTTCTCAATACAAAAGTCCCGAATTCGAGTCTCAAACCACAAAAATGATTTTTAATTATTTTATACTTTAAAATTACATCCCGCACTATTCCGAGCTTTTGTGGGGAGCCAAAAACAACACAATGAAATATATTTTTGGAATTTACAATGGCACAGTCAGCACATTCAATTTTAAAGGATGAATTTTTTAGCTATTATCTTTCTTTTATTATCTTTTAAACAGCTCACGCAAGTTTCGTGTTTTGTTTCACTGTCAAACGTCTATAATTTAACCATGAAGCGTCTTATAAACAAAAAACGCTTGCAAATTATTGAATTTTATTATCAAAATGCGTGCTCTGTTAAGAAAGTTCATCGCTCGCTTCTTTCATTGAGCGACGAAGCTTATTTTTGGCTCAATTGGTACGTTAATAAGCAGAATTGTCGATTTTGGATGGAGTATCAGCCAGAAGTATTGTAAGAGCTACTAATGCATCCAGAAAACGTCGCAGTTTGGTGCGGTTTAAGGGCTGGTGGCATCATTGACCCGTACTTCATGAATGATGGTGCGAATCGTAACGTAATCAAGAATGGTGAGCTCTATCGTGAGATAATATCCAACTTTTTTTTGCTCAAAAAAGAACAGAGCTTGATTTGCACGGCATGTGGTTTCAACAAGAAGGTGCCACATGCCACATCGCGATTTAATGCTTTCTTTTTTATACCCTCCACCATAAGATGGGGGGTATACTAATTGCGTCATTCTGTTTGTAACTACTCGAAATATTCGTCTGAGACCCCATAAAGTATATATATTCTTGATCGTCGTGAAATTTTATGTCGATCTAGCCATGTCCGTCCGTCTGTCCGCACGTCCGTCCGTCTGTCGAAAGCACGCTAACTTCCGAAAGAGTAAAGCTAGCCGCTTGAAATTTTGCACAAATACTTCTTATTATTGTAGGTCGGTTGGTATTGTAAATGGGCCATATCGGTCCATGTTTTGATATAGCTGCCATATAAACCGATCTTGGGTCTTGACGACTTGAGCCTCTAGAGTGCGCAATTCTTATTCGATTGGGATGAAATTTTGCACGACGTGTTCTGTTATTATATCCAACAACTGTGCTAAGTATGGTTCAAATCGGTTCATAACCTGATATAGCTGCCATATAAACCGATCTGGAGCTTTGACTTCTTGAGCCTCTAGAGGTCGCAATTATTATCCGATTTGCCTGAAATTTTGTACGGCGGATTCTCTCATGACCATTAACATACGTGTTTATTATGGTCTGAATCGGTATATAGCCCGATACAGCTCCCATATAAATCGATCTCTCTATTTTACTTCTTGAGCCCACAAAGGGCGCAATTCTTATTCGATTTGGATGACATTTTACACAGGTCTCCAACATATAATTTAATTGTGGTCCAAACCGGACCATATCTTGATATCGCTCTAATAGCAGAGCAAATCTTTTCTTATATCCTTTTTTTGCCTAAGAAGAGATGCCGGGAAAAGAACTCGACAAATGCGATCCATGGTGGAGGGTATATAAGATTCGGCCCGGCCGAACTTAGCACGCTTTTACTTTTTTTTTTTTTGTGGGGCTATTTTAAAGCTTGTTTGTAGAGACACTGCATTGGTGTAGTGCGTCAAATTACTAACACCACTTGAGTTTTTATACCCTCCACCATAGGTTGGGGGTTGACTAATTTCGTCGTTCTGTTTGTAATACATCGAAATATTGATCAGAGACCCAAAAAAGTATATATATATTCTTGATCATCTGGATAATTTAAGTCGATTTAGCCCTGTCCGTCCGTCTGTCTGCTAATTTTCGAAAGAGTAAAGCTAGGTGCTTGACATTTTCCACAAATACTTTTTATGAGCGCAGGTGAGTGAGGATTGTTAATGAGCCAAATCGGTCCATGTTTTTGTATAGCTGCCATATAACCGATATCGGTTATTCTTTCACCTCTAGTGGGCGCAATTCTTGTCCGATTTGGCTGAAATTTTGCACAAGTGTTTTGTTTTGACTTTCAACAACCCTGTTCCCATATCAACAGATCTCCCAGTTTTATTTCTTGACCCACTATAGGGTGATTTGGCTGAAATTTTGCACGATGAATTCAATTTTGGTGTCCAACAGCCAAACTAAGTATGACCCCCAATCGGTTCATAACTTGGTATAGCTGAAATAGCATAGCATAAAGAAATATTGGACAAAGTACTTGACAAATGCGATCCATGGTAAGATCCGGACCGGCTGAACATAGCACGCTTTTACATGTCAACTTTTTCATTCATACTAATGAAAAATTTGTTCTATTTGTAAAATGTTTATTTTCTAACCCCTTGCGAAATTAAACGTGAGTAAAGATCATGAACTAATAAGTATTATGTAATCAACTCCTATTTATGATAAGGATTTTTCTGAGTGTGAGCAAATTCTATACAAGCCCTTAACAACACAATAAATCTCTCCAATAGGCATTTGTAGGCCTCTTGTAGCATTTTTGTTTAAGTGCCGTCAGGTCCGGGGTACTTGTATGGTCCGAAAGAGTGTAAAGCCCAACGGAAACTATCACAAGCAACAAGTACCTTTGCCATATGAATCGCCTCACCGTTCTCAGTGATAATGAAGGTTATTGTATCATCCCTTGGTCCACAGCCCGGAAAATGTGTCACAAGCAAAAACAGTGGAGTCTTACGTGGGGACTCTGTCCTTTGCCCATCCGGCTTCTGTAGGTTTCCCGTGAATCGACAATCCTTGACCATTAGCTTCCGAAGTCTTGAATTATCCTTTAAATTAGAGAATTACTTGATCAAAATCACATAGTCCTACCTTTTGGATTTTCTCAACTCCCTCTTATAAATCCTAAGCCAACATATCTATTGCCACTTGCCGCATTTAATGCCCTTTCGCATCCTTCCTGAGTTCGCTTGGGTCTCAATTCCACCACCTCTTATTCTGTCTTCTCACCGGACAAGCCGATCTAAAAACGGATGTCATTTGTATCTCCAGGCCCTGAACCTCGCCCCAAACAAATAGAATATCTTTAACTTTTTAGCAACTGACGATGTAAAATTTTCCCATCGAGTCTTCCTAGGGTTTCTGATTGGTATTAAACCCAGTCGATCAACTCCACCAATCCTGAACAATTTGTACTTATGGTCTGAAAAACTAGCCTCTTTCGATACGACCCAATCTCACAATCCTGAGTGTTACCCAATGTGAGATGAAGGAATTCCTTTCTAGAAGATATCTCAAAGGTGGTGTCCGATCCCCTTTTATACACGCTTAAACCAGTCTAATGGTGGTGGCGATTTTTTGCGAAAAAAACGCTGTAAGGGCTCACCTTCAATTTCGATGCAACATGGTTCATACATGTAAAACTCCTGAAACACGACTTCGAGGTTTATGTTTGAGTCCATGATCACTCCTTAAAATGCTACCGAAAATATTGTTTCCCGAATTATGAAATAAAGAGTATCGAGGCGGGTTTAGGTCTAGCTACCGGCATGGACTAACAGTAATTAATATATTTGTATACCCACTACCATAGAAGTGGGGTATACTAACTTCGCCATTCCGTTTGTAATATATTGATATATTGGCATAAGACCCATATAGTATATATATTCTTGATCGCCATGATATTTTAAGTCGATCTTGCCATGTCCGTCTCTCTGTCTATCAGTGAAGGTCGGTTGGGATTGTAAAAGCGCCATATCGGTTCATGTTTTGTTATAGCTGCCATATATAATCCAATCTTGGACTCGAAGTGTTTTCTTACGACTTCCAATAAGTGCTAAGTATGGTAAAAATCGGCTCATTAATTGATATAATATATATTTGATGTAAATAGGATTAGAGTTGAGTCTAGAAATTAAAGAGTAAGAGCGTTCTAAGTTCGGCCGGACCGAATCTTACATACCCTCCACCATGGATCGTTATTGGGGAGTTCTATGCGGATATCTCTTTTTAGGCACATAAAGAATATTGAATACGAACTGTTATGCTATTGGAGCTATATAAAGTTATAGTCTGATTCGGACCACAAATGAATGCTGAACATTCAACAAGTCATTGTGTAATATTTCAGTTCACTAGGATAAGAATTGCGCCTTGTAGGGGCTCAAGAAGCAAAATCGGGAAATAAGTTTATATGTGAGCTGTATCAAGCTATTGATCGATTCAGACCATATTAGACACGTATGTTGAAGCTCATGGAGAGAAGCCGTTTTTCAAAATCGGATGAGAATTGCGCCCTCTAGAGGCTCAAGAGTCAAGACCCAACATCGGTTTATATGGCAGCCATATCAAAACATGAACCGATTTTGGCCATCCCCATCCCAACCGACCTACACTAATAAAATTTAATTGTGCAAAATTTCAAGCGGCTAACTTTACTCCTTCGAAAGTTAAAGTGCTTTCGACAGACAGACGGACGGGCATGGCTAGATCGACTTAAAATGACATGACGATCAAGAATATATATACTTTATGGGGTCTCAGACGCATATTTCGAGGTGTTACAAACAGATTGACGAAATTAATATACTCCCATCCTATGGTGGAGGGTATAAAAAGGCAGTAGAAAGACAGCTTGTTGGAGAGTTTTACCTTCTATACATGGAAAGTACACGCAAAAAAATAAAACGTTTGGGAAATTTGTATGACACGAAGTTTTGCTTTTATTGTTACCGTATAAAGTTTTGCTTCAACATGTCAAACGTAAGCCATAAACGTAGTATTATTGAACGTAACTAACTTTCTTTATTGTAAGCCCTTTAACAGCTTCGTATACTGTAAAGGGACTTTCCGTTTGTTGTAAAACCAAAAACTCTTTAATTGTAAAAGTGCTTGGATAGCCACAAACGATTATTCGTGCACTAGACCAATAATTATTCTCCTGTGTTTCTCCAACTAGTGAGAAAGTGTGAGTATTTGAGCGTATAGACCAGTGGTTGGCAGAAACACTCACGTACACAAAAAAAAATAATCCCAAGCAGAATCATAGGCTTGCAAATAATTGCAATTGTGTGCTCGTCACTGGCATAGATACATTCTCACACACAACATCTGTTCCTTTTTTGTTTGAACTGAGCAAATGGCAGTCAGTATATTGAGCAGCACGGACGAGTGCGCATGGTAATCTCGAAGTGTCAATTTTTAAAGTTTCAGTACGAAAATGTATGGTATGTCCAATGAAAAAAATCATAAGAGCAACACATTAATGGCTGCCAGGTACAAGAAAACACAACAGGAATTTCTAAAGCATATACATTGTTTGGTTACTTTTATGTGATAAAGAAATATCCATAACAAAGTAGGTATTTAAATGTATGAAAACAACTGCAACCACCAACGTAGGATAGGGGGTATATTCATTTAGTCATTCCGTTTGCAACACATCGAAATATCATTTTCCGACCCTACAAGTGTATATATTTCGGATCGTCGTGAAATTCTAAGACGATTTAAAGATAACCGTGTGTTTGTCTGTCAGTCCTTAGTAATCACTCCACAGCCTTAAAAAATTGAGATTTTAAGCTAAAATTTGGTACAACTACGTTTTTTGATGCACGCTGGTTAAGTTCTTGAACGGGGCAAATCGGGCCATATTTGCATATAGCTGCTATATAGACCGATCATGCCGAAATTTGAAACGGCGGGTAGTTTTAGGCCTCCCAATATAGGACCCAAATATGGTTCAGATAGGACTATATTTTTGGATATAGCCGTCATATAGACCGATCTGCCTATAAAGGGTCTGAGCAGATAAAAGCTTTATTTATTACCCGATTTTACTAAAATTTTAAACAACCCATCGAACCTAAATATGGATTAAATCGGACTATATTTAGATATAGCTACCATATATACCGATCTTCAAATAAAGGTTCTTAAGCCCATAAAAGCATTATTTTTTATCCGATTTCGCTGAAATTTGAAACAGCAAGTAGTTTTAGGCCAACCGCCGTCTGACCAAAATCAGGTTGTATTTAGATATGGCTCTCATATAGACCGATATGCCGATTAGGAGTTAGAAGCCCATAAAAGCTTTATTTATTACCCGATTATTTGAAATACAAAATTCAACAGTGACTTATATTTATTAGACCTCTCAATGTCCGCGTCGAATTTGGATGCATAAGTTATCCAATTTTAACTGGATTGTGATGAAAGGGGGTGTACATATATACCCTAAGTGATGGGTATCCAAAGTTCGGCCGGGCCGTACTTAATGCCTTTTTACTTGTTTTGTATTATTTTTACCACAACAAATCATAGTACAAATCCATAATGGAGTTGTGCGAAAAGGAAGGCTTTCAATATAATATAACATCGCAATAAATCCAAATATACTCTGAAAGAGTTTGAATTACCAAGTGAGATCTGCTTATAATTCGTAAAACTTTGAGCTTGAATCATGTTACAGCATTGCCTTGGCATCCTATTCAATATACACAATCCATTTCAAACGTTTAACGTTAAACTTATTTATAAATAAAAAAAAACTAGGTGAAACCCCGAATTACATGTTCTATATATCAATAATGAAAGGTACTGTCAGGGTAAAAAAAAAACTTTATATTTGTCACTAATTCTTGTAGGAATTTATAGCAAAAACATGTGCTTTTATCGTAAACAAAGTCCACCGTTCTTCAGAAAAGAAGTTTACTTAGCAAAATTTTATGTCCAACTAATTATTTTGTTTCGTGAGTACATTAAAATTTCGAGCAGATAGACTTTTTAAAAAACGGGCTGTTACCATAGGGCTTTTGAGTCTAAAAAAGTTTGCAATTCAATTAAATATAAATTGTATTCAAGTACACAAAAATTTTTACAAATTTGCACAATTGTTACTGGAAGTCGTTCGCATACTTTATTTCTACTGCAGATTTTTTCCCCAGAAGAGATTTTTAGCATCTAACATCTGTTTTATGAAAGCCAGCTGCGGATTTTTATTGCCAAATTTTTAGTTGAAAAGTACACGAACAGACCTAATGATTGAAAGAACTTACTGCCTAGACAACTAATTCTATGAAAACAGCTGTTCCCCTTCTCTTTATTAAATAAGCTGTTTTCAATGAATTGGCGAATCGACAACAAAAAGAAACAAGTAAGAGCGTGCTAAGTTCGGCTGGGCGGAATCTTATGTACCCTCCAACATGGATCGCATTTGTCGAGCTCTATGCGCGGTATCTCTTTTGAGGCAAACATAGAATATTGAATAAGAACTATTATGCTATTGGAGCTATATCAAGTTATAGTCCGATTCGGACCAAAAATAAATGCCGAACATTGTAGAAGTCATTGTGTCTGTAGGGGCTCAAGAAGCAAAATCGAGAGATAGAGAGAGATGGGAGCTGTATCAAGCTATTGATCGATTCAGACGATATTAGACACGTATGTTGAAAGTCATGAGAGAAGCCGTTGCACAAAATTTCTGATTTGATGCAAAAACTTCAGTCAAATCGAACGAGAATTGCGCCCTCTAGAGGCTCAAGATATCAAAACCCAAAATCGGTTTATATGGCAGCTATATCAAACCAATGTGGAACCATACTTAGCGCAGTTGGAAGTGATACCAAAACACCACGTGCAAAATTTAAGGGAAATCGGACGAGAATTGCGCCTTCTAGAGGCTTAAGAGTCAAGACCCAAGATCGGTTTATATGGCAGCTATATGAAAACCTGTACCGATTTGGCCCATTTACAATACAATCCCAACCGACCTACACTAATAAAAAGTATTTGTGCAAAATTTCAAGCGGCTAGCTTTACTCCTTCGAAAGTTAGCGTGTTTTCGACAGACAGACGGACGGACGGTCGGTCGGACATGCCTAGATTGACTTAAAATGACATGACGATCAAGAATATTTGTACTTTATGGGGTCTCAGACGCATATTTCGAGTAGTTACAAACAGAATGACGAAATTAGTATACCCCTCATCCTATGGTGGAGGGTATAAAAACGTGCTAAGCTCGGCCGGGCCGAATCTTATATACCCTCCACCATGGATCGCATTTGTCGAGTTCTTTTCCCGGTATCTCTTTTTAGGCAAACAAAGGATAAAAGAGAAGAATTGCTATGCTATTGGAGCTATAGCACGTTTTGGTCCGATTTGAACCTTAATTGAATTGAATGTTGGAGACCATAGTAAAAGTCATTGTGTAAAATCGGCCAATTCCATAAAGAATTGAGCAGTTAAGGGGCTCAAGAATTAAAATAGGGAGATCGGTTGATATGGGAGCTGTATCAGGCTGTATACCGATTCAAAAAATATTTGACACATATATTGAAGGACATGGGAGAAGCTGTTGCACAAAATTTCAGCGAAATCATATAATTATTCCGCCTTCTAGAGACTCAAGAAGTCAAGATTCATGATGGGGTTATATGGCAGCTATATCAGGTTATGGACCGATTAGAATAATACTTGGCACAGTAGTTAGCCCGCGACCCGCCCCCTACCGCCCTAATGATTTTGTCTAAAGAAAAAATTTAAATTAATTTTTTTAAGCTAAAAATTTCAGTAACATTCTTTAAAATAACAGAATTTCATATTTATAACATTCTAAAAAGACAATTATTTTGTTGAGGTAATTAAATTCTTAGTAAAAACAAAATTTTAATGCATTTTTTTAACAAATTTAAATAAAATTTTTCTAAACCAAAATTTAATCGTGACATGCTGTATCGAAAAAACTTCAGCACGGGCCAAAATTATTTTTTAAATACAAAATTTTTTTTAAATTCTTCTAACCCCAATGGTAAATACCAACCAAAAATAATTGATCTTGAACGCATAGACAAAAAAGAACTATAAAAAACAGATCAACAAAACACAAGAAAACAAATTATTTCTAACAACAACATTTTAATTTACTCTTCCCTAAAGACAACATTTTTATTAAAAAACTTTCAAATAATGTTTTCTAAAGACTAAATTTTTTAGGAAATAAATTTCAGCGTAAAGCTCTCTAAAGACAACCTAACCTTGAGATTATTTTTTATATTCAAAATTTCATTAACAATTTGTCAAACAGCATTTTCCGAAAATTTTTTTGTGGACCAATTTCAATAATTATTTTTAAAGACAACATTTTAACCCATTACTCCTGACCCTCGATTCTTTTGTCCGATTTTAATGAAATTTCATATCGAAACATGCGATTAAGTTTCTGGGGGTCCACCCTTTCCCCAAAACAGCCCACAAACGGACATGGCAATATGGGGCTCAAACAAAAATAAAAATAAAAATAAAGGGTGATTTTTTTGAGGTTAGGATTTTCATGCATTAGTATTTGACAGATCACGTGGGATTTCAGACATGGTGTCAAAGAGAAAGATGCTCAGTATGCTTTGACATTTCATCATGAATAGACTTACTAACGAGCAACGCTTGCAAATCATTGAATTTTATTACCAAAATCAGTGTTCGGTTCGAAATGTGTTCAAATTTTGACAAATTTTGTTCAGCGATGAGGCTCATTTCTGGTTGAATGGCTACGTAAATAAGCACAATTTCCGCATTTGGAGTGAAGAGCAACCGGAGCCGTTCAAGAACTGCCCATGCATCCCGAAAAATGCACTGTTTGGTGTGGTTTGTACGCTGGTGGAATCATTGGACCGTATTTTTTCAAAGATGCTGTTGGACGCAACGTTACGGTGAATGAACACATTTCAAACCGAACACTGATTTTGGTAATAAAATTCAATGATTTGCAAGCGTTGCTCGTTAGTAAGTCTATTCATGATGAAATGTCAAAGCATACTGAGCATCTTTCTCTTTGACACCATGTCTGAAATCCCACATGATCTGTCAAATACTAATGCATGAAAATCCTAACCTCAAAGAAATCACCCGTTATAAGCATCGTGCTCTTCTTTCAAATACCATTTATTTAAACCCCATATTGTCATTGGTTTAGGGGAGTTTACACGATGAGGCGTCCCCCAAACACATGGCCTCAAAATAGGTTATCAAATTCGTTTTCCAATCTCAAAACCTTTCATTTGAGCCACATATAGGCATGGTCGAAAAATTTGTACCCTTTGGGGGGTGTTTTGGGGAAGGGGTGATGTCCGAAATACATGGTCCTACATTTGGATATCAAATTCGAATTCTACTCCAAAATACCTTTATTTATGCCCCATATTGCGATCGTCAGTAAAAAATTGCTAATTGTGGGGTATTTTGGGAAAGGGGTAGACCCCCAGAAAAATGGTCCCAAAAGTGGGTATCAATTCTTGCTCTACCCCCCAATACCTTTCATTTAAGCTCCACATTGACATGGTCGGTAAATATGCCCGACTTAGGGGTTTTGGGGATTGGGGTGGTCCCCAGAATAAGCCCGGCAAATATATCAGCAACGTGCTCTATTCTCATATATTTATATATCATTTATTTGAACCCCATATTGCCATTGGCCTCAAAATTGGATATCAAATTCGTTTTCTAATCTCATTTAAACGCATATTGCAAAAGTCCGCAAATATGTCTGGTTTGGGGTATTGCCCCTAAACACCATGAATATTTAGTTCCACTCTCTTTAAGGCCCAAATTGTATTGGTGAGCAAATACGTCCTATTTGGGGGTTGTTATGGGGGTGCGACGTCCCCTAGACAGTTGGTCCCTAATGTTGATATTAGATAAGTGGTCTACTCCCTAATACCTTTAATTTGAGCTCCATATTTCCATATTCGGCAAACATGACCGGCTTGGGGGGTGTTTTGGGGGATGGGCGGCCACTCAGTGAGTTGGCCTTGAAAATATCGGATATATGAATATATCGGATTCGTGGTCCACTTTAAAAACCCTCTTATTTGAGCCTCATATTGCAATAGTCAGAAAATACTTCCTATTTGGGTGGTGTTGTGGGGGTGGGGTGGCCCCATGGACACATTTCCCGAATGCTGGTATCAGATTCGTGCTTTACTTCCAAAGACCTTTCATTTGAGCTCCATATTGCTATGGTCGTAAATTTGTACCCTTTGGGGAAGGTTTTGGGGAAGTGGCGGCCCCCCAAATACTTAGTCCCATATTTGGATATCAGAATCGAATTCTACACTCAAATACTTTTTATTTAAGTCCCATATTCCCATGGTCAGTAAATAAGTCCTGTTTGGTGTGTTTTGGGGAAGGGGTGGATCCCCAGAAACGTGGTCCCACATTTGGGTATTAGATTCGTATTCTACTCGCGAATACCTTTCATTTGAGTCCCATATTGCCATGGTTGGTAAATATGTCCGATTTAGGGGTGTTTTTGGGGGTTGGGGTGGTCCCCCCTAACACTTGGTCCGACAATTGGCTATTATTTGAGTCCCATATTGTCGTGATTGGTGTAAATATATGTTTGGTAGGTTTTAGGGTGGGGCGGTCTCCCTAGGTACCCCATCCGAAATTTGGATACCAAATTTTTATTTTTAGGGCACTATATGAGAGCACACAAAATTTCATTAAAATCGCACCACCCATCTCCGAGATCTGGCGTTTCCAAAAATAAGGGTAAGGGGGAGGGTCCGCCCCTTTCAGATATCAAAATATGTAGTACCCTATTTTCACCACGAGATCATTATGCACCATCTGTGAAAATTTCAAGAAAATCGGTTCAACCGTTTCTGAGTCTATAAGGAACACACAAACAAACAAACCTTCAAACAAACACAAATTGATTTTTATATATAAGTAGAAGAAGATATTACAATATATCCTTCCAATGAGCACGTAGTGGAAGGTCATCAATGCGAGCTGAATATTGTATATCATCACATAAATCAGACCAGCCTTTAGCTCAGTAATCTTTTGCCCAATTAGACTTTTTGCGAGTATGTTGGGTAGCCGAAGTGAAGTTTCAATGGCGATGTGTATACAAACCGGTATCCAGATGAATGGCGTATTTCGGAGTATTAAAATGTTTTGTAAAACATTTTCTTAATAAAGAAATGAGATAATTTTTCTACCTCGTCATCTCGTTCAAAACCTGTGCAGCATACAACAAAATAGACAACGAACAGGCGTCAAAATCTTAATTTTATTTATTTTTAAAACCCCAGAATGATTTTTATATTCAGATCTGGTAGAATTTATTGCCATATTAGAAGCCGAAAGCTTGTTCTTCAGATGCTTTTTAAAAGAGAGATTTTATGTCATTTGTATCCCGAGAATCTCAATGTCTTCTCTTCCGAAATGCCAGTTTATATACTTTGCAATTATCGGACCCTTTCGAAAAACAGCAACTTTGGACAAAGTCGAATTGACTTTCAAGCTCCATGTGGAGCAGTACATCTCCAGGGCATCTATCATCTCTTTCAGTCGGTTAGGTGAATCAGAGAGTATAACGAAATCATTTGCGTATAGCAAGATTTAGATATTTGTACCTTCTACATTGACACCTCCAGGCAAACCACTTGGTAAATCGTTTACATATAGCTAAGGACACGACTTTGTTAAACTCTCATCTCTGTTAATAAAAAAATCCGAATATATTTGACCACACATCTTGTTCA
The DNA here is from genome assembly GCF_963082655.1 of Stomoxys calcitrans. NCBI lineage: Eukaryota > Metazoa > Arthropoda > Insecta > Diptera > Muscidae > Stomoxys > Stomoxys calcitrans. The sequence continues at coordinate 118,343,735 of NC_081554.1, read as the reverse complement.
CGTAAAGTGCTCTGAGATCATGAATAATATTACTGGAGAGACCCATGTAGGAAAGTATGTAACTATTCCTAGGGATCAAGTCAAAGACAGACGAAAAATTGACAACAAAAAAAACCATATGCAAACTTATTCCCATGATTATTTAATTTCAAAGTTTCACCAGATCAAATACATTTTCAACCGTTGAGAAGCCCTTTCTAAAACCAGCCTGAAATTCATTGAGCACGTTGTTACAGTTAAGCCAAACAGAAATTTTGATTAATATAAGTATATTAAAAATTTACATAAACTATCAAACAGAAAAAGGCCTCTATAGTTCGATGAAATATTAGGGTATCCTTTCTTTAATATCTTTCGCATAAAGCAAAGAAGTGCATGTCGATAGAATTCATATGGTATCCCGTCCTGTCCCGGAGCCTTTCTCTACTTATCCTTTCTTTAAGGATAAGTCGAAGTATCCTTTCTTTAATATCTTTCGCATAAAGCAAAGAAGTGCATGTCGATAGAATTCATATGGTATCCCGTCCTGTCCCGGAGCCTTTCTCGACTTAAGGTTAGGTTTAAGTGGACTGCCAGTGCGGGACCCACACTCAGAAGGTATTCTTTAGTCAATTCTTCTTCGATGTCCTCGCAGTCGTTAAGGAGGCCATCGTTACTGGCAACCTTTAGTCTGTCGGTAAGATTTCCGATTAGACAATGACCTGTCATGCCGGACGCAATGACTGAAATGTCTTTTCTAACAAGTAACAGCAAAGCGGTAGACCTCTTCCAGTCTAGATTAGGCCACATAGTTTTGGAATACTCACAGCCCCCTCATTGTGACCATCTGTCATTCGTTATCCTTCGGGCCTGTTCCTGAAAACATATCTTAAATGTCGCTAGTAGCATACCCACAGATTCCAGTATCCCTGGAATGTGTAGAGTAGTTCTTAGTCTCGCAAGCTCCTCCGCTTTACAGTTCCATGTGAAATATCTGTGGCCCGGCACAGGTGAACAGGTGAATTGTGAACTGTTCAGCCATATCGTTTAGAGATCTGCGACAGTCGAGGGCGGTTCTTGTGTTAAGAAATACGTTTTCTAGCGATTTAATGGCTGTCTGAGAAGATATTTATGTCAATCGTCGTTATGACATTATATCTTAGCCATTCACCACTTCCGTAATTACAAGAATCTCCGCTTGATACACACAGCAGTGGTCGGGTAACCTTTTTGATATGACCAGTTCTAGATCTTTAGTGTCTACCCCAAATCCCACTTGGTCGTCTAGTTTGGAAACATTCGTATAGAAGTCTATGTAACTTCTATTACCAAGGATTTCGTGTTTCCAATCAGTTCTATCAGGAAAAATGCTAGTTTCAATCGGTTCTATCAGGAATAATTGTACAGTACTTTCTAGCAAACCCACACAGGGCTTGTCGGGTCCCGTTTCGATGCCATCCCCTCCTGTCTCGATTGCGGCAGTCTCCTGCAATCCGCCAGACTTTAGCGATGTGCTCGACAGTTCCACAGGCAAGTGTTCAGCAACAACTGCTGAGTCGTCTCCTGATTCCCCAAACCCACCGCTTCTATAGACCTTCAGTTTCAACTTGTTGAATCCGTAGGATAAAACTCCTTCAGACATGTTGAGGTCTGCGAGACAGCCGGAGTTTAGTACGAATACTGCATGTCTCCGGTCACCATCAGCCTCATCCAATCTTCCAGTCGGTGGTTTAAAGATTGGGATTATATTCCCTTAGTCTTCCAAGTATGGATTCAGGATCTGAGGGAATATCTTCTTTTTTGACTAAATCTAGTGCTGCACCTGGCCAGACCTCACCAATCTTTTTTTAGCGCACAACGATACATATCAGTTGAGCGTTGACCCCGAAGGCAGTTGGTCTATACCAACCTGCATCGTCACAAACCGGAGAAGACCCAGGAAATTCCACAAGAAGATCGGAGTATGCAACCATGTAAATTTCTTGAAGATTTCTCTTTCCGTTCCAAAATGGCAGAGTTATTTCCACTTATTTTCTTCCCATCTCACTGTGCGTTGAGCGACCGCCGTGCGAAGAACAAAAGAGTTTTGCAAAAGATGTTTGTGTTTGTTGTTATTGGCATCGTTGGATAAATTGAATTTGAATAAGGGAAGTAAGATTTGATTTGTTATTTCTATTTCCTATTGCGCTTGTGAATCAAGTCGTCTTAAAGAACCCTGTTCAAATTCAGATGTGTGCTTTACAATCTACTCTAGTTGGGATGGTTGTAAAGCACCATGATATGTGTTGGTCGAAATTGAAATCGCGATACGGATAGCCAGTCAAATGCTTCTAGCAACAACACACTTTTGCTGACTTTTAAATGTTTTTTGCTATACTATTCTTTGAATAGAAAGCATTAAACAATGGGTTGAAGCCGAACAATATCCTGTAATGGAATCTCAATAAGAAAATAACATCAAAATTATTAGGGTATTTCACAAAGTTTCCGAATCTAAGAAAGTTTTCTATGTGAGTGACATTATACGATACTGAATAACAGGAATCGAATTGCTATTGTAAGGAATAAAAACTATTATTGGAGTTATTATTTCTAAAACCATTTCTTCGGCAGCAGACCTCAAAATCACAGCCACATTCACCCAGTAAGTTTCTAAGAAAAGTGGCATCACTTTCTATTTGGGCCAATATTTTACCATTTGACCAACCAAAGCGTTTGTCATCTATAAAGATGGAATGCTCTTCCAGCCGAACTTTGTTTTCTTCCGTGTAATAGCTTTGAATAAAGATGCTTTGGCCATTTTTGTTGTAATTGGCATCCAATACGTTTTGAGCTTGCATGTTTGATTCTTAACCAAGCGATTTCAACGATGATATCATTGTCGTTTGAAAAATAAACGAGTGAATAATCGTTTAATATCCTTCTTCAGTTTCACATTTTCCTGCCTTAATTCTTCTACTTCAGCTTTCGAAGAGATCAAGTCATCTCTTTTAGCAACATCTTTGAATTTTTCATCCAGAAGACTGCACAATTTCCCCCAAGAAAAAGTCTTGATTATTTTCGCTCAAATTGCGATTTTTTTCTATGTATTTGCGTTTTCTTCTGGTGATGTTGTTTGTAACGGTCGCTTAATGCTCATTTGTGAAAAACTCAAAGCATAATTTGAGGAGCTTAGTTTATATTGCAACTTGGCAGTACTGCCGTGTATCGTAATCGTTAAATAACGAAATATAATCGACTTCTAATATATAATAGATGTTAACTGTGCTGCTGAAAATTATCGTAGCCGTTGAGTGGAGCGGAGGTGTTTTCATTTCGCTCCTCAAAAAAAAAATATCTGTAGTCGAGAGTAAGTGAGCGATAGGTTTGATAAGCTCATAAGCAGACCGAGAAAACGATCCGGGCACGACGAAGGAGATAGACAGGGTCCTGCGGAGGTAGACAAAGTCGAAACAGGAACGAAGGAAGCGCGCACTTGAGTCTTCATGGAGAACTGTGACTTCCAATAGGAGGCCACAGCCATCACGGAAGGGGAAGATGGTCGATGAATATGGTAAGGAGCCGTCATTTTACTCCAAAGTGGCAAGGAAGAACAACAGATATGAGCTGATTTATGCAGTCATCAATATCAGCTGTGTATCCGGTAGGATTCCACCAGATCATCGGTCCCAAGTGGAGAAGCTGGTTAACGATCGAATTTTCGAACTTTCGTATGGAACTCTGTAGAGGGTCCACCCATACAAATGGTGAGCTGCGAGTATAAAGGGGACATCTTTACGCTCTGTTTTGCATCGGCGGAATGTTTTGATACAGTCCAACAGCTCGTCAGAGGTATCCACGCTCTCTGGGAGGGCGCAAAACTCGACCTGGTGAGAAAGATGGACATCCCCAGTTCACAAAGGCGACGGTCTTCATCAAGGGACGGGGCAGTAAATTTGCGACGGAACGTATATTGGGATTCTTGGGCAAGCAAACCAAGGTTTGGTCGCAGAGAAGTGGGAGGTCTTCCACACGGAGGTGAAGGAGGAAGGAACTCTCCTTGTGGTTGGCATTGATCAAGTCTCCTTAACGAGTTTAGCTGAGGCTAAAGGCATGCCGCACTACGGAAGCAAGGCTGTCTTTTTCGAGATTGGGAACACTAGGATGGGCAGAAATTCTCATTTTGTGACATCAGGCCATGCAGTGGCAGGTAAATCAATACGCCCAACGACCAGGGGCCTGACGACAAGACAATCACAGCCTATCTCAATGTTGGAAAGACTAGGATAAGCAAAGATCCTAATACTGAAATATTAGGCAGCGCTGTGGCGCCTAACAAACAGAGACCCGACGAAGGACCCATCACCCACATCAAGATTCGGAGGACTAGGATAGGTAAAGATCCTAATATTGAAACAATAAGAAGCGCAGCGACAGGAGTCTCAAGCAGTCTAACGACAGGTAGCCGACAATGGTACCATCACCTACTCCCACGAAGCCCATTTACTTAAGATTTGGAAGATAGGCAACAATCCTAGTATTGAAACATCAGGCAATACAGGGAATGGAAACTCAATACAGCCTATCGATGGAGGAAATCAGAAGGGCAAGACTCATATTCCTTTAATTAAGGAGCCCTGGACGACCCGGAAAAAAGTTTCTGGACTGAACCATATCAACTACCAATTATTTTATGCTAACACTGATACTCCGCCGAGAACCTGCGTTATTTGACATAAAAATTTGAATCATATATTAGACTTTCGACTCTCCGACACCGCCACCCACGTCGGTGCTGCAACGGCTGGTGAGGAAAGCAAAACAAAAAGGAAATGAGGTACTAATAGGGTTCGATGCGAACTCTCACCACATTTCGTGGGGTAGTGCCAACACTATTAAGCGGGGCCAAGCCCTGACAAAGTTCTTGACAACACTTAATAATAGTAACACCGCTACATTTTTTAATAGGATTAGGGAGAGGCATTAGATGTGACTATATGTTCCGAAAATCTAATCGATGAGTTTCAGGATTGGAGGGTCTCCATGGAACACTTATTCTCTGACCATCGCTACATTATGTTTAGAATAGCACGGCCGGCGCTGAATCCGATAAGCTTCCGTAATAAGTTGAAAACCATCTGGACAAAATATAGAAGGCTACTCAGAAGAAGACTTGGGCAAGATAATTTAGATTCTCCAAGCCTAGAAGGCATTGATGATATTGTCAACAGGATTACGACTGCACTGGTAGGGTCATTCGAAGATAGTTGTCCTCTTCGGGAAAGGAAATCAGCCCAAGAAAAACGCTGGATGACCGGGGAGATTCGCAAAATTGGGGAAGAGGTCCGCAGATATTTTAACAGAGCATGTCATAAAAAAGCGGATGTTTATCGGGATGTGTGTTACACACGGCTCAAGGAATACAATAAGATTACCTGAGTGACAAAACGTGCCTTCTGGAAGCATTTCTGCGAACAGGTCCATGGCGTTAATGACTTCGCCAAGAAAAAAAAAGTTTCTCTCAAAACCCCATGTCGAAACTAAAACTTTTGTAGACGACATGGGAGTGAGAGCAGAGACAACGGAGGACATGTTGAGGCTTTTGATAAAAACCCATTTTTCACAGGATACGAAGGGACTCACGGAGATACCGGAATCTTGGAATAATGACGTTGATCGAAGGTTTATAATTACGGAATTTATGGCAAATGAATCCTTGAGGAACTTCAAACCATTTAAGTCACTCGGACCTAATGGAATATTTCCGGCACTACTACAGAAAGAGGCAGACTATCTGGAGCCCCAACTGGCTAATATTTTCACAGCATGCCTGGATCTTACTGACTGTGGAGGCATTTGCGCCAGTCTGCTACGCAGACGATATTATAATACTTCTAAGGGTTAAGGATCCGCACCAGCTATGCAGAAGGGCCGAAAGGGTCTTGCACATGGCATATGACTGGGCTAGACCCAGAGGTCAGAATGTTAACCCAGAGAAGACTGAAATATGGTTGTTCACTACGAAGACGAAGGTGGGCCAATTTAACGTACCACGTTTCCTCAATAAGACGATTGCGATATCTGACAAGGTGAAATACTTAGCTGTGATCTTGGACAGGAAATTGAATTGGAAGTGTCAGATTCAGGGGCATACTGAGAAGGTCCAGAGATGTTGAGCACTATGTAGAATCCGAGGGTAGTCCACTGGTTCTACAGGAGCGTGATTAGACAAATACTTACTTACGCCTCAGTAGTTTGGTGTACTGCTATGGAGAAAGAGTGCAACATAAGGACCATACAGCAGGTTCAGAAAACATGTTGTCTTGGCATAGGCGGAGCGATGAGTACCACGCCCACTAAAGACTATTTTAGATTTCCGACCCATTGACATACAGGTTAAGTGTGAGGCAGCAACTGCGGCTATGAGACTTAAGGCGATGGGAGAGTGGATTGTATCACGCCCACTAAAGACTATTTTAGATTTCCGACCCATTGACATACAGGTTAAGTGTGAGGCAGCAACTGCGGCTATGAGACTTAAGGCGATGGGAGAGTGGATTGTGAATGGGAGCAGCTCGTACCATCGCGGTATAATCGAAGCGACGATAGGAAACCTGGAAGGAAGGGAAGAGGTTTCCGATCGGATACCTGAGATGAACCTTAAGTTCAAGTGCGAGGCACTGCTGCCATCGGCACAGTCTTGGATTGGTGGAATCCTAGTATTGCCATCTGGAAGATCATGTTACACGGACGGATCAAAGCTAGAGGACAGATTGGGTCGGGGGTTTTACATTGAGAAGCCACGGACTGAGATCTGTTTTAGACTACCTGACCATAATACGGTCCTACAGGAGGAGATCCGGGCGACCACGGAATGCGTGAGGTGGTGTGGTGTAAACGCTATTACGTCGAGTGTAAACATCTTTACCGACAGTAAAATTGCCATAAGGGCAATAACAACCATGACGTTGATTTCACGAACACTCTTGCAGTGTAAGAAGGAGATTAACGCCTTCTCTGAGGATGGCATCGTTTGGGTGTCGAGCCATAACGGAGTAAGGGGGAATGAAAGGACAAACGATTTGGCAGTGAAAGCTAGTGGACTACCGTCAATAAACTTGGTTAACCCGAAGCCTTTCGGGTTGACGCAGTCCGAGTTAGGTGCGTGGTTGCGCATGCAACCCTGTGGAACAGCGAAACGGTCGGTAGGACGGCGTAAATCCTATGGGCGAACCAGATCATGAGAAGAAGAAGCTATTACTAATGGGAAGTAAGAAGGGGGTCAGTATAGCTATTGGTATCGCGACGAGACACATAGGACTACGAGCTCACTTATGTAAAATCGGTGCGGCAAGTGATATTGTAGCATATATAGGGCATGCGGGAAAGATGATGAGACGTTGAACCATTTCATTTGTCATTGCCCAGCTTTCGCGTCCGGCACTTAGGTGGGGACGTTATACCAGACATGAACCAACTTAGGGGAGTGGCATGGAAAACAATTGAGGATTTTGTAAGTAGCACGGAATTCCTAACTTAGATTGCCTTTGTTGAGGTTACTTTTTTGTATTTAGAGCGCACAACAAGCCGATTACTGGCTTAGGTGTATGTCCGTAGTGGCATGGGACGGATTGATATCTGCACCCTTTTTTCAACCCCACCTAATCTAACTGAGCTGCTGGTTGGAAAGATGATCACAGCTGTTGTTTATTTAAGTTCTTCCTTGGTAGTTGTGATTTTTACTATTTTCCAGTTGAAATCGATTGTCTTTTAATATTGTATTTTATAAAATACTAGCTGGCCCGGGCCCGCTCCGCTGCGCCTTCTATTACTTTATAGGGAACAAAAGTTTTCTTGGAGTATTTATTTTCGACAATTAAAGATCTTTTAGTGAAATACCATGATAACTTAACTAACAGTTTAACAATATAAGTGCCTTTGTCTGAATCACATATGATCTTTATTGGTCTACAACTTTATGTTTGGATGTAAGGTGTACTCCATTCTTAAAATACTTCATTTCAGACCGATATTCTCATGATGTCTAATTTAGTGGTGTTTTCGGGGGATACTTGGCCATGAAAAAATATCAGCATCGTTCTCTTCTCTCAAATACCATTTATTTAAACCCCATATTGCCATTGGCTTAAGAGGAGTTTACAGTATAAGGCGTCCCCCAAACACATGGCCCCAAAATAGGTTTTCAAATTCTTTTTTTAATCTCAAATACCTTTCATTTGAGCCACATATTGGCATGGTCGAAAAATTTTAACCCTTTGGGGAAGGGGTGATGTCATAAATACATGGTCCTACATTTGAATATTAAATTCGTATTCTATTCCCAAATACCTTTATTTGAGCCCAATATTGCGATGGTCACTAAAAAATTGCTGTTTGTGGGGTATTTTGGGAAAGGGGTAGACCCACAGAAAATTGGTCCCGAAAATACGTATCAATTCTTGCTGTACCCCCCAATACCTTTCATTTAAGCTCCACATTGACATAGTCGGTAAATATGGCCGATTAAGGGGTGTTTTGGGGATTGGGGTGGTCCCCCAAACACTAAGGTCGGAAAATATATCAGCAACGTGCTCTATTCTCATATATCTATATATCATTTATTTTTACCACATATTGTCATTGCCCTCAAGATTGGAGATCAAATTCGTTTTCTAATCTCATTTAAACACCTTATTGCAAAAGTCAGCAAATATGTCCGGTTTGGGGTATTGGCGTTAAAAACTATGAATATTTAGTTCCACTCTTTTTAGGACCCAAATTGTATTGGTGAGCAAATATGCTTTATTTGGGGGTTTTATGGTGGTGGGACGTCCGCTAGACAGACATACCTTTAATTTGAGCCCCATATTTCTATAGCCGGCAAACATGACCGGCTTGGGGGGTGTTTTGGGGGATAGGCGGCCACTCAGTGAGTTGGCCTTGAAAATATATATCGGATTCGTGTTCCACTTTAAAAACTCTCTTATTTGAGCCTTATATTGCAATAGTCGGAAAATACTTAATATTTGGGTGGTGTTGTGGGGGTGGCGTTGCCCCATAGACACTTTTCCCGAATATTCATATCAAATTCGTGCTTTACTCCCAAAGACCTTTCATTTGAGTCCCATATTGCTATGGTCGTAAATTTGTCCCCTTTGGGGGATGTTTTTGGTGAGAGGCGGCCCCCCAAACACTTGGTCTCATATTTGGATATCAGATTCGTATTCTACATTCAAATACCTTTTATTTAAGCCCCATATTCCAATGGTCAGTAAATAAGTCCAGATTGGGGGTGTTTTGAGGAAGGGGTGGATCCCCAGAAACGTGGTCCCACATTTGGATATCAGATTCGTATTCTACTCGCAAATGCCTTTCATTTGAGTCCCATATTGCCATGGTCGGTAAGTATGTCCGATTTAGGGGTGTTTTGGTGTTTGGGGTGGTCCCCCCAGCACTTGGTCCGACAATTGGATATCAGATACGTTTTCTTATCCTAAATACCTTTCATTTGAGTCCCATATTGTCGTGATTGGTGTAAATATATGTTTGGTAGGTTTTAGGGTTGGGCAGCCCCCCTAGGTACCCCATCCGAAATTTAGATACCAAATTTTTATTTTTAGGGTACTATATGAGAGCATACAAAATTTCGCTTAAATCGCACAATCAATCTCCGAGATCTGGAGTTTCTTAAAATTATGGTAAAGGGGAGGGTCCGCCCCCCCTTCAGATATCAAAAAATGTAGTACCCTATTTTCACCACGGTATCATTATGCACCATCTGAGAAAATTTCAAGAAAATCGGTTCAGCCGTTTCTGAGTCTATAAGGAACACACAAACAAACAAACACAAATTGATTTTTATACCCTCCACCATAAGATGGGGGTATACTAATTTCGTCATTCTGATTGTAACTACTCGAAATATTCGTCTGAGACCCCATAAAGTATATATATTCTTGATCGTCGTGAAATTTTATGTCGATCTAAAGCACGCTAACTTCTGAAGGAGTAAAGCTAGCCGCTTGAAATTTTGCACAAATACTTCTTATTAGTGTAGGTCGGTTGGTATTGTAAATGGGCCATATCGGTCCATGTTTTGATATAGCTGCCATATAAACCGATCTTGGGTCTTGAATTCTTGAGCCAGTAGAGTGCGCAATTCTTATCCGATTGGAATGAAATTTTGCACGACGTGTTTTGTTACAATATCCAACAACTGTGCCAAGTATGGTCCATAACCTTATATAGCTGCCATATAAACCGATCTTGGGTCTTGACTTCTTGAGCCTCTAGAGGGCGCAATTCTCGTCTGATTTGACTGACGTTTTGCACGTAGTGTTTTGGTATCACTTCCAACAACTGTACTAAGTATGATTCAAATCGGTTCATAATCTGGTATAGCTGTCATGTATACCGATATTGGATCTTGACTTCTTGAGCCAATAGAACACGAAATTCTTATCAGATTTGGCTGAAACTTTGCATGAGGTGTTTTGTTATGACTTCCAACAATTGTGCAAAGTCCGGCGCAAATCGGTACATAACCTGATATAACTGCGATATAAACAGATTTGGGATATTGACTTCCTGAGCCTCTAGAGGGCGCAACTCTCATCCGATTTAACAGAAATTTTGTACAACGGCTTCTCTCATGACCTTTAACATACCTGTCTAATATCTAATAGCTTGACTCAGCATTCATTTATGGTCCGAATCGGACTATAACATGATATAGCTCCAATAGCATAACAGTTCTAACTCAATATTCTTTGTTTGCCTAAAAAGAGATACCGCGCATAGAACTCGACAGATACGATCCATGGTAGAGGGTATATAAGATTCGGCCCGGCCGAACTTGGCACGCTCTTACTTGTTTTCTGATGTTCTCACCAAAATTCGAACCCAGGCTTTCAGTGTCATAGGCGGACATACTAACACCTGCGCTACTGTGGCCTCCAAATCTTGTAAGTGTAAATCGGGCGAATTATATATATGGAAGCTGTATCTAAATCCGAATTCATATATGCACATTTTCGTGATGCTCGGATAACAAATACGATATCCACCTCAAATACAAATAAACGAAACAGCACAGAAAGGATATGTGGACAAACAGACATGTCTGAGCCGAATCAGCATGAATTTCCAACTACACATTTTATCACAGCCATGTGATAACAAACGGTTTGTGGTTTTGTAATAATTATACTTAGCTTACCAATCCAACTTTGGACGTCGTAGCGGCACAGGTTATCATTAAACGATCACCGTAATAAATATATCGTATTTTGATCATTGGGAATGAAATAGAAAAAAATTTAGGATATGCGTTTCAAAAATTCTTTTTTTTTGTTTTATGGGACACTCTAAGGAACAGTATTAGATTCCCATGGTTAACAAGCCCAACAGTGATGTTTTATTGTTTGTTCAATTTAAATAAATCACTTCAATTTGTTGTTAATAAGACTGTTGGCAAATATAGCCGCAGAACCTGTTGAGAATAAAGTTGATTAATTGCGATTTTCCGAAAGTGTCGCAACCATCCAGAAGAATAATCTTTGTTTTTGCAAATTTGTTTAAAGCATAGCGCGTTTCTTGCCATATTCATCATGGAAGGTCTCATTGTTTAGCCTTAAAGGTTTTCGCAAGAAAATGTTGTCTCTCGGTTGACATCAAATCGGTCTATGATGCGTCATTCAATATTCTACAAATATTTTTTTTCCTTTATTGCCCTCCCTGCTACTAGCTACTTAATGGCTGCGGAGATTCCATCATAGTTTGTACATTTCCCGCCTTATTTACACATTCTGAAGCTTTGGTATAGCAAGTGTATAAATTTGGTTTTTGAAAAATATGCTCAAATTGAAGTGGCATACGTTTGGTAAACCGCGAAAAACATTTAAAAAATTCGTGCCAATGACAAAGCAACGCAATTACAAAACAGATTCGAAAATTCCAAAATGGTCTATTTAAGAAAATAGGATTTTCGAAAAACTTTTGTTCTTCTCCGCCGTGTGCGCAGTGAAATGAATGATGGTGGAAGAGGAACGCAATATTTTCTTCCAGGGGTTGATAATAAAAATCGTTATTTATGACTTAAAATTGAAATTAAAAGTAAAAAAAGCAGGAAATCATTTGCAACAAACTTCAATTAAGATATGATGGTTGAACATTCACACTTAACCAGACTTCCATGGAAGTGAGGACCCCGGTTGCAACTCACTCCACATTCGGGAATGATCTTTGCGGTTATAACCTGCTGAGCCATTTTATTGCAGGGAACGTCGTCGTAATTTGGCTGCTGTACAACATTCATCTACCAGCTGGCTTATGTCTACGGCCCGCCAGAAGGGTGTTTGTTTCTCGATATACTTTTTGAATGAGAGTTGGAAGGAGGTTGGGGTGGGTCTTGTTGACTTTGTCAGTTTTTAATTCAGTTGTGCTTCTCTTTTATGGCAAATTGTAATCTTTGTTAGGCTATAAATTGACACGTATACAGACATTACGTTGACGGGGAACTCAACGAGAGTGGAGAGGGATGGGAAGAAACCTTCCCAAGGGCACAACTAACTCTGCATGTTGCCATCCATTTGAAGATAGGTTGGAAATTCAGGGCTCTTGGCTGGTTGACAGCTCCCTTAGATTTTTTTTTGTTGTGCGCTACATTGACCAATAAGGAATGCTAAGTTTATTACAAGCCTCACCGGTCTAGTTGGAAAAGTAGACAAATTTCTAAAAACGGATTGTTTGATCAGGTATATACAAAAATAGTCTATTTTGTCCCAGCAAAGACCAATCTGCGCCGACTTTCAGATCAATATCAATATTTTTTTTAAGGCAACAGTGGGTATACAAACTGACGGAGAAAAAACCACACTAGAACAGAAATCATTTTTATTCCTCCTCAGTTCAGCTCAATTTTTAAGTATTTTTCGCTCTGTTAAGACGAGCTAAAAACTCGTTATTTTAATAATATATAGTAACTATTTCCTAGGATGAAAATTGTCGATGTTGAAAAAAAAATTTAATGAATTTACCTAGTTGGTGCTAGTATACGAGATATTGAACAATGATCTTCTGCAGTCTTTGATTGGGTTACTACCCAATCCTTTTGTTTAAAATATCACAGACAAATAACTATATGTGCATTGTGTAAACAGCGATAAAATATGAAAATTACTTTTTATACCCTCCACCATAAGATGGGGGGTATATATATACTTGACATCTTGAGCTTCTAGAGGGCGCAATTTCTATCCGATTTATCTGAAATTTCGCAAGACGTTTTTTATTGTTACTTTCAACAACTATGTCAAATAAAGTACAAGTCGGTTCATAACCTGATATAGCTGCCATATAAACCGATCTGGGATCTTGACTTCTTGAGCCTCTAGAGGTCGCAATTATTATCCGATTTGCCTGAAATTTTGTACGACGGATTCTCTCATGACCATTAACATACGTGTTTATTATGGTCTGAATCGGTCTATAGGCCGATACAACTCCCATATAAATCGATTTCTCTATTTTACTTCTTGAGCCCCCAAAGGGCGCAAATCTTATTCGAATTGGCTGACATTTTACACAGGTCTCCAATATATAATTTAATTGAGGTCCAAACCGGACCATATCTTGATATCGCTCTAATAGCAGAGCAAGTCTTTTCTTATATCCTTTTTTTTTGCCTAAGAAGAGATGCCGGGAAAAGAACTCGACAAATGCGATCCATGGTGGAGGGTATATAAGATTCGGCCCGGCACGCTTTTACTTGTTTATTTTGTTTCTTTACTTATTGAGTATTATCACATAAAACTTCAAAGCATTTGGAATTGTTTGGATAGGAAAAAAAATATTTCAAAATTTGTTTCATGGAAAATATTTATGTGTGTATAACTTAATTTTTTTATTTTTCATAATATATTATTATGTAGTACTAGCTGAACAGGGCCCGCTCGGCCGCGCCTTCTTCAACTCTCTAATATCTTTTTAGGGCGGGGGCACTTCGCCCTGAATGTGGATATCGAATTCGTGCTACTGTAGCCTATGTCCACCTATGACTCTGAACGCCTGCGTACGAGTCCTGGCGGAACTTCGGACAAAATTTAAAGCGGTGGTTATCCCCTCTTAATGCTGGCGACATTTGCGAGTTATCATGCCATGCATGCTCGTGTAAAAAATTCTCCCTAAAGAGGTGTCGCACAGCTGCACGCCGTTCGACTCGACTAAAAAAAAGGTCCCTTATCGTTGAAAAACGCAACTTGAATCGGAAAGCACTCATTGATGTGTGAGAAGTTTGCCCCTGCTCGGTTCCTGGGCAAATTTTACTCTACTCCCAAATGCCTATCTTTTTAGGCCCATATTACCGTATTTGTAAATATTTCGGGTTTAGGGCGTATTTCGGGGTGGTCACTTGGCCATATAAGTAAATATGAGATTTCATATGAGTCCCATAATGGCATGATCGGTAAATAAGTTGTGTTTGACGGTGGGGTGGACCCCAGTGTCTTTGTCCCGAAAATGAATATAAATTTCCATCCCAAAGAGCTTTTACATAATAGGGAGGTATTTTGGAGTGGGTCGGCTCCCCAAACTCATAGCTCTGTATTGTCGTGATTGGTCTATATATCTATTTGGAGTGTTTTGGGCTGCCCACGCGGCACCAGTCTACAACATTAGAAACCATGTTTTATTTTGGGTGACTGTAAGAGTGCAAAAAATTTCGAACGAATCGCATTGCCAATCTCCGAGATCTGTTATTTTTGAAAGTAGGGTAATGAGAAATGCTTTTTAGGGGAGGCATTTCGACTCAAATATGGTTATCAAATCCATATTGAGTGGGTTGTGTTACCGAAAAATTATATAGCCTATGTTTCCTTTCAGACCAACATAAACAATATGCGAAAATTTCGAGAAAATCGGTTCTGCCATTTTTCAAAAACCGAGTCCCATGCATCCGTGATTGGCGTTTTTGTGGGGGTGGGATGACCCCCAATACTTCGACATGAATTTGTATGCCAGATTCGTTATCTACTCCCGCATACTTTTCATTTGATACCCATATTGTCCTTATGGGTCCACTTTTGATTTTCGTTGTGTTTTTGGGGTAATGGGGAGGTACCCCATCCGAAATTTGGATACCAAATTTTTTACTTTTAGTGTACTATATGAGAGCCCACAAAACTTCGCTTAAATCGCACCACCCATCTCCGAGATCTGGCGTTTCCGAAAATTAGGGTAAGGGGGAGGGTCCACCTCCTCTTCAGATATCAAAAAATGTAGTACCCTATTCTCACCATGGGATCATTATGCCCATCTGTGAAAATTTCAAGAAAATCGGTGCAACCGTTTCTGAGTCTATGAGGAACACACCAACAAACAAACACAAATTGATTTTTATACCCTCCACCATAAGATGGGGGGTATACTAATTTCGTCATTCTGTTTGTAACTACTCGAAATATTCGTCTGAGACCCCATAAAGTATATATATTCTTGATCGTCGTGAAATTTTATGTCGATCTAGCCATGTCCGTCCGTCTGTCCGTCCGTCCGTCCGTCCGTCCGTCCGTCCGTCCGTCCGTCCGTCCGTCCGTCCGTCCGTCCGTCCGTCCGTCCGTCCGTCCGTCCGTCCGTCCGTCCGTCCGTCCGTCCGTCCGTCCGTCCGTCTGTCTGTCGAAAGCACGCTAACTTCCGAAGGAGTAAAGCTAGCCGCTTGAAATTTTGCACAAATACTTCTTATTAGTGTAGGTCGGTTGGTATTGTAAATGGGCCATATCGGTCCATGTTTTGATATAGCTGCCATATAAACCGATCTTGGTTCTTGACTTCTTGAGCCTCTAGAGTGCGCAATTTTTATCCGATTGGAATGAAATTTTGCACGACGTGTTTTGTTATGATATCCAACAACTGTGCCAAGTATAGTTTAAATCGGTCCATAACCTGATATAGCTGCCATACAAACCGATCTTGGGTCTTGACTTCTTGAGCCTCTAGCGTGCGCAATTCTTATCCGATCAGAATGAAATTTTGCACGACGTGTTTTGTTGTTATATCCAACAACTGTGCCAAGCATAGTTTAAATCGGTCCATAACCTGATATAGCTGCCATATAAACCGATCTTGGGTCTTGACTTCTTGAGCCTCTAGAGTGCGCAATTCTTATCCGATTGAAATGAAATTTTGCACGACGTGTTTTGTTATTATATCCAACAACTGTGCCAAGTATGGTTCAAATCGGTTCATAACCTGATATAGCTGCCATATCAACCGATCTTGGGTCTTGACTTCTTGAGCCTCTAGAGTGCGCAATTCTTATCCGATTGAAATGAAATTTTGCACGAAATATTTCGTTATGATATCCAATAACTGTGCCAAGTATGGTTTAAATCGGTCTATAGCCTGATATAGCTGTCATATAAACAGATCTTGGGATTTGACTTCTTGAGCTTCTAGAGGGCGCAATTCCTATCCGATTTGGCTGAAATTTTGCATGACGTATTTTATTTTTACATTCAACAACTGTGTCAAATAAGGTTCAAATCGGTTCATAACCTGATATAGCTGCCATATAAACCGATCTGGGATCTTGACTTCTTGACCCCTAGAGGTCGCAATTATTATTCGATATGCCTGAAATTTTGTACGACGGATCCTGTCATGACCATCAACAAACGTGTTTATTATGGTCTGAATCGGTCTATAGCCCGATACAGATCCCATATAAATCGCTTTCTCTATTTTACTTCGTGAGCCCCAATGGGCGCAATTCTTATACGAATTGGCTGAAATTTTACACAGGTCTCCAACATATAATTTAATTGTGGTCCGAACCGGACCATATCTTGATATCGTTTTAATAGCAGAGCAACTCTTTTCTTATATCCTTTTTTGCCTAAGAAGAGATTCCGGGAAAAGAACTCGACAAATGCGATCCATGGTGGAGGGTATATAAGATTCGGCCCGGCCGAACTTAGCACGCTTTTTTTAAAAAATAACAACTTTTGTTGAAAAATCAATTACGAAATTTGTCAATTTTGCTGAAACAAATCAAATCAAAATGTTAGCAACCCTATGTACAAATTGGGCGTCAGCAATCATTCGCTAAGCAAGTCAACAAATAAAATGTATTCTCAACAATAAAGTTTGTACATAGTTTGTTGAGCGCTAAACATTATTAAATATTTGTTGGTGAGTTGTAGATTTGCTATTAAACAAATGTATTTTTTTAACGACAACATGTGTATATTGTTTGTTGAAAAAATGTCTCTTATAAACAACTAACTCAAAAAATAAATTTGTTGAAATCCTTGAGTTTTCAAAATTTTCTCTGTCAAGTATCAACAGGCACACTTAAAAAACTAATATCAATTTTTCAATTACCAAGATTGTTGAGCACCAACTCTTTTTATATACAAATAAAAGTGTTAATTATTTTTTTGCAGTGATTTTTTCTGTGTAGGCGTTTAGTATATATGCAAGAGCCAGTGCCACCCGGCCTCTTACTGAGACTTTCCGCCCGATACCGCTAATTGTCGTTGCAGCAAATCCGTATGGAGCATTCCACTATCAGCAACCTGGGGACTGCGTTAAAAACAAATCAGACCTCCAAGTCCCAGCCTGTGTGGTGCTCACAGCTATCGCGTGCCGGGCATTTTAGGTTGATGTAGGTCATTGGGGATTGCAAATAGGAAATACCGGTTCAGATTTGGATATAGTAGCCATAAAAACCGACCTCAGAATTAAGATCTTGAGCCTCTGGGAACAGTAATTGTCGTCCGATTTGTCTGAAATTTTGCGTGTTTTGCTATGACTTCCCACAACCGTGTCAAATACGAGCGAATCGGCTTATAACCTGATATAGCTCCCTTATAAACCGATCTCCCGATTTGAGATCTTGAGCATCTGGAAGTAGCAATTGTTGTCCGATTTGGATGAAATTTTGCACAAAGTGTTTTGTTATGCCTCCCAACTTCCGGTCTAACATTCGTACCATCCTCTTGAGCGTTCTATAATCTGATATAGCTCCTATATAAACCCACCTCCCTATGAGTTTTCTACGGCCAAATCTTGATTTTTTGTGCCTTTTTACTAAGTTCGTTGGTTCAAATTTAAGTACAATCCATGGTGGTGGATTTCCATGATTCGGCCCGACGGAACTTAGCACTTCTTACTTGTACATAGACTGCAACATCCACTGGGACACAACATCTCCGTTTGGTTACTTTTAAATATCTCATTGAGGAAACTTGCTTAAATCTGCATGTGTCAAAATGTATTCTATTTTTGGACAACTTGTATACGCGTGGCATTGACTGCCACAACATCATTTGTCTCATGCTTACATACTTTGCTGTAGTATACACAACAACAGTATTCCATCACTTGTGTGCTATTATTCTTTGAAGCACAACAACAACATACCCCGCGTGATCTGTGGAGTTTTCTGGTATTATTTATGTTTGCCTGTCACTGTCGGTCAGGTGTTTTGACTATTTGAGGTATTTTATCTGGCTGCAATATTGTAATTTCTTCTCATTGTCTTTCCAAAAATTTAAATCTTTTTCATTTCATTTTATTATACCCTCCACCATAAGATGGGGGGTATACTAATTTCGTCATTCTGTTTGTAACTACTCGAAATATTCGTCTGAGACCCCATAAAGTATATATATTCTTGATCGTCGTGAAATTTTATGTCGATCTAGCCATGTCCGTCCGTCCGTCCGTCCGTTCGTCCGTCCGTCCGTCCGTCCGTCCGTCCGTCCGTCTGTCTGTCGAAAGCACGCTAACTTCCGAAGGAGTAAAGCTAGCCGCTTGAAATTTTGCACAAATACTTCTTATTAGTGTAGGTCGGTTGGTATTGTAAATGGGCCATATCGGTCCATGTTTTGATATAGCTGCCATATAAACCGATCTTGGGTCTTGACTTCTTGAGCCTCTAGAGTGCGCAATTCTTATCCGATTGGAATGAAATTTTGCACGACGTGTTTTGTTATGATATCCAACAACTGTGCCAAGTATGGTTCAAATCGGTATATAACCTGATATAGCTGCCATATAAACCGATCTTGGGTCTTGACTTCTTGAGCCTCTAGCGTGCGCAATTCTTATCCGATCAGAATGAAATTTTTTTTATAGCTGTCATATAAACAGATCTGTGGATTTGACTTCTTGAGCTTCTAGAGGGCGCAATTCCTATCCGATTTGGCTGAAATTTTGCATGACGTATTTTATTTTTACTTTCAACAACTGTGTCAAATAAGGTTCAAATCGGTTCACAACCTGATATAGCTGCCATATAAACCGATCTGGGACCTTGACTTCTTGACCCCTAGAGGTCGCAATTATTATCCGATATGCCTGAAATTTTGTACGACGGATCCTCTCATGACCATCAACAAACGTGTTTATTATGGTCTGAATCGGTCTATAGCCCGATACAGATCCCATATAAATCGTTCTCTCTATTTTATTTCGTGAGCCGCAATGGGCGCAATTCTTATACGAATTGGCTGACATTTTACCGGACCATATCTTGATATCGTTTTAATAGCAGAGCAACTCTTTTCTTATATCCTTTTTTGCCTAAGAAGAGATGCCGGGAAAAGAACTCGACAAATTCGATCCATGGTGGAGGGTATATAAGATTCGGCCCGGCCGAACTTAGCACGCTTTTACTTGTTATATATAAGATTATCATATCGATTTGATAGGTGGCTGGAGATGAGCTAGGATGATATCGTACTGGAACTTAACTAGTAAAGGTATGAAGCTAGTCCAGAAAAGTCAAACAGACAAGCCAAAGGCAGTAGAGAAGAAACCAAAAAATTATAAACGTGAAAACACTTTTGTAGGGCAGGGGGCTGGAGGAACTGGTGTTTAGAATGAATGAGAACGATGCAGAAGAGTGATAAGGGAACTGAAACAATTGAGGAGACTGAAGCTGGATAACAAGGATAATGCTTCAAAGGGATACATTAAAGCAGAGTGAGCCGGAAATTAAAACATAAAATGGAGTTAAGAAATTGTTGCTGGACAGATTCAGCTCTATGTAATTTAACTAAATAAACAGTGATTTTTATGAGCTAAGTTTTAAGTGGTAACAGCTCTGGTTGAAAGTTGTATCCAAACATCATCTGTGAAAGTATAAAGTTACAGTGTACTCCCCATTTAAACATGGAGAATCTCTTTAATGAGCAACGAATAAAAATCGTTGAAATTTATTAACAAAATTCGTGCTCCATGACACCATTTGGATGGATGTCTACTGTTTTATCAAAAAAATGTGCTCAGCGATAGACTAGTTTCTGGCTAAATGGATGAGTAAACAAGCAAAATTGTCGCATTTGGGGTGAAGAATATCCACTCACCGTACAAGAGTTATCTATGCATCGCGAAAGACAGTTTGGTATGGTTTATGGACTGGTAGCATCATTGGTTAATTTTTATTCAAAGACGACCTTCAACGACAGTGATGCAAAATTGGACCATTTGAACAGGAGCGGGCAACATTGCCATGAGACTTATCAGGAAACGTTCAGATCATTGAACTTTTTGCACATAGTCATAGTCACCAATTTCCCAAAAAGTTTTAAAGTAGCATTAAGTTCTGGAATTCTATACTTCTCCACGTTACGTCTACTTTCTTTCCTTTTAAGCGATGTATTTTAAACTACCTTCTATAGAGAAGAAAAACGTTAGGAGCCTAAAGAGATGTTAACTCAATCCGTTAAGAGAATATACAACAAAGCTGCACAGATCCTCAATACTACGGAAGAAATACCTTTTGGACGCGCTCACACTTCCGTGCAATGCTTTAAAGACTTCGTCATAGGTTAATCTTCTGTTAGAGATCACACCGCAAGGGTTTATCTTAAATGGACAAACCATGGAAGACAATGAGTAGGTGGTTTCATGTAGGTAGTTTTAAAAGAATATCGGCAAAAAAATCGCTAGTTCTTCTGTGTCAAGATCTATTTGAGGATCCAAATATTTTTCTTAGCATTCATTACAAATCCTTTGAAACCTATGAAGAGCATTAGTACAAAGGTAACGGGTCTTAGAAATAGGACAACCGGGTTGACGGCCAATTTATTGAAACTTTTTTCCTATGTCTGGAGACGTAGTGCGTAGGGCGTGAAATACATTTCATTCGATCGTCACCGTACCAAAAACCATTCGACAAAGTGGGGCTCGAATCAGTCGGCATTACTGGACCATGTGAAGCGACATTCGTTTCGTTCGCTTTTTATGCCTCTTTGTTTTTTTGTTGTTGGTAAGATTGCAATTATATACTTGGGTAAAACGTTTTGACAGTTTTTTATTTAATAAATTTTGGCATTATTTATTTTTTTCATTGAGACCTCTTTAGTTTTATCCTCCTGGCATTGTTGCTATTATTTTTTTATGAGTTGATTTCCACACGTAGAATCTCCATTCAATAAGGGGTAGTTCCAAACTCAGCGGGTAGTCAAATTTTGATTTATGCAATGGAATTGTTTCACTTCCGATAAGCGACTTTGCATGATCTGAGAGGATATTGGTGGCGCAGGGTTCAGCTTCGAAAACATCGTTAATTTGAAAGCGAAGTTAAAATGTGACTTGCAACGTTTTGGCGGGTGAACGAAATTACGACTAAAATTTAATTAAAGCCAAGTTTTGAATTGGAGCAACACGCAAACAATAGGAATTCCCAAAGTTTTATGACTTTTGAAGTTTTCTTATTTCCCAGAAGTGCAATTTCATTGGATCTCCCTTATTCGTGCCGAGATGGTGGTTACTTTCGCTTGTAATTTACTTTTTTGCAAAGTCAATGTCAAGGGTCGCATTCGTTTGCCACTGAATATGAGCTCAAGCATTAAATACGATTACATGCAACAGCCAAAAGCATTGGAAGCTGAAGAAAAAACATTGAGGACTGGTACTCAGCCACAGTAACGATTATTTATTCACACTTTATTGAGCAGAGCAAATAAAGAATTATCGGAACCAGCAGCATTTACTTTGTTACAGTTCTGCAAATGTGCACAATCATTGGCGATGATTTGGTTAAGAAAATTCCACCCATTCCATCTGCTCCAGGGTAAAGGGTAAAATAGAATTTTCTACTGGAATGATGTCGACGTTTTTTAACTAAATGCGGGTTAGACAAGGTTGAACGCATGGGAGTTTCCATGTGGTTAGAAGCTTTCATGAGCATCTGCTTTGATTGTTATTGGAGAGTTGGCATAAAGCGAAAAAATTGTCTGTTCGTACTTCTAAAGGTTGGTTCAGATTAACCCAACTTATTTAACCCAAATAACCCTAAAACTTTTTGGTAAATTTCTATTTTAACGATTTTTTATGATATAGTTTTCGACATAAACTATTTCAAACATGTCAAAAGTCCACTTGTTTGGAATACGAACTTCTTACCTGTCACAGCATGCAGACTTACCTCTTAATGTAAAACCGTTGCAATTTCATAGTTAAAAATCTGGAAAATTTTTGCGTTGCCATATGGCAATATCAGGTTAATCAAATTTGACCCAAATATGTCAAATTCATAGAGTGATGATTTAGTATTCACATTGAGCTGAAACTTTGTACATATTCTGTTTTTTGTCCATAGGCAGGTTAAGTTCGAAGATAGGCTATATTGAGCTATATCTTGATATAGCCCCCATATAGACCGATCTGCCGATTTATGGTCTTAAGCCCATTAAATCCACATTTATTATCAGATTTCAGAAATTTGAGACAGTTAGTTACGTTAGGCTCCTCGACATTCTTGTTTGGTTTGGCCTAGATCGGTTCAGATTTGGATATAGCTGCTGTCCCATTTTCATGTAGACCGATCCTCCGATTTAGGGTCTTAAGCCCATAAAAGCCACGTTTCTTATCCGATTTTGCTTAAATTTGGGACAGTGAGTTGTGTTAGGTCCTTCGACATCCTTCGTCAATTTCGCGCAGATCGGTCCAGATTTGAATATAGCTGCCATATAGACCGATCCTCCGATTTAGGGTCTTAGGCCCACAAAGCCACATTTATTATCCGATTTTAATGCAATTCGGGACAGTGAATTGCGTTAGGCCCATCGATATCCTTCGTCAATTTGGCCCAGATCGGTCAAGATTTGGATATAGCTGCCATATAGACCGATCCTCCGATTTATGGTGTTAGGCCCATAAAAGCCACATTTATTTACCGAATTTGGGACGGTGAGTTGTATTAGGGTCTTCGTCGTCCTTGGTCAATTTGGCTCAGATCGGTTCAGATTTGGATATAGCTGCCATATAGACCGATTTCTTGATTTAAGGTTTTGGGACCATAAAATGCTCATATATTGTCCGATGTCGCCGAAATTTGGGACAGTGAGTTAAGTTAAGCCTCTTGACGTACTTCTGCAATATCGCACAGATCGGTCCAGATTTAGATATAGCTGCCATATAGACCGATATCTAGGTTTTAGGTTTTGGGGCCATAAAAGACGCGTTCATTGTCCGATGTCGTTGAAATTTGAGACAGTGAGTTTAGTTAGGCTCTTTGACGACCTTCTTCCCAGACCCAGACCCAGATCGGTCCAGATTTGAATATAGCTGACATATGATTGATCTATGGATTTAAGGTTTTGGGCCTATGAAAGGCGCTTATTGTCCAATTTCGCCGAAATTTGGGACAGTGCTTTGTGTTAGACTCTTCGACATTTTTTGTAATTTGTCCCAAATCGGTCCAGATTTGGATATAGCTGCCATGTGGACCGATATCTCGATTTTTAAAGTCTTTGTCCCATAAAAGGCGCATTTATAATCCGATTTCACTGAAATTTAACACAGTGACTTATGTTAGGCTTTTCGATATCCGTGACGTATTTATAGATATAGCTACTGAAAAGATTACTATTTTGTTATGCACAATTGAATTATACTTATTAGTATTTGGTACAAATCGGAACATATTTCGATATAACTGTGTCAGGCTATAGAGCGATTCGGACCATATTTAACACGTATGATGAAGGTCATAGGAGAAGCCGTTGTTCAAAATTTCAGCAAAATCGGAAAATAATTACGCTCAAGAAGTCAAGATCCCAGATCGGTTTAAATGGCAGCCATATTAGGTTATCTATCGATTTGAACCATACATAGTTGTTTGAAGTCATAACAAAACACCTTATGCGAAAATTCACTCCAATCGGATAAGAACTGTGCCATCTAGAAGTCAAGATTCAAGATGGGTTAATTTGGGAGCTATATCAGGTTATGGACCGATTTAAAGTATACTTAGCAAAGTTATTGGAAGCCATAACTTAACACGTCGTGCAAAATTTCAGCCAAATCGGATAAGAATTGCGCCCTCTAGACACTCAAGAAATCAAGACCCCAGATCGGTTTATATGACAGCTATATCAGGTTATGGACCGATTTCAACCATACTCAGCAAAGTTGTTAGAAGTCATAATAAAGCACCTCTTGCAAAATTTCCGCCAAATCGTAGAAGAAGTGTGCCCTCTAGTGGCTCAAGAAGTCAAGATCCAAGATCGGTTAATATGGAAGCTATATCAAAACATGGACCGATGTAGCCCATTTACAATCCCAGCCGACCTACACTAATAAGAAGCATTTGTTCAAAATTTCACGCGGCTAGCTTTACCTCTTCAAAAGTTAGCGTGCTTTCGACAGACAGGCGGCCGGACATGGCTAGATCGAGTTAAAATGTCATGACGATCAAGAATATATATACTTTATGGGGTCTTAGATGAATATTTCGAGGAGTTACAAACAGAATGACGAATCCTATGGTGGAGGGTATAAAAATACATATACTTTTCATATGGTTCAATTTTTTGCATGTATGGCGTATGAATGTCTTGTTTTAGAAACATTCTGGAAGGTCTAACATTGAAGGCCTCTAACATTGCAACTATTTTTGGGCCTTTCGTACTTCTTTAATTTTAAATGACCGAAATAAGCCTTATTTTAAACAAATTCCCTAAGGTATTATTTAAGTAGCAGTTATTACTGCCTGTGTTTTGCAGCATTGTGGAAGATCTGTTCTTCTTCAGACAGGTGTCGTTAAGGCCGTGGAAGGCCTAGCTTCCCAATGTCGTGCTATGTTAAATGGAAAGAAGCATGGAATGGGTAAAGAAGGCCTCCAGCACCACTTACCCGGGTTTATAAGTTATGCACTTTGCCTCTGGGTACATCGTCACACACCTGTACACAAACACATAAATTTTTCAGTCACTTACCCAGCGGCGGAATGAGGAAGGTGATCACCGAATTCAGGCTTGTTTTATGACTTAAATGGCAATATGTTCTGTGTATAAGGCCTGAGTTAGTTCTGATTTTTCATTCGTAAGGAGCTGGTATACTCGGGGTCATGGACACAAAAAGTAGCGTATTTATCGTGTGTGAAATAAACAAAACAAAATATTTCGTCATCAAAGAAAAATAAATGTCATTTCTTTAGTTGAATTCTAAACCTCGTGCTAAGCGGACGCTTACTTAAAACGGTGACGGGAAAAAGAAAATTGCCAATGAAATGGGTAAAGGTTTTTACCTAACTTTAGAAAATCTCCTCAAGTAATGCCATTATATGTTATATGTTATTTGTTATATTTATAATAATTTCAGATTTTACTAACTTATTATACGTCATCGCTGGAGAACTTTTGTCTGTAAAAATACATTTCAAAAAGATGAGCGACTAAAAAACTGTCGTCTACAAAGTATTCCTAATTTAATTAATACATTTTCAATAAAGTTTTTACTTTGTATTTAAATGCCTTTAATTCGAACATGATAAGCGCTTTAAAAGGGTTAATTTTCCAGTAATTGTAAAGTGGCTCAAAGTAAGGAGCTGATGAAACCCTTTTTTGAAAATCAACGACAAGGCCTGCATAAATTGCGATTTAGATACCTGGCTTTCTTACTTACTTAGGCGTCAACTTCCCACCATTGACCACCGGCTATTGTAAACTACACCACAAATATAAATCAACAACCTTCATCGGAGGATAAAAGCAACAGATTGACACTAACGAATTACCGTAAAAGACAAATGATCCACGAGTTTTTATCACCTATCAACATAGAGATTTCCAGTTAGTCGGAAAAATTGGCAAACAATGACAACAACAATCAGATTCAAATTGGTATACTTGGAGTCTACAGACCTTGACATCGCACGCAAACCGCAGGCGAATGTGACTAAAACACTCCAAACAGGCAATGGCGATCAAAAGCCAAAAATTTAAAGCTGTCTACCCATATTTTTACACAACGTCAATATCAAAGTTGCCATTGACAAATTAGAGGCAGCAATACCATATTTTTCTTTACAAGACATAAATGTGCATAAATCAATGATAGCTTTATTGCGAGCTAAAGCAAACATCGGTAATATTAAAAGGCCTATATTGCCAAATAATGTGGACAAAGTCACCAATTTTAGGACTCCGCTTTCCACCAAAAAAAAAATATTGACACTGGAATTTTCTGGTTTCATTGCAGCTTGGAAAAAACATCCTAGTTTTGGCAACATTCATGGATTACAAAATCAAATTCTTCATGAGAAAACCCATTTTCATGAGTTGACCATCTAGCAAACTGGAGAGGATATCCCGCACAAAAAAAAATTGTCGCTGCTCAACATGTACGGATCGCCTTGGCTAAATTGCTAAAACAACGATAATAGAGCATTGAGTGCATCCATGTTTACTCCTGGACAAACATTTTCACACCTGTTTCAGATAGGTCAAGTTTAACATATACCCAACAAACCCGATTAAGAAGAATTTATAACACATGCATCTGTCTTTATGGAATCTGGGGAGCTCTCCTTGGAGCAAGAAATAAATATATTCTTAGCCAATTATAAATGTGGCAAAGTCGGAGGCAAAGACAGAATTCTTCCATCGCTTTTACAAAGTCAAATCTAGTTATGACCCATAGTTCGTTGAAGCTGCTGACCTTTAATGTTAGATCTCTTATTGATACAAGTCACCAAGTTGATTTGTGCAACAATATTGACATTGCGTTTTGCTTCAAAAAACTCACGTAGAAGAATATTGCTTGATTCTAAAGGGTGATTTTTTTGAGGTTAGGATTTTCATGCATTAGTATTTGACAGATCACGTGGGATTTCAGACATGGTGTCAAAGAGAAAGATGCTCAGTATGCTTTGACATTTCATCATGAATAGACTTACTAACGAGCAACGCTTGCAAATCATTGAATTTTATTACCAAAATCAGTGTTCGGTTCGAAATGTGTTCATTCACCGTTCAGCGATGAGGCTCATTTCTGGTTGAATGGCTACGTAAATAAGCAAAATTGCCGCATTTGGAGTGAAGAGCAACCAGAAGCCGTTCAAGAACTGCCCATGCATCCCGAAAAATGCACTGTTTGGTGTGGTTTGTACGCTGGTGGAATCATTGGACCGTATTTTTTCAAAGATGCTGTTGGACGCAACGTTACGGTGAATGAACACATTTCGAACCGAACACTGATTTTGGTAATAAAATTCAATGATTTGCAAGCGTTGCTCGTTAGTAAGTCTATTCATGATGAAATGTCAAAGCATACTGAGCATCTTTCTCTTTGACACCATGTCTGAAATCCCACGTGATCTGTCAAATACTAATGCATGAAAATCCTAACCTCAAAAAAATCACCCTTTATATATATATCCCTTATACTTTTCCCCACTAAGGATAGAATTTGATCTAGAAAAACTACTTCACTGAGTAGAAATGTTGACAGTTTCGTAAACAGAGGAGATTTGAAATCTAAAAGCCAGTCTTGGAGCGATAATGTAGAAAACAGCAACGGGAAAATAATGCATAGGTGGATTGAAGATAATTCTTTGGATTTACAGCACATCTGTTTTTTCAACGGTTCTTCTTATCTCGACCTAGATAATGCATTGCCAAATTTTAAAGTTTCCACTTTACCGTCATTTTCCGACCATTTTCCAAACAAATTGGAAATGCTGCTAGGAGATTGCAACATTATAATGAGTATGCCCCGTATGTTAAGATCCTACAAGAACATAAGCGGGAGAGAGTTTATGCAGGACATGGAATCATCATCAAGTCGAATTGTGCCCGTAATGCATTATAACAATGAAATAGACAATTTCATTGAAACGTTTGAATCACCTTTTCCCTTATCTATATATGTCCCTTATATATAGATAAGGGACATTTGGGAGACGGACATACTGCGTGATAGCTGCTACTTATCCATCAAATTTACGAGGAAAGAGACATCAAACAATCTTGGATCCACTTCCAAACAAAAATATAGGGAAGGTGGCACTCCTGACGGTGTAGAAGACATTCTTGCATGCCTAGGTAAGTCAGTAAAAGCTATATTTCTCCCACAAAAATTGCAAGAGTTTTGTATTTTCACACTGGAAAGTTAATGTTCGCACCAACACCACAAAACCAAAACAATAACATCAGCTGGCCTTGTTCTTCAAACATAGTGGTGATATAAAAACGATAAATCTCGATAACTTTGGAAAAAATATCGATTACGAAAAAAGCGAGTTGCCAACCACAGCAAATTTCCGTTAAAATATTTCTGGTTTCAACTTTGAAGATGCAACGTACTCCTCCAGCTAACTCCACTGCTACCCAGCAAACAATTAATGTTCAATCTGCGAAACGAAACAGAAACGAATTATCCCCAAATATTGAAACAGAAAGGGCAGTAACTCCGACTGGTCTTTCACAAATCGAACTCATAGAGCTTATTAGCAGCACAATCAATTCAAATTTGGATGAAAAGCTAAAAACTTTGTCCACAAAAGAAGACATAGAAGAAGTCAAAGTAGAAATCAACTCTATAAGTTCGGAAATAAACCAATTGAGAACTGAAAATCAGAAATTAAAAGAGGAACTTAGATATGTACGACGAGAATGCGAAGAAAACAAGAAGGACTTAATGTGGATGCACGAACATATCAAAAGCAACAAGATTTTTATCAGAGGGCTAAATAGTTCAAGTGAACCTGTAAATGAGGTGAACAACATATTAACCAATAAATTAGAACTCAAAGTGATGGCTAGATCCGTTCGGAAGATACACGAAAGAAATGGTAGAATGACTGTTGTGACAGAGTTCACATCAAGCCAAGAATCTGAGGATGTCATTCGAAATGGTAGAAAGTTAGCTGGTTCGAACATATATATAGAGCGTGATCTCATCCCTTCGAAGCAACAGTTGAAAAAGATCTCTCTATGTCTGAAGTCAAAAATAATGAAAATATCTAAGGAGCATAATATTACTGTGAGAGAAGACAAAATCAAAATAAAAAATATATGGTTTACATGGAATAAGGACCGAAAACTAGTTGCCGGAAAAAACGATGCCAAGGATGAACTACATAAGATCTACGGTGATATTATTGAAACTTTGGACACCAATTACGAGTATTTGCTATGTGAAACTCAGTCAAAAAACTAATTACAACCCCAAATACAACTTACCGAAACCTTACTGCCTTATCGTATAACGTCAATGGAATGGAAAACAAATATTTATATCCATCATTCTTCAATTTCTTAAATAAAAATGATATACTTGTATTAACAGAAACACATCTACTTGAAAATAAATTTGAAAACGTTAAGAAATATTTCCCTGGATTTGAATTGTATAATGTTCCGGCAATAAAAGTACACACGCACGGTCGTGGAATTGGTGGTATCATATTTGCAGTAAATAACACTGTTTCAAGAATGGGTATAAACCATCGAGTAATAAAACATGAAAATATAAACTGCTATCTGTTTTATTCCCAACAGGGACCAATATTTACAATCATACCTCAATATTGGAGACCCGCACAATGGTCATATGACTATAATAAAATCCGTAAACTTTTCGAAGAAAAAGATGTATTTAATCCAATTTTAATTGGGGACCTTAACTCAAGGATAGGAGAAATATCACAAGAAGTAAACGAAGTATACAGGGAATTATTCTCAGCTGGAATGAACACACGAAAATCTCGAGATAAACAAGTTAATAGAAAGGGAAATCTACTTGTAGAACTATGTACAAATAATAATATGCTCATTCTAAATGGTAGAACACGCGGAGACGAGGAAGGAAATCTTACCTTTATAAGTGGAACTGGAGCATCCGTAAATGATATTTGCGCAGTATCACAAGAAATACTAAATCTGGTAGAGGAATTTGTAGTAGAAAATAAAACGTGGTCAGACCACTTGCCAATAAAAATTCAACTCAAGTTACCTACAGAAAACACTACTAACAAAGGCCTTAATTTACTTCCTAAACTTTTATGGAATAAAAATAAAATCAGCAGGTACCATGTAGATCTCCAAGAGAATCTAAATAAGTTTATAAGCAGATCAAATGACCTTACATTGGCCGATCTTGGAAACACAATAAAAGCGTCAGTAAAACTTGAGGTACACCAAAGAGGATTTACACCAAAACAACCTTGGTATGACTTTAAATGTCACAATGCAAGAAATAGTATGTTCTCTCTGTTAAAAACTTACAAAAAAGACAACTCACTTGAGTCCAAAACACAATATTTAGAATCTGCCAAAAAATACAGATATATATGCTTAATCAGTAAACAGAACCATAACAGATATTTATTGAATACAATAAACAATGTAAGCGACTCTAAGCAGTGGTGGAGAGCAGTCAAAGTGATAAGGAACCAAACATTTCAAATAAGTCCAACAATATCATCAGAATGTTTCAAAAATCACTTTCAAGAGCTTTTAAACCCTCAACAGAATGCATTGCAAATATCTTACGCCCTAAATTTTAACACTGATCTGATTTTAGATAGTGAAATCAGTTTGGTAGAGCTAAAAAGTGTTCTTAGAAAGTTGAAGATGAATAAAGCGCCAGGAGAGGATCGAATCCCATATGAACACATTGTATATGCAACAGAAGATTTCCATAAGCAATTAGTAGTTAGATACAACAAAATTCTAAATACTGGAGATATTGATAATGCATTTAATAAGACTATAATATTCCCGATACATAAAAAAGGAAATATGTCAGAACCTTCAAATTACAGAGGAATTGCGTTTATGAACTGCTTGGCAAAAATAATGATGGGTATCCTAAACGAAAGACTATGTAAATGGGTAAATCATCATCAGGTGTTATGTGAATATCAGGCCGGATTCAGAAAAGGTTATTCCACTGTTGATAACATCTATAATCTAGCATCTATTGTGAGCCTTAAAATCAAGGAAAATAAAAAAGTATACGCATTTTTTGTGGACTTCAAAGCGGCTTTTGATAATGTTCACAGAAAATCACTTTTATACAAACTGGCTCAACTTGGTGTATCAAACAAGTTCGTAAAACTGATTCAGAATATATATGACAACACAGAATATGCGGTTTGGACAGGAGAGGAACTTTCGGAATATTTTGGAACTGATTCGGGTGTTAAACAGGGATGCCTATTATCGCCAATGCTATTCTCTCTATATATAAATGATCTACATGAACACTTAGAAGGTGGAATATACAGGGTGGCTGATGATGAATATTGCTACATTTTTTTTTCGGTGTATGGAATACATTTTTCTTTTATTCATGTTAAATTAAATTATTAAATTAATTATTAAATTATTATTAATTAAATTAATTAATTAATTAATTAAATTAATTATTAAATTATTATTATTAAATAGAAAAAAAGTTATTACATTTTTTTTTGGTAGCGGCTTTCATCAGCCACCCTGTACATCAAAAATTTGAACATAAGACTTTTGCTATATGCAGACGACATTGTTATCCTAGCAGATGATATACATATACTGCAAACCATGATCTTAAACCTCGAAAACTACTGCAGAATGTGGAACTTACAAGTCAATATGAGCAAGTCTGAAATACTCATATTCAGAAAGGGAGGACGGCTTAGCGCAAGAGAGAAATGGATGTATAATGGAAATGAGATTAGAATTGTAAACGAGTATAAATATCTAGGCGTCACATTTACACCAAAGCTATCATTTTTAAAGCATGTAGAAAATCGCACAAACCAGTCAAAGATGGCAATAAATACCACATGGACTAACTTTCTGGGAAAAAAAGATGTCAATATTCCCATGAAATGGAAAATCTACCAGGCCGTTTGCAGGGCAATACAAACATATTCTGCTCAAGTATGGGGATTTGCTCACTTTGACGAGGTTGATAAACTACAACGTTATTTTTTGAAGAAAATACTGAAGGTGCCCTGTTTTGCTCCTAACTACGCACTCATGCTCGAGACCGCGGTTGAAAGTTGCCATTTATATACACTAAATCTACATCTACAATACATACACCAAATAATGCACAAATATCAAGAAACTCGTTTACCAAGAAAGCTAACTAATTTATTACTGCAAGAAGAAGGATTTTGGGTATCAGATATTAAAAGAACTGCACAACGATTAAACGTACAATGGCCAAATACCACGAATGAATATGAGTGGAATTTATTCAGCACATGCTTGGTTAATAGTGAACGACATTATATCTTTTATGAAAACTTGAAGTTAAAATATCAAAGCCAATCTAGAATATACAAACATTTAGATTATAGAATGGGAGAAATGTACTTTACTGATTCTTACTCTAGCGATCAAATTTCCTGGGTCTTTAAGGCAAGATGTGGATTGATCAACCTGAATGCCAACAGATTTAATGCAGAAAACGAGGAAAGAAAATGTTCTATGTGCAACCTTAATCGAGATGAAACATTACTGCACTTTCTTGGAGAGTGTCCTGTTTTGAGAGAATTTAGAATTACAATATTCCAATCTGCTGTGCTATCTGAGGAAACCATGATCAACATCCTAGACGGCCGTGAACCTGACAATTGGCGACAGCTAATTTCATACTTAAAAACTTGTTTATCCTACAGGAAATTTCTAGTAAATGAGTACAACTCCGTATAGAAGGCATGAAAAGTTATATATATGACAGACGGCTTATAACAGAGCCATTGTCTATTAATACCTTACTTTCTTTTTTTACCAAACTGTAATTACAGATCAGCAATCTATTGTAATGTAAAGAAATATGTTGGTGAATAAAGAAATTATTATTATTATTATTACAATCCCAAAATATACAATCCACAGATAGCAAGTTTCCTTTTTCCGAAAGAACAAACAAATTATTCCGTATTAAACATCAATGGCATGAACAATTGAAAACAAATATATCATCGAACTGACAACAGTTATCCCGAGACCACAGTATACTCTCAATACAAATGAATCTGCTAAAAAAAAACAAGTAAAAGCGTGCTAAGTTCGGCCGGGCCGAATCTTATATACCCTCCACCATGGATCGCATTTGTCGAGTTCTTTTCCCGGCATCTCTTCTTAGGCAAAACAAGTAAAAGCGTGCTAAGTTCGGCCGGGCCGAATCTTATATACCCTCCACCATGGATCGCATTTGTCGAGTTCTTTTCCCGGCATCTCTTCTTAGGCAAAAAAGGATATAAGAAAAGAGTTGCTCTGCTATTAAAACGATATCAAGATATGGTCCGGTTCGGACCACAATTAAATTATATGTTGGAGACCTGTGTAAAATTTCAGCCAATTCGTATAAGAATTGCGCCCATTGGGGCTCACGAAATAAAATAGAGAGAACGATTTATATGGGATTTGTATCGGGCTATAGACCCATTCAGACCATAATAAACACGTTTGTTGATGGTCATGAGAGGATCCGTCGTACAAAATTTCAGGCATATCGGATAATAATTGCGACCTCTAGGGGTCAAGAAGTCAAGATCCCAGATCGGTTTATATGGCAACTATATCAGGTTATGAACCGATTTGAACCTTATTTGACACAGTTGTTGAAAGTAAAAATAAAATACGTTATGCAAAATTTCAGCCAAATCGGATAGGAATTGCGCAATCTAGAAGCTCAAGAAGTCATATCCCCAGATCTGTTTATATGACAGCTATATCAGGTTATGGACCGATTTCAACCATACTTGGCACAGTTGTTGGATATCATAACGAAATACTTCGTGCAAAAATTCATTCAAATCGGATAAGAATTGTGCCCTCTAGAGGCTCAAGAAGTCAAGACCCAAGATCGGTTTATATGGCAACTATATCAGGTTATGGACCGATTTAAACCATACCTGGCACAGTTGTTGGGTATCATAACAAAACACGTCGTGCGAAATTCCATTCCACTCGGATAAGAATTGCGCACTTTAGGGGCTCAAGAAGTCAAGACCCAAGATCGGTTTATATGGCAGCTATATCATGTTATGGACCGATTTTAACCATTCTTGGCACAGTTGTTAGATATCATAACAAAGCACGTCGTGCAAAATTTCATTCTGATTCTAGAGGCTCAAGAAGTCAAGACCCAAGATCGGTTTATATGGCAGCTATATCAGGTTATGAACCGATTTGAACTATACTTGGCACAGTTGTTGGATATCATAACAAAACACGTTGTGCACAATTTCATTCCAATCGGATAAGAATTACGCACTCTAGAGGCTCAAGAAGTCAAGACCCAAGATCGGTTTATATGGCAGCTATATCAAAACATGGACCGATATGGCCCATTTACAATACCAGCCGACCTACACTAATAAGAAGTATTTGTGCAAAATTTCAAGCGGCTAGCTTTACTCCTTCGGAAGTTAGCGTGCTTTCGACAGACAGACGGACGGACGGACGGACGGACAGACGGACGGACATGGCTAGATCGACATAAAATTTCACGACGATCAAGAATATATATACTTTATGGGGTCTCAGACGAATATTTCGAGTAGTTACAAACAGAATGACGAAATTAGTATACCCCCCATTTTATGGTGGAGGGTATAAAAAACAAGTAAAAGCGTGCTAAGTTCGGCCGGGCCGAATCTTATATACCCTCCACCATGGATCGCATTTGTCGAGTTCTTTTCCCGGAATCTCTTCTTAGGCAAAAAAGGATATAAGAAAAGAGTTGCTCTGCTATTAAAACGATATCAAGATATGGTCCGGTTCGGACCACAATTAAATTATATGTTGGAGACCTGTGTAAAATTTCAGCCAATTCGTATAAGAATTGCGCCCATTGGGGCTCACGAAGTAAAATAGAGAAAGCGATTTATATGGGATCTGTATCGGGCTATAGACCGATTCAGACCATAATAAACACGTTTGTTGATGGTCATGACAGGATCCGTCGTACAAAATTTCAGGCATATCGTATAATAATTGCGACCTCTAGGGGTCAAGAAGTCAAGATCCCAGATCGGTTTATATGGCAGCTATATCAGGTTATGAACCGATTTGAACCTTATTTGACACAGTTGTTGAATGTAAAAATAAAATACGTCATGCAAAATTTCAGCCAAATCGGATAGGAATTGCGCCCTCTAGAAGCTCAAGAAGTCAAATCCCAAGATCTGTTTATATGACAGCTATATCAGGCTATAGACCGATTTAAACCATACTTGGCACAGTTATTGGATATCATAACGAAATATTTCGTGCAAAATTTCATTTCAATCGGATAAGAATTGCGCACTCTAGAGGCTCAAGAAGTCAAGACCCAAGATCGGTTGATATGGCAGCTATATCAGGTTATGAACCGATTTGAACCATACTTGGCACAGTTGTTGGATATAATAACAAAACACGTCGTGCAAAATTTCATTTCAATCGGATAAGAATTGCGCACTCTAGAGGCTCAAGAAGTCAAGACCCAAGATCGGTTTATATGGCAGCTATATCAGGTTATGGACCGATTTAAACTATGCTTGGCACAGTTGTTGGATATAACAACAAAACACGTCGTGCAAAATTTCATTCTGATCGGATAAGAATTGCGCACGCTAGAGGCTCAAGAAGTCAAGACCCAAGATCGGTTTGTATGGCAGCTATATCAGGTTATGGACCGATTTAAACTATACTTGGCACAGTTGTTGGATATCATAACAAAACACGTCGTGCGAAATTCCATTCCAATCGGATAAAAATTGCGCACTCTAGAGGCTCAAGAAGTCAAGAACCAAGATCGGTTTATATGGCAGCTATATCAAAACATGGACCGATATGGCCCATTTACAATACCAACCGACCTACACTAATAAGAAGTATTTGTGCAAAATTTCAAGCGGCTAGCTTTACTCCTTCGGAAGTTAGCGTGCTTTCGACAGACAGACGGACGGACGGACGGACGGACGGACGGACGGACGGACAGACGGACGGACATGGCTAGATCGACATAAAATTTCACGACGATCAAGAATATATATACTTTATGGGGTCTCAGACGAATATTTCGAGTAGTTACAAACAGAATGACGAAATTAGTATACCCCCCATCTTATGGTGGAGGGTATAAAAAGAGTAACAGAATTTTGATTCCACACTTCAGAACATCAAGCCTGGAAAAAGCAAGCATCCATTTTGTCAATATATTATAAAACCTCTTAATCCTGTAATCGACCTTGATTCTAAAGACATTTTGATAAATTAATGTTATTCCAAACGATACACTCAAAGAAAAAAGTTTGTTGAAATAGCAAACACTGTCTGCTGAATATTAGTAGTTAATGTTGCTGCTATTGCATCAGTTGTTCTGTTATTACAGCAGGATTTTGAAAGAAACAAGTAAGCGCGTGCTAAGTTCAGCCGGGCCGAATTTAATATACCCTCCACCATGGATCGCTTTTGTCGAGTTCTATCTCTTTTTAGGCAAACAAAGAATATTGAATAAGTTACAGTCCGATTCGGATCATAAATCAATGCTGGATATTGTAGAAGTCATTGTGTAGGGAGCTGTATAAAGCTATTGATCGATTCAGACCATATTAAACACGTATGATGAAGGTCATGAGAGAAGCCGTTGACTAAAGGCTCAAGAAGTCAAGATCTCAGATCGATTTATGTGGCAGCTTTATCAGGTTATGTACCGATTTGCGCACATTTATTGGAAGTCATAGCAAAACATCTCATGCAAAATTTCAGCCAAATCGGATGAGAATTGCGCCCTCTAGAGGCTCAAAAAGTCAAGATCCAAGATCGGTTTACATGGCAGCTATATCAAAACATGGACCGATTTGGACCATTTACAATCCCAATCCCTACACTAATAAAAAGTATTTGTGCAAAATTTCAAGCGGCTAGCTTTAATCCTTCGAAAGTTAGCGTGCTTTCGACAGACAGAAGGCCGGACGGACAGACGGACGGACATGGCTAGATTGATTTAAAATGACATGACGATCAAGAATATATAGTTTATGGGGTCTCAGACGCATATTTCGAGGTGTTACAAACAGAATGACGAAATTAGTAGTCATGTAGAGCGATAAAAAACAATGCGAGCTAGTTCAGCCACATTTCACAGTGTATAGTAATGAATGGATTAGGTAGTTTCTTTACAATAATATTCAAGAAATTAAAGTCATATCTTCCAACAAAATTTCTAAAAAAAATTCTAAAAATTGTTAAAGTAATGTAATGTAAAGTAAAATAATTAATAGACAACCATAAAAAGTACGATACATTTTTTTCAACAGACTAGTGTACTGAACAGACGATTTTGTTAGTTTAAATAGCAGTAAGAAATATTTGCTAATACAGCAGCCCCATGGTTGCTGAAACAGCAGTAATGTATGCTTTCCCATTTTCAGCAGAAAGAAACTGCTATTTTAGCAAATATATTTGCTGTTTGTAGTTAAAAAATTTGGTTGAGTGCATTCTATCACTTGCTATGTACGTATATTAAGAAACACGTAATTATTTTTTCAAAACAAAAAAAGTTTTACATGACTTTTGTATTTCGTGGGTCCTCCTGCAATTGCTTTCAATCATCGATTCAAGCTTTTAACCAGAAATTGGGTTTGTAAAGTAGGCTTTAGGGTTTCTTTTGATGAAATCTTGTATTTTTGGATACTTTATTCGAGTAATTCTCTAATTTGATTTATTAGATTCATGTCAGATGCTTTTAAGGGTGTACAAAGCTCTTAACAATCACTTTATTATCATTATCCACCTCTAAAACTCCATTTTTAATTATGCCATGTTTTTCAGAAACTTGGTCCGAAATTGTTACTGAATATGTAAGTCAGATTTGGTTTAGATAAATATATTTATCGATTTTTTTCACGATAAAAACTAGCTTACCAAAGACATAGCACCCCGAAACCTTATAGAAGTTACGTCATGTTTAAGCTTTGAAATAATATTTTTTTCTTTCAAAGCCTTTTTACTTTTTCCCAAATATCATTGGATCATTCGCCACAAAAAATGTTCTATTTTGACCATCGCTAAGCTCAACATTTATTAAAAAGGATGTCGACAACCCTAAATGTTGTGTAGCTAATTCCAAACATTTCTTTGTATTGCTTTTAAAAATACAGATTTGGGACGTGGTACACAACCGGTACGTTCGTTCATATGTGATGTCAACTTAACTGCGGAAGTCTGTGGAATTTGGGGCACTGTGACCAAAATTGAGCGTCCTTGTCGGGACGATAACATATAAGGTTTGTTCTTGATGTCGGCATTACGACTGAAGATTTACTGTTTATATAAAAATTTATAATTCTTACCTGAGGCTATATTTTTCAAATAATTTATAATAATTAATTTTCGCATACACAAAGGAATTTCTGCACCTTGACACAATTAGAGCTTGGTACTATAAATTAAATTTGTGAAGAGAACGTTTGGAATGGTCTTACCATCCACTATACTATTTACGGACAATATTAAGTGTCATATAATTCCTCAAAAGTCCCCAAATATAGCAGAAACCTATAAAAATGTGAGTTGATATATTTTTCTAGCCTTTTTCATAACTGTTAGAGCGCAAAGAAGGGTGATATCTGAATTAAAGTTATACATATTACCTATATGAATATGTGATTCAGCAAAGTAGCAAGAGTCATATTAAGAAATTTGGTATCATAAGCATTTTTAGCTGGTTTTTTGTTGAATAAACGATGTGCAAGTACATTTATTTGACTGAGTGTATGTGTATATTAACCACCTTTCGTCATAATACGGTGAAAAATGCATAATTTATGAACCCAGAGGAGCCATATCTAAATATTGTCCGAACTCCATATTCAGGAAGGCTGTGTAAGGGTCTAATACAACTTATTATACCAAATTCATCTTTTATGGGCCTAAAAATTTAAATCGGGCGATCGGTATATGACAGCTATAACAAAATATAGACCGATCTGACCCATATTAAACACTAATGTCGAAGAGGCTAAAACAGCCCACTGTGTCAAATTTCAGCGAAATCGAATAATAAACGTGGTATTGTTGTCACAAGAACTTAAATCGGAAGATCGGTATATATAGCAGATATATCCAAATGTATTCCATCTTGACCATACTAGGTACGAATGTCGGAGGGTCTAACAAAACTCATTGTGCCTAATTTCGGCTAAGTCGGTCAATAGGTTCACCTTTTATGGGTCTAGAACCTTAAATCGAGAGATCGTTAGAGAGACTCAACGAAACTCACTGTTCCAAATTTTAGCGAAATCGGAAAATAAATGTGGCTTTAATGGGCCTAAGACCATAAATCGGCAGATCGGTCCATATACGGACTATTTCAAGATATAGTCCGATAAACCCATATTCGAACTTAACCTGCCTATGGACCAAAAAACGGGACAAAGTTTTAGCTCAATGTCTCTATTTCTAATGACTATAGCGTGATTTCAACAGACAGACGCACAGACATGGCTAAATCGTTTTCGATTTTAACGACGGTCCAGAACAAATGGATGTATTTTATATGGTCGGAAATAGATATTTCAGTGTGTTCTATCTAATTTCATTATCAAAAAGTTTCCGAACTCCACATTACTCCTACGTACTTTCATCTATAACAACTGTATTATCAACGGTTATTTCCCGTTGGAAAATCTCAAAGATCTTGCCCATAAAAAGGAAATTGGACTGCATGACTGTCTCAGAATATTGGTCAATATCCTAACTATTAAATTTAGGGAAAGTGTTATAATACATACTGACCGAAAAAATTTAAAACGAATTTCCCATTGATCCCATCTCAAATTTCCAGTTTTGATTTGAGAAGTCGCAATCAACCCATCATCCCTTTTTAAATTTCCATCACGACATCTCTACAAATCTTAGAAATCGAACTTGCACAGTAGCTATTTCATTAAACATATAGAAAGCCTTTGACTCTGCTTGCCATATTGTATAAGCTGATCAATTTGAACGTCGATCCAACTATAGTGAAAATTATTTATTGCTTCTTTACCAACCTTAAATTTTGTGTTCAAACACTAAATTCATCTTCCGCGGCTGGTGACGTAAATAGCGGTTCCGCGGCTCTCAAGCTTTGTTATACGCTAATGACTACCTCCTGTTTTGGGGTGCTGGTACAGCCTTTCAGATATTTCGCCCCAATGTGAATATCATTTTCGTGCTCTATTCCCAAACACCATTCATTTAAGCCTTATGTTGCTGAGGTTGGTAAATATATCCGGTATGGTAGTATTTTTGGGGATGAGGTGGACGCCCATATATTAGATTCGTGCTCTATTGGCTTTATATTTCCATTTGGCGGGTTTTGGTGGTGACGTGGCCCCTAAAAAAGATACCAAATTACTGTTTTTGAGTTATTATAAACAAACTAAATTTCGTTTAAATTGGCCCACCCATCTCCGATACCTGACATTTTAGAAAAAAAAGGGTAAGGGAAGGGTCCGCCCATCAAAGTTTGGATTTTAGATTTACTTCATTCTCTTCGTTTTGGTGGTGGATTGGAGTAGCCAAGCCCTTTGTCAAAAAAGTGGTTATGAGATTCATATCCTTCTCCATATTGCTATAGTCGGTATATATGTGTGGTTTAGGGGGAGTTTATGAGGTGAGGCCTCCCTGAAACACTTGGTCATAAAACCGATATCAGATTTGAGCCCAGTTTTGCCATAATCCACAAATATGTCCAGTTTGAGGGTATATAGTGTGGCAACCCATGTACTTAGCCCTGAAAAAATATCTCCATCGTGCTCTACTCTCAAATTCCTTTAAGTTGAGCCCCAATTGCTATTGGTTTGGGGCGTTTATGGGGTGAGACGACCCCCAAACACTTGGCCTCAAAAGTTGATATCAAATTCGTTGTCTACTACCAAATGCCTATTATTTATTGCCATAGTAGGCAAACATAGCAGGTTTGAACCTTTAAATAATATCAGCATACTGCTGGAACGTGGTTTTGTTTGAGCCCCATAATGTCAAGCATTTCAGGACCAGAAACGTGGTCCTGAAAGTGGGCATGAATTTGGTGCTATGCTCCCAAATGCCTTTCATTTGAGTCCCATATTACTATGATCGGTAAATAGGTATGTCTGATTTAGCTGTTATTTTGGATGTGAAATGGTCCCCCAGACACTTAGCTCTACTCTAATATTACATACAATTTATTGAAGCCCCATATTGCCATTGGTTTAAGGGGAGTTTATAAGATGAGGCATCCCACCAACACTTAGATGAGGCGTCCCACCAACACTTGGATGAGGCGTCCCACCAATACTTGGTCCAAAAGTAGGTTATCAAATTCGTTTTCTAATCTCAAATACCTTTCATTTGAGCCACATATTGCCATGGTCGGTAAATTTGTGCTCTTTGTGTGGTGTTTTGGAGGAGGGGCGGTGTCCCAAATGGTCTCACATTTGGATATCAGATTCGCATTCTACTCCCAAATACGTTTATTTAAGCACAATATTGCTATGGCAAGTGAATAATTGCTGTTTGTTTTGGGGAAGGGGTAGACCCCCAGAAAATTGGTTTCCAAAGTGGGTATTAATTTCCTGCTCTACTCCTCAATACCTTTTATTTGAGCCCCACACTGACCTGGTCGGTAAATATGTCTGATTTAGGTGTGTCTAGGGGGGTGGGGTGGTCCCAAAAACACTTAGCCCTGAAAATAATTCAACATCGTGCTCTACTCTCAAATGTAATTTATTTGAACCCCATATTACCATTGGCCTCAAAATTCGTTTTCTAATCTCAAATACCTTTTATTTAGGGCCCTTATTGCAAAAATCAGCAAAAATGTCTGGTTTGGGGTGTGGGTCCTAAAAACTATAAATATCGAGCTCCACCCTGTTTAATACCCAAATTGTCATGGCGGGCAAATACATATTACTTGGGGGTTGTTATGGGGGTGGGACGTCCCCTAGACAGTTTATCCCGAATGTTGACTTCAGATTCGTGGTCTACTTCAAAATACCTTTCATTTGAGCCCCATATTTCCATAGTCGGCAAACATGTTCGGTTTGAGGCTGTTTTGGGAGATGGGCGGCCACTCAATAACTTGACTCTGATTTGTGTTGTATTCTAAAATTCCTCTTTTTGAGCCCAATATTGCAATTGTCAGCAAATACGTCCTATTTAGGTGGTATTATGGAGGTGGGGTGGCCCCATAGACACTTTTTCATGAATATTGAATCAGATTGGTACTTTACTCCCATTTGAGATAAGACGTATATTTGTCCTGTTTGGGGGTTATCTTGGGAGAGAGGCGGCCTCCCAAACACTTGGTTCCACATTTGGATATCAGATTCGTATACTACACTCAAATACCTATCATCTGAGCCCCATTATTTACCCCATAGGTAAATAAGTCCTATTTGAGGTTGTTTTGGGGAAGGAGAGGACCCACATTTGGATATTATTCGTATTCTACTCGCAAATTTGAGTCCCATATTGCCATGGTCGGCAAATATGACTGATTTAGTGGTTTTTTGGGGTGGTCCCCTAAACACTTGGTCCGACAATTGGATATCCGATAAGTTTTATAATTTTAAATACCTTTCATTTTTAGGTTACTATGAGGCGGCACACAATAGTTCGTTTAAATCGCATCACCCATCTCCGAAATCTGACGTTTCTGAAAATTAGGGTAAGGGGGAGGGTCCGCCCCCCCTTTAGATACCAAAAAATTTAGTACCCTCTTTTCACCACGGGATCTGTGAAAATTTCAAAAAAATCGGTACAGCCATTTTGAGTCTATACGGAACAGACAAACAAACACAAATTAATTTTTATATATAAGAAGATTATTACAATTCTTGGGAAGAAAGGAAGAAAACCAAACTGCTGATGTATTGGGTTGCCCAAAAATAATTGTCGGTAATATAGTAGTAATATAGTCGGCGTTGACAAATTTTTTCAACGGCTTGTGACTCTGTAGTTGCATTCTTTCTTCTTTCAGTTATCAGCTGTTACATTTAGCTTGCTTTAGAAAGAAAGTGCGCGAAATTTTTTTACATTTGTTTGTTTGGCGTCAATTTTAATATGGGTACCACATGTATTGAAAGAAATTCATTTAACAAACCGAATCAACGCTTGTGATATGCACCTTGAACGCAATGAATTCGATCCGTTTTTAAAACGAATCATAACTGGAGATGAAAAATTAATTGTTTACAACAACGTTAGTCGAAAACGATCACTTCAAAGGCTGATATCCACCAAAAGAAGGTTATGCTGTCTGTTTGGTGTGGTATATTTTGAGCTGCTTCCAAGGAACCAAACGATTAATTCGGATGTTTACTGTCAACAATTGGACAAATTGAATACAGCCATCAAGGAGAAGCGACCAGAATTGGTCAATCCTAAAGGTGTCATATTCCACCAGGACAACGCTAGACCGCACACATCTTTGGTCACTCGCCAAAAACTGAGTGAGATTGGCTGGGAACTTTTGATGCATTCACCATATAGCCCTGACCTTGCACCATCAGACTACCATTTATTTCGATCTTTGCAGAACTCCTTAAATGGTAAAACTTTCGGCAATGATGAGGCTTTAAAATCGCACTTGGTTCAGTTTTTTGCAGATAAAGGCCAGAAGTTCTATGAGCGTGAAATACTAAATTTGCCAGGAAGATGGCAAAAGGTTATCGAACAAAATGGCAATTATATATTTGATTCAAGTTCATTCTAAGTTTTATTAAAAATGCATTTACTTTCTTTTAAAAAATTAAATTAAATAAAAAAAGTATCAGCGGCCCCTTTTGACATGGTCCAAATTTTTCGTATTCAACTCTCAAATAACTTTCATTAGGCGAGGCGGGGCGGCGCCCTAGGGCTTTACCCCAAATTTCGTATTCTACTTCCAATTACCTTTCTTTTGATATCCATATTGCTCCAATCGGTAAATATGTCATTTTTGGAGGTGGTTCGGCAACCTCGACAAGTGAGGTCCAATTATTATATCAAGTTCGCATTCTACTCTTAAATACCTTTCATTTCACACCCATAAAGTCCCAATCGGTATATGTGTCCATTTGGGTGGGTTTTGGTATTGGGAGTTTTTTATGTTTTCGGGTTTCCATAAAGTGGCATACAAAATTTCACTTAAATCAATGCACCCATCTTCGAAATCTGTCGTTGTTGAGAAGTTGTGATTCAAAGTTCGCTGATATTAAAAAAAAATGAAGTACCCAATGTCCAACGGGGAGCTCGTTCATTTCAATATAATGGAGGATAAATTTGGATATAATCATTTATTTTTTAAAAATCATCCTCTTTTTTCTGTTGTATAAGGAAAATAAATAAGAGATAGTAGGAAGAATCAGTCCTCCTGAATATTTTTCCCAAAACTTTTATAATGTAAAATAGGAGAAAACATATGCTAAGGAACAGGTGGATAAATTGTATGTCCCATGGCATAAATATAAGAGATTTAACGTACCACGTTTCCTCAATAAGACGATTTCGATATCTGACAAGATCAAATACTTATGTGTAATCTAGGACAGGAAACTGAATTGCAAGTGTCGTATTCAGCAGCGTACTGAGAAGGCTCACAGATGTTGGGCACTATGTAGACAGGCA
Organism: Stomoxys calcitrans; assembly: GCF_963082655.1. Classification (NCBI taxonomy): domain Eukaryota; kingdom Metazoa; phylum Arthropoda; class Insecta; order Diptera; family Muscidae; genus Stomoxys; species Stomoxys calcitrans. The sequence goes on along the minus strand of NC_081554.1, from coordinate 118,298,913 downwards.
GTAGGCTCGAAATGGGGCCTGAATCCTAGAATAGTCCACTGGCTCTACAGGAGCGTGATTATAGCAATACTTTCTTACTCCTCAGTAGTTTGGTGGACTGCTGTGGAGAAAAGTGCAACATAAGGACCATACATGAGGTTCAGAAAACATGTTGTCTTGGCATAGGAGGGGCGATGAGACTATTCTACAATAGATATCCGACCCATTGACATACAGATTAAGTGTGAGGCAGCCACTACGGCTATGAGACTTAGGGCGATGGGAGAATGGATTGAGGTTGGGAGCAGCTCATACCATCGCGGTATAATCGAGGCGACGATAGGAAACCTGGAAGGTAGGGAAAAGCTTTCTTATTGGAAACCTGAGATGAACCTTGAGGTCGAGTGCGAGGCAGTGCTGACAGCGACACAGTCTTGGATTGATGGAACCATAGTAATGCCATCTGGAAGATTATGTTACACGGATGGATCAAAGCTAGAGGACCGATTGAGCCTGGGGGTTTACTTTATGTTTCCAGGGACTGGAATCTGTTTCAGACTGCCTGACCATAATACGGTCCTACCGGCGGAGATCCGGGCGATCACAGAATTGCCATAAGAGCAATAACAACCAGGACGATTAACGCCTTCTCTGAGGATGGTGATAGCCCGGCACCATCGTTTGGGTGCCGGGCTATAATGGAGTAAGGTGGAATGAAAGGGCAGACGATTTGGCAGTGAAGACCAGTCAATAAACTTGGTTAACCCGAAGCCTTTCGGCGAGACACATAGGACTAGGAGCAAACTTATGTGGAATCGGTGCGGCAAGTGATAGTATGGGTAGGGCATGCGGGGAAGATGATGAGACGTTGGAGCGTTTCCTTTGTCATTGTGGAGGAAATTATCTAAAACATTAATTTATATTTAAGATAAGTTATTATCCCTATTATCCTTCGTTTTACCATTCTTGAAGCCAATTTGAATATATATTTGCTACAAGAGGCAATGATTACTTGTAGTTTTGATTTGCCCCATAGAATGTCTAAAATGAAAACAAAAGAGAAATAACAATTCGTTGAAGTAACCATAACATTATTAAAAGTAATTTAAATACAACTTACTTAAAGTGGATATTTATATATATTTAAGCCATGGTTGCTCGTGGTTTTAAAGTTATTAACCATTTTTCGATAAGAAGTTGTCATTATATCTATTACAAGAGATTATTGAGAATGCCGTAAAAAATATAAAAGGTAAAGTAAAAGATATCTTAAAGAATAATATGTACCATATTTCATTCCCCACTTACCAAAAAATTGTATATTGACATTTATCTAATAAAGCGGTGGACTTCATACTGACATGTTCTCAAAATCAGTGGCAATAAGATTCAGTAAAAATTTGGAACAAATGTAATTTTCACCTCCGGGAGTAGTTTTGATCGTGAATTTAACTTTTTTGAACCAAATCTACTTCCCGCAGATTACCAAATTTTCAAAACAGAAGAGATAATTTTCATAAAGCATAATAGAATTTGTGTATACACGAAAAGAAGTGCCGAGTCTTTTCGCTGCATGCATGGTCTACCACCGAAATGTTTGCGTGCCTACCTACGGCTCCAAAGCAGCTTATAAAATGTTTTCCCACGACAATAAGTCGCATTTATTTCGACGCCTGGCTCAATAAAAAAGATTGGACCATCAGCGCTTACAGCTGCCCATACAATTACTTGAGATGGAAAATCACTTTGGGTGGCCATTCTTGTATTCTCGGTCAAGCAAATACAATAATTTTAGGAGTTTACAAATTGCTCCGTTGGGAATTTTTCTCGTCAGGGAACACTAGGTTCGGAAATTCAGCACATTCGTACAATCACAGCAACTCCCTTGCTCATTGAAGTCTATTGTTTTTTTGCTTTCGTGTAAGATCGTGTACCTTGCAATGCCTTAATTTGAGTCCGGTTTTCAGTATATATAGCATTCACTTACTTTTTAAGAAACTCAGAATCAAATTCTTTTGGTGGCTTTTAAATAATGAGCTTTCAATGAAACAAATATCATTTCTATTTTGGTACCAGTGTGAACTTGGGAACAAGTGTCATAAACCCTGTATATAGCCCCCATAAAGAATGATTCCCCAGTATGAATTGGCGAACAAATACAACAAATATTCAACACCCACACCAAATTCCAACCAGATATTACATTAAAAAGTCATAGACCCCATTAAAATTGGAGCACCGAATTGATTTCGTTTTTGGCCTATTCAAAATTCCAATATTTAGTTTGTTCATTTATTCTTTTAAACACCTGACATAGCTTTGTGTTGCGCATTTTACTTTCGGTCCCACTAACAAGTTCTGAGATTTCAAATCAACCCAGTCCTCAACGGGTGTGTTTCTCACTCCAGTTTGGCGTCTACTTTCATTTTCATATGCTCTACACTCATGCAATTCCTGTCACATCAGGACTTTTGCGGTCGTTACGAAATTATGCCCTTGGGCGTACGTGTCATTTAATGCACTTGGAATTGGTGAGCCTTGCCCAACCCAACACTACCATTGAGAACATCACATCAATTTTATATGCTTCAGCTGCATTAATGATGTAGGCCAAAAGAAAATGAAGTTGAAAATGGAAACACGATTTTTTAATGGAGTTTGAAATAAATGGCCACGTCAAGGGAAGGAGGAAGTCTAAATTCTGGTGCATTTCAATAATTTATTATAATTTTTTTAAATTTGAATTTAAAATTAAACAATTATACAAAGAGAATATCTAAAGAACATTTCCCAGGTCTGGTATCTAAGCACACGTCAGCCAACCCCTGGCAAGTATCGCGCTGACATGTTTGTCAACCAAACGCATCTTTTTTTAATGCCTGAACCCGACCTTTCCCGACAGAGATCGAACATTTGGCGGAGCCGATATATTTTTACCACAGGAAAGTAGGTTTTTCAGGCTCTCAAATAGGAGTAACTTCTGCGTCCTCTGCCATAAGGGTACAACTAAATACTGGAAGCTCATGTGCAATCTCCCGGATAGGAGCGACCTCCGAATTTTCTGCCTTAAGGGCGCTACTAACTACTTGAAGCTGAAACCAACGCTAGTAGTGACCGATAAAATCATTGTAAAATATTTACTCGTTAGTCAGAATGACTAACTTAGTTGCTATTGAATTATGCCACGCGCACATGACCGTCGACACCCGGCCAAACGTTGACGACACGATCAATTGTTCGCTACGAATGATGAATATCTAGCTCTGGCACGTTCCATTTATAACTGTTATGTAGACCTTTTAAATACTCTTCTTACCAGCGAAGGCAGAACTGTTGAGTAGTTGCTGTCATTTCTCAGCACTGGTTACATATATGTTCCGGAGGTGAGGTGGAAGGTGAAATCAGCACAAAATGCAAAGTAGTAAGTTTCAAAAAAGGGTTTCCAAAAATGCTGGGCAACCCTAAAGCCGTGAATTCCAATGGTAAAGAATCCTGAATGGAACAACTAATACTCAATAAACATTACTTCCTTGGTGTCGTAGAAACAGTGTAATTCATGCAGATATCGTAGCCTGAATAGCCATAAAATGCTTAATATGCGTTGTAACTTTTCGAAAATGAATGACGTTTCAGATGCGGAATTAATGAGCGCACGAACAGGATATGTGATGCCAAGGTGTACGACATTCACAATCGCCTTCCTTATTAACACATTAATGTTTTGGGAGACAAGAAACACTTGCCTATTTGAAGAATCAGATGTTATACCTGCAGATGTCGATGGGTAATTGGAATGGTGGAGGATTGTAAAAAAAGAACCCAGATTCGAATTATTCTGTGACGTAGTCACATATCTTGTGGAATTTCCTATGTGAGATAATTCCCGATGAAAAAGCGTATGATGGCGCTTATTATATTTCCCACAACTGTTTTCTAACACTCATTTCGTGTCTGACAGCCAAACAATTGAGGCAGCAATTGTGATGACGAAGTATGGAATGACGGTTTGAAATCATCAACATAACAAAATCTGGTCACAAGCACAATTGATGAACTAACTTAGGATAGAGAACACAGAATTTGCCTGTACAGGCCGAAGTGGAATTTGGTTTGGAAGTTTTCGAAAGTGAGGCCCAACTTTCTTTTCAGGTTTCTTCGACAAATCAATACCACGAATATCGTGAAGGCGTGTATGTGTTTGAAAAGAAGTAGACAACACAGATTTATCTGTCACAGTATGTTCCCATAATGAAACCATATCCTTAGGCAAACGCTGAGTGCAGGTAAATATATGATCCCAATAGTTCGTTGGAGCCTCGTAGATTGCCATAGCCGAAATACAACCATTTATAACCCATTGAAGGTTTTTCAACCCTGAACAGATTTCTGAATCCAGGGTAGATCAAACAACAACTTCAACTGATTGTTAACAAGAATTCGGACATTATCATATGTGTCCTTTAAGGCCTTCCATGTTAAACTGAAGCTTCTATGAGTCAAAGGAAACTTTGAAACTATATCTTTGGCTTCACCGCCAGTCTTCTTAAGTAGGTGACACAATCTTTCAATATCGCTGAGGCGGTTGTTTTTAATAAACGCCGCTGAGGAAAAACCCCAAAACGAAGGCCAAGAAAGAAAATCGCTGTTGAAAACGTCAATATCACAAGGAGGCAGATTTAGACTATGGGAACCACAATCATTAGATGTGACGGACACTTCACCTGACATTTCACTGCAATGAGAAACCTGGGACCATTGATAACCCGAGACTCTGCCCTAGTAGTACTACTCATTCTTCCGCGTAGCTTGCAATTCATCAAGTTACCGATTAATGTACGCAATACTAATTATAAATGCCTTGAAAGCAACCTGGTACGAACATTCTGTTGATGTAATACGCTCGGCCTATCATAGATTGGTAAATGTGAAAGACATTTGTCGAACATTTCCTTCACCCTACACCACATTTCCCTTACGTCAACAGCTTTAGGAGAATAAGTGTCCAAATCTTTTTCTCGGAGAGAAGTAAAATTGGCATCCAAAATAATTAGAGCATCTGTTGCTCTAATGAAAAAGTCCAATTGAGTAGGCGACATTATGAAAGAAAAAAAAGCTTTAATCCTCAAAAAACCAGCCAAATTTCAGAAGACTTTTACAAATAATTACTAAAATCGGAAGATTTTGACGTTCAGAACTAGAAAACGGCTTCTTTCACAAGCAATTGGATTGAAGAATTCCAAAAATGTTAACATTGGAACAAAAATTTAACAAAAACGAAAAAAAATTATTTTAATTTGGTCAAAAACCAAAAAGTACCGGAAAATATCCCTTTTTGTTCTATTGTATCGAAAAATACAATACTATCGTACTAAAATACTATCGTATTAAATAAATTTATGAAATTATATCAAAATAACCAAAGAAAATACAATTCAGAAATATAATTACAATATTTATTTAAAGAAATAGCTATTAATTATTTTAAAGTCAATAATACCGCGTATAGGGTGCACACGTTGTATAAATTTTCGTTGTGCTTTTTATACCCACCACCAAATCTAGTCATTCCGTTTGCAACACCTCGAAATATTGAACTGAGACCCCAAAAAGTATATAAATTCTTGATCGTTTGGACATTCTGAATCGATCTAATCATATCCGTCCGCCCGTCCATCTATACTTACTTCGAAATCACAATAGCGGTCGAACGAAATAAGGTATACCTGGAAGCCGCAATTGTTAACAGAATTGTCTGAATTTTTGTACGGAGTGTTTTGTTATGACTCCCAACAACTGTTTCAAGGACGGTCTAAATCTCTCAATAACCTAATATTACTCCCATATAAACTGATCTCCCGATTTTGCATCAAAAGCCCCTGGAAGACGCAATTGTAAACCGATTTGGCTGAAATTTTGCACTAAGTGTTTTGTTATAACTTACAATAACTGTTTAAAGTTCGATCTCAATCGATCCATAACTAGATATAACTCCCATATAAACCGATCTCCCGAATAGCTTCCTACGGTCCCTATATGCTTTAATTTGTGTCTGATTTGGCAGATATTTGGTAAGGAAAACATTCAGATGTCAGTTTGTTTGTGGAAGTCTTTTACAGAATCTTGGTTCGGTCGGGCCGAACTTAGCGTAATTTTCCTTGTCTTACTTTTTCTTCCAATGGTTTTGCGTTTTTTATTTTTATACCCTCCACCACAGGATGGGGGTATACTAATTTCGTCATTCTGTTTGTAACACTTCGAAATATGCGTCTAAGACCCCATAAAGTATATATATTATTGATCGTCATTTCATTTTAAGTCGATCTAGCCATGTCCGTCCGTCTGTCCGTTCGTCCGTCTATCTATCGAAAACACGCTAACTTTCGAAGGAGTAAAACTTGGCGCTTAAAATTTTTCACAAATACTTTTTAATAGTGAAGTTCGGTTGGTATTGTAAATGGGCCAAATCGGTCCATGTTTTGAAATAGCTGCCATATAAACCGATCTTGGGTCTTGACTTCTTGAGCCACTAGAGGGCTTAATTCTCGTCCGAGTTTATTGAAATTTTGCACGTAGTATTTTGGTGGCACTTTCAACAACTACGTTAAGTATGGTTTAAATCGGTCCATGTTTAGATATAGCTGCCATATAAACCGATCTTGGGTATTGAGTTCTTGAGCCGCAATTCTCGTCCGATTTAACTGAAATTTTTCACGTAGTGCTTTGGTATCACTTTCAACAACTGTGCTATGTATGATTCAAATCGGTTCATAATCTGGCATAGCTGTCATATAAACCGATCTTGGATCTTGACTTCTTGAGCAAATAGAGCGAGCAATTCTCATCCGATTTGGCTGAAATTTTGCATGAGGTTTTTTGTTTTGACTTCCAATCCTGTGCTAATTATGGCGTAAATCGGTATAGAACCTGATATAGCTGCCATATAAACCAATCTGGAATCTTGACTTGAGCCTCTAGAGGTCGCAATTATTATCCGATTTGCCTGAAAATTTGTATCGAGGTCATGGGAGAAGTCGGTACAATCGGATAAGAATTAGTCCCTCCAGTGGCTCAAGAAGGCATGATTAAAGATTGGTTTATATGGCAGTTATATCAGGTTATGGGCTGATTCAGACCATAATTTGCGCAGTTGTTGGAAGTCGTGCAAAATTTCAGCCAAATCAGATTGAAATTGCGCCCTTTAGGCGCTCAAGAATATATATATATATATATACAAACAGAATGACGAAATTAGTATATCCCCATCCTATGGTGGAGGGTATAATATGAACGACAAGACTATGATATGTCGTTCAGAATTCCTGTCGGACTAAAAATAAAAAAAAACTCCTTTATGACAAGACATCCATAACTCTTTCATTACTGTCGGGAAAAAAATCCCTCAAAAAACCAAACAGAATTCGGAAGGATTTCGGTAAGATCTTGTAGGAAGAGTTCAGAATTTGTACAAAAATGTCACACATCCGAAATTTGGCTCACTGGGATGATACTTGACAGGCAATACACATATACATGCAGCTATTGAACAAGCATAGGGTGGATCCAAACGAAAGCAACACAACAGACAGTACTACGAATAAGAGTAAGCAAAGTGTGACGACGTAATAAGAAAACTGTTAAAATTTCAAATTTAAAATAACGGAAATTAAAGTAAAGGGACCGAAAACAACTAAACCCTATTGAAAAATAATTTCCACATCACCATTTTTACATAAATTTGCTGTGGAAGCTACAAATATAGTTGGATGCAAAAAAAATTTTACATGGTTTTATATGGAAATATGGAGTAAAACAAGTAAAAAGGGTATATATATAAACCACCTTTCGTCATAATCCGGTGAAAATTCATAATTTATGCCCCCATAGCAGCTTTATCGAGATATGGTCCGGTTTGCACCAAATTCGATACGGATATTGAAAGGTCTAATAAGTGCAAGTCATTGTTCAATTTTGAAGAACAAAATATTGGTCTTTTTGGAAGCCATATCCTAATAAAGACCGATCGGAACCATATACGACACGGATGTCGAAAAGCCTAACATAACTCCCTGTGTCAAATTTCAGCGAAATCGGATAATAAATGTGCATTTATGGGGCCAAGACTTAAAATCGAGGGATCGGTATATATGGCAGCTATATCCAAATCTATACCGAACTGGGCCAAATCGGAGAGAGCGGTCGAAGGCCCTAACACAACTCACTGTCTCAAATTTCGGCGAAATCAGACAATAAATGCGCCTTTTATAGGTCCAAAATTTTAAATCGAGAGATCGGTCTATATGGCAGTTATATCCAAATCTGAACCGATCTGGGCCAAATTGCATAAAAGTTGGACTGAACTCAAGGTGTGCGCCAGCGGGAAAGCAAGGTACTCAAAAAGTACTTCGACAGCAGCAGTTAGTGAAGCATCTAAAGATAAATCGTCCACACCGCAAGTGTCCAGTGTCCTGAGGAAGAGTGGTTCCACAGCTTTCTCTTCTGCCCCTGGATGCGTACCGAAGCTCATCGCTCATAACACAAGAGTGGTGGAAGTTCTAAATTCTGACTATGGTCCGGTTTCTACAAATAAGTCTCCACCATTGAAAGGCCGTTTTGGCGGCACTAAACGCCCTCATGATGGCAGGCTGATTTGACGTGTTCTTATCCAGGAACCATGGGAATATGGAGAAATGGTACGTGGACTAAAAATTCCGGGATTTAAACTATTTAAGGGTACGGGGAATGAGAGACACAGAACCTGTATTCTTGCAAAGAGTAGTCTAAATGTTTTTCTTCTTCCGTCGCTAGGCACTGAATATTTAGTAGTTGCCAGCCTTGAAAAAAAACAAGTCTCATTACTGGCTGGCTTCCCTTTATATAGTACACGATTCAGAGATGCCGCCTTCAAACCTTAAGTCGCTGGTTGTAGTAAAGGCAAATCCACTGTAGTAAAGGCAAACAGACAGGGTTCTCTCGCTGTCAAGGAATATACAATGGTAACATTTCTTTACATTGAAGGTGCCTTCAATAATGTTAAACCGACGTCAATAATGAAGGAGTTGGGGTTCCAAGGCATCAACTCTACCGTAAGAAAGTCTATTAATAACTTACTTACTAAAAGATGCATTACGGCAGGCTTGGGATCAGTGGATCTAAAAAGATGGGTCAGCAGAGGTACACCTCAAGGAGGTGTACTATCTCCTCTACTTTCGAATATAGCCATTTTTTTTTTTTTTTTTTTTTTTTTTTTTTTTTTTTTTTTTATTATTCGTTTCTTTATTTTGCAATTATCATTTTAATCCATAATTTCATACAAAATTAATAATGTTTGGTTTATATATATAAATATTTACAGTTCATTTGAAATTAATTAATTTTGCAAACAAGAAACAAGCAAGTTACTTTGACAATGGTTTTGAAAAAACCGTCAGTCGTAAAATAGAAGTTAATATCATGTTCTCGTAAAATTATATTCATTTATTAAGAATTCTCTGTACTTTGAACCAGATTTTAAATATGTGACAAGTTTTCTCCAGTGGTTTACATTACTGCCGTTTAAAATGTTTATTGTATCTTCTTCAGTTAATATTGGTGTTTGAAAGATTCGTATTCTGAACTCTCTCATAACTGGACAAACTCCCAAGAAATGGCGTATAGTTTCCTCTTCATTCAGATTACAAAGGGAACAATTTTTCATTTCATTCTCCGCGTAAAAATTCGTTGCATTCAAATGGACTAATCCGCATCGCGCCTTAAATATCCAAGATATTTCCTCGCTGGAAAAAGAATCAGTAAAGTAAAATTCTCCTCTAGTGTGATCTAAGAATTTATATATTCTTGACATGCTTTGTGATTTTTTCCTCAGATTTTCATTTATTAATTGTATTTTTTTATTATAAACAATATGTGAATTAAAAATTTTCCATTCATGTTCCTGGAAAGTATTTGGCCATTGGACGTTCAAATTTTCCGCTAGTGCTTTGACCTCCGTTACCCAGAATACTTCTTCCTGCAACAGCAATTTTGTTAGTATTTTTGGCAATCGATTTTCATGGTACTTGTACATTATTTGGTAAATGTAATGTAGATGAAGATTTATTGTGTATAAATGGCAATTTTCGACAGATGTCTCCAGCATCAACGCGTAATTCGGGGTGAAATTTGGTATTTTAAGTATTTTCTTCAGAAAGTAGCGTTGCAAATTATCAACTTCCTCAAAGTGAGAAAAGCCCCATACCTGAGCCGCATATGTCTGAATTGATCGAACGACAGCTTGATATACGTCCCACTTCTTTCCTATCTTTATTTCTCTCTTTCGAAGTAAGCAATCCCACGTTGCATTTATAGCTGTTTTTGACTCATCTGTTCGCTTTTCTATATGTTTTGTAAATTTTAGTTTCGGCGTAAATGTTACTCCTAAATACTTATACTCATTTACTACTTTTATCGGCTGCCCTCCGTATGTCCATTTTTCGTTGTGGCTCTGACGTCCTCCATTTCTAAATATCAACATTTCTGATTTGTCCATGTTTACTTTAAGGTTCCAGGTATTGCAGTACATTTCTAATTTGGAAATCATGCTCTGCATTGTTGATATATCATCGGCAAGTATTACTATATCGTCCGCGTATAACAGAAGTCTTATGTTTAGATGTTGAATATAAATTCCTCCTTCAAGATATTCATGCAAATCATTAATGTACAGTGAGAAAAGTATCGGTGATAGTAGACATCCCTGCTTAACTCCTGAATTAGTTTCAAAATAATCTGATAATTCTTCTCCCGTCCAGACTGCGTATTGTGTGTTGTTGTATATACTTTGAACTAATGTTATAAATTTGTTTGATACGCCCATCTGTGAAAGTTTATATAGTAGAGACTTTCTGAAAACATTATCAAATGCCGCCTTAAAATCTACGAAAAATGCATATATCTTCTTCTTTTCTTTTAATTTTAGGCTTACAATAGATGCCAGATTATATATGTTATCTACCGTCGAGTAGCCTTTTCTGAATCCAGCCTGGTATTCTGTTAAAATTTGGTGGTATTCCACCCACTTGCAAAGTCGTTCATTTAGAATACCCATCATTATTTTCGCTAAACAATTCATAAACGCAATTCCTCGATAATTTGTTGGTTGGTACAAGTCACCTTTTTTGTGAATTGGAAATATTACCGTTCTTATAAAAGTATTATCAATTATTCCAGTATCAAAGATTGTGTTATATCTTTTCAATATTTGTTTATGGAAATCATCTGAGGCATATACGATATGCTCATATGGGATACGATCCTCTCCCGGAGCTTTGTTCATCTTTAAGTTTTTCAAAACATATTTGAGCTCATCCATGCTTATTTCTCTATCTAGTATAGCATCGGTGTTCCAGTTGGGCGCATAACTCATTTCTAACGAACTGTGTGATGGGTTCAATAAATTTTCAAAGTGTATTTTGAAATTATCTGCTGATAACACGCTACTTATTTGGAATTTATGATTTCTAATTTCTTTAACTGCCTTCCACCATTCCTTGGAATTCGTTACATTATTTACAGTGTACATCAGTTTTTCATTATAACTCTGTTTACTTGAGCTGCAATTATCTTTATATTGTTTTAGCGAGTTTAAGTATTTTAGTTTTGCATCTGAAGTGTCTGTTGTTTTAAACATTTTTAGCAATTTAAACATTTTTTCTCTTGCTGTATGACACTTCAAATTGTACCACGGTTGTTTTGGTGTAAACTCAACATTTCTACTCATCTTCATCTTGGCTGACTCTTTTATAACATTACCAAGGTCATCTAATGTTGGTTCATTATCTTCGTTTAGAGCTTTATGCAAATTTGTTTGAAGATTTTTATGATATCGGTTTATGTTGCTATTTTTCCATGAGAGTTTTGGTAATAAATTAAGATTTTTATTTACTTTATTGTAAGTCTGTATTGAGATGTTTAGTTTTATTGGCAAGTGATCCGACCATGTTTTGTCTTCTACAATGAACTCATTTACAAGACTTAGAATTTCTTGAGACACTGCACAAATGTCATTTACAGATTTACCAATAGAATTAATGAAAGTAAGAGATCCTTCTTCATCGCCACATGTTCTCCCATTTAAAATTAATAAATTATTATTTGTGCATAATTCGACGAGTTGTTTGCCTTTTCTATCCACCTTTTTGTCGTTCGATTTTCGTATTTCAGTTCCTGCCGTAAATAATTGATCATAAATTTCATTTACATCTTGTGTTAACTCTCCTATCCTGGCGTTAAGATCTCCAATAAGAATCGGTCTTATAAGATCTGTTTCTTCAAATAATTTGAGGATATTGGTATATGCATTTGTCCACTGCGCAGGTCTCCAGTACTGAGGGATAATATTAAAAATTTGTTCTTTCTGGGTGTAGAATTCATAATATTCTGTACTTCCATGATTAAATTTTTTATATTTAACACCCATATGTGCAACGGTTTTATTTATTCCAATAATTTGGCCACCAATAGCTCGCCCAAAATTAAAATCTCTGGTGGCAGGTACAAAATGCAACTCAAACCCTGGGAAGTACTTTTTTATATTTTGAACTTTATTTTCTGTTATATGTGTTTCTGTTAGTGCAATGACATCGTGTTTGCAAACATAGTTGAAAAAAGATGGATACATGTACTTATTTTCTATTCCGTTTACATTATATGCTATTATTGAAAGTTTTTGTGATGATATATTATTTACTTTCATTAGTTTTTTGAATTCAATTCGGTTAGCAGAGTTTCATAGTCAGTATCAAACTGTTCCATGCAATCTCCATATAGCTTTAAAAGTTCATGTTTTGCATCGTTTTTTCCGGCCATTAATTTATGTTCTCTATCCCAATGAAACCAGGTATCTTTAATTTTAAGTTTGTTCTCCTGCACAATGATTCGATGCTGTTTGCTAATTGCCATTATTTTATATTTTAGAAGTAGTGAAGCTTTCTTAATTTGTCGCTTTGTTGGTATAAGATCGCGTTCTATGTATATGTTCGAGCCAATCAATTTTCTGACGTTTCGGAACACATCATCTACCCCCTGGTGGCTGTTGAACTCAACTACCACGTTCATTTTCCCATTTCTTTCAAATATTTTGCGAGCATATTTTATCACAGGGCTAATTTGCAACTTATTTGTGAATAAATTATTAATTTCCGCTGCCGGTTCGTTGGACGCATTTAAACCCCTAATTAAAACTTTGTTGCTTCTTATTTGCTCTTGCATCCAAATCATGTCTTTTTTGGTTTCTTCACATTCTCGTTTTACTTTAATTAACTCAGTTTTTAACTGCTGGTTTTCCAATCTTAAGTGATTTAATTCTGAATTTATTGCTCCTATTTCCATTTTGACCTCCGCTATGTCTGCTTTTGTCGACAGTGTTTTTAGCTTCTCATCCAAATTTGAATTTATTGTATTAGTTATTACTTTTATAAGTTCTAATTGAGAAAGACCACTTGAAGCTACAGGTGTATCGCTCAAATTTCCTGGTGATACTTCCAATCGGTTGCGTTTCGACGACTGACCTGTAATTGTTTGCTGGGTAGCAGCAGGTGTACTATCTCCTCTACTTTCGAATATAGCCATTTACAGCGATATATTGTCTTTGAAAGAATAAGGTGTAAAAGTGGTCGTATATGCTGATGACGTGGCAACTGCGGTTAGGGGAAAGTTTCCCAGCACTCTAAGACTGAAGTAGTGTTTTTCAGCAGGAGATACAAGTTGCCTGAAAGCTTTAGACCTATAATTTTGGTAGACCCACATTGGCCCACCCTAATACACATACTTCCCACACAATTTTTTTAACCACACTGAAAACAAAGTTGGCCAAAAATTTTAGTTTTCCTAATTCTTAGGTTTTTAGCAATGAAAACGAGCCAAAGAACCAAAACTTTAAAATAAAGATGTGTCTTGCAAATGACATACAACTAGGCTAGACCTAGACCAATGTTAACCCAGAGAAGACTGATATCTGCCTGTTCACGAGGAAGTATGGTCTAATTTTAACGCATCCCGTTCTCTCAATAGAACAATTTCGATATATGTCAAGGTCAAATACTTAGGTGTGATCTTGGACAGGAAACTGATTTGGAAGTGTCACATTAAGGAGCGTACCGAAAAAGCTCACAGATGCTGGGTACTGTGTAGACAGACAGTAGGCTCGAAATGGGCCCTGAACCCGAAGACAATCCACTGGCTCTACAGGAGCGTGATTAGACCAATATTTACTTACGCCTCAGTAGTTTGGTGGACTGCTCTGGAGAAAAAGTGTAAAAAAGGACCACACAGCAGGTTCAGAGAATTTATTGTCTTGGCATAGGCGGTCCGTGCCCACCAGGGCACTGGAGATTATTCTAGATATCCGACCCATAGACATACAGGTTAAGTGCGAGGCAGCCACTGTGACTATGAGAAGTAAGGCGATGGGAGAATGGATAGAGGATAAGGATAAATAAACCGATAGGAAACCTGTAAGGAAGGGAGGAGGTGTCCCATCGGATACCTGAGAAGACACTTGTGGTATAGTGCGAGGCACAGCTGCCAGCGGCACAGTCTTGGATTAACGGAACCCTGGTATTGCCATCTGGAAGATCATGATACACAGGTGGATCAAAGCAAGAGCAAGAGGACAGAGTGGACCTGGGGGTCTACCTTGACAACCCAGGGACTAAGACCTGTTTTAGACTGCCTGACCATAATTTGTGGTGTTGTCGCAAGGACGTCGAGTGTTAATATTTTTACGGATAGTAAACTGGCCATCAGGGTAATAACAATTGGCCATCCTATCCAATATCACTACTAAGTATTTGACCTTGTCAGATATCGAAATTGTTCCATTGGGGAAATTGGTCTACCTTCGTCTTCCCCTTGAACAGGCAGATTTCTATCTTCTATGGGTTAACATCGAGACCACTAAGTCTAACCCAGTCATGTGCCATCTGCAAGACCCTTTCGGCCCATCTGCATAGCTGGTTCGTATCCTTACCCCTTTGGAGTATTACAATATCGTCTGGTGGTCACCCATAGGAGTGGCGATATAATGCCCAACTGTGGCTTGCCTTGCAACACTTTCTCCCAACTGTTCCTTAGCATATGCTTTACCCAGTCTCTAAGGACCGGGTCCACCAGATACTGGTCTAAGGATTGGATCAGTGTGTCGTTGCGCACATTGTTAAAAGCCCCCTCGATGTCAATGCAAACCGCCAATGTTTACGTCTTAGCATCGAAGAATTCTTCTATTTTATGCACAACCAGGTTCTGGGCAGTCTCCACCGACCTTCCCTTGACATTGGCAAGATATTTGTATTTGAGCAGTTCGCTGGATGTCCTACTCTTTATCATGGTGCCCACAATATGATCCATGGTTTTGTGTATTTAGAAAGGACGTAAGACATATAGGTCTTTAGCCCTTTGGTGTCACATAACTTGCCCTGCTGGGCTTGGGAACAAATACCACCCTTGCCTTCTGCCAGGCTTTCGGAGTATATGCAAGTCCAAGGCACGCTGTGAAAATATTAGCCATGTGTGGCGCGAGATAGTCCGCGCGTTTTGCCGCTCTGGTAATTTATTGTATTCCTTGAGCCGTGTATAATACACATTCCAATATACTACAGGTAAAAACGTGCTCTGTTAAAAAGTCTGCGGATCTCTTCCCCAATATTGCGAATCTTCCCGGTCATTCAGGGTTTTTCCCTCCCAATCCTGAACCTCATCGATTTCCTCAATAAGACGATTTCGATATCTGACAAGGTAAATACTTAGGTGTGATTTTGAACAGGAAACTGAATTGGAAGTGTGACATTCAGGAGCGTATTGAGAAGGCTCACAGATGTTGGGCACTATGTAGACGGGCCGTGGGCTCGAAATGGGGCCTGAATCCTAGGATAGTTCACTGGCTCTACAGGAACGTGATTAGACCAATACTTACTTACGCCTCAGTAGTTTGGTGGACTGCTATGGAGAAAAAGTGCAACATAATGACCATACAACAGGTTCAGAGAACATGTTGTCTTGGCATAGGCGGAGCGATGGGGATCACGCCCACTAGGGCACTGGAGACTATTCTAGATATCACACCCATTGACATACAGATTAAGTGTGAGGCAGCCACTGCGGCTAAGGCGATGGGAGAATGGATTGGGGATGGGAGCAGCTCATACCATCGCGGTATAATCGAGGCGACGATAGGAAACCTGGAAGGAAGGGTTGAGGTTTCCGATCGGATACCTGTGTTGAACCTTACATGGATGGATCAAAGCTAGAGGATAGAGTGGGCCTGGGGGTTTACATTGAGAACCCAGGGACTAAGATCTGTTTTAGACTGCCTGACCATAATACGGTCCTGCAGATGGAGATCCGGGCGATCACGGAATGCGTGAAGTGGTGTGGTGCCAACGCGAAGACGATGAGTTTGAACATCTTTACCGACAGTTAAATTGTTATAAGGGCAATAACAACAAGGACAGTAAGGTCACGAATAGTCTTGCAGTGTAAGAAGGAGATTAACGCCTTCTCTGAGGATGGCAAAATCCCCATCGTTTGGGTGCCGGGCCATAACGGAAGAGCAGACGATTTCGCGGCGAAGGCCAGAGGACTGCCGTCAATAAACTTGGTTAACCCGAAGCCTTTCGGGTCGACGCAGTCCGAGTTAAGGGAGTTGGTGACAAATGCGCATGCAACATTGTGGAACAGCGAAACGGTCGGTAGGACGGCGAAAATCCTATGGGTGGATTCAGATCGTGAGAAGACGAGGCTATTACTGAAAGGAAGCAAGAAGGAGGTCAGTATAGCTATTGGTATCATGACGGGACATATAGGACTACGAGCTCACTTATGTAAAATCGGTGCGGCAAGTGATAGCATGTGTAGGGCATGCGGGGAAGATGATGAGACGTTGGAGCATTTCCTTTGGCTTTTGCGTCCAACAGATACCGGTACTTAGGTGGAGACACAATATCAGACATGAACCAACTTGGGGGAGTGGCATTGAAAACAATTAAGGATTTTGTAAGTAGCACGGAATTCCTAACTTAAAATTTTCGTTTTAGAGGTTACTTTATATTGTAGTTTTTAGAGCGCACAACAAGCCGATTACTGGCTTAGGAGTATGTCCACAGTGGCATGGGGCGGATTAATATCTGCACCCTCTTTTCAACCTAACCTAACCTAGTAGAGTCTGCATGTTAAATTTCAGAGCCCTAGTTCAGTCCGTAAAGAAAGTATGAAATGGTGCTAAATACAGTACTAAATGTACGTTTCTTCCGTTTTCATCACTATTTTTATCATATTTTTTCTATATACTCCCTTTATTTCGCAACAACAATCATTTAAGTCAAATTTTGAAGTTCTAGCTTTACCCGATCGCCCTGTGCAAAGTTCACCTATTTTGTACCTTTTTTAGTACCTTTTTTTTCTAATTGTCGAAAAACCCTTTTGGAATCCTAATTTAGGTTACCATAGTGTACATAAATTCCAAAATTTAAAGCTCTACCTCAATTAACAAATACGATACCAAAAAGTACCAATTGCTGTACTAAACGTCCCATTTTTCCCACTTCCGGTAAATATTTTGGTACCAAATCTTATTTTTTCGAGACGCTCTTAACTTGAGCCCAAAATCATAATTCTTGTGACATCTCTCCGCGCCGGTTAAAAAGTCATAATTTCGTACTTTTTAGTACCTAAACGTACGAATATCACAAAACCCAGTCTTATCGCGCGCCTACGACCCAAGACCCACATTCGTTCCAAATTTCATGAGTCTAGCTTTAGCAGTTTGGACTGTCAATCATTCAGTCAGCCAATCACGAGTATCTTTTATATAAATACAAATGCAAATTTTGCCCATGTACATTCCACTAAGGAACAAGGGCAAACTTCTTACATATCAATGAGTGCAGGCCGATTCAAATTTAAGCTCAATGATCCTTTTATCCTTTTTATAGCCGAGTCTGAACGATGTGCTGCAGTGCAAGATCTCTTTGGAGAGAAGTTTTACATGGCACAGTACCTCGCAAATGTTACCAGCATTACGAGGGGAAAACCACCACTGAAAATTTTTTCTGATGGTTGGTCTCGCCAGGATTCGAACCCAGGCGTTTAGCGTCATAGGCAGACATGCTAACCTCTGCGCTACGGTGGCCTCCAAAATTCATCGAAATCGGACAACGGAATCGAGGAATCGAAAAAAAGTTAGGAAAATGTGTTTAGGACAGATAAGCATAAGATAAAAGTTTATGAAAATTTTTAATTTTAGTTTTAAAAAATTATCTCGAGGTTAGTTTGTATTTAGAAAGTTTTTCGCTGAAAGTAAGTCCTTAAAAAAATTTCATTCAAATGTAGTCTGTAGAAAAAATTTAATATTTTTTATAAATAATTTTTTATAAAAATTCAGTCTTTAGAAAAAATTTTATAGAAATTTTGTCTTAAAAAATAATTTCGAGAGGGGTACCGGCCCGTGATGACGTTTTGTCATAAGAGAATATTACGCTGAAATTTTATTTCTAGATAAATATCATTAAATTTTTTTAGAAAAAAATTAAGTTTTTACTAAGAATTTCATTACAATTCTGTCCTTAAGAAAAAAATTTAAGGCGACCATGGCCTCAGCAAAATGTTGTCTTTGTAGAATATTATAAATATGAAATTTTGTCGTTATAAAATTTTTCAATGAAACTTTTGTTTAGAATAAATTAAGTTTAAATTTTTTCTTTAGAAAAAAAATTTCTTTAGACAAAAAAAAGATCGTTTCAGATTTGGATATAGCTGCCACAGGGACGTAGCCGGAATTTTATTTGGGAGCGGGGGCCCACCCCACATTTTTTCAGAATCCAAAATTGCCAAAATTCATCTGTTACTGTGAAATTAGTAAAGATACCTTAAACTTTTTTTTGGAAAATTGTGGTCGCTACTGGGTGCAGGAGTTAGCCCATCGGCGGTGCTACTTGGTTAAAGTCAGAGCTGAATTTTGTACTGCTTCTCAACAGACTATTTATAGGCCGACCCTAATCTTTCAAAGCCTTCAAAATGTGGTTGTCTTTGCGATTTTGTTATATTTATAGTGATCAAATCAGCTTCAGTATTTTGATGAAACTTTTTCTTTTGCGCTCATTTTAATTTGCTTTTATGATTTTAACTGGTAATTGATTGTACCGGTCAATTGGTTTTAAATTACTTTTATTTCCATAAAATTTTATGCAAGCAAATTGAAAACTTATACAACTATAAATGCTACATATATCAAAAAAATTTATTTTGACCAAATTTTGCGAGTAGCCATCAAAGTTTTGCTTAAATGATGCCGGTAAAAATTGCATACAACTATATGGCAGTAATGTGCATCAAGCCTGTATAAGTCCTACAGAGAGATAAACAAGTAAAAAGGCGTTAAGTTCGGCCCGGCCGAACTTTGGATACCCACCACCTCGGGTATATATGTAAACCACCTTTCATCAAAATCCGGTGAAAACTGCATACCTTATGTCCCATAGCAGTTATATCGAAACATGTTCCGATTTTGACCAAATACTAATAAGCACAAGTCATTGTTCAATTGTGTATAACAAAATATTGGTCTTTTTAGTGGCTATATCTAAAAATAAACCGATCTGGACCATACACGACACCTTTATGGGTGCCAAGACTTTTAATCGATATATGGCAGCTATATCCAAATCTGGACCGATTTGGGCCAAGTTGCAAAAAAAAAATGTCGAAGACCCTGACACAACGCACTGTCCCAAATTTCGGCAAAATCGGACAATAAATGCGCCTTTTATGAACCCAAAACCTTAAATAGAGAGATCTTAAACCTTAAATAGAGAGAGATTTGATTTTAGCTGCCATATAGACCGGCAGCTAAAATCAAATCTGGACCGGTCTGGGCCAAATTGAAGAAGAACATCGAAGAGCCTAACACAACGCACTGTCCTAAATTTCGGCAAAATCGGACAATAAATGCGTCTTTTATCGCTCCAAAACCTAAAACAGAGAGATCGGTCTATATGGCAGCTATATCTAAATATAGACCGATCTGTGCCATATTTCAGAAGTATGTCAATGGTCTTAACTTAATTCGCCGCTCCAAAATTCGGCGAAATCGGACAATAAATGCGCCTTTTAAGGACCCTAAACCTTAAATCGAGAAGTCGGTCTATATGGCAGCCATATTCAAATCTGGACCGATTTGAGCCAAATTAAAGAAGAACATCGAAAAGCCTAACACGACGCACTGTCCCAAAGTTCGGTGAAATCGGACAATAAATGTGCCTTTTATGGCCCCATAACCTAAAACCGAGAGATCGGTCTATATGACAACTATATCCAAATCTGAGCCGAACAGGACCAAATTGAATAAAGATGTCTGAGGGCCTAAGGCAACTCACTGTACCAAATTTCAACAAAATCGGATAATAAATATGGCTTTTAAGGGCCTAAGACCCTAAATCGGAGGATCTGTCTATATGGCAGCTATATCCAAATCTGGACCGATCTGGGTCAAATCGACGAAGAATGTCGAAGGGCCTAACACATCTAACTGTCCCAAATTTCAGCAAAATCGGATAATAAATGTGGCTTTTATGGGTCCAAAGACCCTAAATCGGAGGATCGGTATATATGGCAGCTATATCTAAATCTGAACCGATCCGAGCCAAATTGACGAAGGATGTCGAAGGACAGAACACAACTCACTGTCTTAAATTTCAGCAAAATCGGATAATAAATGTGGTTTTTATGGGCCTAAGACCCTAAATCGGCAGATCGGTCTATATGGGGGCTATACCAAGATATAGTCCGATATAGCCCATCTTCGAACTTAACCTGCTTATGGACAAAAAAAGAATCTGTGCAAAATTTCAATTTAATTCGGCCTTTAAAGATAATGTCATTAACCCATTAAATACGAATGGGTAGAAAAATACCCAACAATCGAGCTGTCTTAAAAAAATTCAAGCTCAAGCTAGGAAAGAGGTAATCTAATGAAATTTGGATAAGGGTAAAGTACACGACTACAATTAGTTAAAAACAGGTTTTCCCGTGATATAAGGTCTTTTTTTGGGGGAAATTGATCTGTCGAAAGTCTGCAATTTTTTACATGCAAAAATATTCAACAAAATTTGTTCTCAAAATTCTTAGTCACACTTCTATCTCGAATCCATGTTGTTGTCTTGTTGCATTTGATGGTTTCCAACTTATATTAAAAATCAATTTGTGTTTGTTTGTATGTTTGTGTGTTCCTTATAGAACACACCTTATAGAACACACCGGACCCTCCCCCTTACCCTAATTTTCAGAATCTCGGAGATGGGTGGTGCGATTTAAGTGAAATTTGCTCTCATATAGTACCCTGAAAATAAAAATTTGGTATCCAAATGGGCACCTAGGGCAGCCCCCCTAGGTGCCCCACCCTAAAACCTACCAAACATATATTTAGATCAATCACGACAATATGGGACTCAAATGAAAGGAATTTAGTATAATAAAACGTATCTGATATCCATTTGTCGAACCAAGTGTTAGGGAGACCACCCCAATCCCCAAGCACCCCTAAATCGGCAAAATAATAATGAAAGGTCTTTGGGAGTAAAACACAAATCTGACATCAATATTCGGGAAAAGTGTCTATGGGGCCACCCCACCCCCACAACACCACTCAACCCCCAAAACACCCCTAAATCGGACATATTTACTGATAATGGCAATATGGGACTCAAATGAAAAGTATTTGCGAGTAGAATACAATTCTGATATCCAAATATGGGACCACGTTTCTGGGGGGTGGACCCCTTCCCAAAACACGCCCCAAACAGGACATATTTACTGATCATGGGAATATGGGGCTAAAATAAAAGGTTTTGTAGTGTAGAATTAGAATCTGATATCCAAATATGGGACCAAGTGTTTGGGGGCCCGCCTCTCCCCAAAAACATCCCCCAAAGGGGACAAATTTACGACCATAGCCATATAGGGCTCAAATGAAAGGTCTTTGGGAGTAAAGCACGAATCTGATATCAATATTTGGGATAAGTGTCTATGGGGCCACCCCACCCCCACAACACCACCCAAATAGTAAGTATTTGCTGACTTTTTCAATATGAGGCTCAAATAAGAGGGTTTTTAGAGTGGAACACAAATCTGATATATATTTTCAAGGCCAACTCACTGAGTGGCCGCCCATCCCCCAAAAAACCTCCCAAGCCGGTCACATTTGCCGAGTATGGAAATATGGGGCTCAAATTAAAGATATTTGGGAGTATACCACATATCTTATATCAACATTAGAGACCAACTGTCTAGGGGACGTCCCACCACCATAACAACCCCCAAATAGGACGTATTTGCTCATCACGACAATTTGGGTCGTAAAGAGAGTAGAACTAAATATTTTTAGTTCTTAGGGCCAATACCTCAAACCGGACATATTTGCTGACTTTTGCAATAAGGAGTTTAAATGAGATTTGAAAACGAATTTGATATCCAATTTTGAGGCCAATGGCAATAAATGACATATAGATATATGAGAATAGAGCACGTTGCTGATATATTTTCCGGGCTTAGTGTTTGGGTGACCACCCTAATCCCCAAAACTCCCCTAAATCGGCCATATATACCGACCATGTCAATGTGGAGCCTAAATGAAAGGTATTGGGGGGGTAGACCAAGAATTGATACCCACATTCGGGACCAATTTTCTGGGGATCAACTCCTTTCCCAAAATACCCCACAAGCAGCAATTTTTTAGTGACCATCGCAAAATGGGGCTCAAATAAAGGTATTTGGGAGTAGAATACGAATTTGATATCCAAATTTAAGACCATGTATTTAGGGAATCACCCCTTCCCCAAAACACCCCGCAAAGGGGTGTGGTATTTAAGATTAGAAAACGAATTTGATAACCTATTTTGGGCCATGTGTTTGGGGACGCCGCATCGTGTAAACTCCCCTAAACCAATGGCAATATGGGGTTTAAATAAATGGTTTTTGAAAGAAGAGCACGATGCTGATATTTTTTCAGGGCCAAGTGCCTGGGGGTCCACCTCACCCCTGAAAACACTCCTAAATTAGATATCATGAGAGTAGCGGGCTGAAATAAAGTATTTTAAGAATGGAGTACACCTTACATCCAAACTTAAATTCGTAGACCAATAAAGATCATATGGGATTCAGATAAAGGCACTTATATTGTTAAACTGTTAGTCAAGCGATATACTATTTTCGTAGCATGGCATTTCACTAAAAGCTCTTTAATTGTCGAAAATAAATATTCAAAGGAAACATCTAAAGTAAAAGAAGGCGCAGCGAAGCGGGCCCGGGTCAGCTAGTATTAAATAAACTAATATATTGCGATAAGCCAGCAGGTGCTATTTTATGTCAATGTAAGTAGATCCACATTTCTTCGCCAAATAGTTATTAAATATTAAAAAAAATATTTTTGTTTTTTTGTTGCAAATACATTGTAGTTGAGGAAATAAAAAGATTTTTTATTTTTTCAATTTTTTTTACAAATTATTTCTTTAAAAAAAATTGTTATTACAAAAACCTTAAAAATGACTGCGACAAAATAAATTATGAAAATATAAAATTTCATCCAAATTGGACAAGGGAATCGAGGGTCAAGCGCTTTTTTTCCTTAAAAATATTTATTGAAAATTGTCTACAGAAAAAATTTTACGAAAATGTTTTAGTTTGAAAAGATGTTAAAGAAATTTATCGAAATCTTTCTTTTAGAAAAAATAATTTTGAGAATGCTTCTATGGGGGCATAAACTATACATTTTTCACCGGATTATGAGGAAAGGTGACTTACATATATACCCGAGGTGGTGGGTATTCAAATTCGGCCCTGCCGAACTTAACCCCTTTTTACTTGATAATATTTAATATTTTGATTTCTATTGGAATAAAGTGCTCATGTGTTAACAGATTCTCTCGAAATTTGGCAAATTACTGTGTCCGAATTCAAAATGATGTATTCGAAAAGGCTTTTGTTCTATCTGGATAAGAGACTTTCTATGCAAGGAATTAGGATTTGGTCAACTGTTGTAAAGGGAAACCGATACAAAAAATAATTCCCTCATTTGCGACAGAACAATTAGAACCGTACCTGCGAGCGGAGTGAAATGTTGTCAGCCGTGTTGCAAAACAAGCAATGCGTGAGTTCGATGTGAAGCACGTATGCGAGGCTTTCCAATAGATTTCCTACCAAAGCGACTGACAGATTGGCAAACACATGCTCGAGTTTGTATGAATGAGCATTTTGTTGAAATTTATCAACAAAATGCAGTCATTGAAATCCAATTATGAGCCATGGTTTAGATATTTCAGCCGCCAGTTGTTTTTGACATCTCCAATAGGCCAGCTGCAGCATATCAGCCAACGCATCGAGTATAAGGACGAGCATGTGCACCCAGCCCCTGCACGGTCGGCTCATTTTGCAATTGGACAAGCGAAATGGATTTCCCTACTTTCTATTCAAGCCGGCTTGTAATGAATGTAAAGCGTTTGCGGAATTTCCTCGCACTGGGTTTGACGAGTCGGTCGCACCAATTTCAATCAACAATATATTCTGGCGAAATGTGTTCATTATCGGCATTGGTAATCGGATTATCGAACCAACAATGCACCATGCAAACCGCCAGTGTCACTCCGTAGGAAACACATTGACAGTAATTCGAATTTTTGTTAGATTTTATTAAACGAAAATGAAAAGCGGCAGGTCAATTTGCGATTGTGGTGTGGCATTCTTTCCATGTCACTGCCATTGGGGTGGATAAATGTTGATGGTGCGACCTACCAAACCAAAGACTGGGACAATTCGGTTGCAAGGTTTTAACCATTTACATGTTTTAAAATGCGAGCGCCAATGTGAAAATCTAATCACTCGAACTGATCAAATTTCCATTTGAAATTATGAGTGACGAGTGAGGGTTAGCAGTCAGGTCCTCCATTTAGAGAGATGCAAGTACTCAAACACCCTTGTTTAGTTCCGGTATTTTCCCTTTTTCTTGGCAATAGTAGAAGGAGATGGATAAGGACCATCTCACCACCATTACAACCACAGCAATGAGTCTTTGTTACATGAGCAATCAGACCACAGCAAAAGTTAAATGGAAAACAAAACGGAAATGACAGAAATCTCATGTTAACATTTTAAGGTGGCCAGTGCTGCAATTCTGTAACTTATGTTTAGTTAAATTTGTCGACAAAAAAATCGTTTGCACTAACGATTAACAGAAATCGTTATCTTTTTTTTGTCTCTTGGGCGTACCCTGATGCGGTCATAACGCCCAATATTGCTTTGGGCATTATAGAACCCTCTTTGACTGTTTTGTTTATAAAATAACAAAACAACTTTCTAATATTTTTATACAAGTTCGGCACTACGAAATAACCTCCAAAGCAAACACAAATAAACAACCCTCAACCCTTTCAGCGGTGCTTTGCCCACTTTAATGCTGACAACATTTGTGAGTTACTGTGCCATGTAAAAACTTCACTCCAAAGAGGTGTCGCACTGCGGCACGCCGTTCGGACTCGGCTATAAAAGTGCCGAGGCCTCTGTTCCTTAGTGGAATGTTCATGGGCAAAATTAGCAATTTGCAATCTTTTGGAGCTACGGAGAAAAGAACATTACAATACATACATATCAATTTGGTATGTGTCCTAGGTTGGGTCAATTATTTTGTCGACAAAGCGTTTACCCAAATCCTAAACTACGAAGAGTTCTAACCAAGTTTTCCCACAAAACCATGGGTCCAAAATTAAAATCGAGCTACCGGATTTTAAAGGCAAAGTTCGTTCGTCTATCCAAATGGCTGAAGCTAGGATCATTAGATTTAGCATGAGCGTTGTTGACGAAAATCACACCTTAAGTTCTATTTTGATGAAATTTAGGGAAATTGAGCAAAAAATTGGCCTGTAATTAGCCCAAGAACTTTTATCAGATAATAGGTATACATGCATATATACCCAAATATCGTCGGATCTAAACCATGCTTGTCAGAAATGTCGAGGGTCTTTACACAACTCATTTTGCCAAATTTCAAAGAAATGCGGCTTTTATGAGTCTAGGTAAGATTAGGTTGGCGAAGTATGATGCCAAGACCTTAGTCGTCTGGACATCCATGTAAGCTAGATTAGTGGTCATTATGATACCCCATTTAGGGCTCTAAGACCTACAATCGGGAGATTGGTCCATATCTAAATATATGTGTTACCTTCTATTTTTAAACCTATAACGTAGCTTCAACTGACAGACAAACGGCTGACTAGAGTGTTATTTGGAATTTTATGAGGATCCACAATACATACCTTATAGATTGGAAATGTATATACCGCCGTCTTTGATGGGTATAAATACACTGTGTCTGGTTTATAGGAAATTCATACTACAAAGGTTCAAAAATACTATAGGCCGTCCCATCGGCGATAAGTGAACTGAGAAACTGAAACTTTTTGTGGCTTTAATTTTAGAACCTATAAAAGGTGTACTTTTTGAAAATCATGCTATTGCATATGGTCACTCTGACATTGCAACCATTCTGAAGGGGAATAATAATCATTGTTTCAAATACAACATCGACAACTGCCGGAATAAAAACTCAAGTGTGAATAGTCAATAGAGGAACAATGAGCACATACAAACAATCAACACCGCCACCCGCAAAAACAGTTTGATTATCCCAAAAGCAGATGCAAGAGAGTTTCATCCCAGTCTAGGCTGGTACACCCACCCAAGTGTAGCATTCATTCGACTTTCCTGTATATTGGCAACATCTTAGCTCGAAGGGATGCTCGATTCAGTCACTTTAATTTCTATCACAGATTGTTTATGGGAATCGAAACAACTTCACCCTCAATTGTTTTCTCGAATAGAATATCCCATCCTCTTATTTCATTTAGCCAAACATCTCAATAATAATTTTACAAGCAATCGGATGAAGATAAGGATGCTATTGTTCTCGCTTCGACACTCTAGGATGCAGTTGTCCAATGTGTGTGTTTCTTTCTTAAAAATGTTCGTATGATATGGTTTTTGTACAAATGAATTTCACCCCCTGATAGATCGCCAATAATATAAATAAAAAAATTATTGCTACTGTATTTATTTTGTCTACACCTGCATTACAAATTCCTAATGATTCATTCGGGAATTGATAAAATGTTGGGTTTTTATGGGTTTTAACAGTATTTTTTTGTTTCCAAGAATATTCCTAAAAGAGTATGACATATGTAATCCGAGCCCCAACCATAATGAAATTTTTCTAAAGACAATATTTCAGCCTAACATTCTCTAATGTCAAAACTTCAGAATATATTGGGTTGCCCAAAAAGTAATTGCGGATTTTTTAAAAGAAAGTAAAAGCTTTTTTAATAAAACTTAGAATGAACTTTAATCAAATATACCTTTTTTACACTTTTTTTCTAAAGCAAGCTAAAAGTAACAGCTGATAACTGACAGAAGAAAGAATGCAATTACAGAGTCACAAGCTGTGAAAAAATTTGTTAACGCCGACTATATGAAAAATCCGCAATTACTTTTTGGGCAACCCAATATATATTCACTTGAAATTTTTTCACAGATACTAAAATTGTTGTAGTAACCGTTGAGTGGAGCGGACGTGTTTATACCCTACTAGTGGTGTAGGGTATAAACACGTCCGCTGCGGTACAGAAGGAAGAGAAATAGACCCATTGATAGACCGATCGTTTCCGAATCATATTCTGATTCGATTTGTCCGTCCATCTGTCTGCCTGTCAAATGTTAATTTGTGTATTAAGTACAGGTCGCAATTTGTGTACTAAGAACAGATCGAAATGTTCATCCGATAGCCTTCAAAATTTTGCACAAGCATTTCCTTGGGCCTAGTTTTGGATATAGCTCCCATATATATGTTCGTACGATTTGGACTAGCATTGCAATAATTTGGTAATTTGTTAACCAATTTACAGCAAAATGGGCACTAAGGATTCCATTATGTCTCCGTTCAGATTTAGATATAGCACCCATATATATTTTCCTCCGAGTTTGAATAATACTCAATAATTTAATAATTTGTTAACAGATCTTCACAAAATTTGGATCGAAAGTTTCTCTTATAACTCTTCTGATAACTGATGAATTTCATATTCATTTGTTCAGTTTTTGATATAGCTTCCATTTATATATTTTCGCTTTTAAGGCCTTTTCTAACCTTTTTATCAATCGATTTCTCAAAAAATTAAATTGAAGCTAATTTAAAATTCGACGACTTACCCTGCATATACAATATGACGTAGGGTATCAAAAGGCCGACTTCGCCCGACTTTAGCCCGTCCTTACTTGCTCCCTCACCTTAGTCAGGTGGGAACGTTAGTTCAAGCAGCTACTGACTCGCGTGGTATCCGATTAAGGACTCTGAGAAACAATCAGAAATCAGGTGACAAACCCCAAAAAGACTTAGCACAACACTGAGCCAAAACAGGAATGCCACCGAAACATTCGCACAACACGGTATACATACTGCTATTCGCAATAAATAGCAGCGACACCGTGTGAAAAAAAATTCAAACCATCAGAACTCCTACACTCATATCTACACTTCAGTTTTCAACAGTACAGCAGCCTTCAACTCACCAACCTTTTCGATGTAGTCTACTAACCACTCATCCTTCCTCCGTGCCATCGCTTTAACCATTCAACACCACGTACCGGTCCATCAACTACCTACCATCCATCCTGCCGTTTACCATCCCACTCCGACTATTAATCAGCACTTTTTTACCTACCACCGAACGATGGAGGAATATTCATTTTGTCATTCCGTTTGCAACACATCGAAATATCCATTTCCGACCCTATAAAGTATATATATTCTTGATCAGCGAAAAATCTAAGACGATCCAGCCATGTCCGTCCGTCTGTCCGCCTGTCTGTTGAAATCACGCTACAGTCACTAAAAATAGAGATATTGAGCTGAAACTTTGCACAGATTCTTTTTTGACTGTAAACAGATTAAATTCGAAGATGGTCTATATCGGACTATATCTCCATATAGCCCCCATATAGACCGATCCGCCGATTTAGGGCCTAAGGCCCGTAAAGGTCACATTTATTATCCAGTTTTGCTGAAAATTAAGACAGTGAGTTGTGTTAGGTCCTTCGACATCCTTCTTCAATTTGGCCCAGATCGGTCCAGATTTAAATATAGCTGCCATATAGACCGATCCGCCGATTTAGGATCTTAGGCCCAAACCGGTCCAGATTTGGATATCTTGATTTAAAGTATTGGCCCATAAAAGCCGCATTTATAATAAGATTTCACAGAAATTTGACACAGTGGCTTATGTTAGGCTTTTCGGCATCTGTGTCGTTTATGGTTCAGATCCGTTTTTTTTTAGATATAATTACTAAAAACACCAATATTTTGTTATACACAATTGAACAATGACTCGTAGTTATTAGTATTTGGTCCAAATCGGAGCATATTTCGATATAGCTGCAATGGGGCATGAGGTATGCATTTTTCACCGGATTTTGACGAAAGGTGGTTTATATATATACCCGAGGTGGTGGTTATCCAAAGTTCGCCCGAACTTAACGCCATTTTACCGTTCATCCAACATTTAAACAACACCGTCATTCCCAGCAGATCAATTGTTTAGGAAAATCCTTAAAAAACACGATACTAATCCTAAAAAAACAAGATACTTGGGTAGAATTAATCTTCCACTTCAGACCGTGGTGAAGAGTTATTATATACTTTTCAACTAATGGTCTCCTGTGAGGGCCTCCCAAGGCGACAGGTGCCAATGTATGTAATTTGTATCACCTGCTGAAAAGAACTACTTCTGTCTTGCACGGACTTACGCCTATACCACTTCGCTCTCAGAGTCTCTAGATATATATTTCTAAGAGTGATGGGAGACTTCCCCTAAACGCAATATCCACGTCATCAGCTAACGCGACTACTTTTACACCTTCCAGATACAATCATATATTGTTAATGGCTGTATTCCAAAGTAGAGGAGACCGTACACCAACTTGTGGTGACCCTCTGCTGATCCATTTTTTTTTTAGATCTATAGATCCCAAGCCGTAATACATGTTTTAGTAAGTAAGTTATTATATAAAAGTGTGAAGTTAAAGTTGTTTTGAACCAGGAAAGGTTGGGCTATAAACACAAAATTAAAATTAATATATCTCATGGAGTTTGACATACAAAGAAAGTTTAAAGCGAGAAGAAGCAGTTTCAGATGGTCTCACTTCTATAGCTTCATTTGTGCATACAAATTTGGCGACAAATTTAAAAAGCGTTAATCGGGCATTTCTAGCAAAGATAAAACAGAAAAGTAAAAAAATTTCATGAAATCGTTATAGAAATCGAGATATTTTGTTTTTAATGTTGGACATACGAACCACAGTTTGGACATTTTTGGAAGGAATTGTTTGAAAATTTTGATATTTTTGGAAAGGTAAGCAAGAGTACTATTCCACAATGTTATCATCTTTTCAGTAGCTGAAACACACCCACAAAATAGAGGCCTACACTTAAAATAGATTTCATAGAAAATTGGCATTAAATTAAAAAAAAAAATAACTTCATGTTATGAAATTTTTGTTTAGAATAAATTTTATTAAAATTGTTTCAGAAAAAATTTCATTGAAATTTTATTCGTTAGAAAAAATTAATTTAAAATTTTGTCTTAAAAAACATTGCATTGAAATTTTGTTTTTGGAAAATTCTTTTTATATTCTTGTCTCTCAGGACAAAAATATTTCTTTATTAGTGAAAATTTCGTCGGGCAAAGCCGACCTTTTGATATGCGACACCGCATTTGGTATGCAAAATTATTTGTCGAAATTAAAATTTTCTACATATTTCAGGAGTGATAGAGGAAATATTGGAGCTACATCCAGATCTAAACCGATTTCTTCCTATTTTAATAAGCTTTGCCTCTAGTCCAAAAAGATACCTGCTCTTAATTTGAAGACGATTGAAGGGATCATAATTGTGACCTGTGCTTTGTACACAAATTAACTCGAAATATTGACTTAGGACCCCATAAGGTTCAAATATTTTTGATCGTCTGGAAATTCTGATTCAACCGTCCGTCCGTCTGTCAAAATCAACATAGCGGTCGAACCTGCAGAGCTAGCTGCTTGAAATTTTGCACAGAAACTTAATATTGAAGTAGGTCATTGGGCCATATCGGTTCAGATTTGGATATAGCTCCCATATAAACAGATGTCCCGATTTGACTTCTTGAGCCCCTGAAAGCCATAATTTTCATCCGATTTGGCTGAAATTTTACGCATAGTATTCTGTTATGACTCCTAACATCTTAGCCAAGTACTGTCCAAATCGGCTAAGAACCTGATATAACTCCCATATTAACCGATCTCCCGATTTGACTCCTTGATTGGCTGTTCTGTTGTGACTCCCAACTGTGCATAGTACCGTTCAAATCGGTCAAGAACATGATTTACCTCCCATATAAACCGATCTCACGATTTGACCCTTACAAGTCGAGATTTTTATCCGATTTAGTTTAAATTTTGCACATAGTATTCTGTTATGACTTCCAAGACCGATGCCAAGTACGATTAGTTGTGCCCTTCAACTAAATATATTTTGTATAAAATTTTAGCAGAATCCATGGTGGTGGGTTCTCAAGATTCGGCCCTGCCGAACTTAGCATCCTTTTTTATATAGAAACCATCAAATGCAACAAGACTTTAAAAATGGTTTCCTGAAATTTTACTCCAAAGAATTTTTAGAAACATTTTTGTTTGATTTTTTGAGTTGTAACAAGTTGCCGAGACATTTTTCCCCCAAAACATAACCTTCTATGACGGGGAAAACATTTTTAGCTAGTTTCATTTGTCTACTTTACACCAACCCAAATTCGAGCTAGAATAGACAGGGGTCTTCTTAGGTTTTTTTCTACCAAATCGTCCTTAATGCGTTAAGTCAGATAGTCGAAATCACGACATCGTTCGAAAGAATGAGTCTATCCGCATGAAAGTTTTCATAGGTACTTCTTATTGATGTATGTTGGCCGTTGCAAAATTTACAAATTTGAATATAGTTCCCGTGTGTTTGTTCGTTCGATTTGGACTAATACTGCAATAATATCGTCATTTGTCAACCGATCCTCGCGAAATTTGGCACGAAGGTTCCTCTTTTGTCTCTTCTGATCACTAGTGAATTTCATAGAAATCCAGAATTAAGCATTTTTTCCCAACATAAACTTTTAATGAAATTTTTTCAAACACAAAATAGTAATGCATTTTTTTAACAAAATTTCAATAATTTCTTTTTTTGTAAAAAATTTAATGCAATTTTTTAAAGAAATTTTCAATGAAACCTTTCTTAAAGACAAATTTTTAATAAAAAATTTGCTAAACAGAAAATTTCAAGGACGTTTTTTAAAAAAATATTTCAAAATTGTATTGATATTTTTCTTACATTTTTCTAAAGACAAAATTTCTATGAGATTTTTCTAAAGACAAAATTTTAATGGCATGTATTAAAGACAAACTTTTAAAAGAAATTATTTTCATAACACAAAATTCTAATGCAATTTTATAAAATTTTTCCTTAAGACAAAAATTTCTTTTACCACAAAATTTTAATAAAACTTATTATACACTCCACCATAAGATGGTGGTATACTGATTTCGTCATTCTGCTTGTAGCTCCTCGATATATTCGTCTAAGACCCTATCTTATATATAAAAATCAATTTGTGTTTGTTTGTAGGTTTGTTTGTTTGTTTGTATGTTTGTGTGTTCCTTATAGACTCAGAAACGGCTGAACCGATTTCCTTGAAATTTCTCATAGATTGTGCATAATGACCCCGTGGTGAAAATAGGGTACTACATTTTTGAAATCTGATATCTGACCCTCCCCCTTACCCTAATTTTTAGAAACGCCAGATCTCGGAGATGGATTGTGCGATTAAGAGAAATTTTGTGTGCTCTCATATAGTACCCTAAAAATAAAAATTTGGTACCCAAATTTCGGATGGGGTACCTAGGGGGGCTGTCCCACCCTAAAACCTACCAAACATATATTTAGATCAACCACGACAATATTGGACTCAAATGAAAGGTAATATATATGGGACTCAAATGAAAGGTATTTGCTAGTAGAATACGAATCTGATATCCAAATGTGGGACCACGTTTCTGGGGGTCCACCCTTTCCACAAAACACCCCCCAAACAGGACTTATTTACTAACCATGGGAATATGGGACTTAAATAAAAGGTATTTGAATGTAAATAGAATACAAATCGGATATCCAAATATGGGACCAAGTGTTTGGGGTTCAAATTAAAGGTCTTTGGGAGTAAAGCAAGAATTTCATATCAATATTCGAGAAAAGTGTCTATGGGGCCACGCCACCCCCACAGCACCACCCAAATAGTAAGTATTTTCTGACTATTGCAATATGAGGCTCAAATAATAGGGTTTTTTAAAGTGGAACACGAATCCGATATATATTTTCAAGGCCAACCCACTGAGTGGCCGCCCTTCCCCCAAAAAACTCCCCAAGACGGCCATGTTTGCCGACTATGGAAATATGGGGTTCAAATTAAAGGTATTTGGGAGTAGGCCACGTATCTGATATCAACTTTAGGGCCAACTGTCTAGCGGACATCCCACCACCATAACAACCCCCAAATAGGACATATTTGCTCACCAAGATAATTTAGGTCTTAAAGAGAGTGGAATTAAATATTCATAGTTTTTAGGGCAATACGCCAAACCGGACATATTTGCTGACTTTTGGAATAAGGAGTTTAAATGAGATTGGAAAACGAATTTGACATCCAATTTTGAGGGCAATGACAATAAAGGGTTCAAATAAATGATATATAGACATATGAGAATAAGGCACGTTGCTGATATATTTTCCGGGCTTAGTGCTTGGGGGACCAACTCAATCCCCAAAACACCCCTAAATCGGGAGCTTAATTGAAAGCTATTGGGGGGTATCGATACCCATTTTCGGGACCAATTTTCTGGGGGTCTACTCCTTTTCCAAAATAACCCACAAAAACAACAATTTTTTAGTGACCATCGCAATATGGGGCTCAAATAAAGGTATTTTGGAGTGGAATACGAATTTGATATCCAAATGTAGGACCATGTATTTAGGGCATCACCACTTTCCCAAAACACCCCCAAAGGGAAAAAAAATTTTCGACCATGCCAATATGTGGCTCAAATGAAAGGTATTTGAGATTAGAAAACGAATTTGATAACCTATTTTGGGGCCATGAGTTTGGAGACGACTCATCCTGTAAACTCCTCTTAAGCCAATGCCAATATGGGGTTAAATAAAATGGTATTTGAGAGAAGAGCACGATGCTGATTATTTTTCAGGGCCAAGTATTTGGGGGACCACCTCTCCCCCGAAAACACCACTAAATCAGATATCTTGAGAATATCGGGCCGAAATGAAGTATTTTAAGAATGGAGTACACCTTAAATTCGTAGAATCAATAAATTCGTTGATCAATAAAGATCATATGCGATTCAGATAAAGGCACTTACATTGTTAAACTGTTAGTCAAGTTAGCATGGTATTTCATTAAAAGATCTTTAATTGCCGAAAATTAATATTCCAAGGAAACTTTTGTTCCATATAAAGTAAAAGAAGGCGCAGCGGAGCGGGTCCGGGTCAGCTAGTAATTTAAATAAAAAACATGCACACGTCGAGCTTCAATTTAAAAACAGCCAAATTGAATACAACGGTCTACAATAAAAATAACAACATTATATTTTTTTATTCTAAAAAAAATTTGTTGAATTTAATTTCTTTGATAAAACATTTTTTACTCCAACTCCGCAGCCCTGATTCAAACCCATTAACAAACTCTCAGAAGCTTTGGGGAGGAGAAAAAATTTAACTTCGGATGAGTTATTCCAAAATGTAGGAGAATTTTGGCTAAATATCTTCCAGATTCGCTAAAAAACTTAGTTTGCAAGCCTTCCCCCAAGTTGTAGAGCAGTACTTAGATGAAAGGATTTCGCAAATAGTTGTTAACATTTACGCAGCCCTAAGAATCTAAATTACAACCTGAAGAACTAATATAAGTTAAACAAACCATATACCATTTGACTTAATACATGAAAAATATAATTGTCTAAGCAAACTTTGGATTAAATATCCTTGCCTTTTTATATGACTCAGCAACTTTTTTGCCAATATTTTCTTATACACACATTTTCCTGTTCATGTCTTATGGGACTATTGAAAAATTATGATCTTTATACCCTCCACTATAGGATGGGGGTATACTAATTTCGTCATTCTGTTTGTAACTCCTCAAAATATTCGTCTCAGACCCCATAAAGTACGTATATTCTTGATCGTCATGAAATTTTATGTCGATCAAGACATCTCCGTCCGTCTGTCCGTCTGTCCGTCCGTCCGTCTGTCTGTCGAAAGCACGCTAACTTTCGGAGGAATAAAGCTAACCGCTTGAAAATTTGCACAAATACTTCTTATATGTGTAGGTCGGTTGGGATTGTAAATGGGCCATATCGGTCCATGTTTTGATATACATAGCTGCCATATAAACCGATCTTGGATCTTGACTTCTTGAGCCAATAGAGGGCGCAATTTTAGTCCGATTTGACTAAAATTTTGCACGTGGTGTTTTGATTTCACTTCCAACAATTGTGCTTAGTATGGTTCAAATCGGTCAATAACCTGATATAGCTGTCATATAAACCAATCTGGTGTCTTGACTTCTTGAGCCTCTAGAAGACGCAATTCTTAACCGATTTGGCTGACATTTTGCACGAGATGTTTTGCTATGATTTTCAATAACTGTGCCAAGTACGGCGCATAAGCTGATACAGCTGCCATGTAAACCGATCTGGGGTTTTGACTTCCTAAGCCTTTAGTGGACGCAAATCCTATCCGATTTGGCTGAAATATTGCTTGACGTGATTCGTTATGACTTTCAACAAGTGCGCAAAAGTATGGTTCAAATTGGTTCATAACCTGGTATAGCTGTCATATAATCCGATCTGGGATCTTGACTTCTTAAGCCTTTAGAGCCTTTTAATAACTGTGCAATTCAATGACCTCTACTATGGTCTCCAACATTAATTTCATTATGGTCCGAATCTAACCATAACTTGATATAGCTCCAATAGTATAGCAATTATTTTCTATTATTTTTTGGCTCAAGGGCGAACGCTATTGGTAAAATATGTATATATATGTTTTGTCCGATTTGTACTTAAATGGCCGTAGTAGCTACAATTTTCAATCGATCTGCACAAAATTTATCATGCCTTGTTTTGCTAGTGATCTTAAAATATCTGCAAGAATTCATCAAAATCGGTTCAATCTTAGATATAGCTCCCTTATATATGTATCGCCCGATTTCCACTTAAATGGCCGTTGCTACTACAATTTCAACCGATCTGCCCAAAATTTGGCACGGATTATTTTGTTACTGAACTTAATATCTCTGCAAAATATCATCAAAATCGGTTCAGATATGGATATAGTTTCCATATATATATATATATATATATATATATATATATATATATATATCAACGGGTTTTCACTTATGTTTTTGTATGTTTCTATGTTCGTATAGACTTGCAATATTGCACTTTATATTACATATCAGAAGGGGATTGTGTGAGAGATTGACCTGTCATTGAACAAACCATAGCAGTGTTTAGCGCGATCTGGTAATATGGGGTCTTGAATGGAAGGCAGAACGAATCTGACATAAAAATATGACGAAAGTGTTTTGGGGTCATTATTTTTCCTTAAACCATCTATCATAATAATGAGGCTTTTAAAAGTAAAGTACGAACCACACTTTAATATATGGATTTATCTTTCAGAGTTTTATCCCAAAAGGCACCAGCGGACAGGTAGCCTTTCTATGACAATCTGGTGCTCAAATTCAAGGCATTTGAGAATAGAGTAGGAATAAGACATCACAACGGCCTCAAAACAGGATCGAAAGGACATGTTGCCGATTTAAAAAAATCTGAGTTAAATGAAAGAGTGTTAGAAATGGAACACGATCGTAACATTCAAACATTTAACAATAGTGGCAATATGGTATCCAATATAGTATATATGGCAATAGAGTAAAAATTTGTACACATGTAAAAGCTCTAAAGAGTTAGTATAGTTAGCACTTAAAAAGGCTATATAAAGTCAAGTTTCTAGCGCTCGCCGCTCCTTAAATTCCCACCAAACGGACATATAGCCCTATCTTATATATAAAAATCAATTTGTGTTTGTTTGTAGGTTTGTTTGTTTGTTAGTTATTGTAGTTTGTTTGTTTGTGTGTTCCTTATAAACTCAGAAACGGCTGAACTGATGAACCGATTTTCTTGAAATTTTCACAGATGGTGCATAATGATCCCGTGGTGAAAATAGGGTACTACATTTTTTAATATCTGAAGGGGGCGGACCCTCCCCCTTACCCTAATTTTCAGAAACGCCAGATCTCGGAGATGGGTGGTGCGATTAAAGCGAAATTTTGCGTGCTCTCATATAGTACCCTAAATATAAAAATTTTGTATCCAAATTTCGGATGGGGTACCTAGGGGGGCCGCCCCACCCTAAAACCTAACAAACATATATTTATACTAATCACGACAATATTGGACTCAAATGAAAGGTATTTAGGATAAGAAAACGTATCTGATATCCAATTGTCGAACCAAGTGCTAGGGGGACCACCCCAACCCCCAAAAACACCCCTTAATAGGACATATTTACCGATTATGGCAATATGGGACTCAAATGAAAGGTATTTGCGAGTAGGATACGAATCTAATATCCAAATATGGGACCACGTTTCTGGGGTCCACCTCTTCCCCAAAACACCCCCCAAACAGGACTTATTTACTTACTATGGGAATATGGGGCGTAAATAAAAGGTATTTGAGTGTAGAATTAGAATCTAATATCCAAATACGGGACCAAGTGTTTGGGGGCCTGCCTCTCACCAAAAACATCCCCCAAAGGGGACAAAGTTACGACCATAGCCATATGGGGCTCAAATGAGAGGTATTTGGGTGTAAAGCACGAATTTGATATCAATATTCGGGAAAAGTGTCTAAGGGCCACCCCACCCCAAAACACCACCCAAATACAATAGTAAGTATTTGCTAACTATTGCAATGTGAGGCTCAAATAAGAGGGTTTTCAAAGTGGAACACGAATCCGATATATGTTTTCAAGGCCAACTTACTGAGTGGCCGCCCATCCCCCAAACTACCCCAAGACAGCCATGTTTGCCGACTATGGAAATATGGGGCTCAAATTAAAGTTATGTGGGAGAGGCCACGTATCTGATATCAACATTAGGGCCCAACTGTCTAGGGGACGTCCCACCACCATAACAACCCCCCAAATAGGCCGTATTTGCTCACCAAGACAATTTGGGTCTTAAAGAGAGTGGAACTAAATATTTATGGTTTTTAGGGCCAATACCCCAAACCGGACATATTTGCTGACTTTTGGCATAAGGAGTTTAAATGAGATTTGAAAGCGAATTTGATATCCAATTTTGAGGCCAATAGCAATATGGTGTTCAAAAAAATGATATATAGATATATGAGAATAGAGCACGTTGCTGATATATTTCCAATGGCTTAGTGTTTGGGCGACCACCCCAATCCCCAAAACACCCCTAAATCGGCCGTATATACCGACCATGTCAATGTGGAGCTTAAATGAAAGGTTTTTGGGGTAGATCAAGAAGTGATACCCATTTTCGGGACCAATTTTCTGGGGGTCAACCCCTTTCCTAAAATATGGGGTTAAAATAAATGATATATATGAGAATAGAGCACGTTGCTGATATATTTTCCGGGCTTTGTTGTTGGGGGACCACCCCAATCCCCAAAACACCACTAAATCGGCCATATTTACGTACCATGTCAATGTGGGGCTTAATTGAAAGGTATTGGGGGGTAGAGCAAGAATTGATACCCACTTTCGGGACCTATTTTCTGGGGGTCAACCCCTTTCCCAAAATACCCCACAAGCAGCAATTTTTAGTGACCATCGCAAAATGGGGCTCAAATAAAGGTATTTGGGAGTAGAATACGAATTTGATATCTAAATTTAGGACCATGTATTTAGGGCATCACCCCTTCCCCAAAACACCCCGCGAAGGGTAAAAAATTCGACCATGCCAATATGTGGTACTTAAGATTAGAAAACGAATTCGATAACCTATTTTGGGCCATGTATTTGGGGGACGCCTCAAGGGAGTGTAAACTCCCTTAAACCAATGGCAATATGGGGTTTAAATAATGATTTTTGAAAGAAGAGCACGATGCTGATATTTTTCAAGGCCACACCAACCGTTTCGTCTTTTGTTACAAAACTTTTCAACCATATTAGGTGTGATGGCTTCAAGGGCCGTGTGTTTGTATGTTGTATTTGAATCGTATTTATTGCGAAAACGCATCTATGATACAATTGCACATTAACCACTCTTGACAACCCTGTCTATTAGCTGTACTTTTTCCCAATGCATGTAGTTTTGTGTAATGACAGACATTCTTTCGGTGGCAAAATACACTTCTTCCGATTTTGATTTTGTGCACCTGTTGGAAGTTGTATGTTGTGTGTGTTGCTATCTTTGGCTTTCCTTTTTCATTTGCATCTCCGATCATTGAGCTCGTCTCGAAAGAGAAACAAACAAAAAAATTTTAAAAGAATGTGTGTTAATTAATAAAGTGGCATGATCATTTTCGAAAGTCTCGTAAAAATTCTCCTTTTTTCTCAACAGAAATATTTTATTAGACAGTATTATTATTTTGCGAGTGCACGCAGAAATTACAATAAGTTGGTTAAAGAACGTCAGAGCCTACAATATTTTATGCTCACTGAACAAAGCTTTTTTAAACCCTTAATAGGCTATTAAAGGTTTGTGGAGGCCACCGTAGCGCAGAGGTTAGCATGTCCGCCTATAACGCTGCACGCCTGGGTTCGAATCCTGGCGAGAACGTCATTAAAATACTGGCGACATTTGGATGGTACTGTACCATTTGGTATGGCAGCCATGTAAAAACTTCTCCACAAAGAAGTGTTGCACTGCGGCACGCCGTTCGGACTTTAGCTATAAAAAGGAGACCCTTATCATTGAGCTTAAACTTGAATCGGACAGTACACATTGATATGTGAGAAGTTTGTCCCTGTTTCTTCATGGAATGCTCATGGGGAAATTTACATTTTTGAGTACGGTTTTTGGTGCAAATGCCTATTAGTAGTTTATAAAGCCTCCATAACCTTTTGTGAATACGGCTGTATAATTATAATTATTTTGACGCCCATTGTATTTTATTTGTTGTTAATCTAATAGTTTAAGATGTAACAAATGGGACAACGAAGTCTGTATACACCCATTACATATTAGGTGGAGGGTAGGAAAACATAAAAGTGCTTTGTGTCCATTGCGACACTGCTGCAATACTGGCCTTTGTCGAAATTCCGCATGCTAGTTTTTTGGAGGAAGAATATAACGATAAACTTTTTTAAGCTCTTTAATATCCCCTCATAACATAATGTTCAAGGCCAAAAACCAAATGGAAACCTGATAAAAATAACAAGCGGGATTTTTCGAAACAACGACAAGTATGAGGTATTCGAAGTTACGTTTCCTGGTAAGATGAAAGCGATGTTCCCAATTTTTCCCATCCTTGGTAAGGGTGTTTTGGTGCTGGCTACCGCGTAATGATAGATTATGTGTATCCAATTCACTTTTCGTAAAGTTCATGATATCCATTTTTCATAGTTGGTTCTAAGCTATAGTGGAAACAAAGCGATGTCATCAATGTCATCGCCATTGTAATGTCTAAGCTGGGGTTCGTGTGCCTTTCTCCGATAGTTCGCCAACATTTATGGCAATGTTATCATAGCAAAGCCTCTATGCATAAACAAGGAAGTGAATAGATATGACCATGCAAGGACCATCATCTTGTAAGTTCCTTATCCTCAGTATGGCATATGGGGACGGCATACGAAGGGGTATCCATCTGTTTAAATATGTTACTGTTATATTTACAAGCGTGATATCAATTCAGGGGATGGAGGTTGCATCCCAACAATTGAAATGCGACAAGTGTATGGAGAATACCTCTACCCCCGCCCCCAACAATCGAGCAGCAAGCCCCAAGCACCTTTTCAAACATTGCTTACGCATACAATATCCATTACTCTGTGCCACCCATTGGTGTAAGATTAGCAACACCAACACTCCTTTTGACGTTATGTTGTAGAGGGTGCCAAAGTATTAACTTTTTCGTTCCCTGTAAAGGGGGGAACTACATTGTTTTCCGCACCCAACATCATTACACTGCTAGAGAACAAGGGCTGATGCATTGTTATGGCAGCGGCAATGGTAACAGGGAAAACCATTCATATCTCATGAGTCACTTGCCATTGGGGGACAGGACTGCAGCAAGCAAATAGTTTCAAGATATTCCTTTCATCTCAAAGTCATTAAATTTAAGATTAAAATGCATTTTCCTTAAGGCTGCAGGAACTAACATAAATGCCCAAAGGACGTGTGTGGGTGGTGGCACGGATGCTGTTGTGGTGGTGTGCCGGTGATGACGTGCATGATGGCTGTGTCCTTTACATCCATCCATGGCGATTCGAAACGGGAAGGCTTCTCAAGAAGCCCTTGTACCATTTTCTTGTGATTTCCCTGGCTACCACCGACTTTCCACATGTCTCACCCCCGCCATTTAAATCCACCCCATAAGATCTTTGGATGACTTGGATTGCTCTTTGAGAAAATGAATGTCCGCATCTATACAACTGGCCAAAACGACAGAGCCTAGGCCTAGGACTAGAGCAAGACCTAATGAGATTTATGAGTCAACATTAATTGTGTGTCCTAATCCCAGGCTTTCTATTGCATATTCTTAATATTCCTCCTTTAAATGCGCCGCATACGATTGCTGCCTTAATTATGGGCTTTTGATGACACGCCTATTCTAACCTCCCTGTCCCCCGTCCCCAACACACCAAGCTGTCTTGGCTGTTTCGCATTTAAGTGCAATCGTTAATTAATTGCGCAGAAAGGACTTTCTTCATATTTTTGCACAATTTATTAGACATAGTTGGCAATTTCGTATCAAGGGATCTTCGGGCATTAAATCCTTACTCACACATCCGCACAGACGAGCTAGCTACATTAACGCAATTTTACCTTAATGACAATAATGCCAAGCGATGGACAGACAGACAAAGAGAGACACATACATATCTACAAATGGATTTGTTTATTGTTATTTTTGCAATTAAGTAGCATAAATGTCATAGTGATTAATACGGAGTGAAGGGCGTAGTGTATACACATATGAATACAATTATCCCCATGCAAAAGTGTACACATACATACATACATGACAGGCACAAATACGTTCATGTCGGCTAAGTACAAAGTATTTCGTCGAGAGTTATTTTAGCTTGTAATTTATGTTAATAACCGACTTAATGTTATAAAACTTGGTTCATTGCCTTTCCTTAATTGTGGCCTATGAAATTGGACATTTGGCCAAATCGTTTTGTTCAAATGCACGAGAGGGCAATCTGCGCAGCAATTGTAAATGTCACTACTAAAATTTTCTAATTTAGATAAGAAACTTGGGCAATAAAATGTATCTTTAGTTCTTTAAATGTGATAAATGTAAACCTCATTTTGATGTCCATTGCATTCAGACAATTATATCGCTTGTCGCTCGTCGTCTAAATGGAGAACTAAGCTGTCAGAATCGGACAGATTTTGAAAATATAATATGCCTAATTAAGCCTTCCATACCACATAAATAACAAGTAAATAAAATAAATTTGGCCGAGCCTAAACTTTGAAACCATCACTGTGGATTAAAAAAAAAAAAACAAGTAAAATCTTACTTCCCTTATTCAAATCCAGCTTTTCCAACAATGCCAATAACAACAAACACACACAATTTTAAGACCAAACAAGTAAAAGAGTGCTAAGTTCGGCCGGGCCGAATCTTGGGAACGCACCACTATGGATTCTGCTAAAAATCTATACAAAATAAATTTAGCTGAAGGGCATAATTTTATTCTACATACCAAATTCCAGCAAAAATTGTAGCTTCTAGGAACCAAACAAGGATGATCGAGAGACCGGTTTACACGGGAGCAATATCAGGTTATGGACTGATTTGGACAGTACTTGGCACAGTTGTCGGAAGTCGTAGCAGAACACCGTATGCAAAATTTCAGCCAAATCAGACAAAAATTGCGGCTTGTAAGCACTTAAGAAGTAAAATCGGGAGATCGTTTTATATGGAAGCTATATCAAGTTATAAGGACCACGCCCTCGTGGGCACTGGAGACTATTCTAGATAGTATACTACGGAACCGTAGTATTGCCATCTGGAAGATCATGGATGGATCAAAGCTAGAGGACAGAGTGGGACAAAGAGCAGACGATTTAGCGGTGAAGGCCAGAGGACTGCCGTCAATAAACTTGGTTAACCTGAAGCCTTTCGACGCAGTCCGTGTTAAGAGAGTGGCCGACAAATGCGCATGCAACATTGTGGAACAGCGAAACGGTCGGTAGGACAGCGAAAATCCTATAGGTGGATCCAAATCGTGAGAAGACGAGGCTATTACTGAAAGGAAGCAAGAAGGAGGTCAGTATAGCTATTGGTATCATAACGGGACACATAGGACTACGAACGAACTTATTGAAAATCGGTGCGGCAAGTGATAGCATGTGTAGGGCATGCGGGGAAGATGATGAGACGTTGGAGCATTTCCTTTGTCATTGCCGGCTGTAGCGTCTAACAGATACCGGTACACAATACGAGACATGAACCAACTTAGGGAAGTGGTATTGAAAACAATAAAGGATTTTGCAAGTAGCACGGAATTCCTAACTTAAAATTTTCTTTTTAGAGATTACTTTATAGTTGTTAGAGCGCACAACAAGCCGATTACTGGCTTAGGTGTATATCCATAGTGGCATGGGGCGGATTAATATCCGCACCCTCTTTTCAACCTAACCTAACCTAAGGGCTCAAGAAGTCAAATCGGGATATCGGTTTATATGGGAGCCAGGGGGGGTCGGGCTCCAACTCACCCAAAATGATTTTCTATTGAAAAAAATTTTATTAAAATAATCAATCCAGCATCACCTTAAAGTTATTTTTCATAAGTACAATAAATTATTGAAAAAAATATTGCACTTTTTTTTCAATAGAAAAAATTTAATTAAAATAATCCAACTAAGATCACCTTAAAATTATTTTTCTTAAGTACAATAATTTACAACAATTTTTCCTAATGACAAAAATTGAATTTGAATTTATTTTTTAAAGACAACATTTCATTACAATCTTTCCTAAAGACAATTAATGATTTTCTTGAAGACTATATTTCAGTGAAAATGTTTCTTAAGACAAATTTTTGCCCAGCCTACTTCGAAATTATTTAATAAAGCGAACATTTAAAAAAAATTTGTGCCAGCTCAATTCGTTTTGAATTTATTTTCTAAAGACAAAATTTTATTACAATCTTTTCTAAAGACAAAATTTCAAAAATTTTTTTAAATACTATATTTTAATGAATTTTTTCAACTCTATATTACAGTGAAAATTTTTCTAAAGACTAGTTGGCAGCCTACTTCGAATTTATTTAATAAAGCGAACATTTAAAAAAAATTTTGTGCCAGCCCAATTCGTTTTGCGACACTATATTTTGATTAAACATTTTCAAAGTTTTTTTTTTAATTATGCTTTTCTGTCCCAAATAGAAACCAAATGAAAAATTACAAAATAAAATACAAAATCACATTTTTTATGTAAAATTTGGAAGACATTTTTTTCTAAAGGCAAAATTTCAATAACATCTCTTCAAACGAAAACATTTTTCTAAATTTTTTTTTTCTATAGACAATTTTTAATAAATA
This sequence comes from Stomoxys calcitrans, assembly GCF_963082655.1. NCBI lineage: Eukaryota > Metazoa > Arthropoda > Insecta > Diptera > Muscidae > Stomoxys > Stomoxys calcitrans. The sequence goes on along the minus strand of NC_081554.1, from coordinate 118,253,965 downwards.
TTTTCTAAGACCCTCGATTCCCTTGTTCAATTTGCATGAAATGTTATATATTCATAATTTAGAGCACTTATATTGAAGTAGAAAATTTTTTAAAACTTTTTTTTAACAACAATTAAAAAGACAACTTTAAAAAAATTGTTGAAAAAATTAAAAATCTTCTTTTTATTTCCTAAGATTATCTAGGATTTAATTTTTCTAACAATTGACTGCAATACTTAAAAACTAAATCAAACTAAAACCTATCGTGATTTTACAAATATCGATTTTATTGAACTAAATCGACACTTTTCAGGAATACATTGGGACTTTATTTATCAACACACATTTTCTTCAAAATGGGATAACATCAATATATAACTGTTGTATTCCTTTAAAATCAATAAAAATAAAATACTGCCAACCTCCTTGGCTCAATGAAATCATTAAAAACCTGATTGATAAAAGAAATGCTGCATATAAACATTGCAATCGTTTTAAAACTCCCTTCTTACATAGTCAATTCAAATCTTCCAGGAAGACTGCTTCAAAACAAATCAACACAGCAAAAGCGACCTATTTCAAAACAGATGTCAAACTGCTGTAGACACCAAATGCAAGTAGAGGGAAATTCGTAACATTGGAATCGGAGATAGAACTGAACATCTAAACAATTCGCATGTTGACTTGAATGAGCTTAACGAACGTTTCGTTAATATTGAACCTATGGAACCAATTTCGGACATATATGAACAGCTATGCACTCCAGCCATTGAGAATCCATTTACTTTTCGCTGTGTAAATAGGAATGAGGTTTTCGAAAGCATTCACAAAATTAAATCCAATGCTATGGGATTAGATGAAATTGATCCACGCTTTCTGAGGCTATTACTACCTGACTTAATACCCTACATAACTTACATTTTCAACTCTTTATTGACTAAATCGATTTTTCCTGTTGAGTGGAAAATCGCAGAGATTTCACCTATTCCTAAAGCAAATAGAGAGTACCGTCCCATAGCTAAACTACCTTTCTTGTCTAAAGCTTTAGAACGCATTAGGTCTGGTCAAATTAGTAATTTTCTAACTGAGAATGACTTTCTATCTGACAGACTATCTGGATACCGGAAGAAAATAAACTGCTGCACCGCTCTGTTAGATGTTAGTGAAAACCTTCGCCAAAACATGGATGACAAAATAGTGTTGTCCTTACTTCTATTGGACCACAGTAAAGCATTTGATACCGTTGATCATCATATTCTGATATTAAAACTGCAAAAACTGTTTAATTTTTCTCATACCGCTTGTAAACTTATGCTATCATATATGTCACAAAGAGAACAAGCGGTAGTAACTGAAAGTCCAGTATACTTGAACTATCCAAAGGCGTTCTACAAGGATCCATTCTTGGACTCCTACTGTTCTCCATTTACATAAATGATCTTCCGGATTTTCTAGCTAACTGTAAAACAGAAATGTATGCTGATGATCTGCAGCTATATATTGGTACAAAAATAAGCAATATTCAAAAATGTGTGTCTGATAAAAACTATGATTTGAATCAAGTTTATAAGTGGGCAAAAAATAATAAACCTTGCATAAACCCATTAAAGTCGAAACCACTCGTAATTCATTGACGTAAACTAATTATCCTGGATAAATTAATTGTACATCTTAATAACACCTCCATACCAAGAGTTGAAACTGCTTGTAACTTGGGTTTAACTTTTAACTGCAATTTAACCTGGACTAATCACATCAGCAAAACTCTTGGCAAAGTGTATGGAATGCTGCCTAATCTGTGGGCAGTCCGCCTCTCTACACCATATCAAATCAGCATGCTGCTTGCTAAATAATATCTGATTCCCACTCCCCTATATGGCTGTGAAGTTTTCTACAACTGTGATTTTGAAGATAATCGCAGTCTTACTGTTGCCTTCAATGACATTACCAGATGCATCTTTAAAAGAAAACGTCATGCGCTACAAGTTTTTAATGTAACTATCTAAATATTAGATGTCCAATTCTGCTTCACAAAATTATCTCAGAACCTGGTATCTCTTCGCTCATATAAAATTTGCACTATCTAATAGAGGACTGAAAATTATACCACCCACAATAAACTGCCTAAACTCAGAGAGACAATTCATCATTACTACAATACGTCTCTGGAATAACCTTCCTTCGAACATTCAACGCATAAGCAATTTTAAGACTTTCAGAAAAGAGCTTTTCTCATTTTTCCAATAATATTAATAATTAAAAATTTTTATTTTTATACCCACCACCGACGGATGGGGGTATATTCATTTTGTCATTCCGTTTGCAACACATCGAAATATCCATTTCCGACCCTATAAAGTATATATATTCTTGATCAGCGTAAAAATCTAAGACGATCTAGACATGTCCGTCCGTCTGTCCGTCTGTCTGTTGAAATCACGCTACAGTCTTCAAAAATAGAGATATCGAGCTGAAATTTTGCACAGATTCTTTTTTTGTCCATAAGCAGGTTAAGTTCGAAGATGGGCTATATCGGACTATATCTTGATATAGCCCCCATATAGACTGATCCGCCGATTTAGGGTCTTAGGCCAATAAAGGCCACATTTATTATCCGATTTTGCTGAAATTTAAGGGCAGTGAGTTGTGTTAGGCCCTTCGATATCCTTTGTCAATTTGGCCCAGATCGGTCCAAATTTGGATATAGCTGCCATATAGACCGATCCTCCAATTTAGGGTCTTAGGCCCATAAAAGCCACATTTATTATCCGATTTTGCTGAAATTCGGGACAGTGAGTTGTCTTAGGCCCTTTGAGATCTTCCGTCAATATGGTTCAGATAGGTCCAAATTTTGATATAGCTGCCATATAGACCGATCCTCCGATTTAGGGTCATAGGCCCATAAAAGCCACATTTATTATCCGATTTTGCTGAAATTAGGGACAGTGAGTTGTCTTAAGCTCTTCGACATCCTCCGTCAATTTGGCCTAGATCGATTTAGATTTGGATATAGCTGCCATATAGACCGATCCTCCGATTTAGGGTCATAGGCCCATAAAAGCTACATTTATTACCCGATTCTGCTGAAATTTGGGACAGTAATTTGTCTTAGGCTCTTCGACGTCCTCCGTCAATACCGCTCAGATCGGTTCAGATTTGGATATAGCTGCCATATAGACCGATCCTCCGATTTAGGGTCATAGACCCATAAAAGCTACATTTATTATCCGATTTTGCTGAAATTCGGGACAGTGAGTTGTGTTAGGCCCTTCGATATCCTCCGTCAATTTGACCCAGATCGGCTTAGATTTGGATATAGCTGCCATATAGACCGGTCCTCCGATTTAGGGTCATAGGCCCATAAAAACTACATTTATTACCCGATTTTGCTGAAATTTGGGACAGTGAGTTGTCTTAGGCCCTTCGACGTCCTCCGTCAATACCGGTTCAGATTTAGATATAGCTGCCATATAATTCGATCTCTCGATTTTAAGTCTTGGCCCCATAAAAGGCGCATTTTTAATCCGATTACACTGAAATTTGACACACTGACTTATGTTATGCTTTTCGACATCCGTGTGGTATATAGTTCAGGTCGGTTTATTTTTAGATATAACTACTAAAAAGACCAATATTTTGTTATATACAATACAATTGAAAAATAACTTTTACTTATTAGTATCTGGTCCAAATCGGAACATAGCTGCTATGGGGCATAAGGAGTGAATTTTGCACCGGATTTTGCGGAAAGGTGGTTCACATATATATCCGAGGTGATGGGTATCCAAAGTTCGGCCCGGCCAAACTTAACGCCTTTTTACTTGTTTTGATACTTTTTTTCGAATAGTAAATCGAAGAGCACAGCAAAACACGACTAACCTTTTTATACCCACCACCGAAGGATGGGGGTATATTCATTTTGTCATTCCGTTTGCAACACATCGAAATATCCATTTCCGACCCTATAAAGTATATATATTCTTGATCAGCGTAAAAATCTAAGACGATCTAGACATGTCCGTCCGTCTGTCCGTCTGTCTGTTGAAATCACGCTACAGTCTTTAAAAATAGAGATAATGAGCTGAAATTTTGCACAGATTCTTTTTTTGTCCATAAGCAGGTTAAGTTCGAAGATGGGCTATATCGGACTATATCTTGATATATCGCTGAAATTCGGAACAGTGAATTGTGTAAGGCCCATCGACATCCTTCCTTAAATTGGCCCAGATCGCTTCAGATTTGGATATAGCTGCCATATAGACCGATCCTCCGGTTTAGGGTCTTAGGCCCACAAAAGCCACATTTATTATCCGATTTTGATGAAATTCGGGACAGTGAATTGTGTAAAGCCCATCGACATCCTTCGTTAATTTGACTCAGATCGGTCCAGATTTGGATATAGCTGCCATATAGATCGATCCTCCGATTTAAGGTTTAGGGCCCATAAAAAAGGCATTTATTGTCCGATTTCGCCGACATGTTTATGCAACTTGGCCCAAATCGGTCCAGATTTGGATATAGCTGCCATGTAGACCGATATCTCGATTTAAAGTCTTGGCCCCATAAAAGGCGCATTTATAATTCGATTTCACCGAAATTTGACACAGTGACTTATGTTCGGCTTTTCGACATCCATGTCGTATACAGTTCAGATCGGTATGAGGTATATGAGTATAAGGTATGAAATTTTCACCGAATTTTGATGAAAGTTGGTTTACATATATACCCGAGGTGGTGGGTATCCAAATTTCGGCCCGGCCGAACTTAACGCCTTTTTACTTGTTTGTATTTAAATCGTATTTAATTGCGAAAACGCATCTATGATACAATTACCACATTAACCAAGCACGACAACCCTGCTTATTAGCTGTACCTTTTCCAATGCATTTATTTTTGTGTAATGGCAGACATTCTGTCTGTGGTAAATTACACTTTCTTCCGTACCACACATGATGATCACACATGAACGCTAAGACAACGGCAATGGCTCTCGCCGTTGCTCCGTGGTCCCAGGTTCGAATCCTGGCCGGGCTCTGCCGAATTTTTAATTTTTCAAGTTTTTTTGCCTGTTAGGGCGAAATTACGAGATTTACGACAGACGAACCGACCTACACCTATAAAAAGTATTTGTGCAAAATTTCAAGCCGCTTGCTTTATTCCTTCGAAAGTTAGCGTGTTTTCGACCGACAGCGGACGGACATGGATAGATCGACATAAAATGTCACGACGATCAAGAATATATACTTTATGGTGTCTGATACGAATATTTCGAGGTGTTACAAACAGAATGACGAAATTATCCTATAGTGGAGGGTGTAAAAAAATATTTTTTTTTACTATTTTATAACCATTTAGCGAAGAAAGGCGGATTTAATTACATCGACATAAACATGCACCTGATGACATATTCCATAAAGAGAAATAAATAGATATGGACTCCAGAAATCTCACTCCTAAGAATTTTGAGAAAAATTGTTGTTGTACATTTTTGGATGTAAAAAATTGGCGACTTTCGACAATTTGTCCCAAAACATGACCTTATATGTCGGGAATTTTTTAAGTCGTCCAATTTACGCCAATCCAAATTTCATTAGGATACCTCTTTCCAAGCTTGAGGTGGAATTTTTCCAAGGCAGATACATTCTTTGGTATTCTTCTACCAACTCGTAATTAATAGGTTAATATTATTTTCTTTCCAGACCGAATCACCCAGATTACATTTGAAAATAATTATTTCAAATGATCTCTTCATATTTCTGATTTCCAGTTCTACCAACTTTTATTATTTTGTCTCCAATAAATTAGGAAAACTTTAGGACTTATAAAGATATGTTGCAAATAGTAGCCATGTACGCCAATAGTTGGATGCAATTTTTCCGGACATCCTTTCCATCAAATACGGATTTTCGATCGATTTTAATAAAGTTTGCATAATTTTTTCAATTTATTTGCGTAAAATTTTATTGAAATAAAAGTTATTTAAAACCAATTGACCGACGCAAACATTAACTTGTTGAAATCATAAAACTAGTTTGAGAGCCAATTAAAGTGAGCGCAAAAGACAAAATTTCATCAAAATGCTAAAGCTGATTCGCCAAAACTATCGCTATAAAAATCTAATATGTACCCAAAGACAACCACATTTTGAAGGCTTTGAAAGATTGGAATCGGCCTATAAATAATGTGATGGCAAGCAGTACAAAATTCAGCTCTGACTGAAACCTAATGACACCGCCAGATCCTACACCCAGTAGCGACCACAAATTTCAAACAAAGTCTGAGGTATCATTACCAATTTAACAGTAAAAGAAGAATTTTGGCAATTTTCGATTTTGAAAAAATGCGGCTTCTAGGGGATCAATAAATCAAATCGGAAGATTGGTTTATATGGGAGCTATATCTAAATCCGAACCGAAATGGCCCATTTGCAATCCCCAACGAGACGATCAAGAACATATATACTTTATGGGGTCTTAGACGAATATTTCGAGGTAATACAAACGGAATGACTAGATTAGTATAACTCCATCCTATGGTGGTGGGTATAAAAAATTTAAGTTAGCTTGGATTTGGCAGTTGGTTTTAATTCATTCAATTTCGAATCGTAAAAGGCGCATTTAGCTTGTTCGGGCCAAACTTAGGATACCCATCATCATGGATATATATCTTACCTACATTTTGCCAAAATCAGATGAAAAAGGCATTTTTTTAACGCAAGAAGTTTATCCAGCTTATCGCTCTATATACAATTATCGCTCGCTTTTTATTTTTTGGAGGCCACCGTAGCGCAGAGTTTAGCGTGTAACTTTCATTGCGCTTAAACTTGAATAGAGCAGCGCACTATGGGCGAATTGACAGATTTAACGCCACAAAACTCAATTTTCAACTTGTTTAAAATCGGCAAAATTGTACACTAATCGATCACAAACATTCCACTGATCTAAGAAATCAATTCTAAATACATTGATAGATTCGGTTCAGTAGAACAGTTGTAGAACCCCTCGGCTCGATCATCTGTTTTCCCTTTATAAAATCAGCTGACGAGAAAATTAAATCCGGATTTTATGAGCTGTGTAACGGGGTTTACTAAGCATTACGACGTATTTTTATACCCACCACCATAGGATGCGGGTATATTAATTTATACATTCCGTTTGTAACACCTCGAAATATTCGTCCAAGACGCCATAAAGTATATATATTCTTTATCGTCTCGATGTTCTGAGTTGAACTAGCCATGTTCATCCGTCCGTCCGTCCTTCTATTTCGGGTTATGGACCGATTTAGATTATACTTGGCACAGATGTAGGAGAAGTCATTGTGCATAATTTAAGCCAAGTTGGATAATAATTGCGCCCTTCAAGGGCTCAAGAAGTCAAATCGATGGTTCGGCTTATATGGGGGATATAAACAAATCTGTACCGGTATGGTCCATTTGCAATCTCCAAAGACCTACATCTATAAAGAGTATTTATGCAAAGTTTTAAGTGGCTAGCGATTTTGTAATAAAAATCACGAAAATTAACACGATCAAGAATAAATGCACTTTATAGCGTCGTATATCAATATTTCGAAGTGTTGCAGCTAGTCTATTATACAAAAATGAAATTGTTGCGCTCTGTTTGTTTGTCTGTTCCGTATAGACTCAAAAACGGCTGAACCGTTTTTTATGAAATTTTCACAGATGGTAGAGTTTGTGCCCCTGGTGAAAATAGGTGGGCGGATCCTCCCCCATACCTCAATCTTCAAAAACGCCAGATCTCGGAGATGCGTGCACCGATTTAAGCGAAATTGTATGCCACCTTATGGTACCCTAAAAACACAAAATTGTTAAAAAAAATTTGGGGTCAAGTAACCCAGGGGGACGCCCCATCCCAAAACCCACCCGAACGGACATGTGTACCGATTGGGACAATATGGGTATCAAATGAAAGGTATTTAAGAGTAGAGTACGAATTTGGTATAAAAAATTTCACTCTTTATTTTCGGGAGGATCCCCCACCCACAAAAAAGCCCCAAGAGGACACTTTCACCGCTCTGGGCAATATGGGTATCAAATGAAAGGTATTTAAAAGTAGAATACGAACTTGGCATTAAAATTTTACCCTAAGTGTCGGGACCCCCACACCCTAAAACACCACCCAACAGGACACTTTACCCACTTTGAGCAATATGGGTATCAAATGAAAGGTATTTTAAAGTAGTAGTAGATACAAGTCTGATACAAAAATTTATTTTTTGGTGTCTGATGGCCCTCCCCTCCCCCCAAAACCCCCCAGCAGGACAAATTTACCGATTCGCACAACATGGATAATAAATGAAAGCTATTTAAAGGAAGAGTGCAATGCTGATAAAAAAATTTATTCCTTGGTGTCTGAGGCACCACCCCACCCCCTAAAACCCCTCAACAGGACATATTTACCGATTGAGACAATATGGGTGTCAAACGAAAAATATTTGAAATTTGTTATAAGAATTTGGTCCCAGGTGTCTACGGAGCCTCCCCAACCCCAAAACCCCCAAAACGGGCATAAATGTCCAAAGTCACAAAATGGATATCGAATGAAAGGTCATTGGGAGTTGACTACGAATCTGGTAATTAGGACAGAATCTGGGACCGCCCCACACACTAAATACCCTTCAATAGAATATGTAGTTCGATCGGGATAAGTACACTTTTTACCCTCAAATTGGGGTGGACACAAGAGGACCTGCGGATCTTTCATAATGTGGTATCCCAAGTGGTCGTTTTGAAATATGATTTTGATTGTAGATAACCAATACAAAAAAATTAATTAGTGTGAAACTGAACGAGACCCATAGCCTTGAATATCTTGATAGCCCCCTTCAAAATGCTTGACATTGTGGGGCTCAAACAAAATCGTGCTCTAGCACTATGCTGATATTACTTCAGGTTCCGCCTCTAAACTCTCTTCAAACCGGTCATGATTGCCTATTATGGGGATGAATAATAGGTATTTGATAGTAGAAAACGAATTTGATATCCAATTTTGAGGCCAAGTGTTTGGGGGTCGTCACACCCCATAAACTCCCCAAACCAATAATGGCAATTGGCAAATTAAAGAAATTTGAGAGAAGAGCACGATGCTGATACTTTTTCACGCTAAGTGCGTGGTTGGCCTCCCCACCCTATATACCCCCAAACTGGACATATTTGTGGATTATGGCAAAAAGGGCTCAAATCTGATATCGGTTTTATGACCAAGTGTTTCAGGGAGGCCTCACCTCATAAACTCCCCCTAAACCACACATATATACCGACTATAGCAATATGCAGAAGGATATGAATCTCATATCCACTTTTGGGGCAAAGGGTTTGGCTACTCCAGTCCACCACCAAAACCAGGAGAATGAAGTAGATCTAAAATCCAAACTTTGATGGGCGGACCCCTTTTTTCTAAAATGCCAGGTATGGGGACCACCTCCAAAACCCGCCAAATGGAAATATAAAACAAATAGAGCACGAATCTGATATATGGGCGTCCACCACACCCCCGGTGTGGTGTTAGGGAATAGAGCACGAAAATGATAAACACATATCTGAAAGACCATACCAGCACCCCAAAAACAGACTTATTCAATGACCATGCCAGTATAAGGCTCAGATAAATTAAGAGAGTGAAAGAAGGCGCAGCGGAGCGGGCCCTGTCAAGCTAGTACCTCCATGCCACACAGTTTAAAAATTATCTAGCAGACAATTTAAGCAAACACTAGACTTTTAAGCAGTCAGCCTGCTGTTGTGAAACTTCTAATATCTATTCACATCTGCATCTCGTATAGTCTTCTTCGGCAGGATATTAAAGAGATCACACGATAGGTTGTCGCCCTATCTGAAACCTCGTTTGTTATTGAATGGTTCCAAGAGATTCTTTCCTATTCTTACTGAGGAACGCGTATCAGCAAGTGTCATATTGCAGTCTTATTAATTTTCAGGGATACCAAACTCAGACATGGCTTGAAATACTTTTGAACGTAAACGGGTACCGAAATCGGCTTGGTAGCCAACAAAGAGATTGTATGTGTTGATTTGTCCTTCTCGGGTCTTTTCCAGGATGTGTGAATATTTGGTCTAGGGTGGATTTACCAGGTCTAAAACCTGATTGATAGGGCCCAATTATCTCATTGACTTTAGGTTTTAATCTTTCACACAGTACGCTCGAGAGTATCTTGTATGCGATTGGAAGGAGACTTATTCCTCTGTAGTTGGCACATTCCGTCTTGTCTCCTTTCTTGTGTACGGGACATAGTATGCTAAGGTTTCAATCATCAGGAATGCGTTCTTCTTGGCAGATTGCGCACACAATCTGATGCATACCCCTTATCCGCGTGTCGCCAGCTTCTGCTCCATTGTTTGTCTTCAGTCGGGTCAGTGCTACTTGGGATCAGTGCTCAGGGATTGGTTCTGCGGTATCCTCTTCGCCGCCAAAGTCGGACACTAGCAGTTGGGTAAAATGTTCTTTCCATATCCTCAACATGGTATCTGTGTCAGTTATCAGACTTCCTTCTTTGTCTCTGCAGGAGGATGCGCCTGCACCAAAGTCATCGGTTTGATGTTTAATTCTTTGGTAGAATTTCCGGACTTAATCCCGACTCCTGTACATTTCAATTCGCTCACACTCACGTCTTTCCATTTCATTTTTCTTTCTGTGGAATAGACGTTTCTCCTCTCTCATTTTCACCCGATACGTCTCCTTCTTGGCTTTAATAGCATCTCGACACTCTTAGTCGTGCCATGGGTTTCTAGAGGGAAGCTTCCTATACCCTAGTACGGATTTCGCGGCATTTTGTGGGCAATGGTTTGCCACTGTTTCATTATATAATCGGAACAAGGAGTGCTTTCATCAAGCAATTGGGTCAGTCGAGTGGAGTTTACCATTGCTATCTGATGGGTTTCCAGCTTTTCAATGTCCAGCTTCCGTGCAGTGTCAGATCGTACAATCCTCGCCATGTTCAAACGGGTGCGAACCTATGCTGCAACGAGGTGATGATCCGAATCTATATTCGCTCCACGGATCAATCGTATATCTAAAACGCTGGATGAATGCCTTCCATCTATCACAACGTGATCAATTTGGTTCATCTTGTTTTGATCGGGTGAAAGCCATGTGGCTTTGTGAATACTTTTATGTTGAAATCTGGTGCTACCAACTACCATATTTTTTGCCGCGTCGAAATCTATCATCCTCGACCCATTACCGGACGCTATCCCGTTAAGGTAAACTTTGGGATTGTTGGACCTTGCACTACTCTAATACATCGGCCAGCGCGTAAACTGCACCTTCTCTATAGACAGTGCGTACATTCCAGGTGCAGATTCGCAAATCGTGGTCCTGTTTTCGTTTGCGTCGGTCGTCAACCTTAGGGAATCCGTTTTTACTATTCCTTTGTTTCTCATAGTGATTCTCATAGTTTTCCGGGGCGGGTTACTGACCCAGCGCCCCAACCGCATGAGTTTATTGTTCTAGCAGAACGTAGAATAGAATTCCGAGCGTCTCTATCTTCATGGCTTTATACCAGTATTGGGCAAATGTGCTATTGTGAGTAAGGTTTCCAATCCCATGGGCTTATGTTCTTGTCCGCGTACACAAATATGCGTAATAGTGTGTGTGAATTTGCCCGCCACTTTATACCTTAATGGAATTACCACCGCTGAAAAATATTCTGCTGTTAACTCCGGGAGCAGAATGTACTGAACATTTTTCACTTTCACAGATGAAATTATCAACCACAAAATTACCTGAACACTTTAACTCACACAAACATTACCAGTTACATATATACACGTAACGCATACGTGCCAGAAAGACCACCGTGGTGCAGAGGTTAGCATGTCCGCCAATGACTCCGAACGCCTGGGTTCAAATCCCGGCGTGAACATCAGAAAAAATTTCCAACGGTGGTTATCCCCTCACTAATGCTGGATACAAGTGGTGTCGCTATGCAGCACTCCGCACAATTTTGCCAAATCGAAAAATCTTGGAAATAATTCTGGAACTTTTGAACGGATAAAAATATTCAAAAAATATTCAATTCAAAATTTGACATGCTATAGGTGACCAACTTCCTATAGATCAGCCCCTGTATTCACTAGGGCCCCTAAATTTTGCAGAATTATTTTTAAGATTTTTCGATTAAGCAACATTGTGCGCCGTTTGGACTCGGCATCAAAAAGGAGGTCCCTTTTCATTGAGCTTAAACTTTAATCGGACTGCACTCATTGATGTGAGAGATTTGTCCCCTGTTCCTTAATGAAATATTCACGGGAAGTTAAGTAATAGTAGTAATATGATCTAGGACTCACATTTAAAACAGCAAATTTTTGTCCTAACCCTAACCCCGTGGTAAGGTCAGATCTCTGTGAGAGTCAAACTCACTTAAACAACTTGGCCTATTTTAGTACCTTAACGACATATACATGTACACGAGACAGGAGAAGGAAGATGCCTTCTAGTTCCTACCGTTGGACCACCCAGATCGGATTAATAAGTCGAACAACTTGCGAATGTTCACATCCTCATGACCTCGAAGAAATCATAATCTAAAGTGGAACTCTTGTATGCCAGGAAACACACGAAATATTTTTTATAGTCACGTCTTCGTCGATGCCCTCATAGCTTTCCAGCAAAAACTAGGTTAGCGATTACCATTACTCACTGGAATACTAGTAATCATAAAAAATAATGGGTTACCTATAATGAGTTAGAAAATTATTTTTGCCAATAAAAATTAAAGAAAGCCCCAAAACTAAGCAATATAACCATATTGACTGATTCGGATAATACTCGACACTGATGTTGTAAGTCATGAGATAGGGTTTTAGGTCAAATTTCAACCATATCAGTTGAAATATCAGACTTCTAGAGGCTCAAGAAGTCAAAACCGGGGATCGGTTTATATGGGGGCTTTATCTGTTTAAGGACCGATTTGGATCAGCTTGGCATTGATGCTGGAAGTCATAACAGAAGTCAAATCCAAATCAGATGAAAATTCAGGCTCCTAGGGGCCCAAGAAGCCAAATCGGGGAAACTGTTTATATGGGGGCTATATCCAAATCTGAATCGATAGGACCCATTTGCAATCCCCAACGACCTACACCAACAAGAAGAATCGGAGCAAAAGTTTAAGATGATCGAGAATATATATATTTACTTTATGGGGTCGCGGATGGCAGCAGTACTTCTGCTGTTACAGCTTAATGTTTGTAATTACTGAACGGCAGTATAACTGCGGAAAAGTCTGTTATTTGCTGAAAATTACTGCTGCTTAATTTATAATTAAAACACATTGTCGGTAGTAACAGGCAAACATATCAGGCAGTGCAGTGGCGAGAGAACCGACACAGCCTAACAAACAGGGACCCGACGACGGACCCTTCACCGACGTCAAAATTCGGAAGACTAGGATAGGTAAAGATCCTAATATTGAAACATTAGGCAGCGCAGAGACAGGAGTCTCAATGCAGCCTAACGAACATGGAGTAGACGATAGTACCATCACCTACTCCCAAGAAGCCCATTTACTTAAGATTTGGACGACTAACACACATTGAAACATAAGGCAGCACAGGGAATGGAAACTCAATACAGCCTAACGAACAAGGACCCGACGGTGGAACCATTACCGACTTAATATAAAGTCGGAAGACTAGGATAGGTAAAGAACATGATACGATAACATCAGGCAGTGCAGTGACAGGAAAGTCCATGCAGTCTAAAGAACAGGGAGCAGTCTACTTGCAGAGACTGCTACACACGCTCTGGTGGGAAAAATCAACAAGCGTGAGATTCATATTGCCTTAATTCAGGAGCCATGACGACCCGGAACAAAGTTTCTGGACTGAACCATATCAACTATCAATTATTCTATGCTAATACTGCTCCTCGTTCGAGGAACTGCGTTATTTGTCATAAAATTTGGAATTATATATTTTCCCTTGAGTTGTCAACGTCGGATGCAACAGTGGTGAGACAGGGAGACGGTTGAGCATACCAGGCATCACCTTATCTTCCTTTCGACACTCTTACACCGTCATCCACGTCAGAGGTGCAACGGCTGGTGAGGAAAGCAAAACAGACAGAAAACGAGGTACTAATAGTATTATAGCGAGCGGGGCCAAGCCCTGGTAGAGTTCTTGAAAACTAACGACCTAATAACACTTAATATTGGTGCGGTGTTACCTTTGTTAATAGGATTAGGGAGGAGATATTAGATATGACGATATGTTCGGAAAACTTATTCGATGAGGTTCAGGATTGGACGGTCTCCATAGAACACTCTTTCTCTGACCATCGCTACATCAGGCTTAGCATAGCACGGCCAGCGCCGAATGCGATAAGCTTCCGGAATAAGTTGAAAACCAACAGGATAAAATTCGGAAGGCTACTCAGAAGAAGACTTGGGCAAGATAATTTAGATTGTCCTTGTCCAAGCATAGAAGACATTGACGAAAATGTCAACAGGTTTGCAGTCGTAATGGGGGTCCTTCGAAGATAGTTGTCCTCTTCGAGAAAGAAAATCAGCCCAAGAAATACCCAGGATGACCGGGGAGATTCGTTATATTGGGAAAGAGGTCCGCAGACTTTTTAAGAGAGCGCGTTGTAAAAAAGCGGAAGTTTATTGGGATGTGTATTACACAGGGCTCAAAAATGCGGTGTTACCTTTGTTAATAGGATTAGGGAGGAGATATTAGATATGACGATATGTTCGGAAACCCTATTCGATGAGTTTCAGGATTGGACGGTCTCCATAGAACACTCTTTCTCTGACCATCGCTACATTAGGCTTAGCATAGCACGGTCAGCGCCGAATGCGATAAAATTCGGAAGGCTACTCAGAAGAAGACTTGGGCAAGTTAATTTAGATTGTCCATTGTCCAAGCATAGAAGACATTGACGAAAATGTCAACAGGTTTGCAGTCGTAATGGGGGTCCTTTGAAGATAGTTGTCCTCTTCGAGAAAGAAAATCAGCCCAAGATATACCCAGGATGACCGGGGAGATTCGTCATATTGGGAAAGAGGTCCGAAGACTTTTTAAGAGAGCGCGTTGTTAAAAAAACGGAAGTTTATTGGGATGTGTATTACACAGGGCTCAAGAAATACAAAAGGATTACCAAAGCGGCAAAGCGTGCCTCATGTAAGCTTTTCTGCGAACAAGTCGATAGCCTTAATGACACCGCCAAGATAAAAAAGTTTATCTCAAAAACCCATGGCCAAACTTAAACTTTAGTAGACGACATGGGAGTGAGAGCAGAGACAAATGACCCATTTTCCACAGAATACGACGGGACTCACGGAGACGCCGGAATCTTGGAATAATGATGTTGATCGAAGGTTTATAACACGGAATTTAGGGTGAAGGAATCCTTAAGTCACCCGGACCTGATGGAATATTTCTGGTGTTACTACAGAAAGAGGCAGACTATTTTTAGCCCCACCTGGCCAATATTTTCACAGCGTGCCTGCGACTGGCATTTATTCCGAAAACCTGGCCAAGCCAGGCAAGGCTTGTGAATATGCCTCCTTTCTACTCAAAACCATGGAATGTATTGTAGACACCATGATAAGGAGTAGGGCATCCTGCTAACTGCTCAGATACAAACAGCATGCCTATGTCAAGGGAAGATTGGTGGAGACTGCCCTGCACGAGGTTGTGCATAAAATAGAAGAATCCTTCTATGCCAAAACGTTCACACTAGCGGTATGCATCGAGATCGAGGGGGCTTTTAACAATGTGCGTCTAACAGATATCGGCACTAAGGAGGGGACACAATACCAGACATGAACCAACTTAGGGGCGTGGCATCGCAAAAAATTAAGGAATTTGTAAGTAGCACGGAATTGTTAACATTGATTTTCTTTTTCGACGTTACTTTTTAGTTTTTAGAGCGCACAACAAGCCGATTACTGGCTTCGGTGTATGTCTATAGTGGCATGGGGCAGATAAATATCTGCAAGGTCTTTTCAACCTAACCTACAAATTTGCGACCCGTTACACTGATCCAATCCTTAGACAAGTACCGGGTGGACCCGGTCCAAAGAGACTATATGCTAAGGAACAGTTGAATAAATTGTGTGTCCCATGATATAAATATAAGTGAGAAAGTGACACAAGACACGCCACAGGGGGGTATTTTATCTCCACTCCTATGGGTGATCACTATAAATGAACTATTACGGATGAAAATGTTTAGCACTATGAAGACGAGCCGTAGTCTCGAATTGGGGCCTGAATCCCAGAATAGTCCACTGGCTCTACAGGAGCGTGATTAGACCAATACTAACTTACGCCTCAGTAGTTTGGGGGACTGCTATGGAGAAAAAGTGCAACATAAGGGTCATACAACAGGTTCATAGAACATATTGCCTTAGCATAGGCGGAGAGATGAGGACCACGCCCACTAGGGCTCTGGAGACTGCTCTAGATATCCAACCCATTAACATACAGATTAAATGTTAGGCAGCCACTGCGGCTATGAGACTTAAGGCGATGGGATAATGAATTGAGGATGGGAGCAGCTAAAAGCATCGCGGAATAATCGAGGCGACGATAGGAAACCTGGAAGGAAGGGAAGAGGTTTCCGATCGGATACCTAAGATGAACCTTGAGGTCAAGTACGAGGCACTGCCGCACCTTGAGGTCAGTCCAAGTCTTAGGCACAGACTTATACTGAGGGAAACCATAGTATCACCATTTGGAAGAGCATGTTAAACGTATGGATCAAAGCTAGAGGACAGAGTGGGCCTGGGTGTTTACATTGAGAACCCAGGGACTGACATCTGTTTTAGACTGCCTGACCATAATACAGTCCTACAGGCGGAGATCCGGGCGATCACGGAATGCGTGAGATGTTGTGGTGTTAACGCGAGGACGTCTAGGTGAACATACTTACGGACAGTAAAGGTGCCAAAAGGGCAATAATAACCAGGATCCAGCAAAAAGTCTCATTACCAAATAACCAGAAAGGTAAGCTCATTCAAAATTTAATTACTACTTCTTTTTAGGTATCGTTTCTAATTACTTTTACATAGCGATGTCCTAAGAGGAAAGTCCTTCAGCACAAGTATACCAATAGTTAAAAAATAAGTACTTATGCCTAAGCATGCAAATTCTCAAAAAATAATGACGTATTATCTTAGTTGAAAGTCAATAAACTTGGTCCGAGTTAAGGGCGTGGGCGACGAATGAGCATGCAACCCTGTGGAACAGCGAAACGGTCGGTAGGACGGCGAAAACTGAATGGGGGGGAAGGAGGTTAGTATAGTTATTGGTATCATGACGGGACACATAGGACTACGAGCTCACTTATGTAAAATCGGTACGGCAAGTGATAGCATGTGTAGGGCATTCGGGGAAGATGATGAGACGTTGGAGCATTTCCTTTGTCATTGCCTGGCCTTCGCGACTAACAAATACAGGCACTTAGGTGGAGACACTATTCCAGACATAAACCAACTTAGGGGATAGGCATAAAAAAACAATTAAGGATTTTGTAGTAGCACGGAATTCCTAACTTAAATTTTTTTTTCGAGGTTACTTTTGTTTGTATTTAGAGCGCACAACAAGGCAATTACTGGCTTCAGATCAGATTATAAATGCGCCTTTTATGTGGCCAAGACTATATGACAGCTAAATCCAAATCTGCACCGCTTTGGGCCAAGTTGCAGAAAAAACTCGAAGAGCTTAACACAACTCACTGTCCCAAATTTCGAAGAAATCGGATAAAAAATGCGCCTTTTTTAGCCCCAAAACCTTAAATCGAGAGATCGGTCTATATGACAGCTATATCCAAATCTGGACCGATCTGTGCCATAATGAAGAAGTATGTCAAGGGGCTTTACTTAACTCACTGTCCCAAATTTCAGCAAAATCGGATAATAAATGTGGCTTTAATGGGCCTAAGACCCTAAATGGGTGGATCGGTCTATATGGCAGCTATATCCAAATCTAGACCGATCTGGACCAAATTGACGGAGGATGTCGTAGGGCCTAAGATAACCCACTGTCTCAAATTTCAGCAAAATCGGATAATAAATGTGGCTTTTATGGGCCCAAGACCCCACATCGGAGGATCGGTCTATATAGGGGCTATATCAAGATATAGTCCGATATAGCCCATCTTCGAACTTAACTTGCTTATGGACAAAAAAAGAATCTATGCAAAGTTTCAGCTCAATATCTCCATTTTTGAAGACTGTAGCGTGATTTCAACAGACAGACGGACGGACATGTCTAAATCGTCTAAGATTTTTACGCTGATCAAGAATATATATACTTAATAGGGTCGGAAATGGATATTTCGATGTGTTTGCAAACGGAATGACAAAATGAATATGCCCCCATCCTTCGGTGGTGGGTATAACAAGTAAAAGCGTGCTAAGTTCGGCCGGGCCGAATCTTATATACCCTCCACCATGGATCGCATTTGTCGAGTTCTTTTCCCGGAATCTCTTCTTAGGCAAAAAAGGATATAAGAAAAGAGTTGCTCTGCTATTAAAACGATATCAAGATATGGTCCGGTTCGGACCACAATTAAATTATATGTTGGAGACCTGTGTAAAATTTCAGCCAATTCGTATAAGAATTGCGCCCATTGGGGCTCACGAAGTAAAATAGAGAAAGCGATTTATATGGGATCTGTATCGGGCTATAGACCGATTCAGACCATAATAAACACGTTTGTTGATGGTCATGACAGGATCCGTCGTACAAAATTTCAGGCATATCGTATAATAATTGCGACCTCTAGGGGTCAAGAAGTCAAGATCCCAGATCGGTTTATATGGCAGCTATATCAGGTTATGAACCGATTTGAACCTTATTTGACACAGTTGTTGAATGTAAAAATAAAATACGTCATGCAAAATTTCAGCCAAATCGGATAGGAATTGCGCCCTCTAGAAGCTCAAGAAGTCAAATCCCAAGATCTGTTTATATGACAGCTATATCAGGCTATAGACCGATTTAAACCATACTTGGCACAGTTATTGGATATCATAACGAAATATTTCGTGCAAAATTTCATTTCAATCGGATAAGAATTGCGCACTCTAGAGGCTCAAGAAGTCAAGACCCAAGATCGGTTGATATGGCAGCTATATCAGGTTATGAACCGATTTGAACCATACTTGGCACAGTTGTTGGATATAATAACAAAACACGTCGTGCAAAATTTCATTTCAATCGGATAAGAATTGCGCACTCTAGAGGCTCAAGAAGTCAAGACCCAAGATCGGTTTATATGGCAGCTATATCAGGTTATGGACCGATTTAAACTATGCTTGGCACAGTTGTTGGATATCATAACAAAACACGTCGTGCAAAATTTCATTCCAATCGGATAAGAATTGCGCACTCTAGAGGCTCAAGAAATCAAGACCCAAGATCGGTTTATATGGCAGCTATATCAGGTTATGGACCGATTTGAACCATACTTGGCACAGTTGTTGGATATAACAACAAAACACGTCGTGCAAAATTTCATTCTGATCGGATAAGAATTGCGCACGCTAGAGGCTCAAGAAGTCAAGACCCAAGATCGGTTTGTATGGCAGCTATATCAGGTTATGGACCGATTTAAACTATACTTGGCACAGTTGTTGGATATCATAACAAAACACGTCGTGCAAAATTTCATTCCAATCGGATAAAAATTGCGCACTCTAGAGGCTCAAGAAGTCAAGAACCAAGATCGGTTTATATGGCAGCTATATCAAAACATGGACCGATATGGCCCATTTACAATACCAACCGACCTACACTAATAAGAAGTATTTGTGCAAAATTTCAAGCGGCTAGCTTTACTCCTTCGGAAGTTAGCGTGCTTTCGACAGACAGACGGACGGACGGACGGACGGACGGACGGACGGACAGACGGACGGACATGGCTAGATCGACATAAAATTTCACGACGATCAAGAATATATATACTTTATGGGGTCTCAGACGAATATTTCGAGTAGTTACAAACAGAATGACGAAATTAGTATACCCCCCATCTTATGGTGGAGGGTATAAAAAGGGGTTTCAAATAACAAACTACAACATCCAGCAGGGGTTAGAAATCAAAGGACAAACAATTGTTGTTGCATTACGCACAAGTACTGTTGTTGAACTTATTATCAAGGGACAGCAAGGAAAAATTATGTTGTCGGTAGACCAAAATAAAAAATGGAAAAAATGCATCAGGCAGATTTAAGGAAGTTTCATGAATGAGATATTCACTAGTACCTAAAAGGAGATATGTATGTGTCAGCAGCAATGAAGCTTAGTCCAATAAAACAATAACTGTGTCAAAGAGTAGATTTGAGGAAGTTTCAGAGTGAGATGCCTACCTGTAGGTCAATGGAAATGTGTGTCTCAATGAATGTTTTGTAAATGCAAATTTGTCCATGAACATTCCATTAATGAATAGGGCCAATAAACATACCATATTCATTTTTAATATGAAATAGCTATAAGTACCACAATATTCCACAAATTAAAATATTCTATTTCAGTAAAATTTCTCATGGCCATTAGCTCAACTCCCTTTGGAAAAAAAGGCTTAATAGCATAAAATGAAACGAAAGCAAAAAATTATTTTTGCAATTCAACAATAATATGTCTTCTATATTTTAGCAGATTTTTGTATTTAAAGCAGCCTTAAATTTATGTTAAAACAGCTACCCTATCTTTGCTGAAACAGCGGTAATGACTGCTTTCACATTTTCGGCAGACAAAAACTGTTGTTTTAGCGAACATTTGTGCTATTTTGAATAACAAATTTCTTTGAGTGTACCAATCGCCGTTTTGGCATTATATTTTCGTCATTTTATCACTGTTTACTTGCAAGAATCTCAGCTTGGTACACACCACAGTGGTCGGGTAAACTTCTCGATGTGACCAGTGTTAGTTTTTCAGAGGAGACCCTAACCAACCTTTAAGAAGCCTACTTACCATATATTACAGGGAATATTGTAGTTCCAATCGGTATGATAAAACATTGTTAATTATTGGAACATGGATCTTAATAACTCTCAGAATCATCAAGAATTTACCAAGTTCAGAGCGAGATGTCAAACTACAACCTAGACAATATCGGTTTAAGTGAAGTAGTTACAGAACACTACATGCAAAATTTCAGCCAAATCGGACAAAAATTGCGACTTCAGTTTACATGGGAGCTATATCTAAATCTGAACGGATATGGCCCATTTTCAATCCCCAATGACCTTCATCAATGTTAAGTATCTGTGCAAAATTTCAAGCGGTTAGCTCTGAGTGTTCGACCACTATCGTGATTTCGACAAACGGACGGACGGACCTGACTAGATCGACTCAGAACGTCGAGACGATCGAGAATAAATATACTTTATGTGGTCTTAGACGAATATTTCAAGGTGTTACAAACTGAATGACTAGATTAGTATACATATGGTGGTGGGTGTAAAAACAATAATCTACAATCAATCATGGGAATACAAGGACTTTGCGATACCTTGAATGACAATGGCGACAGATTTGTTCACTTCCGCGCAAGAAAATGTTTTTATTGGATGCACAAAAATTCCCCATAAATATATGCACAAATATATTTGAGAATCGACTGATGGAAACATCCGTAATTAAATCGATCACTTACTTATCAGCAAACTTTTCTTGGGCTCGCTTGTGGATGTGGACATAAGGCCATCTCTATCATAGGCATAGCTAGAAGATCATAAAAACCGTGGATAAGCAACGAAACTATAGAGGAAATAAGACACCGAAAGCCTCTATGCAAAGCCCTGCAACGGACAAAATCGAGTTAACAAAATCCGCAGCCAGGACTCCGCCTTGCTGGTTAAACGCCTAGTTTGCAGAGATAAGGGAATATATTTTAATATGCTAGCAGAGCAAGCCGAAAATTCAGCTAACATTGAACACAAGCGTGGCGTTTACGAGTCAATAAATCAAATGAGCGGTAAGCAACAATAATAAACGATAAGGACAGATCCGGATTAACAACGTCGGAACAGCAGTTAGAGCGATGACAAGGATTTTTCAGCTCCGAAGGACCAATAACCGAGGATGTAAGCTCCGACCCTCAAATTTCCCAAGTGCGCCAAACCCCTCAGGGATATATCTACAGCCCCACCAACTTGCAAAGAAATTGAGATCGTTTTGGTCTAACTCAAAAACGTCAAATCTGCCGGTTCTGAAAATGTACCGGCCGAACTGTTGCGGTATGGAGCACACCCCATTGCTCAATCAATTACCCTAATTATCAGAGTGGCCTGGGATACAAATGTTATTTCCTCAGAATGGAAAAAGAGAATCATGGTCACGATCCCAAAGAAGGGTGACCTCACCCACTCCCTTGGAGACATCGACAACGTGGATAATCACACTGAACATTTTTTAATGATGCAGCGTGAAATGTCCTAGACTGAAATCCACAAGGAAAGCGAAGCAACCCAGTTGGAATCCAGCAAAGGTTTTGGCCAACGATATAGTTAGATGGAGAGAGCTTGGTGATGCTATGTTCACACTGAACTTTTTACTATCGGTCACAACATGTTTATTATACTACAATTGTAAAAAAAATAACTTTTTGCATTTCTTCCTAATATTAAAAATCAAAAATAGACCAAAATCAATTGTTTTTATACCCTCCACCATAAGATGGGGGGTATACTAATTTCGTCATTCTGTTTGTAACTACTCGAAATATTCGTCTGAGACCCCATAAAGTATATATATTCTTGATCGTCGTGAAATTTTATGTCGATCTAGCCATGTCCGTCCGTCTGTACGTCCGTCCGTCCGTCCGTCCGTCCGTCCGTCCGTCCGTCCGTCCGTCCGTCCGTCCGTCTGTCTGTCGAAAGCACGCTAACTTCCGAAGGAGTAAAGCTAGCCGCTTGAAATTTTGCACAAATACTTCTTATTAGTGTAGGTCGGTTGGTATTGTAAATGGGCCATATCGGTCCATGTTTTGATATAGCTGCCATATAAACCGATCTTGGTTCTTGACTTCTTGAGCCTCTAGAGTGCGCAATTTTTATCCGATTGGAATGGAATTTCGCACGACGTGTTTTGTTATGATATCCAACAACTGTGCCAAGTATAGTTTAAATCGGTCCATAACCTGATATAGCTGCCATACAAACCGATCTTGGGTCTTGACTTCTTGAGCCTCTAGCGTGCGCAATTCTTATCCGATCAGAATGAAATTTTGCACGACGTGTTTTGTTGTTATATCCAACAACTGTGCCAAGCATAGTTTAAATCGGTCCATAACCTGATATAGCTGCCATATAAACCGATCTTGGGTCTTGACTTCTTGAGCCTCTAGAGTGCGCAATTCTTATCCGATTGAAATGAAATTTTGCACGACGTGTTTTGTTATTATATCCAACAACTGTGCCAAGTATGGTTCAAATCGGTTCATAACCTGATATAGCTGCCATATCAACCGATCTTGGGTCTTGACTTCTTGAGCCTCTAGAGTGCGCAATTCTTATCCGATTGAAATGAAATTTTGCACGAAATATTTCGTTATGATATCCAATAACTGTGCCAAGTATGGTTTAAATCGGTCTATAGCCTGATATAGCTGTCATATAAACAGATCTTGGGATTTGACTTCTTGAGCTTCTAGAGGGCGCAATTCCTATCCGATTTGGCTGAAATTTTGCATGACGTATTTTATTTTTACATTCAACAACTGTGTCAAATAAGGTTCAAATCGGTTCATAACCTGATATAGCTGCCATATAAACCGATCTGGGATCTTGACTTCTTGACCCCTAGAGGTCGCAATTATTATACGATATGCCTGAAATTTTGTACGACGGATCCTGTCATGACCATCAACAAACGTGTTTATTATGGTCTGAATCGGTCTATAGCCCGATACAGATCCCATATAAATCGCTTTCTCTATTTTACTTCGTGAGCCCCAATTGGCGCAATTCTTATACGAATTGGCTGAAATTTTACACAGGTCTCCAACATATAATTTAATTGTGGTCCGAACCGGACCATATCTTGATATCGTTTTAATAGCAGAGCAACTCTTTTCTTATATCCTTTTTTGCCTAAGAAGAGATTCCGGGAAAAGAACTCGACAAATGCGATCCATGGTGGAGGGTATATAAGATTCGGCCCGGCCGAACTTAGCACGCTTTTACTTGTTTTAGTTTAATTCTCTTCCAGTTGCCACGATTTGATAACAATTACTAAAAATCTATATATATAAAAATAAATTTGTGTTTGTTTGTTTGTTTGTATGTTTGTTTGTTTGTTTGTTTGTTTGCTTGTGGGTTTGTAATTTTGTTTGTTCCGTATAGACTCAAAAACGGCTAAACCGATTTCTTTGAAATTTTCAGAGATTGTGGGGAGTGGTCCGGAAGGAACAATAGGTTATACAATTTTTTGATATCGCATTGGGTGCGGACCCTCCCCCTTATCCCAAAAGTACCCAAAAGTACAATATCGGACTTAAATGAAAGGTATTCAAGAGTAGAGTACAAATTCCACATTAAAAATTACTTACTTTACTTTGATTGGCTATGACAGAATATTTGTTCCACTAGCCGAACGTAGAAAAGCTTTCCAAGCGCCTCAATCTTCTGCGCTCATTCTAAAATCTCTGACTCCAAGTTTCGGGGTGTCTCCCACAACTTCATCTTTCCATCGGGCTTTTGGTCTTCCCGGTTTGCGTGTACCATCTTGTTTGCCTTCAAATGACTTCTTTGCTGGAGCTTCTTCATCCATTCTGACAACATGACCTAGCCAACGCAGCCGTTGTATTTTGATGCGTGTAACTATGCTATCGTCGTCATACAGCTCATACAGCTCGTGGTTCATACGTCGCCTATATTCTCCGTTAACGCAAACTGGTTCATATATTTTACGAAGAATCTTTCTCTCAAATACTCCAAGTACTGCCTCATCTACTTTCACAAATACCCATGCTTCAGAACCATATAACAGCACGGGTAGTATCAGTGTCTTGTAAATTGTAGTGTTCGTCTGTCGAAAGGTGGCCTTGTTTCTAAACTGCTTACTTAGTCCAAAGTAGCATCTGTTTGCCAGTATTATTCTTGGCTTTATCTCAAAACTGGTGTCATTCGTTTCGGTTACGGCGGTGCCGAGGTAGATAAAGTTACTGATTATCTCAAAGTTGTGGTTCCCAACTTTCTCCATGTTCTTTATCTGCTCGGTTGTGCTAGGCTTTTTGGGAGTTGAAACCATCTATTTCGTCTCTGATTCTCTTTCGATTCTTTCAAAGGCTGCAGTTACTACTTCCGGTGACCGACCTATGATATCGATATCGTCGGCATAGGCGAGTAGCATGTGCTCTCTTGTGATTAGTGTGCCATATCTATTCACATCTGCATCTCGTATAATCTTCTCGAGCAGGATATTAAAGAGATTCTTGTGTACGGGACATAGTATGCTGAGGTTCCAATCATCGGGTATGCGTTCTTCTAGCCAGATTGCGCAGATAAGCTGATGCATACGCCTTATCAGCGTGTCCTCCGTTCTTAAATAGTTCAGCCGGTAACCCGTCGGCTCCTGCTGCCTTGTTGTTTTTTATTCAGGTTACTGCTACTTGAACCTCATTCTGACTAGGAGGTAAACATTATATACCATCATCAGGGATTGATTCTGCGGTACCCTCTTCGCCGCAAACATCGAACACTAGCAGTTGGGTAAAATGTTCTTTCCATATCCCCAGCATGTTGTCTGTGTCAGTTACCAGATTTCCTTCTTTGGCTCTGCAGGAGGATATGCCTGCACCAAAGCCATCGGTTTGGTGTTTAATTCTTTGGTAGAATTTCCGGACTTCATTCTGACTCCTGTACATCTCAATTCGCTCGCACTCACGCCTTTCCATTTCATGTTTCTTTCTGCGGAATAGACGTTTCTCCTCTCTCCTTTTCTCCCGATACCTCTCCTTCATCTGGCGCGTTGCTAATGATTGCAGGGTTGCTCTATATGCCGCATTCTTGGCTTCAGTAGCATCTCGTTACTCTTGGTCGGACCATGGGTTTTTTGGAGGAGGCTTTCGGTACTCATGTATGGATTTCGCGGCATTTTTCATGGAATGACAATAGTTTGCCACTGCACCATTATATCATCGGAACAAGGAGTGCTTTCATCAAGCAGTTGGGTCAGTCGAGTGGAGTATGCCGCTGCCATTTTTTGTGTCTGCAGCTTTTCAATGTCCAGCTTCCGTGCAGTGTCAGATCGTACTTTTCTCGCCATGTTCAAACGGGTGCGAACCTTTGCTGCAACAAGGTAATAATCCGAATCTATATTCGCTCCACGGATCGATCGTACATCTAACACGCTGGATGAATGCCTTCCAACTATCACAACGTGATCAATTTGGTTTCTCGTGTTTTGATCGGGTGACAGCCATGTGGCTTTGTGGATATTTTTATGTTGAAATCTGGTGCTACTAACTACCATGTTTTTTGCCGCGGCGAAATCTATCAGCCTCAACCCATTACTGGACGTTATCTCGTGGAGGCTAAACTTTCCGACTGTTGGACCAAAAATGTCTTCCTTTCCTATTTTCGCATTAAAATCTCCCAGAACGATTTTAATATCATGGGCGGGGTAGCGGTCATATTCTCTCTCTAGGCGCTCATAGAAAATGTCCTTCGTCTGCTCGTCTTTGTCTTCCATCGGGGCATGGGCACAAATAAGGCTGATGTTGAAGAATTTGGCTTTTGTGCGGATTGTGTCTAGCCTCTGATCCACCGGAGTTAAGCTGGGGACAAGGTGTTTCAGTCTCCGACTAACCACAAATCCGCAGCCAAATTCATGCCTCGTGTTATGGCAGCTATAGTATAGTTCGTCACCGTTTGGTGTTGTAGTGACGCCATTCCCAGTCCATCGCACTTCCTGTAAGGCGGTTATATCTGCCTTGTACTTCTTTAATACATCCGCCAGCGCGTATACTGCACCTTCTCTATAAAGAGTGCGGACATTCCGGGTGAAGATCCGCAAATCATGGTCCTTTTTTCGTTTGCGTGGATCGTCAACGTTGGGGGAGTCCGTTTTTACTATTCCTTTGTTTTTCATAGTAGTTCTATGTTTTCCGGGGGCGGATTACTGGCCCAGCGCCCCAACCGCATGGGTTTTGTGGGATTGCATGTATCCCTCGTTGTGGCGAGCCGCTTGCTCCAAGATCCTACGCTCGCCGCCAGCCGCCCCTAACCTGGGAAATAGACGCTGATGTTGGCCATTGGTTATTTGAAGGCGCCAATAACTCGCCTTGTCATCTAGAGTACGTATTTCGCGGTATTTAATTAAGAGCCAGTGCCACCTGACTCCTAACTGAGACTCTCCTCTCGAAAATCGCTGACTGCCCGCGGCCGCATTTGCAGCTACTGGCCATAAAAACGGAGCTTTCCATTAAAAATTGGGTCCAAGTAATTGGGGGGCCGCCCCGACCCCAAATACCCCCAAAATAGGTTTATTGGACGATAATGACAAAATGGGAATCGAATGAATACCTTATTCGAGAGTAGATTATGAATATAGTCCGGAAGGAGCAATAGGCTATATAAGTTTTTGGTATCGCAAGGGGGGACCCTTCTACTTACCCCAAAAGTACCACCCAAAACTAAAAGTGGACCGATTGGGATAATATGGGACTTAAATGAAAGGTATTCAAGAGTAGAGTACGATTTTTATATTAAAAATGTAGGCCAAGTAATTGGGGAGCCGCCCCGACCCCAAAAAAAAAAATTGGTTTATTGGACGATAATAACAATATGGGGCTCGAATGAAAGGTATACGCGAGTAGATTACGAATATGGTCAGAAAGGAGGTATAGGCTATGCAATTTGTTGGAAGGGGGCGAATCCTCCTCCGTTACCACAAAAACGACACCCAAAACCAAAAGATGATCGACAGGGACAATATGGGTATCAAATTAAAGATATTGGAGAGTAGAAAGCGAATGTGGTATAAAAACTTGGGTTGAAGTATCCAAGGGGTAGCCCAAGCCCGAAAACTGCCCCAAATAGACATATTGGTCGTATATATCAATATAGGACTCAAATGAAAGGTATTCGGGAGTACACTACCAATATGACATGAAAAACGAGGTCCATGAAATCGATAGTCACCCCATCCCCGATAAGCACCCCAAATGGGAATATTACTCAATCATACCTTCATGAAACTCAAATGATAGACATTTGAGAGCAGATTACGAATATGACATTAAACTTTGTGTCCAAGAACGTAGATGGTGTTTTACCTCCTAAAACCCCCTCAATAGGTTATTTGACCTGTCAAAACAATGGGTAATCAAGTGATAGATTTTTTTGAGTTGAGTGCGTCATTCAAATTTATGCTCAAGTGGCAGTGTGTCGCACAACCATCATATAGACGCCCTCCACCAAATGGCTGTATACACCAATCATGACAATATGAGCTTAAATTAAAGGTATAAGGTTGTGTACTGCGAATCTGATATCATTATTCAGCTCATATATCTAGCGGACCACCTCACCCCAAAACAGTCGATCAATTATAATGACCTAACGGGACACTGTGTGATTTCATTAATGTGTAGGCCGCCATGGCCCCGAAATTATAACATTCAGCGTGAAAGCAGGAGTTGCAAACCTTAACGATAAGGTTAACGAACTATCGCTACCGCACCAAATATATAGACTGGCAAATAAGTTTTTTACCACAGAAAATCGTTAAATATGGCAATTTAATATGATTTAAAAACAATTAAAAAAGCGTTAAGTTTGGCCGGGCCGAACTTTGGGTACCCACTACCTCGGGTATGTATGTAAACCATCTTTCATCAAAATTCTGTGAAAATTTCATACCTTTTTATATAGTTATATCGAAATATGTTCCGATTTGTACCAAATACTAATAAGTATAATTCAATTGTGCATGACAAAATAGTGATCTTTTTAGTAGCTATATCTAAAAATAAACCGATCTGAACCATATACGTCACGGATATCGAAAGGCCTAACATAAATCACTGTGTTAAATTTCAGTGACATCGGATTATACATGCGCCTTTTATGGGGCAAAGACTTTAAAAATCGAGATATCGGTCTACATGGCAGCTATATCCAAATCTGGACCGATTTGGGGCAAGTTGCAAAACAATGACGAAGAGCCTAACACAAAGCACTGTCCCAAATTTCGGCGAAATCGGACAATAAATTCGCCTTTCATAGGCCCAAAACCTTAAATCCAGAGATCATCAATCATATGCCAGCTATATTTAAATCTGGACCGATCTGGGCCAAATTGAAGAAGGACGCCGAATAGCCTAACAAAACTCACTGTCTCAAATTTCAGCGACATCGGACAATAAATGCGCCTTTTATGAACCCAAAACCTAAAACCGAGATACCGGTGTTTTGGGGGAGAGGCGTCCCACCAAACACTTGGTGCCATGTTTGGATATCAGATTCTATTAATTCCACACTCAAATACCTTTTATTTAAGCCCCATATTCACATGGTTAGTAAATAAGTCCGGTTTGGGGGGTGTTTTGGGGAAGGGGAGGACCCCCAGAAACTTGGTCCCACATTTGGATATCAGATTCGTATTCTACTCGGTAATACCAAAACATCGGTAAATATGTCAGATTTTGGGGTGTTTTGGGGGTTGGGGTGGTCACCCTAGCACTTTGTCCGACAATTGGATATCAGATACGTTTTCTTATCCTAAATACCTTTCATTTGAGTCCCATATTGTCGTGATTGGTCTAAATATATGTTTGGTGGGTTTTAGGGTGGGGCGGCCCCCCTAGGACACCATTTCGCTTAAATCGCACCACCCATCTACGAGATCTGGCGTTTCTGAAAATTAGGGTAAGGCGGAGGGTCCGCCCCCCCCCCCCCCCCCCCCCCTTTAGATATCAAAGAATGTACCCTTTTTTCACCACGGGATCATTATGCACCATCTGTGAAAATTTCAAGAAAATCGGTTTCAAGAAACCCGTTTCTAATTCCATAAGGAACATACAAACAAACAAACACAAATTGGTTTTTATATCCCATATTGTCGTGATTGGTCTAAATATATGTTTGGTGGGTTTTAGGGTGGGGCGGCCCCCCTAGGACACCATTTCGCTTAAATCGCACCACCCATCTACGAGATCTGGCGTTTCTGAAAATTAGGGTAAGGCGGAGGGTCCGCCCCCCCCCCGCCTTTAGATATCAAAGAATGTACCCTTTTTTCACCACGGGATCATTATGCACCATCTGTGAAAATTTCAAGAAAATCGGTTTCAAGAAACCCGTTTCTAATTCCATAAGGAACATACAAACAAACAAACACAAATTGGTTTTTATATATAAGATTTTATATACTTAATGTTGTATGTTGAATTTGTTGTTTATTATTTGCATAATTTTTGATTAGTTTTGAATAAAAATTTTGGGCACCCTACTTCCGGCGTGTACAACCATATACTGCAAATTTCGCTTTTTAGTTTTTTTTCTTTCCAAAAAGCTATTACATATTTCGGTTTGTTTGATTTTTCATTTGAATTTTTTGGTGCTCTTCGTTTTGAATTTCGTGGAAAGAGCTAAAGTTCTCTGTGGTGGACAATAGTAATAATAAACTAAAGCCTTTTTTTATGGTTTTTGCAGTTTTGGAGGTAGATAGTCCTACAGATATAAGATTTATTTTGCCACTAGATTTTTTCATCAGAGCCTCCGATGCTCGTGTGAAGTTCAATTCACATTTTTCTGGCATTAAAGATGAGGAGTGTGGTGGCATTATACATGAGGAGCTAAATAAGTTTTAGGCGAAAACGCAGATGATTGATGAATGTCTGAACTATTTGCAGACAGCCGAGAATGTAGGCGTTGATGGGCTGAGTTCCGCGGAGAGCAAGTATGAAGTTTCGAATAAGACCTTTAGGCATTGTTTGTCCACAATTAATCGTAGACTTGCTCAATTTCGTAGGGCACGAGAAGTTCACCAGGACCTTGGTCGGGTCTAGAGATATGGAAGGCGGTGACTGTCGGGCCTCGCAATGCTGAAAGTTCGGACAATGCTGATCGGAGTTTTAGGAGTGTAGGTACGTTGGTCGATCTTTCGTTGCCCCCTTGTGACACCGATATATTTGAAGGTGTTTCTCGACTTTTTAAGATTTGTTTCAGGCGGTGTACGCCAATAAATCCCAGTTGACAGATATTGGAAGGTTATGCCATTTGGCACGCAAGACCAGGGGTGAGGCTAGGGAAATTGTTTCGAAATTTTCTTTGAGACATCATAGTTTCGGGCTTGCGTGGAAGGCTTTAAAAGATGCATATTAAAAAAAGCGCCTTCTGGTTCATAACCAGCTCAAAAATCTTTTCGCTATACCGGTCGTTTCAAGAGAGACATCTTCGTGATCAAAATCGTTTTCAGAGCAGAATAAACGGATGCCTCTCGGCTTTTGAGGTGGAGATTGGGATCTGATTTTGGTTTTCATTTGTCGTCAGCTTTTGCTTAAGAAAATCGACTTTATGGGAACAGAACGTGAAGAATAAGTCTTCCCTGTCGTCGTGGGCAGATTTTGATGCCTTTACTTTGTGTAAATTTTTAACTGAATTCATTGTGGTTAATTTCCAAGATTCCTCTACTATCAATGCCTTATATATTTTGTACTGCTAAGATAAGTAGATCAAAAGTTATGGACTTTATTTCTCTTTTTAGGCTTTTGCACTACTGTGCCATTGCATTTGGTTCTCCGTTTACGGTTACCTAATCATTTTTTATCGGCCTCTCCCTTAGGGGCTAAAATATCGTCATTTAATGAATTGTGATTGTAAGGTGTAATTAAAACACAGATCACTGTCCAAAATGTTGGAAATTCTGATATTCCGACTATCTTTAGACAATAATTGTGAGTGACTACGACAACAACATCAATGATTAATGATGAGAAAATTAAAACAAACCAATCTAAACACCACAACAACGACACCCCTCAGCCGTCATCGCTACCAAAAACAATCACTCAGAGGAGCACCAACTCACTCCATCTCGTTGGAGTGTCTTTAAACAAAGATTTATTTTTTTATACCCTCCACCATAAGATGGGGGGTATACTAATTTCGTCATTCTGTTTGTAACTACTCGAAATATTCGTCTGAGACCCCATAAAGTATATATATTCTTGATCGTCGTGAAATTTTATGTCGATCTAGCCATGTCCGTCCGTCTGTCCGTCCGTCCGTCCGTCCGTCCGTCCGTCCGTCCGTCCGTCCGTCCGTCCGTCCGTCTGTCTGTCGAAAGCACGCTAACTTCCGAAGGAGTAAAGCTAGCCGCTTGAAATTTTGCACAAATACTTCTTATTAGTGTAGGTCGGTTGGTATTGTAAATGGGCCATATCGGTCCATGTTTTGATATAGCTGCCATATAAACCGATCTTGGTTCTTGACTTCTTGAGCCTCTAGAGTGCGCAATTTTTATCCGATTGGAATGGAATTTCGCACGACGTGTTTTGTTATGATATCCAACAACTGTGCCAAGTATAGTTTAAATCGGTCCATAACCTGATATAGCTGCCATACAAACCGATCTTGGGTCTTGACTTCTTGAGCCTCTAGCGTGCGCAATTCTTATCCGATCAGAATGAAATTTTGCACGACGTGTTTTGTTGTTATATCCAACAACTGTGCCAAGCATAGTTTAAATCGGTCCATAACCTGATATAGCTGCCATATAAACCGATCTTGGGTCTTGACTTCTTGAGCCTCTAGAGTGCGCAATTCTTATCCGATTGAAATGAAATTTTGCACGACGTGTTTTGTTATTATATCCAACAACTGTGCCAAGTATGGTTCAAATCGGTTCATAACCTGATATAGCTGCCATATCAACCGATCTTGGGTCTTGACTTCTTGAGCCTCTAGAGTGCGCAATTCTTATCCGATTGAAATGAAATTTTGCACGAAATATTTCGTTATGATATCCAATAACTGTGCCAAGTATGGTTTAAATCGGTCTATAGCCTGATATAGCTGTCATATAAACAGATCTTGGGATTTGACTTCTTGAGCTTCTAGAGGGCGCAATTCCTATCCGATTTGGCTGAAATTTTGCATGACGTATTTTATTTTTACATTCAACAACTGTGTCAAATAAGGTTCAAATCGGTTCATAACCTGATATAGCTGCCATATAAACCGATCTGGGATCTTGACTTCTTGACCCCTAGAGGTCGCAATTATTATACGATATGCCTGAAATTTTGTACGACGGATCCTGTCATGACCATCAACAAACGTGTTTATTATGGTCTGAATCGGTCTATAGCCCGATACAGATCCCATATAAATCGCTTTCTCTATTTTACTTCGTGAGCCCCAATGGGCGCAATTCTTATACGAATTGGCTGAAATTTTACACAGGTCTCCAACATATAATTTAATTGTGGTCCGAACCGGACCATATCTTGATATCGTTTTAATAGCAGAGCAACTCTTTTCTTATATCCTTTTTTGCCTAAGAAGAGATTCCGGGAAAAGAACTCGACAAATGCGATCCATGGTGGAGGGTATATAAGATTCGGCCCGGCCGAACTTAGCACGCTTTTACTTGTTCATGTTTATCAAACGCCACTTAAAACGCAAATGTTCGTTCAAAAGCACTTAATTCTATTTGCATTGTTATTGGTAGCTACGTCTAAAAAGGAGAAGAATCAACAGCAGTGAACCTCTGATCATTATGTCCGATTAGGAATAATTACAGGGGACCAGCACCGTCCGCGATAACAACCGTACACTATCACACTCACACCAAAACTTATGGTTTGTGCTGAATATCGCAAACGGCGATCACAAACTTCCCCAAGCCAGTGAACGTCATATAAACATTTTTTCCACGTCCAAACTTATGGAATGCTGAAAAAATGGCAATTTGAAAATACAAAATATAATCGGAGTAACTACTTCCTAGAATTATTTCCAAGATTTATGCAGGTGTAAACGTCCTCGTTAAAAATAATGTCACAGAATATGGGGAAACATTGGATTGGATTCCACTCTTACACTCATGGAAAAAAGGGAGTTGATGGTAGCAAACACCACCTGCTGAATGTTAGCATTGAATTTTGCTGTTATTACAGCACTAGTTCTGCTGTTAAAGCTATATGTTTGCAATATTAGAGCAGCAGGCCTACTGATTAAAAGTCTGTTGTTTGCTAAAAACGACTGCTGCTTAATATATGATGGGGTTGTTAGAAGGAGAACAAGTAAAAGCGTGCTAAGTTCGGCCGGGCCGAATCTTATATACCCTCCACCATGGATCGAATTTGTCGAGTTCTTTTCCCGGCATCTCTTCTTAGGCAAAAAAGGATATAAGAAAAGAGTTGCTCTGCTATTAAAACGATATCAAGATATGGTCCGGTAAAATGTCAGCCAATTCGTATAAGAATTGCGCCCATTGCGGCTCACGAAATAAAATAGAGAGAACGATTTATATGGGATCTGTATCGGGCTATAGACCGATTCAGACCATAATAAACACGTTTGTTGATGGTCATGAGAGGATCCGTCGTACAAAATTTCAGGCATATCGGATAATAATTGCGACCTCTAGGGGTCAAGAAGTCAAGGTCCCAGATCGGTTTATATGGCAGCTATATCAGGTTGTGAACCGATTTGAACCTTATTTGACACAGTTGTTGAAAGTAAAAATAAAATACGTCATGCAAAATTTCAGCCAAATCGGATAGGAATTGCGCCCTCTAGAAGCTCAAGAAGTCAAATCCACAGATCTGTTTATATGACAGCTATAAAAAAAATTTCATTCTGATCGGATAAGAATTGCGCACGCTAGAGGCTCAAGAAGTCAAGACCCAAGATCGGTTTATATGGCAGCTATATCAGGTTATATACCATACTTGGCACAGTTGTTGGATATCATAACAAAACACATCGTGCAAAATTTCATTCCAATCGGATAAGAATTGCGCACTCTAGAGGCTCAAGAAGTCAAGACCCAAGATCGGTTTATATGGCAGCTATATCAAAACATGGACCGATATGGCCCATTTACAATACCAACCGACCTACACTAATAAGAAGTATTTGTGCAAAATTTCAAGCGGCTAGCTTTACTCCTTCGGAAGTTAGCGTGCTTTCGACAGACAGACGGACGGACGGACGGACGGACGGACGGACGGACGGACAGACGGACGGACATGGCTAGATCGACATAAAATTTCACGACGATCAAGAATATATATACTTTATGGGGTCTCAGACGAATATTTCGAGTAGTTACAAACAGAATGACGAAATTAGTATACCCCCCATCTTATGGTGGAGGGTATAATAAAATGAAATGAAAAAGATTTAAATTTTTGGAAAGACAATGAGAAGAAATTACAATATTGCAGCCAGATAAAATACCTCAAATAGTCAAAACACCTGACCGACAGTGACAGGCAAACATAAATAATACCAGAAAACTCCACAGATCACGCGGGGTATGTTGTTGTTGTGCTTCAAAGAATAATAGCACACAAGTGATGGAATACTGTTGTTGTGTATACTACAGCAAAGTATGTAAGCATGAGACAAATGATGTTGTGGCAGTCAATGCCACGCGTATACAAGTTGTCCAAAAATAGAATACATTTTGACACATGCAGATTTAAGCAAGTTTCCTCAATGAGATATTTAAAAGTAACCAAACGGAGATGTTGTGTCCCAGTGGATGTTGCAGTCTATGTACAAGTAAGAAGTGCTAAGTTCCGTCGGGCCGAATCTTGGAAATCCACCACCATGGATTGTACTTAAATTTGAACCAACGAACTTAGTAAAAAGGCACAAAAAATCAAGATTTGGCCGTAGAAAACTCATAGGGAGGTGGGTTTATATAGGAGCTATATCAGATTATAGAACGCTCAAGAGGATGGTACGAATGTTAGACCGGAAGTTGGGAGGCATAACAAAACACTTTGTGCAAAATTTCATCCAAATCGGACAACAATTGCTACTTCCAGATGCTCAAGATCTCAAATCGGGAGATCGGTTTATAAGGGAGCTATATCAGGTTATAAGCCGATTCGCTCGTATTTGACACGGTTGTGGGAAGTCATAGCAAAACACGCAAAATTTCAGACAAATCGGACGACAATTACTGTTCCCAGAGGCTCAAGATCTTAATTCTGAGGTCGGTTTTTATGGCTACTATATCCAAATCTGAACCGGTATTTCCTATTTGCAATCCCCAATGACCTACATCAACCTAAAATGCCCGGCACGCGATAGCTGTGAGCACCACACAGGCTGGGACTTGGAGGTCTGATTTGTTTTTAACGCAGTCCCCAGGTTGCTGATAGTGGAATGCTCCATACGGATTTGCTGCAACGACAATTAGCGGTATCGGGCGGAAAGTCTCAGTAAGAGGCCGGGTGGCACTGGCTCTTGCATATATACTAAACGCCTACACAGAAAAAATCACTGCAAAAAAATAATTAACACTTTTATTTGTATATAAAAAGAGTTGGTGCTCAACAATCTTGGTAATTGAAAAATTGATATTAGTTTTTTAAGTGTGCCTGTTGATACTTGACAGAGAAAATTTTGAAAACTCAAGGATTTCAACAAATTTATTTTTTGAGTTAGTTGTTTATAAGAGACATTTTTTCAACAAACAATATACACATGTTGTCGTTAAAAAAATACATTTGTTTAATAGCAAATCTACAACTCACCAACAAATATTTAATAATGTTTAGCGCTCAACAAACTATGTACAAACTTTATTGTTGAGAATACATTTTATTTGTTGACTTGCTTAGCGAATGATTGCTGACGCCCAATTTGTACATAGGGTTGCTAACATTTTGATTTGATTTGTTTCAGCAAAATTGACAAATTTCGTAATTGATTTTTCAACAAAAGTTGTTATTTTTTAAAAAAAGCGTGCTAAGTTCGGCCGGGCCGAATCTTATATACCCTCCACCATGGATCGCATTTGTCGAGTTCTTTTCCCGGAATCTCTTCTTAGGCAAAAAAGGATATAAGAAAAGAGTTGCTCTGCTATTAAAACGATATCAAGATATGGTCCGGTTCGGACCACAATTAAATTATATGTTGGAGACCTGTGTAAAATTTCAGCCAATTCGTATAAGAATTGCGCCCATTGGGGCTCACGAAGTAAAATAGAGAAAGCGATTTATATGGGATCTGTATCGGGCTATAGACCGATTCAGACCATAATAAACACGTTTGTTGATGGTCATGACAGGATCCGTCGTACAAAATTTCAGGCATATCGTATAATAATTGCGACCTCTAGGGGTCAAGAAGTCAAGATCCCAGATCGGTTTATATGGCAGCTATATCAGGTTATGAACCGATTTGAACCTTATTTGACACAGTTGTTGAATGTAAAAATAAAATACGTCATGCAAAATTTCAGCCAAATCGGATAGGAATTGCGCCCTCTAGAAGCTCAAGAAGTCAAATCCCAAGATCTGTTTATATGACAGCTATATCAGGCTATAGACCGATTTAAACCATACTTGGCACAGTTATTGGATATCATAACGAAATATTTCGTGCAAAATTTCATTTCAATCGGATAAGAATTGCGCACTCTAGAGGCTCAAGAAGTCAAGACCCAAGATCGGTTGATATGGCAGCTATATCAGGTTATGAACCGATTTGAACCATACTTGGCACAGTTGTTGGATATAATAACAAAACACGTCGTGCAAAATTTCATTTCAATCGGATAAGAATTGCGCACTCTAGAGGCTCAAGAAGTCAAGACCCAAGATCGGTTTATATGGCAGCTATATCAGGTTATGGACCGATTTAAACTATGCTTGGCACAGTTGTTGGATATAACAACAAAACACGTCGTACAAAATTTCATTCTGATCGGATAAGAATTGCGCACGCTAGAGGCTCAAGAAGTCAAGACCCAAGATCGGTTTGTATGGCAGCTATATCAGGTTATGGACCGATTTAAACTATACTTGGCACAGTTGTTGGATATCATAACAAAACACGTCGTGCAAAATTTCATTCCAATCGGATAAAAATTGCGCACTCTAGAGGCTCAAGAAGTCAAGAACCAAGATCGGTTTATATGGCAGCTATATCAAAACATGGACCGATATGGCCCATTTACAATACCAACCGACCTACACTAATAAGAAGTATTTGTGCAAAATTTCAAGCGGCTAGCTTTACTCCTTCGGAAGTTAGCGTGCTTTCGACAGACAGACGGACGGACGGACGGACGGACGGACGGACGGACGGACAGACGGACGGACATGGCTAGATCGACATAAAATTTCACGACGATCAAGAATATATATACTTTATGGGGTCTCAGACGAATATTTCGAGTAGTTACAAACAGAATGACGAAATTAGTATACCCCCCATCTTATGGTGGAGGGTATAATAATTTGTATCTGTGTATAATGCTCGATATGACAAGGCAAGTATTTGGTGCCTTTTAATAACCAATGGCTTACCGTGGCGATCGTTCCATTGAACCGGAATGAGCTTGCTCACCTACATCAGATTGACGAGGATCGCCACCTTCACATGCAAATGTAGATAAAACAACTACAATCGTGATTTCGTAAGACGGACGGACATGGCAACATCAACAATATATCCAAAAACAAGGCAAACAAGTAAAAGCGTGATAAGTTCGGCTGGGCCGAATCTTATATACCCTCCACCATGGATCGCATTTGTTGAGTTCTTTTCCCGGCATCTCTTCTTAGGTAAAAAAGGATATAAGAAAAGATTTGCTCTGCTATTAGAGCGATATCACAATTAAATTATATGTTGGAGACCTGTGTAAAATGTCAGCCAATTCGAAAAAGAATTGCGTCCTTTGGGGGCTCAAGAAGTAAAATAGAGAGATCGTTTTATATAGGAGCTGCATCAGGCTATAGACCGATTCAGACCATAATAAACACGTATGTTGATGGTCATGAGAGGATCCGTCGTACAAAATTTCAGGCAAATTGGATTATAATTGCGACCTCTAGAGGCTCAAGATGTCAAGATCCCAGATCGGTTTATATGACAGCTATATCAAGTTATGAACCGATTTGAACCTTATTTGACACAGTTGTTGAAAGTAAGAATAAAATACGTCATGCAAAATTTTAGCCAAATCGGTTAGGAATTGAGCCCTCTAGAAGCTCAAAAAGGCAAGTCTGTTTATATGACAGCTATATCAGGTTATGAACCGATTTGAATCATACTTGGCACAGTTGTCGTATATTATAACAAAACAAGTAGTGCAAAATTTCATTCCAATCTGATAAGAATTGCGCACTCTAGAGACTCAAGAATTCAAGACCCATGATCGGTTTATATGGTAGCTATATCAGGTTATCGACCGATTTGAACCATACTTGGCACAGTTATTGGATCATAACAAAATACTACGTACAAAATTTCAGTCAAATCGAATAAGAATTGCGCCCTCTAGAGGCTCAAGAAGTCAAGACCCCAGATCGGTTTATATGACAGCTATATCAGGTATGGACCGATCTGAACCATACATGTCACAGTTGTTGGATGTAATAACAAAACACGTCGTGCAAAATTTTATTCCAATCGGATAAGAATTGCGCACTCTAGAGGCTCAAGTCGTCAAGACCCAAGATCGGTTTATATGGCAGCTATATCAAAACATGGACCGATATGGCCCATTTACAATACCAACCGACCTACACTAATAAAAAGTATTTGTGCGAAATTTCAAGCGGCTAGCTTCACCCTTTCGACAGACAAACGGACGGACGGACGGACATGGTTAGATCGACATAAAATGTCACGACGATCAAGAATATATATACTTTATGGGGTCTCAGACGAATATTTCGAGTAGTCCCAAACAGAATGACGAAATTAGTATACCCCCCATCCTATGGTGGAGGGTATAAAAATTAATTTGTGTTTGTTTGTAGGTTTGTTTATTTGTTTGTTTGTATGTTTGTGTGTTCCTTATAGACTCAGAAACAGCTGAACCTATTTTCTTGAAATTTTCACAGATGGTACATTTTGACCCTGTGGTGAAAATAGGGTACTACATTTTTTTGATAACTGAAGAGGGGCGGACCCCTCCCTTACCCTAATTTTCAGAAACGCCAGATCTCGGAGATGGGTGGTGCGATTTAAGCGAATTTTGTGTGCTCTTATACATTACCCTAAAAATAAAAATTAGGTATCCAAATTTCGGATGGGGTACCTAGGGGATCTGCCCCACCCTAAAAACGACCAAACATATATTTAGATCAATCACAACAGTATGGGACTTAAATGAAAGGTATTTACGATAAGAAAACGTATTTAATATCCAATTGTCCCAAAACACTCCTAAATCGGACATATTTACCGACCATGGCAATATGGGACTCAAATGAAAGGTATTTGCGAGTGAAATATGAATCTGATATCCAAATGTGGGACCACGTTTCTATTTTCATAGCATGGTATTTCATTTTTTGTAGCCATTATTTTTAAGATCCAGAATATCGCATATAGCCTTAAAATTTGTTGTATTTGTTCGTTGATCGTTCGTCTCATGTGTATATTTTTTTCTGCAGTAAGGTTTAGATTTCGAATAATTGCATACCCCTATTAAGCCACACACAGATAAAAATAATTTTGAAAACAACAACTTTGGTCGAAAAAACAACTACGAAAGTTGTTAATTTTCATGCAACAATTTATTTTGAATCTCAGCAATCTAAAGTACAACTTTGTTGTTGAAAGGCACTTTTTGCAAGCCAACATATAACAACAATATATTCAAAAACAAGGCAAAAAACCATCTAACCAGCCAACGCATGTGCTTTGCTTCGGGTGGTGGTGTTTTTGTTTTCTTTGTTCGGCTTGTGCTGCCTTTTCTCGTTCGTTTTACTGTTTTCCTCTCTACTATTAGCCTTAAAAATAGATTTTAATAATTTTGGTATCGCACTCATGATCTCATATTTGGTAGTCTTGCACGCATTCTCTTGCCTACCGACATCATCTTCTAAATTAAAAAAATTTATTTAAAAAAGGTAAAACCACTCTAAAAAATTTTTTCTGAATGAAAAAAAAAAATAGATTTATTTTTTGGCCGACCGGGAGACTCGAACTCGAAGAATGTATTCGATTTAATGCTAAAATTCGTTGAGAATTTAAAGTTTCACATACAAATTTGGTAGTTGGTTTTTTCTACGAGTTATTTTTATACCCACCACCGTAGAATGCAACACATCGAAATATCAATTTCCGACCCTACAAAGTATATATATTTCGGATCGTCGTAACACTCTAAGACGATTTAACGATGTCCGCGTGTCTGTCCGTCCGTCTCTTGTAATCACTCTAGAGCCTTCAAAAATTGGGATATTGAGCTGAAATTTGGCACAGATACGTCTTTTTGATTCACGCAGGTTAAGTTCTTGAACGGGCCAAATCGGATATAACTATTTATTTATCCTAATATGGATATAACTATTTACCGATAAAGGGTCTTATGCCCATAAAAACTTTATTTTTCATCTGTTTTTGCTGAATTTGAAACAGTGAGTAGTTTAAGTCTTCCCCAAAACTGACCCAAATGTGTTTCAGATCGAATTATTTTTAGGTATAGCTACCTATAGACCGATCTCCCGATAAAGGGTCTGAAGACCATAAAAGCTTTATTTATTACCCGATTTCGCTGAAATTTGCAACTGCGGGTTATTTTAAGCCTCCCGATATCTGACCTAAATATGGCCTAGATCGGTCCATATTTGGATATAGCTGCCATATAGACCGATCTCCCGATAAAGGGTCTGAAGCCCATAAAAGCTTTATTACCCGATTTCGCTGAAATTTAAAACAGTGGGTTATTTTAAGCCTCGCGACATCTGACGTAAATATGGTTCAGATCGAATTTATCCGATGTCGCTGAAATTTGGAATAGTGGGCAGTTATAAGCCTCCTAACATCCGACCCAAACATGGTATAGATCGGACTATATTTAGATACAGCTGTCGATAAAGGGTCTGAAGCCCATAAAAGCTTTATTTTTTAACCGATTTCCCTAAAATTTGAAACAGTGAATTATTTTTAGCCTTCTGATACCCGGCTTAAATATGGTTCAGATCGGACTATATTTAGATATAGCTGTCATATAGACCGATCTGCCGATAAGGAGACTGAAGCCCATAAAAGCTTTATTTATTACCTGTATTCGCTGAAATTTGAAACAGTGTGTTTTTCTGAGCCTCACGATATCCGACCTTAATATGGTTCAGATCGGTTTATAATTGGATATATTTGTCAAAAACACCAATATTTTGTTCTATAAAATTGAATAGTGTCATATATGTTAGACCACTCAATGTCCGTGCCGAATTTGGGTGCTTAAGTTATCCAATTTTCACCGGATTGTGACGAAATGGGGTTTACATATATACCCGAGGTGGTGGGTATCCAAAGTTCGGCCCGACCGAACTTAATGCCCTTTTACTTGTTTTACCTAACTTGATATTAAATTAGTATACTCTCCCTATGGTGGTTGGTACAAAAATGTGGTAAGTTCGGCCGGGTAGAATCTTGGGAACCCACCACCATGGATTGTACTAATAATTAATAAAAATAACTTAGTTCAAGAGCACATGTACTTTACGTACAAATTTGTGCCTATTCAGCCAAAAAAATCTTTTTGGCACTAGAAAATCAATAGGGAGATCAATTTAAATAGAAGGTATATCAGGTTGTAGACCGATTTGGACCATACTTACCAGGGATGTAGGAATTTATAATAGAAAACTAGGTGAAAATTTTTGATTGTGGGCAGATTTGTGCCTTATTTGGTATAGAAATTAGAAGTCATACTTAAAATTTTTAGCTAACTCTTACATAATGGACTCAATAAATTCTACAGGGACAGGGCGACCTTTTATAATGAGAAGTTATGCAAAATTTCTAGTGGCATACTTTACTCGTTTATGGTTCTTGTTGAACCGCGAGGAGAGCCGACGTTTTCTTATTTCTCCCAGCAAAAATATTCTGCACCTCGTAATGGGTAGTTCTCTGCGAACAAAAATATCAAGTTACTCAAGGATAGCTACGATAGTGTTTACCACTGGCGGTTGATGTTCCTTGTCTGTTTCGTGCGGAATTAGGCTTGATATGGACCCCAAAAACCCAACATCCGTTTTATGTAGTCTGATCGGAATGTAATCCCAATCTTTCAATATGGGAACAATGAAAGATTTTAGAGGCAACAAATCTCAGGGAGCCGCTAAGATTTCAAAATGTTGATCCAGCAACTGTTACGGAATCGAACGGACGCTGGCAACGTTTGGAGGTTATATCTTCATTGCCACGCCTTCGGTGTGCGTTGAGTTGAGTATATATATACATGTAAACCGATCTCCCGATTATAGTTCTTGGCCCCTAGAGGGGGCAATTCATATTCGATTCGATCACCATGCAAAATTTCACTTGCATGGTGATTCCTTCTATTACCTTCAATATTCAAGCCATGGATTTGACTTTTTGAATCATCAATGATTTATTTCGATTTTATTTTATTTATTTATTATGATAACCCATCTTAATGCTCACATAGAAACTATAATATTTATAGCCGAATCCAAGTTATTTGTTCGACCAGGCGGAATTGTGTATAGCCACCTCATGTGTTGCACTTCTCAAGTACTGTGTATGGAAGCTGTACCAAGTGAGGGATCGATTCAGATCATACTTGGCTTGGATGTTGGATGTAACAGCAAAAATGATCTTGCAAAAACTACAGCTAAATTGGGAATGAATTGCACCATCTTAGGGTTCAAAAAAATATAATAGCGAGATCGGTTTGTATGCGCTACGGTGGCCACCAATCTGTGGAAAAAATTTTAGCCAATTCGGATAATATTTAGGACACAAGAATTCAACTCAGAGATCGGTTTATATGGAAGCTATATCTAATGGAAGCTATACATATATGTGGAATTGTCAAATAAGGTGAGGGATCGATTCAGATCATACTTGGCTTGGATGTTGGATGTAACAGCAAAAATGATCTTGCAAAAACTACAGCTAAATTGGGAATGAATTGCACCATCTTAGGGTTCAAAAAAATATAATAGCGAGATCGGTTTGTATGCGTTACGGTGGCCTCCAATCTGTGGAAAAAAATTTTAGCCAATTCATATAATATTTGGGACACATGAAATCAACTCGGAGATCGGTTTATATGGAAGCTATATCTAATGGAAGCTATATATATTTATAGAATTGTCAAATAAACCTATTGTATTTTAAATATACATTAAGTTTTGTGAATAATTAAACACAACAACTAACGACAACTTTACCAGATGATTTCTTAATATTAGGTCCAATATTTTGTTTTTGGGCTTTCCAAGCTTAAAGGCATTTAAGAGCGTTTTTACTTTTTGTGGATTCCTAACTGCCCATA
Organism: Stomoxys calcitrans; assembly: GCF_963082655.1. Taxonomy (NCBI): domain Eukaryota; kingdom Metazoa; phylum Arthropoda; class Insecta; order Diptera; family Muscidae; genus Stomoxys; species Stomoxys calcitrans. The sequence goes on along the minus strand of NC_081554.1, from coordinate 118,209,540 downwards.
ACATCTGAAAAATTACTTCGGATGTCAGAGAACACGATGTTCCGAAATTCACCACTTTCGGCCAAAAGCAACAACTACTTTGCTCTTTGGAGTCTACGTTTTTTTTTTGCTTAGGTGTTAGATTGTTCTCCTTTCGGAACTGGTAAGGCTTTTATTTGAGCTCATATTATGAAGGATATTTACAGGTTGCCACTACGGCGCACAGTGGTTCAGGTGACACCGGAAGTGTTCTTTCAGAAATTTGAAATCAGAGTTGAACTTGAGATTTTTTTTTCATCGCTTGTTAGATTGTTTTATTGATTTTTTGTAATCAACAGTTATTAAAAAAGGCCATACGTTGGTAATTTTTTTTTTTAATCTAAAAATAATTAACTTCTTCAATTCACTGTAAGCAACACAAATAATGGTTGTTGTTGTTGTAGTAGTGTGTTGTACATTAAGCCGGAAGCCCTTGCCGATGCGATCAATCCGGTACCTACAACCAGCTGCCATGGGATGGTCGTACCTCAAAACATTCTGTGTACGATTAGGTTAGAAAATGTCAAACTTTCCAATAGCAATGTCAGAAAATACCTGGCAAAGCTTGGCATTGCCTAGGCCAGAAACTTATATAGCAGCCCACAAAAATGTGTAAATTTACTATTTACCTATATTTAAAAATGAACGTCTGGGTTCGAATCCATGCGACATCTGCGGCACGCCGTTCGGACTCGGCTATAAAAAGGAGGTCCCTTATCATTGAGCTTTAACTTAAATCGAACTGCACTCATTTATATGTGAGAAGTTTGCCCCTGTTCCTTAATGGAATGTTCATAGGCAAATTCGCATTGCATTTTTTACAAATCATATATGTGTCAACAGTGTCACATTCGCATCAATGCCACCCTTTAAGTTGGTTAAGGATGAGCTAGTTTTGCAAAAAAAAAAAAACACATAAAATTCAGACAAATGCATGAAATCTTAATTTGAATCGATAGTCCACATAATTTAATGTTTGGAAATTTGTTCATGCAAATGTTGACTGTGACTGCGCCTCAAATGGTCCATCCGCTAAGTCCAATTTTGGCATACTCTTTCCAACATTTCGGCCGGTATCTAACGAATAAATGTTTCAATATTGTCTTCCAATTCGTCAATTGAAGCGGGCTTGTCTGTATAGAGATGATCTTTTACATAGTCCCACAAAAAATAGTCTAAAAGCGTTAAATCGCACGATCTAGGCGGCCATTTGACCGATGCCGAATGTAAAATAAAATGTTCACCGAACTCGCCTCTCTTGTTGAAACCACATGTCATGCAAGTCAAGATCTTGTATTTTAGGCAAAAACAAGTTGGATATTATCTCACGGTAGCGCTCACCATAGTTGATAGTAGATATTTGGTCTGGTGTTATTTAAAATCATTCAAAAATTACTAAATTATAGCAAATTTGGTAAATTTGTATCCTAGAAAACTTGAAAATTAAGAGATAATATGTAATATACAAAATTTTTAAATGCATTTTTGACGTTTAGTGGCTAATTCAACAATTTTCATCCGATAACAGCAGAAAATGTTTGCTGTTTCGTCAAAAACTACTGATGTCCCAGACTTCTTGTTCTTGAAGCAAACATTTTCGCTGTTTTAATAACAAGTTTCTCTGAGTGCAACTGATCAGATTGAGGTGGTGAATGACCATGTTTTTTCGATGCAACTGGTGCAATTCGTTCATTTCGGTGGTCCTTGAATTGAAATAACTCGTTTGCGAAATTCACAACTCACTTTGTTCTATCACTCACACTTATCATTCTCACATAGCAATGAGTTTTGCCTGATTCAAGTTTTTAAGCTCAATAATAAGGGACCACCTAACGGCGTGCCACAGTGCGACACCACTTTGGGGAGAAGTTTTTATATTTACGCCTACTACATATTATTGTATTTCAGATCTGCTGTGCTTTGCCACTGAGTGTACAAAAGCATGGAAGAACTTTGAAGTACAAAACGAATTGAAATACGCACTGCAGTGATGATTTGATCAAAAACATCATCCCTATGCACTTATTACAAACGCTGAAAGACCTACAGCAATCGAATCCCTCTTGTCCGGATGTACCTGCGAGCAACAGTGGAGACTGGCTCATCCATGTATGTATGAAAGTTAGTTTGAAGTCGGTTGTAAGTTACTGGCATGAAGATTTTATCGGCATCAACCAAAACGACAATAGACCGACGTTAACAATTTAATTTGAAATTAACTGCAGGTAATCTAGCAACAACACCAGCAACATTCAGTGAAAAAACGCTTAAATCAACAGAAATCTAGAATTGCTAACATTTTGTTCCTCTTGCCTTCCCGCTGAACCGTCTCTAGCTAACTTGGGCAAAACATTCATCCATCAGTTCTAAGATGCCCACTGATATTCTGCGAACTAAGTTTCAGTTGTTCCCTAACATTCGAAGTGTTCACAATTTCATTTGAAACTTTTAGCGCCGTTGCTCGCAAACACCAAAATTAAAGCAGCCAAAGTATAATGCAAAGAACGATAGCAAATTTCGTAAAAATCTTCGTTGTAATTTCGTTAATTTGTCACTATGTAAAAGGTTTGATATTGTTAAAAAAAAATTGTTCCTTATGATTATCGATATGATTGCCATGGAAGTGATTACAAATGCGTTTAGGATATTCGAAGTTTCCTCCCTACACAGAAGGATAAGAGGGTTTTATCAAAAATTAAATTATGGAACGCGAAAGATTTTAACGAATTTAGAAAAAACATGAATGGAGTATATTGTGTGAGCATTAATCGCAAAAACATGAAAAATTGTTTGATCCTCAAACAGTACAAAGAATAAATACAATGTTGTGAAAAATAAGAAACAATAAATTTGTACGTAATTAAAATCGACAATTGTAAGCCACCGTGGTTCGGGGCGAGTAGGTCACACCGGTCCCATTTCATCTTAACGTGCCTGCGATTTGGCCTAGGCCTTATACCCCATTAGCGCAGAGATTAGCACGTCCGCTTATGGGCGTGAACGCTTGGTTCTGAGTCCTGGTGAGGGAACGGAGAAAAATCCTCAGTAGTGGTTATCACCAATTTTGGCGTTATTTGTGTCTGCAGCACGCCGCACAATGTCGTGAGTTTATAGTAAAGTTGGCCAAAAATGGAAGGATGATGAAACTTGGGAAAGATATTTGTTATTATTATAGAAGACTGTGGACCATAAATAGACCATATACAGTGAGACAGAAACCTCTACATATTCCACTGAAAAAACACGTTGTACAAAACGAATTTTTCGAATGAAAAAAATTTTCATGGTTCCCAGCATTATTATAAGTACAAATTTGTGGGGTTTCAATAAATTTTACCCTAACTACATTATTGCCAATTTTCATAACTGCTGCTTATGAAAAATGTATGTATGTAGATATATCTGTGGCACTGTATATCCTATCCGACTTCCCTCAAATTGGAAACAAAGACTTGATTACGGCTACTCGCCAGCAATGCCGAATTCGGGCCAAATCGGATAGTCTTTCTATAGAGCTCTCATATATGTTTTGGCCTATAAAGGACCTATTTTTCAATCGGTATTAAGATATAGCTACCATATAGACCGATCTTACGATTTTGGGTCTCGTGACCATAAAATATATATCGCTGAACAGAAATTATTTTAAGACCTCTCTCCAACCAATCAATGAAAATCCAATCGGGTCATATTTGCGCATAGCCATTAGAGCTCTTTTGACCATTTTTGCTCGATAAACACAAATACGGTCCGATCAAAAAATAACATTTCATTTTTTATACCCACCACCGACAGATGGGGGTATATTCATTTTGTCATTCCGTTTGCAACACATCGAAATATCCATTTTCGACCCTATAAAGTATATATATTCTTGATCAGCGTAAAAATCTAAGACGATCTAGCCATGTCCGTCTGTCTGTCTGTTGAAATCACGCTACAGTCTTTAAAAATAGAGATGTTGAGATGAAACTTTGCACAGATTCTTTTTTTGTTCATAAACAGGTTAGGTTCGAAGATGGGCTAAATCGGACTTCATCTTGATATAGCCCCCTTATAGACCGATCCGCCGATTTGGGGTCTTAAGCCAATAAAAGCCACATTAATTATCCGATTTTGCTGAAATTTGGGACAGTGAGTTGTGTTAGGTCCTTCGATATCCTTCGTTAATTTGGCTCAGATCGGTCCAGATTTGGATATAGCTGCCATATCGACCGATCCTCCGATTAAGGGTCTTAGGCCCATAAAAGCCACATTTATTGTCCGATTTTGCTGAAATTCGGGACAGTGAGTTCTGTTAGGCCCTTCGACATCCTTCGTCAATTTGGCTCGGATCGGTTCAGATTTAGATATAGCTGCCATATATACCGATCCTCCGATTTAGGGTCTTTGGACCCATAAAAGCCACATTTATTATCCGATTTTGCTGAAATTTGGGACAGTTAGTTGTGTTAGGCCCTTCGACATTCTTTGTCAATTTGACCCAGATCGGTCCGGATTTGGATATTGCTGCCATATAGGCCGATCCTCCGATTAAGGGTCTTAGGCCCGTAAAAGCCACATTCATTATCCGATTTTGCTGAAATTTGGGACAGTTAGTTGTGTTAGGCCCTTCAATATCCTTCGCCAATTTGGCCCAGATCGGTCCAGATTTGGATATAGCTGCCATATAGACCGATCCTTCGATTTAGGGTCTTTGGCCCATAAAAGCCACCTTTATTATCCGATTTTGCTGAAACTTGGGACGTGGAGTTGTGTTAGGCCCTTCGACATCCTTCTTCAATTTGGCTCAGATCGGTCCAGATTTGGATATAGCTGGCCCAGATCGGTCCAGATTTGGATGTAGCTGCCATATAGACCGATCTCTCGGTTTTAGGTTTTGGGGCCATAAAAAGCGCATTTATTGTCCGATTTCGCAGCAATTTGGGACAGTGAGTTGTGTAAGGCCCTTCGACATCCTTCTTCAATTTCACTCAAATCGGTGTAGATTTGGATGTAGCTGCCATATAGACCGATCTCTTGATTTAATATTTTGGGCCCATAAAAGGAGTATTTATTATCCAATGTTGCCGAAATTTGGGACAGAGAGTTAAGTTCAGCCCCTCCACATATTTCTGCAATTCGTTCTAGTTCGATCAGGATTTGCATATAGCTGCCTTATAGACCGATATCTCGAGGCGCATGTATAATCCGATTTAACTGCAATTTGACACATTCACTTATGTTAGGCTTTTCGACATCCATATTGTATATGTTTCAGATCGGTTTACTTTTAGATATAGCTACTAAAAGACCAATATTTTGTTATACATAATTGAACAATGACTTGTACTTATTAGTATTTGGTCCAAATGGGATCATATTTCGATATACATTGCTATGGGACATAAGGTATGCAATTTTCACCGGATTTTGATGAAAGGTGGTTTATATATATACCCGAGGTGGTGGGTATCCAAAGTTCGGCCCGACCGAACTTAACGCCTTTTTACTTGTTAACAATTACAAATGACTTTTTTATGGTGATGTGAAAAGTATACTAAAAGCTTTCCTTACTATTGCCTATATTTATTGACTAAACTCCTGTAAATCTGTGCACAGTAGTCTGTGTCAGTCTTAAAATTCATTCGTTTATCAGTGGGTGTATCAATAATGTGAAGCATTTCAAACATGTATCTTCGTTTGTTAATGTTTTCTTACACTAAAATCTTTACATCCTTAAAATTGAGAATGTGTCCAGTAAAAGTACAATGCGAGGCTAGTGTGTTCTTTTGTTCTATTGGTTTGTGTACCATTTTTGATCGGATTTATGTGCCGAAAGTCTGGTTTTTAATTTTGTCCAAGTGGTGCCTACATATGCCATCGGGCATAAGTTTGACTTGTGCCCATCTCATTGTATTTGGTATACAACATTTGACGTTTCGGTCTTTATCTTAGTCTTTGTTTTTCTAAATAAACTACCTACGGTATTCTTACTTTTGAATGCTAGCCTAAAGTTTATTGTTTGTATTTGTGTATTTTTCTTTTACATATTTTATTAGACTAGTTATTGTGTTGTTTTGAAACTCATTTAATTTTAATATATGGCGAATTTTCTTTTCGTTTTCCTTGTGAAATTTTGTGTCGCTTGTTTTAAGAACTCCGTTTATAAAATTTGTTGCCGTATTAATCTTTATTCTCCTGGGACATTTGGAGTGGAAGTTGATAAGTCTTCCTGTAGCCGTATCTTTTTGAAACTAGTTTAATTTGATCTGGTTTTCGTGTCTGCACACCATTGTGTCAAGATATGGTAATTTGTTGTACTTCTCATATTCCATTGTGAATTGTATTTGCTGGTCAAATGCGTTGAGCACTTTGAGTATATTCTCCAGTTCCGTTTTCTCTATGACGCAAAATATGTCGTCCACATATTTCGTCAAGAATCTTGGTTTCATTGTAAGTTTTCTTATCGAACCGTCAAAAATTCGTCCATTAAAACATTCGAAATTATGAGTGATACGTGGGATCCCATTGGCAAACCTTTTCTCTGTTCGTACACTTTACCGTTGTAGGTGAAGTATCTCGAGTCTTGAATGCATAAAGTAAGCATTTCCGAGAATAGGTCCATTGGAATCTTTGTATGTTTCTCCATGGTAGTCCATTTCTCCTTGATTGTTTTTATTGCTAAGTTGACTGGTACGAACACGGAGAAGAAGAACACCGGCGGTGTTCGAAATATTGGAGTTTTCAAAAACCTAAACATCGGTTTTTAATTATTGTTTCATGACCTTGAGCCCAAACAACCAAAAAAAATATGAAAACAAGTAAAAAGGCATTAAGTTCGGCCAGGCCGAACTTTAGATGCCCACCCCCTTTCGCCACAATCCTGTGAAAATTGGATAACTTATACACACAAATTCGGCACGCACATTGAGTGGTCTAATAAATATAAGTCACTGTTGAATTTTGTATTTCAAACTTTAACAAAATCAGACCCTTAATCGGCATATCGGTCTATGTGGCAGCTATATCTAAATATAGTCCGATCTCAACCATATTAAGGTTGTCCGACCATATTAGTCCGATCTCAACCTTAAGAATGTTGGGAGGCTTAAGATAAGTCACACGGACATCGTTAAATCGTCTTAGAATTTTACGACGATCCGAAAGATATATAATTTGTAAGGTCGGAAATTGATATTTCGATGTGTTGCAAACGGAATGACAAAATCCTACGGTGGTGGGTATAATAAACGTTATTTTATTAAATGTTTTCAAAAAGTATTTATTTATTCATTAATAACTATCTCGTCCCCTTCAAAGTTATCCCATCAAATAACTTTTCCAATTATTCCCTTTCTTTCAATCCTCGTAATACTTCTGAAACGCAATTTCTTTGATCCATTTTTTCGAATTGTAAAAAATCTAAGAGCACACCAAAGCACGACTAACCTTTTTACACCTACCACCTTATACGTAAAAATAAAATGTTTGGGAATTTTTTAATGCAAACAAAATAGTTTTATCACGAATTTCTGCTTATATTGTAAGCGTAGAATGTTTCGCTTTAACACATTAAATGTTAGCCATAAACATAGTATTTTTGATGTAACTAACTTTCTTTATTGTAAACACTTAAGTAGCTTCGGCTACGGTAAAAGGACATTACTTTTGTGGTAAAACCAAAAATTCTTTAATTGCAAAAGTACTTCGATAGCCTCAAACGATTATTCGTGCACCGGACTAATAATTATTCTCTTGTGTCTCTTCTACTATAGTGAGAGGGTGAATATTTGATCGTCTAGACCAGTGGTTGGCAAAAATACTCACTCTATTGCACATTACTTTATACGTACGCAAGAAAATAATCTCAAGCAGACTCATAATAATTGCAATTGTATGCTTGTCACTGGTATAGAAACATTCTCATACACAACAATTTGTATACCCTCCACCATAGGATAGGGGTATACTAATTTCGTCATTCTGTTTGTAACACCTCGAAATATGCGTCTGAGACCCCATAAAGTATATATATTCTTGATCGTTATGTAATTTTAAGTCGATCTAGCCATGTCCGTCCGTCGGTTGGAATTGTAAATGGGTCAAATCGGTCCATGTTTTGATATAGCTACCGTACAAACCGATCTTGGGTCTTGATTTCTTAAACCTCTAGTGGGCACAACTCTCGTCCGATTTGACTGAAATTTTGCACGTGGTGTTTTGGTATCACTTCCAACAATTGTGCTAAGTATGGTTCAAATCAGTCCATGTTTTGATATAGCTGCCATATAAACCGATTCTGGGTCTTGATTTCTTGAGCTTCTAGAGGGCGCAATTCTCGTCCGATTTGACTGAAATTTTGCACGTAATGTTTCGGTATTACTTCCAATAACTGTACTAAGTATGGCACAAATCGGTACATAACCTGATTTAGCTGCCATATAAACCTATCTGGGATCTTGACTTCTTGAGCGTCTAGAGGGTGCAATTCTCTTCCGATTTGGAAGAAATTTTGTACAACCGCTTCTCTCATGACCTTCAATATACGTGTCTAATATGGTCTGAATCGATCAATAGCTTGATACAGCTGCCATATAAACCGATCTCCCGATTTTCCTTCTTGAGCCCCTACTGGGCGCAATTCTTATTCGAATGAACTAAAATATTACACAATGACTTCTACAATGTTCAGCATTCAATAGCATAACAGTTCTTATTGAATATTCTTTGTTTACCCAATAGAGATGCCACGCATAGAACTCGACAAATGAGACCCATGGTGGAGGGTATATAAGATTCGGCCCGGCCGAACTTAGCACGGTCTTACTTGTTTTCTTTTCTGTGTTGACTGAACAAAGAGCAGCTCGGACGAGTGCGGATGGTAAATTCGGAAAGTGTAAATTTTTAAAGTTTCGGTACAAAAATGTTCGTTTGTTTAATGACAAAAATTATTAGAGCAACACACAAATGACTGCCAGGTACAAGAAAACACAACAAGTATTTCTAAGGTAAATACATTGTTTGGATATATATACGCGATAAAGAAATTTTCATCACAAAGAAACAACAACAACATTTTTTATTTTATATATAGCATAACGAATACAGCAGATCATAATACAAAACCTAAACCATCGAAATAAATCCAAATATACTCTGAAACAGTTTGAATTACCAACTGAAACCTGCAAATAATTCGTACAAATTTTGAATTTGAATTATTTTACAACATGAAATTGAACTTGGCATCCTTTTCAATATGCAAAAACAGGGGCAAACTTTTCATATATCAATGAGTGCAGTCCGATTCAAGTTTAAGCTCATTGATAAGGGGCCCCTTTTAATTGCCGAGTCCGAATGGCGTCCCGCAGTGCGACACCCCTTGGAAAAAAGTTTTTACATGGCATAGTACCTCACAAATATTGCCAGCATTAGGAGGGGAAACCACCACACCATTCATTTTAAACGTTTAACGCTAAATTATTTTATATGTAAATAAAAACTAGTAGAAACCCCGAATAACATGTTCTATATATCAAGAATCAAAAGTATTGTGAGGGTGAAAATACTTTACATTCGTCCCAAATTCTCGCAGGAATTTATTGCAAAAACAATGTACTTTTATCGTAAACAAAGTCCAACGTTTTTCAGAAAAGCAGTTTATTTGGCGAAAATTTCATTTATGTCAAACTATTTTTTTTTTTTTTTTGGTTGTAGGATGCGTCTAGGTGTATACTAATCTAGTCATTCCGTTTGTACCACCTCGAAATATGGATCTACGACCCCATAAAGTATATATATTCTTGATCGTCTTGAGATTCATGTCCGTCCGTCCGTCCTTCCTCGTGTCCGCCCGTCTGGGTAAATAACGATAGCCTAGAGCTAGCTGCATAAAATTTTGCACGATTCTTCTTATTCCTGCCGTTGGGGATTGCAAATGGGCCACATTGGCTCAGATTTGGATATAGCTCCTATATAACTTGGTTTGACTTCTTGAACTCCTAGAAGCTGCAATTATTAACCGATTGGGCTGAAATTTTGCACATAGTGTTTTGTTACGATTTCCAAGAATCGTGCCAAGTATAGTCTGAATCGGTCTATAACCTGATATAGTTCCCATATGAACCGATCTCCCGATTTGACATCTTGAACCCCTAAAAGCCGTAGTGTTATAGGATTGAGCTGACATTTCGTACGTAGGATTCTGTAATGACTTCCAACAATCGTGACAAGTATGGTCCGAATTGGTGTGTAACCTGATATAGCTCCTATATAAACTGATCTGCTGATTTGACATATCAAGCCCTGGAAGCCTCAATTTTTATCCGGTGGGGCTTAGATTTTGTACATAGTGTTCTGTAACTACAACATCGTACATGGGCCGTACATGAGGTCCAAACCATTTGTATAAACTTTAGCAGAATCCATTGTGGTAGGTTTTTAAAATTCGGCTCGGCCGAACTTAACTCGCTTCTACTTGTTATCTGTCAAAAACAAACTGACACCATGTGTACCTGGTACATTGTACTAACATAACAGAAAACATGTATGTCTGACTTACTTGGCATTATTGGAAGTCAAAACAAAACACTCCGTGCAAAATTTCAGCCATATCGGACAAAAATTGAGGCTTCTAGTGGCTCAAGAATTTAAATCGAAGTACCACTTTATATGGAAGTTATTCAATACCGTCCTTTGATGTTGGATTCAGAAAGATTCATAACATTTGTTAAAGCAGGAAAATGCAGTTTACAAGTTTTAGAATACACTTTCCAAAACTTAAACAAGTAAAACAGTGCTAAGTTCGGCCGCCATTTTAGGCAAACAAAGTAAAGGAAAGGATAAAAGAAAATAATTGCTATGCTATTGAAGCAATATAAAGTTATGGTCAGATTCGGATCATAATGGAATGAATGGTGGACACCATAGTAGAAGTCATTGTGTAAAATTTCAGCCAAATCGATTAGGAATTGTGCCCTTTGGGGCTCAAAAAGCAGTATTAGGCTATAGACCGATTCAGACCATATTTGACGCGTATGTTGAAGGTAATGTTGTACAAAATCTCACCCAAATCATATAATAATTGCGCCCTATAGAGGCTCAAGAAGTCAAGATCCCAGATCGGTTTATATGGTAGCTACATCAGGTTATGTTCCGATTACACCCATATTTAGCGCAGTTGTTGGAAGTTGTGACGGAACACGTCATGCAAAATTTCAGCCAAATCGGATAGGAATTGCGACTTCTAGTGACTCAAGAAGTCAAGATTCAAGATCGGTTTATATCGCAGCTATGTATATGAGGTTATGGACCGATTTGAACCATACTTAGCACAGTTGTTGGAAGTTGTGACGGAACACGTCATGCTAAATTTCAGCCAAATCGGATAGGAATTGCGCCCTCTAGAGGCTCAAGAACTCAAAACTCCAGATCGGTTTATATGACAGCTATATCCGGTTATGGAACGATATTGCCCATTAAGAATCCCAACTTACCTACGCCAATAAAAAGTATGTATGCAAAATTTCAAGCGGCTTGCTTTATTCCTTCGAAAGTTAGCGTGTTTTCGACAGACAGACGGACGGACGGACATGGCTAGATCGACTTAAAATGTCACGACGATTAAGAATATATATATATTCTCTATGGGATCTGAGATGAATATTTTGAGAAGTTACAAACAGAATGATGAAATAAGTATAGCCCTATCCTATGATGGAGGGTATAAAAAACTTAAAAAACTAACAAATAGGGCGAACGCTTTTCAAAATTTCTTTTCATGATCCATACATTTCCACCTACTTAGTACTTTAGTTTAGGATAACTTCAGATGGAGATTTTAATTTTCGTCATTAAACAAGGAAAAAAGCATTGCCAAAAAATATTGAATTTAAAACCCTATATAAATACACAAAACTACTTCACATATTGAAACCAAAATTCACATTTACAGTAATTGGCATGTTCGCTATCAAATTGATCCAAAAATTTACATTCCGAATATGCAGACTTTTGCCATACCCGAAATGTGTAGTTTATTTCTAAACTAATATTTATGGCTATACATAAATGTAAGATAGTATTCAATATGGGACACAGTTATCTGACCGAAAATATGGGTCTAACGTATTTAGACTAGCTGTAATAGATATCTAATTTCACCCGATTTTGAGTAATACTGCAAAAATTTTGTGATTTGTTTATCGATCCCAACGAAATTGGCACGAAAATTTCTGTTGAATTTCATTGAAATAGGTTCAGATTTAGATGTAGCTCCCTTATATATGGCGTTGTATCTAAGTAAGCTATATTTAAATCTGAACTGATTTCTATCATATTCACCAGTAATGGCCTCGATTATACTGCGTTCACTGAACCTGCTGCATTATCCTTACGTTGAACTTTTTCCCAGTCTACCAAACTTTTGAGGTGTATGCAAGTATTGATCTAATCACGCTCATGTAAAGCCAGGGGACTATCATTGGATTCAGGCCCCATTTCGACCTGTCTACATGATACACAACACCTGTGAGCCTTCTCGGTGCGCTCCTGAATGTGACACTTCCAATTCAGATTCGTATACAAGATCACTCGTAAGTAATTGACCTTTTCAGACATCGAAATCGTTCTATTGAGGAAAAATGGTGCGCCAAAGTGGTCCACCTTCTTCCTTGTGAACATGCAGATTTCAGTCTTCTCCGGGTTGACATTGAGACACCTAGGTCTGGCCCAATCGTATGCCTACATAGCTGATTCGGATCCTTACCCTTTAGAAGTATTATAATATCGTCTGCATAGCAGACAGGTTCAAATACCCTTCTCAGTCAGCAATGGGTCATTTATGATGCTCTCCCATAGCAAACGTAATAAAATGTCCTCCCGTGGCATGACCTGTGCCACTTTCTACCTCATATTTAAGTCATGGGACCAGCAATTTATCGACCTGTTCCTTAGCATACAGTTTATATGTCTCTGAGGACCCGGTCAACCCGATACTGGTCTAAGGATTGGATCAGTGTGTCGGTCCCCACATTGTTAAAAGCCCCCTCGATGTCAATGCATACCGCCAGGGTGTACGTTTTGGCATCGAAGGGTTCTCCTTTTTTATGCACAAACTCGTGCTGGGCAGTCTGCACCGACCTTCCCTTAACATAGGCATGCTGTTTGTATTTGAGCATTCCTCCTGATGTTCTACTTTTTATCATGGTATCCACAATATGTTCTATAGTTTTGAGTAGAAAGGATGTAAGGCTTTAGGTCTGTAGGCCTTTGGTGTCGCATAACTTGCCTTGCCGGTCTTGCGTATAAATACCATCCTAACCTCTTGCTAGGCTTTCGGAGTATATGCAAGTCCTAGGCATGCAGTAAAAATAGAGGCCAGTAGTAACGCCGGAAATATGTCATCAGGTCCGAGTGACTTAAATGGTTTGAAGCTCCTCAGGGCTTCCCTTACATTTAATTTTTCTACTAAAGATTTAAATAAATATTTTAAAAACACCACTATTTAAAATTTTTCCATAAAAGTTTAAACTAATATGAAATTTTTATTAAAAATGTGTATGAAAACTTCAAAAATGTTTACTCTATTATCCGGTATGTATGTTGCCAAGCGTACCTTATAATGAGGTCCGACTGTAACACTGAATCAAAAATGTTACAGTGACTGAATCAAAAATGTTAAAACCATTTTGTACGTAAGGTTACTTTTTGTCGCATCATCTAATCTTAAATAAAAACTTATTCAAATATAATACAGGGAAACGATGTGGCATAAAAGTCATCACCCTATTGTACACCCACTCAGCTGGCCAAAAAACACACATATTATTTATCGTTTCTTAATAGGAATTACAGTCAAATTTTTCAAGTGAAATAAAACTTTCCCATCTTTGCAGCACAACAAAATCAAGTAAGTCCGAAACTAGATTTTAATGATGATGACAATAAGGATAACTCAACGATATCAGCCAATAAACAAGGACGATCTGAAGATCGTAACAGCGAAAGAAACAAAGAGGATGACACTGATAAAAACTCCGGAAAATCTGGACCTAAAATCCATGGGGTCAGAGTAACTGTGGATACCGGCGATGGACAGACATCTAAAGGTTAGTTTTGTACGAAAAGGAAACTAGTACATATTATCAACAAACCAATTTCCAATTTTTTTCAAGAATCAAAAGAGAGTGTCGAAATCACCGATTTGGGTAAAAATAAGAAACGCGTTGGCATTCATACGGACATAACCTTCGAAATCACGGCCGGAGGAGATGCCCATGATAACAAAACCAGCAGAGAGCATGATGTCGATGAGAAAGGTTGGTTTGCCTTCGACATTGCGACCCTTTATACATTACTTTATTTTTAGAAGATGCCAGCGTACCTATTTTCAAAGGTAGAGGAGGATCCGGTTCTCATAAGAATCGAAAACCTCTAGACCCCAAATCACAGTGGAACCCCAATTTTTCAGCAGAGCGCAGAAGTTATGATCATTCCGGGCGTGGCCATTATCCCGATTACCAAGAATATTATCCTAGTAACATACCAGTTTATATGGGTTCGGGAGGGAGTGGTCATGGAGGTGGCGGTTCCGTTTATCGCACACCTGATGGCTGGAACAGCTATATACCTCGATCTAATTATTGGACAACCGAACGCGCATATTCTAATGCCTACAAACCTAACGATGTTTCCGGATACCGTGTAAGTCCAAGTTGGAAGCCTTGTTATTGTATAACAAACGACAATGAATACCGAAGGCGTCGTGACAACAGACAACACCAGCAACACCACCATGATCAGCATGATCAAAACGAAGGTGTTGTAAAGCCCACAAGTTCGTTAATTGAGATTATTGATGGAAAATTGGAGAAAAGGTTGTTCAGCAAATAACTGCATTTTGCATATATTTTTATATGTTTTTGTTTCAAATAACCGAAAAAAAACCGGTAACATTGTTAATTGGAAAAGAATAAAATTGATTTCAAGGAAAAATATATGCCACTTGTTGTTGGGGTTATTTGTTGCAGTGGAATATAATATGTTGCATAGTGGGATAAAATAAAAAAAAAAAAAAAACATTCCGTTTGAGAACGGCAAACTTGGAAATTAAATGGTTAGAGGTTAGACCCTAGGTAATCCGGGCATGGTTTATTAGAGAGATTTGGGTACAATGACTTTGCCGCATAGTGTCCACATCCGACTATCCAGTTAAAAGTTATGCTGTATGGAAGTCAAAAAATGTGAAAACAATAAAAATGCATTAAGTTCAGTCAAGCCTTTTACACACACCACCTCGGATATATGTATGTATATGTTAGTCACATTTCGTCATAAACCCAAACAGCTTTGTAGAATTATGTAGCTTTTCTTGCATAAATGCAAGTATTTTGGTTTTGTTACAAAACTGTTTAAAGTTTGCAAAAATAATTGAAAACTTTACTTGTGTCATTGCTTACCGGATATTTATAAAATTTGTTTATTTAGCTGGCAATAGCAAATTTTAGTTTTCATAAGATGAGGCGTACTTAACATATTTTCAAAGAAAATCCTCGAAAATAAATTGCTTACTATTACATACGTCGAACCACCAGCAAACGTTGTTGATATCATTGAACAAATGTGAAAAATATATAGAATTAACTATGCGTTTTCAAATTTTGCTAGCGACAAAATCGTTGTTTAGATTATGTGGGAAAATTTGTATAACATCGAATCGTCAAGCAGAGGATATGTTTTAGTAGATCGCAGTATGGCAGCTTCTCTGCCACTTACAACATCTCACCCCTTAAAAAAGGCGTTCACTGTTCGCTCGAATAAGTATTGTGTTATAGGTCCGTACCTGCGGTTCCTCTCGTGCTACACAGGAATGCTGTCTCAATAACACATGTCATAAGTAGGGTACAACTATCCTGGCTCACGACGGTCTAAGCCCAGCTCACGTTTAATTGAATGGTTGAACAATCCGACATCGAAGGATCAAAAAGCGTCGTCGCTATGGACGCTTGGCAGCCACAAGCAAGTTATCCTTGTGGTAACTTTTCTGAAATCTCTTGTTAAAAACTTCTTGAACCAAAAAGATCGATAAGCCTAGTTTTTGCTGTCCCTGTGTGTACTGAATACCGACATCGAGTCGGAATTAGCCCTTTTGCTCTATGTGTGGTTTCCATTGAATTGGATTACACCTGAGTATTAAGAGTTATACACTCCTAATAAGTACTCGGAAAAAAATGGTCAACCTTGCAACAGTCGTCTTGTATTCAAGGGCCATACTGAAATTCCTCACCGCCTCGCTAATCCTTATCGGGCCTAAATTTCTAATGTCTGCATGCACGGGCATTCAGTCAATACATGCATCCAGTCCTCAGGTCTCCCACAGTCGAAGAAATCAGTCGCGGACAAGTTCCTCTGATGCAAAAATGCATTAAAGGAGCCATGTCTCGTCAGTGTGAAACCCAGACTTAGAACGAAGCCAAAGTACGGACGGTCACGTACAAATGTCTCGTCACGAATAAATTCGTTAGTCTTCCGACCATTCTCACTGTTCGTACGTCTAGTTTTTCACCTGTCATTAAGACCCTCCAAAAGAAAAGACTTGAGCCGCCTAATATCCCCATTTGCCACCTCAAAAGCAGTGAGCCAATCCTAACGCACTAAGCAAATTAACTTTCTCACACTACAGAACAAATATACCAAGTAACCCATTCTCTTTGAAACAGTCACTACCAGATATTTTACGAGCACTCCGTTTCTGATGCTAGCTCCGCCAGATCGAAACGTGAGTGAACGATTCCGCGATAATATGCCCTTCAGCAGCATTGTCACGGTTTTGTCCTCCGCGACGTCAACACGATCGCTTTATTCCCGAACAATGCCCATGGCCAGCTCAACGCGAGTTTCCAGCGCAAGTGTGGAATCTCCTTCAACCTGGAAGAGCAGGTCATCCGCATACGCACTGATTTAAGGACTCAGCGAGACGTCCCAACAGAGGATCCATCAAAACGTTCCACATATATGGAGCACAGATGGACACCTGAGGCCAGCCACGCTGAATATCCTTCCAACGGTATAGCAACAACAACCACGCAAACTCTTCTATCACAGAAGTAAATACACCAGAAAGAAAGTTTCAGACAACCTATTTCGCCCAAACTCGTAAATACACTACGCCATGAAAGCTAATCAAACGCGTCTTTGAAATCGACAACTATGCCAAGGCCATATTCGGCGCTGGTCTTTCTCACACATGGATCCAGGCATCCACAGTGCTCTGTTCGTCCCGAAAGCCGAACTGGTACGGAGATGTACCCTCCTCGTACCTAAATCTCTAAATCTTGGCATTATTATCATCTCTAATCTTGGCACCATTATCATCATCCAAGCACGGGAAGGAGACTGATGCCCCGATACGATCTTGGATTGCTCCTCATACGATCGGGCGATTTCAGAAGGACCATGATTCCGACACATTTCCACGAACGAGGAAATGTTATGGCCTACTTCGACACATCGTGCGAGGACCAAATCGACCTGATGGCTGGAACAGCTATATACCTCGATCTAATTATTGGACAACCGAACGCGCATATTCTAATGCCTACAAACCTAACGATGTTTCCGGATACCGTGTAAGTCCAAGTTGGAAGCCTTGTTATTGTATAACAAACGACAATGAATACCGAAGGCGTCGTGACAACAGACAACACCAGCAACACCACCATGATCAGCATGATCAAAACGAAGGTGTTGTAAAGCCCACAAGTTCGTTAATTGAGATTATTGATGGAAAATTGGAGAAAAGGTTGTTCAGCAAATAACTGCATTTTGCATATATTTTTATATGTTTTTGTTTCAAATAACCGAAAAAAAACCGGTAACATTGTTAATTGGAAAAGAATAAAATTGATTTCAAGGAAAAATATATGCCACTTGTTGTTGGGGTTATTTGTTGCAGTGGAATATAATATGTTGCATAGTGGGATATAAATAAAAAAAAAAAAAAAAACTAGTAAAAAATATTCCGTTTGAGAACGGCAAACTTGGAAATTAAATGGTTAGAGGTTAGACCCTAGGTAATCCGGGCATGGTTTATTAGAGAGATTTGGGTACAATGACTTTGCCGCATAGTGTCCACATCCGACTATCCAGTTAAAAGTTATGCTGTATGGAAGTCAAAAAATGTGAAAACAATAAAAATGCATTAAGTTCAGTCAAGCCTTTTACACACACCACCTCGGATATATGTATGTATATGTTAGTCACATTTCGTCATAAACCCAAACAGCTTTGTAGAATTATGTAGCTTTTCTTGCATAAATGCAAGTATTTTGGTTTTGTTACAAAACTGTTTAAAGGTTGCAAAATTAATTGAAAACTTTACTTGTGTCGTTGCTTACCGGAAATTTATAAAATTTGTTTAATTAGCTGGCAATAGCAAATTTTAGTTTTCATAAGATGAGGCGTACTTAACATCTTTTCCAAGAAAATCCTCGAAAATAAATTGCTTACTATTACATACGTCCAACCACCAGCAAGCGTTGTTGATATCATCGAACAAATGTGAAAAATATATAGAATTAACTATGAGTTTTCAAATTTTGCTAGCGACAAAATCGTTGTTTAGATTATGTGGGAAAATTTGTATAACATCGAATCGTCAAGCAGAGGATTTGTTTTAGTAGATCGCAGTATGGCAGCTTCTCTGCCACTTACAACATCTCACCCCTTAAAAAAGGCGTTCACTGTTCGCTCGTATTGTGTTATAGGTCCGTACCTGCGGTTCCTCTCGTGCTACACAGGAATGCTGTCTCAATAACACATGTCATAAGTAGGGTACAACTCACGTTTAATTGAGTGGTTGAACAATCCGACATCGAAGGATCAAAAAGCGTCGTCGCTATGGACGCTTGGCAGCCACAAGCAAGTTATCCTTGTGGTAACTTTTCTGAAATCTCTTGTTAAAAACTTCTTGAACCAAAAAGATCGATAAGCCTAGTTTTTGCTGTCCCTGTGTGTACTGAATACCGACATCGAGTCGGAATTAACCCTTTTGCTCTATGTGTGGTTTCCATTGAATTGGATTATACCTGAGTATTAAGAGTTATACACTCCTAATAAGTACTCGGAATAAAATGGTCAACCTAGCAACAGTCGTTTTGTATTAAAGGGCCATACTGAAATTCCTCACCGCCTCGCTAATCCTTATCGGGCCTAAATTTCTAATGTCTGCATGCACGGGCATTCAGTCAATACATGCCTCCAGTCCTCAGGTCTCCCACAGTCGAAGAAATCAGTCGCGGACAAGTTCCTCTGATGCAAAAATGCATTAAAGGAGCCATGTCTCGTCAGTGTGAAACCCAGACTTAGACCGAAGCCAAAGTACGGGCGGTCACGTACAAATGTCTCGTCAGGAATAAATTCGTTAGTCTTCCGACCATTCTCACTGTTCGTACGTCTAGTTTTTCACCTGTCATCAAGGCCCTCCAAAAGAAGAGACTTGAGCCGCCTAATATCCCCATTTGCCACCTCAAACGCAGTGAGCCAATCCTAGCGCACTAATGAAATTACCTTTCTCACACTATACAGAACAAAGTAACCCATTCTCTTTGAAACAGTCACTACCAGATATTTTACGAGCACTACGTTTCTGATGCTAGCTCCGCCAGATCGAAACGTGAGTGAACGATTCCGCGATAATATGCCCTTCAGCAGCATTGTCACGGTTTTTTCCTCCGCGACGTCAACACGATCGCTTTATTCCCGCACAATGCCCATGGCCAGCTCAACGCAAGTTTCCAGCGCAAGTGAGGAATCTCCTTCAACCTGGAAGAGCAGCTCATCCGCATACGCACTGATTTAAGGACTCAGCGAGACGTCCCAACAGAGGATCCATCAACGCCGAGGATCATCAAGCCACGCTGAATATCCTTCCAACGGTATAGCTAGCACCAACCACGCAAACTCTTCTATCACAGAAGTAAATACACCAGAAAGAACGTTTCAGACAACCTAAACGCGTCTTTGAAATCGACAACTATGCCAAGACCATATTCGGCGCTCGACTTTCTCACACATGGATCCAGGCATCCACAGTGCTCTGTTCGTCCCGAAAGCCGAACTGGTACGGAGATGTACCCTCCTCGTACCTAAATCTCTAAATCTTGGCGCTATTATCATCTCTAATCTTGGCACCATTATCATCATCCAAGCACGAGAAGGAGACTGATGCCCCGATACGATCTTGGATTGCTCCTCATACGATCGGGCGATTTCAGAAGGACCATGATTCCGACACATTTCCACGTACGAGGAAATGTTATGGCCTACTTCGACACATCGTGCGAGGACCAAATCGACATGAACAGGCATAGCCTTCCAGATGTTTTTATACATCTGTCTACTCATACCATCAATGCCAGGTGACCTCCCGCTTCTAAGCCGGCAGACACTATGCCCGATACGATCTTGGATTGCTCCTCATACGATCGGGAGATTTCAGAAGGACCATGATTCCGACACATTTCCACGTACGAGGAAATGTTATGGCCTACTTCGACACATCGTGCGAGGACCAAATCGACATGAACAGGCATAGCCTTCCAGATGTTTTTATACATCTGTCTACTCATACCATCAATGCCAGGTGACCTCCCGCTTCTAAGCCGGCAGACACTATTTGACCCTTTCCGAACTTGGAGTGGGCGTGATCACCTCCACACTGGAAGCCTGCTCCTTCTCATCCGCAATGGAAAAGAACGTTCCCATTGACACACTAGCACACTCGTTCCAAGAAGTCAACACATTGTCCCTAGCTCTAAAACCACCCAGATCACTCTGACTAGAACCTTGCTGTCCTCCGCGCCGGCACACGAGGCATATCTTACCCCATTGATAATCTCTGTTGTTCTGTACGAATCCCCTAAAGTTAACTTTCATGCTCCTAATCAACGTCCTCAAATTGCTAAGGTAGTTGTTTCGGGGTGAGACAAGATCTGGCTCTTTGGAATCGCATCCTCAGACGTCTGGCGTTCCGCCGACAGATAACCACCGTACATTCAAAGTCGCTGTCATGTAGAATTATCGCAGAGTCACCTCCGCTGTCCGTAAAGACTCGCATTTCTCCCGGCAATCCTACAACACAACCATCCACTACATACGGTTCCTATACTAAGATGATCCAACTTCTGCGTCACCGCTCTGGACCTCTGGCAATTATTTTTATAAAATTTAATCCCCATGATGCGTCCATTATATGCCTGCATAAAACGGACAGGCCGCGGAGATCATCATGCGATCCGCTGGCAACCCCTTGAACACGCAGTTCCTACAACGATGTACACCCAATCCCCAACGCCGACAAACATTAGCCTTTACCCGGCAATCCCGAACCCTATGCCCTCACCTCACACAACTTATCGTCACCCGTGGAGTACACTCCAGGATGACGTTGACAGCATCGCCCTCAGACTTCCACGGTGCACTGGCCAAACGGACAGATCTGCGGAAGAACTCCTCATTTATCGCCTCCTTCATATTCAGGGATTACAGCACTGACATAAACTCATCAGGAGTTATGGTAGCAAGTACTCCACGGCAACTACTTACGGTCCAAGCTTGACGCGAACCTCCACCTCTAACCCGACTTCAGCGAACTTCTCGTTTTCCTTTTTTCGGTCCCTCTCAGCAACCAAGGGTGTGCGGACGTCTCCACCGGCTTCGCAGAAGGGATGGCAGCGACAACAACGGTGGCATCGGAGGCAACAAACGTGCCGGTGACGTGCTTCTTCACACCAGCAGCTGACAAGTGCATTCGATGTGTACCGTCACCCTCTCTGACGAGCTTCCAAGGTAAGGAGCTGCTGCACAAAGTTGTCCCTATTTATTCGGTCCGCATGTGTTGCTGGGTAAGCTTGCAGAATGTGGCATACTGTCTCTTGCCTTCTGCATCCCTCCGTCCGGCAACTCCTCATATTGGGGGATTGGAAGGTATTCCCTTGCCCTGCATGGAGCAATTTGTTCCGGAACTGAATCGACTTTATATAGTCTTCGCCAGTCTAAAATGGGGGTGGCTCGTATATCCACCTACTAGAAACCCTGTGTCCCGTGACCTTAAGCCTCCACAGCCCGAAATATCGTATCTTACTTCTTCACCCTCTCCGCGATTATACCTGGGATCCTCTTGCCAGGAATGGAATAGATCCCTGAGAGTAAGGTTTAAAATGCAGCACGCTCCGTGTAAAGACGCTAATTTTCCGATCCGCCTCCTTTAGTACCTTCCTCGTTACCATCGGTTGTTGTAGGCACTCGGTGTACCTTGGAAGGAGAAAATCCCTTAGGAGGCGTAGTTTACAGGTTGACTTTAGAGAGGGCCGCTTAAATCTCTGCAGGTGCGTGAATAGGAAATGCGACGGGCAGGTGTTCTCACCGAACGGGGTTAATTCTGCGGCCAGATATCTTTTCGCTTGGCCAACGTCCACCTCATATACGGTGGACTCGCCGCATTTGATGTGACCCCCGGCTACCATAATTTTTATACCCTCCACCATAAGATGGGGGGTATACTAATTTCGTCATTCTGATTGTAACTACTCGAAATATTCGTCTGAGACCGCATAAAGTATATATATTCTTGATCTTCGTGAAATTTTATGTCGATCCAGCCATGTCCGTCCGTCCGTCCGTCCGTCTGTCTGTCGAAAGCACGCTAACTTCCGAAGGAGTAAAGCTAGCCGCTTGAAATTTTGCACAAATACTTCTTATTATTGTAGGTCGGTTGGTATTGTAAATGGGCCATATCGGTCCATGTTTTGATATAGCTGCCATATAAACCGATCTTGGGTCTTGACTTCTTGAGCCTCTAGAGTGCGCAATTCTTATCCGATTGGGATGAAATTTTGCACGACGTGTTTTGTTATTATATCCAACAACTGCGCCAAGTATGGTTCAAATCGGTTCATAACCTGATATAGCTGCCATATAAACCGATCTTGGGTCTTGACTTCTTGAGCCTCTAGAGTGCGCAATTCTTATCCGATTGGAATGAAATTTTGCACGACGTGTTTTGTTATAATGTCCAACAACTGTGCCAAGTATGGTTTAAATCGGTTCATAACCTTATATAGCTGTCATATAAACCGATCTGGAGTCTTGACTTCTTGAGCCTCTAGAGGTCGCAATTATTATCCGATTTGCCTGAAATTTTGTACGACGGATTCTCTCATGACCATTAACATACGTGTTTATTATGGTCTGAATCGGTATATAGCCCGATACAGCTCCCATATAAATCGATCTCTCTATTTTACTTCTTGAGCCCACAAAGGGCGCAACTCTTATTCGAATTGGCTGACATTTTACACAGGTCTCCAACATATAATTTAATTGTGGTCCAAACCGGACCATATCTTGATATCGCTCTAATAGCAGAGCAAATCTTTTCTTATATCCTTTTTTTGCCTAAGAAGAGGTGCCGGGAAAAGAACTCGACAAATGCGATCCATGGTGGAGGGTATATAAGATTCGGCCCGGCCGAACTTAGCACGCTTTTACTTGTTTTTCTTACTAGTCACCATGACAAGGCTAATGACATGGTTCTTAGCCGGATTTATAGAAATTGCCCCCTCCCCAACGAATCGCCGTACCACCTTCACCATCCTCAGAGTAATCCGCGGACAGGAGTATGTCGTCGGCGAAGAAAAAACCTTAAGGTTAGCTACGTCGACTTCGGAAAAGCTGTCCAACTTTGCCAGTAACTCGTCCATAACCACATTGAACAACATTAGTGATATGGGTTCCCCTTGTTTCATACCCCTGCAATATTATTGCGCCTCTCAAATTTTGCTCCATGCAGCGAATCAACCGGCCATCCACATTGGCTCTGAGAAGCGCTCGCCTTATACTCTCGTGGGACAAATAGTAAAGGCAAATCGACTGAAACAGCCCTTCACATCCTAGTCGGCTACATAGAGGGTTCTCGCGCCGTCAAGGAGTATACAATGGTAGCATTTCCTTATATTGAAGGTGCTTCCATTAAAGTAGAACCGACGTCAATCATGAAGGAGTTTGGAGTTCCTAGGATCAACTCTACCGTAAGAAAGTTTTTTGATTACTTACTTACCAAAAATGCATTAACAATGTATTATTTTCTCTGGAAGAATAAGGCGTAAAAGTGGTGGCGTATGCTGATGACGTGGCAATTGCGGTTAGGGGAAAGTTTCCCAGGACTTTAAGAGTTACACTTCGGGAAGCTTTACGTGCAACAGCAAAGTGGGCTACCGAAAGTGGTCTAGGTATAAATCCGTGCAAGACAGAAGTAGTTCTTTCAGCAGGTGATACAAGCTGCCAACAGCGGAACCTGTCTTCTTGGGTGGAGAGAATGTTCCATTTACAGAAAGCGCAAAATACATGGGTGTTTTGCTGGACAGAAAATTGAACTTCAAATCCAACATTCTCTTGCAATCCAACATTCCTGCAATAGAGCCATTGGCAAAAGTTGGGGGTGTAGACCGCGTGTCATGCATTGGGTATATACTACAGTTGTTAGATCTATAATGCTATTTGGTGTTGTGGTCTGGTGGACGGCGCTTCAAAAATCCACCTACTGCTCAGTACTTAAACGAATCCAAAGGATGGCTAGCCAAATTGCAGCGACCACTGCCGTGAGGCTAACTGAGCTTTCTTTTTGGTCATGTCGCGACTACGACACTGTATTATCCTTGATACAATATCCGATGCTCCAGATAGTGTGGATTATACCCTACCTGAGCCGCTTTTTGATAAAAAGTACTGTACCATTATATACAATATTATAATAGAAGTTACATAGACTTCTATACGGATGGGCTCAAACTAAACGACCAGGTGGGCTTTGGGGTGTACTCTAAAGATATACAACTGGTCATATCGAAAAGGTTACCCGACCAATGCAGAGTGTATTAAGCTGAGATCCATGCAATTAAGGAAGTGGTGGAATGGCTAGGATATAATGTCATTCCGACGATTGGCATCAAAATCTTCTCAGACAGCCAGGCAGCCATTAAATCCCTGGAGAACATATTTCTGAATACAAAAACCGCCCTCGACTGTGAAAGATCTCTCAGCGAGATGGCTGAACAGTTCAAAATTCACCTGTTCTGGGTGCCGGGCCACAGAGATATGCCAGAGAATTGTAAAGTGGATGAGCTTGCGAGACTAGGAACTACCCAACACATTCCAGGGATACTGGAATCTGTGGATATGCTTCTAGCAACATCTAAGCTAAGTTTTCAGGACCAGGCCCGAAGGACAACGAATGATACATGGTCACAAAAAAGGGGGCTGTGAGCATTCAAAACTATGTGGCCTAATTTAGATTCTAGCTGTCATTGGCTAGAAGTGACGTCTCAGTCATTGTGTCCATCATGACAGGTCACTGTCTAATTGGAAAACATGCTGACAGACTGAAGGTTGCCAGCAACGACTTTTGCAGAAGCTGCGAGGACATCGAAGAAAAAAAGACTATAGAACACCTTCTGTGTATGTGTCCCGCACTAGCAGTCAGACCTTTAACCTAACCTAACGTTAGAATAATAATGTTAAAATCGAAAGGAAAATTAGTATACCTCTATCCCATCGTAATGTGTTCACAAGTTTAAGGTCGATCAATTGGAGCTCACCGTGGCGCAAAGGTTAACATGTCCACCTATGACGCCGTACGCCTGGATTCAAAATCCAGCGTCAATATCAGAAAAATTTTCAGCTATGGTTATCACTTGCTAATAGCTACATCTGTGAGGAATCGTGTAATGTTAAAACTTCTCTAACAAGTGGTGTCGCAATGCGGCACGCCGCTTGAACTCGACATAAAAAAGGAAGCCCTTTATCATTGAGCTTAACTTTTATCGGGCTGCACTATGTATATTAGAGAAGTGTCCCCTGTTCCTTAATGGCATGTTCATGGGAAATTTAGTAGTATTTGCTTTATTTTAAAATTGATATTGATTAGTTGCAAAGAGTTTTTTTTTGCAAAACCTAGCCTCAGAGATTGGGGGCCACCGAAGCGCTGTGGTTAGCATGTCCGCCTATGACACTGGGTTCAAATCCTGGCGAGAACATAAAAAAATTATCAGCGATGGGTTTTTCCTCCTAATGCTGGTGACATATGTGGCGTACATTTGGTGTGGCTGCCATGTAAAAACTTCTCCCCAAGGATGTGTGACATTGGTGCATGCCGTTCGGACTTCGGCTATAAAAATGAATTCCTTAATTTGAGCTTAAACTTGAATCGGACAGCACTCATTGATGTATAAGAAGTTTGCCCCTGTTCCTAAGCGGAATGTTCATGGGCAAATTTGCATTTATCAAGATGTCTTTGGAGTCTGGTTTACAATTCCCATCATTGATTCTTTATCGCCACACTTAGGAAATATTTGAATTTATAAATAATTTTTTAATATGTTTTTTAAATACTTCCGATAGTTCTTATCAGATAACGGTTTATTGGCACAGCGCCAGGGTTATGAAATTTCAAATCGTCATTGGGTACCAGTATTAGATTCAGTTGTTTGTTTTTACACCAAGTTATGCAATTGAAATGAAAAACAAATGTTGTTATTTTCGTTATTTGTTATTATTAATAATGATAGTCTTATCAAATTTCGGAATTGAAATCGAATTAGATCAACACATGTAAGAATGTTGACCTCTTATGTGTGGAGACTGTAGCTGCTCAATTTGCCATTATCATCAAGGGTGGTAGTGGCAGCCTTATATCCTACACGGCGGCCGTTGATGTCGTAGTTCTCGCTTTCGCCAGTGGACATTTCTTTGTAGTTCTTTACTTGACCGTCAGAGCCGAACTAGGGATGATTTCAATGATATAAATAGTTCTAACTTAAAGTGAAAGAATGTAAAATACCTCAGATTGACTTGACCACTTGGATGCCTTTTCCCAGGATTTGGTTTTGTAACCACTGCCAGCACCGCCAGCACCTACATTGAGAGCAGCAGCGCTACCGAAACCTCCTGCACCAGCGTTTAGACCAGCAGTGCTGCCGAAACCACCTGCACCAGCTGTAGTACCAAAACCAGCAGTGCCACCTGTGCCAAGAGCAGCAGTGCCACCAAAACCACCAATACTACCTCCCATCATACCACTCTCAAAATTTGAGTTGAATTGGCTACCACCAGTGCGTGTGCCACCGACATTCATTCCTTGCACTTGCATTTTAGCTAGACGTTCAGCTTCTGCCATATAGCTGCTCAATCCAGAGGAAGATGCGGTTGACGAACCTCCAAAGGAGCTGCCAAATTGAGATCCGAATTTGGAATTGAAATTGGATTCCGAGCCAAATGAAGAGCCGAATTTTGACTGAGAGCCGAAAGCCGATGAATCAGTCATAGCGGCGCTATTCATGCCTGCACCAAAGCCAGTCGAAGCTTGCTGACCGAAACCGGACTTGAACATGGAGTTAGATGACGCAGAGGTCAATGATCCAGAATCTTAAAAGGGGAAACCACAAATGTGCAATTAAATCTAAATAAGGGCATGAGATCAATTCAAGTCTTACTCATGGAGCCACTGGTTAATGAACCAAAACCAGAGTTCGAGTTTGTGGAGCTGGTAAGACCACCGCTTACAAGTGCCCCCAATTGGGAACCTGAGTTGGCAGATGACGATGATTGTTGGTGAAGGTACGATGAAGATGACGAGGGACTGGATACGATCATCTGGGGCTGTGACGAAGTCGAAGTAACTTTGCGGTATTTCATGTAAGACTCTTGTCCACCGGAGGGAGCTACAACCATTTGGACTGGTGTCTGCTGGACACGGCGTTCTTCATGGTGAATATATTTCTCCAAACCACCAGAAGGAGCAGTGTATTGAATAACTGGGGCTTGATTCTGGACACGGCGTTCTTCATGGTGGACGTATTTCTCCATGCCGCCAGAGGGAATTTGTAATGTAATGGGTTCGGGTTGCACACGGTGTTCTTCGAGGTGGAAAAGCTTTTCCGAACCTCCACTGGAGGGTGCCGTATATAAAACTTGGGGTTGTTGCTCTATATGACGCTCTTCATGGTGAATGTAGTTTTCGCCACCGGAAGAAGGAGCAAACTGGATGACTGGAGCAGAAGTTTGGACACGCTTCTCGGAGTGATGCACGTATTTTTCAGTACCTCCAGAGGATACAGGGTAGACCATCGGTGTAGCAGCACTGGTTACGCGGCGCTCCTCATGGTGATAGTATTTTTCCGAGCCACCCGAAGGAGCAGTGTAGGTAATGGGAGTGGCAACTTGATTTTCGGAGCGACGCTCTTCATGCAAATACGATTCATGGCCCCCAGAAGTACCGCCAACAATAGGAATCACAACGGATGATCCAGTATTTGATCCACTAGTGAAGGAAGATTCCGAACCAAAACCGGATGTAGAAGAGGCGGCTAGGTTGGCCGCCTGGCTAGCACCAAAGGTCGAACCGGCAGAAAATTTAGAACTGCTGTCAAAAGCAGAGCTTCCGGAAGATCCATAGCTAAGATCCATGATATAAATAGTTCTAACTTAAAGTGAAAGAATGTAAAATACCTCAGATTGACTTGACCACTTGGATGCCTTTTCCCAGGATTTGGTTTTGTAACCACTGCCAGCACCGCCAGCACCTACATTGAGAGCAGCAGCGCTACCGAAACCTCCTGCACCAGCGTTTAGACCAGCAGTGCTGCCGAAACCACCTGCACCAGCTGTAGTACCAAAACCAGCAGTGCCACCTGTGCCAAGAGCAGCAGTGCCACCAAAACCACCAATACTACCTCCCATCATACCACTCTCAAAATTTGAGTTGAATTGGCTACCACCAGTGCGTGTGCCACCGACATTCATTCCTTGCACTTGCATTTTAGCTAGACGTTCAGCTTCTGCCATATAGCTGCTCAATCCAGAGGAAGATGCGGTTGACGAACCTCCAAAGGAGCTGCCAAATTGAGATCCGAATTTGGAATTGAAATTGGATTCCGAGCCAAATGAAGAGCCGAATTTTGACTGAGAGCCGAAAGCCGATGAATCAGTCATAGCGGCGCTATTCATGCCTGCACCAAAGCCAGTCGAAGCTTGCTGACCGAAACCGGACTTGAACATGGAGTTAGATGACGCAGAGGTCAATGATCCAGAATCTTAAAAGGGGAAACCACAAATGTGCAATTAAATCTAAATAAGGGCATGAGATCAATTCAAGTCTTACTCATGGAGCCACTGGTTAATGAACCAAAACCAGAGTTCGAGTTTGTGGAGCTGGTAAGACCACCGCTTACAAGTGCCCCCAATTGGGAACCTGAGTTGGCAGATGACGATGATTGTTGGTGAAGGTACGATGAAGATGACGAGGGACTGGATACGATCATCTGGGGCTGTGACGAAGTCGAAGTAACTTTGCGGTATTTCATGTAAGACTCTTGTCCACCGGAGGGAGCTACAACCATTTGGACTGGTGTCTGCTGGACACGGCGTTCTTCATGGTGAATATATTTCTCCAAACCACCAGAAGGAGCAGTGTATTGAATAACTGGGGCTTGATTCTGGACACGGCGTTCTTCATGGTGGACGTATTTCTCCATGCCGCCAGAGGGAATTTGTAATGTAATGGGTTCGGGTTGCACACGGTGTTCTTCGAGGTGGAAAAGCTTTTCCGAACCTCCACTGGAGGGTGCCGTATATAAAACTTGGGGTTGTTGCTCTATATGACGCTCTTCATGGTGAATGTAGTTTTCGCCACCGGAAGAAGGAGCAAACTGGATGACTGGAGCAGAAGTTTGGACACGCTTCTCGGAGTGATGCACGTATTTTTCAGTACCTCCAGAGGATACAGGGTAGACCATCGGTGTAGCAGCACTGGTTACGCGGCGCTCCTCATGGTGATAGTATTTTTCCGAGCCACCCGAAGGAGCAGTGTAGGTAATGGGAGTGGCAACTTGATTTTCGGAGCGACGCTCTTCATGCAAATACGATTCATGGCCCCCAGAAGTACCGCCAACAATAGGAATCACAACGGATGATCCAGTATTTGATCCACTAGTGAAGGAAGATTCCGAACCAAAACCGGATGTAGAAGAGGCGGCTAGGTTGGCCGCCTGGCTAGCACCAAAGGTCGAACCGGCAGAAAATTTAGAACTGCTGTCAAAAGCAGAGCTTCCGGAAGATCCATAGCTAGAACTGCCCGAAGCACCGAAACCAGAATTTGAGCCATAAGCACTATTTGCGGCGAAACCAGAGTCGGCTCCAAAAGCAGCGTTGGCTCCATAAGCAGAGTTGGCACCAAATCCAGAATTGGCACCAAAAGCAGAGTTGGAGGAAGCACCGAAACCTGCGTTAGATGTTGAACTAAAAGCAGAATTGGAAGAAGAACCAAAACCAGAGTTGGCGGATGCGCCAAAGCCCGATGAGCCATAACCCGATGATCCAGACGACAAACCAACTGTACCAACACCGCCTACACCAGCGACATCGCCATAAGTTCCAACTTCTTCGAACGAGGCTTGCCTGCAATAAAATAATTTTAAAGGAAAAAATTCGAAACAAAACACTTGCACTATACTTACCCATCAAGAACATCGGCAACCTTACGTTTAGCCTCTTCAATGGTCTGATGGTGTTGACTAAAATGTCTTTTAAAAACATTAACATATATTTATATGGCAAACAAATGAGTCCTAGTAAATGTTTATTCAAGAAATGCGAATTTTTTGCATGAGAAACCATAGACTGCAGTAATGTTCAATATGGATGGCTTTATATATATTTGAAAGACGAACGGACATTTTGACCCAGTAAGTATACTACTATCCACTAATGTGGTATTTTAATAATTTTTTGTCGTCTTCCTTTCAGTAATAGCCTTGCCTTCTCACGATCCGGCTCTCCCAATAGGATTTATATCCACCACCGAAGGATGGTAGGTATAAAAACACACATCGAAAATTCCGACCCTATAAAGTATATATATTCTTGATCAGCGTAAAAATCGGAGACGATCTAGACATGTCCGTCCGTCTGTCTGTTGAAATCACGCTACAGTCTTTAAAAATAGAGATATTGAACAGAAACTTTGCATAGATTCTTTTTTTTTTTTTGTCCATAAGCAGGTTAAGTTCGAAGATAGACGATATATTGATATAGCCCCCACATAGACCGATCGGCCGATTTAGGATCTTAGGCCCATAAAAGCCACATTTATTATCCGATGCCACCGAAATTTAAGACAGTGAGTTGTGTTAGGCCCTTCGATATCCTTCTTCAATTTTGCTCAGATCGGTCCAGATTTGAATATAGCTGCCATATAGACCGATCTCTCGATTTAAGGTTTTGGGCCCATAAAAGGCGCATTTAATATCCGATTTCGCCGAAATTTGGGACTGTGAGTTATGTTAAGCTCTTCGACATTTTTCAGAAACATGGCCTAAATCGGTCCAGATTTGGATATAGCTGTCATATAGACCGATATCTCGATTTAAAGTCCTGGCCCCATAAAAGGCGCTTTTATAATCCGATTTGACACAGTGACTTATGTTGGGCTTTTCGACATCCGTGTCATATATGTTTCAGATCGGTTTATTTTTAGATATAGCTACTAAAAAGACCAATATTTTGTTATACACAATTGAACAATGACTTGTACTTATTAGTACTTGGTCCAAATCGGGACATATTTGGATATAGCTGCTATGAGTTTATAAATTTTTCCCCGGATTTAGACGCAAGGTGGTTTACCAAAGTATCCAAAGTTCGGCCTGGCCGATCTTACCGCCTTTTTACTTGTTTTTATTAACAATTTAGAGAAGGTACCTCATTTGGAATCATCTTTGGAAACCCCGTTATTGATGTGTGTTTTCTAATTGGCTACCTGTTGGGGATGTTTTTGTTACAGAAATCACATTTATAAGGGGTAATTTATATGCCCTCCACCCATCCAAGCGAAAGAGGGCAATAGAAGCGACTGTTTCCACACTTACCAACTCAGAGTTATTTGATTGTTCCAAAAGTAACACGGAATCATTCGACAACAGTACAGAAAGTCCTTGGTAGGATTACAATGCAATAATAGAGAAAAGGGAAGCATAACCCAACAGGCATGTCTGACTTACTTGGCATTATTGGAAGTCAAAACAAAACACTCCGTGCAAAATTTCAGCCATATCGGACAAAAATTGAGGCTTCTAGTGGCTCAAGAATTTAAATCGAAGTACCACTTTATATGGAAGTTATTCAATACCGTCCTTTGATGTTGGATTCAGAAAGATTCATAACATTTGTTAAAGCAGGAAAATGCAGTTTACAAGTTTTAGAATACACTTTCCAAAACTTAAACAAGTAAAACAGTGCTAAGTTCGGCCGCCATTTTAGGCAAACAAAGTAAAGGAAAGGATAAAAGAAAATAATTGCTATGCTATTGAAGCAATATAAAGTTATGGTCAGATTCGGATCATAATGGAATGAATGGTGGACACCATAGTAGAAGTCATTGTGTAAAATTTCAGCCAAATCGATTAGGAATTGTGCCCTTTGGGGCTCAAAAAGCAGTATTAGGCTATAGACCGATTCAGACCATATTTGACGCGTATGTTGAAGGTAATGTTGTACAAAATCTCACCCAAATCATATAATAATTGCGCCCTATAGAGGCTCAAGAAGTCAAGATCCCAGATCGGTTTATATGGTAGCTACATCAGGTTATGTTCCGATTACACCCATATTTAGCGCAGTTGTTGGAAGTTGTGACGGAACACGTCATGCAAAATTTCAGCCAAATCGGATAGGAATTGCGACTTCTAGTGACTCAAGAAGTCAAGATTCAAGATCGGTTTATATCGCAGCTATGTATATGAGGTTATGGACCGATTTGAACCATACTTAGCACAGTTGTTGGAAGTTGTGACGGAACACGTCATGCTAAATTTCAGCCAAATCGGATAGGAATTGCGCCCTCTAGAGGCTCAAGAACTCAAAACTCCAGATCGGTTTATATGACAGCTATATCCGGTTATGGAACGATATTGCCCATTAAGAATCCCAACTTACCTACGCCAATAAAAAGTATGTATGCAAAATTTCAAGCGGCTTGCTTTATTCCTTCGAAAGTTAGCGTGTTTTCGACAGACAGACGGACGGACGGACATGGCTAGATCGACTTAAAATGTCACGACGATTAAGAATATATATATATTCTCTATGGGATCTGAGATGAATATTTTGAGAAGTTACAAACAGAATGATGAAATAAGTATAGCCCTTTCCTATGATGGAGGGTATAAAAAACTTAAAAAACTAAAAAATAGGGCGAACGCTTTTCAAAATTTCTTTTCATGATCCATACATTTCCACCTACTTAGTACTTTAGTTTAGGATAACTTCAGATGGAGATTTTAATTTTCGTCATTAAACAAGGAAAAAAGCATTGCCAAAAAATATTGAATTTAAAACCCTATATAAATACACAAAACTACTTCACATATTGAAACCAAAATTCACATTTACAGTAATTGGCATGTTCGCTATCAAATTGATCCAAAAATTTACATTCCGAATATGCAGACTTTTGCCATACCCGAAATGTGTAGTTTATTTCTAAACTAATATTTATGGCTATACATAAATGTAAGATAGTATTCAATATGGGACACAGTTATCTGACCGAAAATATGGGTCTAACGTATTTAGACTAGCTGTAATAGATATCTAATTTCACCCGATTTTGAGTAATACTGCAAAAATTTTGTGATTTGTTTATCGATCCCAACGAAATTGGCACGAAAATTTCTGTTGAATTTCATTGAAATAGGTTCAGATTTAGATGTAGCTCCCTTATATATGGCGTTGTATCTAAGTAAGCTATATTTAAATCTGAACTGATTTCTATCATATTCACCAGTAATGGCCTCGATTATACTGCGTTCACTGAACCTGCTGCATTATCCTTACGTTGAACTTTTTCCCAGTCTACCAAACTTTTGAGGTGTATGCAAGTATTGATCTAATCACGCTCATGTAAAGCCAGGGGACTATCATTGGATTCAGGCCCCATTTCGACCTGTCTACATGATACACAACACCTGTGAGCCTTCTCGGTGCGCTCCTGAATGTGACACTTCCAATTCAGATTCGTATACAAGATCACTCGTAAGTAATTGACCTTTTCAGACATCGAAATCGTTCTATTGAGGAAAAATGGTGCGCCAAAGTGGTCCACCTTCTTCCTTGTGAACATGCAGATTTCAGTCTTCTCCGGGTTGACATTGAGACACCTAGGTCTGGCCCAGTCGTATGCCTACATAGCTGATTCGGATCCTTACCCTTTAGAAGTATTATAATATCGTCTGCATAGCAGACAGGTTCAAATACCCTTCTCAGTCAGCAATGGGTCATTTATGATGCTCTCCCATAGCAAACGTAATAAAATGTCCTCCCGTGGCATGACCTGTGCCACTTTCTACCTCATATTTAAGTCATGGGACCAGCAATTTATCGACCTGTTCCTTAGCATACAGTTTATATGTCTCTGAGGACCCGGTCAACCCGATACTGGTCTAAGGATTGGATCAGTGTGTCGGTCCCCACATTGTTAAAAGCCCCCTCGATGTCAATGCATACCGCCAGGGTGTACGTTTTGGCATCGAAGGGTTCTCCTTTTTTATGCACAAACTCGTGCTGGGCAGTCTGCACCGACCTTCCCTTAACATAGGCATGCTGTTTGTATTTGAGCATTCCTCCTGATGTTCTACTTTTTATCATGGTATCCACAATATGTTCTATAGTTTTGAGTAGAAAGGATGTAAGGCTTTAGGTCTGTAGGCCTTTGGTGTCGCATAACTTGCCTTGCCGGTCTTGCGTATAAATACCATCCTAACCTCTTGCTAGGCTTTCGGAGTATATGCAAGTCCTAGGCATGCAGTAAAAATAGAGGCCAGTAGTAACGCCGGAAATATGTCATCAGGTCCGAGTGACTTAAATGGTTTGAAGCTCCTCAGGGCTTCCCTTACATTTAATTTTTCTACTAAAGATTTAAATAAATATTTTAAAAACACCACTATTTAAAATTTTTCCATAAAAGTTTAAACTAATATGAAATTTTTATTAAAAATGTGTATGAAAACTTCAAAAATGTTTACTCTATTATCCGGTATGTATGTTGCCAAGCGTACCTTATAATGAGGTCCGACTGTAACACTGAATCAAAAATGTTACAGTGACTGAATCAAAAATGTTAAAACCATTTTGTACGTAAGGTTACTTTTTGTCGCATCATCTAATCTTAAATAAAAACTTATTCAAATATAATACAGGGAAACGATGTGGCATAAAAGTCATCACCCTATTGTACACCCACTCAGCTGGCCAAAAAACACACATATTATTTATCGTTTCTTAATAGGAATTACAGTCAAATTTTTCAAGTGAAATAAAACTTTCCCATCTTTGCAGCACAACAAAATCAAGTAAGTCCGAAACTAGATTTTAATGATGATGACAATAAGGATAACTCAACGATATCAGCCAATAAACAAGGACGATCTGAAGATCGTAACAGCGAAAGAAACAAAGAGGATGACACTGATAAAAACTCCGGAAAATCTGGACCTAAAATCCATGGGGTCAGAGTAACTGTGGATACCGGCGATGGACAGACATCTAAAGGTTAGTTTTGTACGAAAAGGAAACTAGTACATATTATCAACAAACCAATTTCCAATTTTTTTCAAGAATCAAAAGAGAGTGTCGAAATCACCGATTTGGGTAAAAATAAGAAACGCGTTGGCATTCATACGGACATAACCTTCGAAATCACGGCCGGAGGAGATGCCCATGATAACAAAACCAGCAGAGAGCATGATGTCGATGAGAAAGGTTGGTTTGCCTTCGACATTGCGACCCTTTATACATTACTTTATTTTTAGAAGATGCCAGCGTACCTATTTTCAAAGGTAGAGGAGGATCCGGTTCTCATAAGAATCGAAAACCTCTAGACCCCAAATCACAGTGGAACCCCAATTTTTCAGCAGAGCGCAGAAGTTATGATCATTCCGGGCGTGGCCATTATCCCGATTACCAAGAATATTATCCTAGTAACATACCAGTTTATATGGGTTCGGGAGGGAGTGGTCATGGAGGTGGCGGTTCCGTTTATCGCACACCTGATGGCTGGAACAGCTATATACCTCGATCTAATTATTGGACAACCGAACGCGCATATTCTAATGCCTACAAACCTAACGATGTTTCCGGATACCGTGTAAGTCCAAGTTGGAAGCCTTGTTATTGTATAACAAACGACAATGAATACCGAAGGCGTCGTGACAACAGACAACACCAGCAACACCACCATGATCAGCATGATCAAAACGAAGGTGTTGTAAAGCCCACAAGTTCGTTAATTGAGATTATTGATGGAAAATTGGAGAAAAGGTTGTTCAGCAAATAACTGCATTTTGCATATATTTTTATATGTTTTTGTTTCAAATAACCGAAAAAAAACCGGTAACATTGTTAATTGGAAAAGAATAAAATTGATTTCAAGGAAAAATATATGCCACTTGTTGTTGGGGTTATTTGTTGCAGTGGAATATAATATGTTGCATAGTGGGATAAAATAAAAAAAAAAAAAAAACATTCCGTTTGAGAACGGCAAACTTGGAAATTAAATGGTTAGAGGTTAGACCCTAGGTAATCCGGGCATGGTTTATTAGAGAGATTTGGGTACAATGACTTTGCCGCATAGTGTCCACATCCGACTATCCAGTTAAAAGTTATGCTGTATGGAAGTCAAAAAATGTGAAAACAATAAAAATGCATTAAGTTCAGTCAAGCCTTTTACACACACCACCTCGGATATATGTATGTATATGTTAGTCACATTTCGTCATAAACCCAAACAGCTTTGTAGAATTATGTAGCTT
The DNA here is from genome assembly GCF_963082655.1 of Stomoxys calcitrans. NCBI lineage: Eukaryota > Metazoa > Arthropoda > Insecta > Diptera > Muscidae > Stomoxys > Stomoxys calcitrans. The sequence goes on along the minus strand of NC_081554.1, from coordinate 118,172,626 downwards.
TTCTTGCATAAATGCAAGTATTTTGGTTTTGTTACAAAACTGTTTAAAGTTTGCAAAAATAATTGAAAACTTTACTTGTGTCATTGCTTACCGGATATTTATAAAATTTGTTTATTTAGCTGGCAATAGCAAATTTTAGTTTTCATAAGATGAGGCGTACTTAACATATTTTCAAAGAAAATCCTCGAAAATAAATTGCTTACTATTACATACGTCGAACCACCAGCAAACGTTGTTGATATCATTGAACAAATGTGAAAAATATATAGAATTAACTATGCGTTTTCAAATTTTGCTAGCGACAAAATCGTTGTTTAGATTATGTGGGAAAATTTGTATAACATCGAATCGTCAAGCAGAGGATATGTTTTAGTAGATCGCAGTATGGCAGCTTCTCTGCCACTTACAACATCTCACCCCTTAAAAAAGGCGTTCACTGTTCGCTCGAATAAGTATTGTGTTATAGGTCCGTACCTGCGGTTCCTCTCGTGCTACACAGGAATGCTGTCTCAATAACACATGTCATAAGTAGGGTACAACTATCCTGGCTCACGACGGTCTAAGCCCAGCTCACGTTTAATTGAATGGTTGAACAATCCGACATCGAAGGATCAAAAAGCGTCGTCGCTATGGACGCTTGGCAGCCACAAGCAAGTTATCCTTGTGGTAACTTTTCTGAAATCTCTTGTTAAAAACTTCTTGAACCAAAAAGATCGATAAGCCTAGTTTTTGCTGTCCCTGTGTGTACTGAATACCGACATCGAGTCGGAATTAGCCCTTTTGCTCTATGTGTGGTTTCCATTGAATTGGATTACACCTGAGTATTAAGAGTTATACACTCCTAATAAGTACTCGGAAAAAAATGGTCAACCTTGCAACAGTCGTCTTGTATTCAAGGGCCATACTGAAATTCCTCACCGCCTCGCTAATCCTTATCGGGCCTAAATTTCTAATGTCTGCATGCACGGGCATTCAGTCAATACATGCATCCAGTCCTCAGGTCTCCCACAGTCGAAGAAATCAGTCGCGGACAAGTTCCTCTGATGCAAAAATGCATTAAAGGAGCCATGTCTCGTCAGTGTGAAACCCAGACTTAGAACGAAGCCAAAGTACGGACGGTCACGTACAAATGTCTCGTCACGAATAAATTCGTTAGTCTTCCGACCATTCTCACTGTTCGTACGTCTAGTTTTTCACCTGTCATTAAGACCCTCCAAAAGAAAAGACTTGAGCCGCCTAATATCCCCATTTGCCACCTCAAAAGCAGTGAGCCAATCCTAACGCACTAAGCAAATTAACTTTCTCACACTACAGAACAAATATACCAAGTAACCCATTCTCTTTGAAACAGTCACTACCAGATATTTTACGAGCACTCCGTTTCTGATGCTAGCTCCGCCAGATCGAAACGTGAGTGAACGATTCCGCGATAATATGCCCTTCAGCAGCATTGTCACGGTTTTGTCCTCCGCGACGTCAACACGATCGCTTTATTCCCGCACAATGCCCATGGCCAGCTCAACGCGAGTTTCCAGCGCAAGTGTGGAATCTCCTTCAACCTGGAAGAGCAGGTCATCCGCATACGCACTGATTTAAGGACTCAGCGAGACGTCCCAACAGAGGATCCATCAAAACGTTCCACATATATGGAGCACAGATGGACACCTGAGGCCAGCCACGCTGAATATCCTTCCAACGGTATAGCAACAACAACCACGCAAACTCTTCTATCACAGAAGTAAATACACCAGAAAGAAAGTTTCAGACAACCTATTTCGCCCAAACTCGTAAATACACTACGCCATGAAAGCTAATCAAACGCGTCTTTGAAATCGACAACTATGCCAAGGCCATATTCGGCGCTGGTCTTTCTCACACATGGATCCAGGCATCCACAGTGCTCTGTTCGTCCCGAAAGCCGAACTGGTACGGAGATGTACCCTCCTCGTACCTAAATCTCTAAATCTTGGCATTATTATCATCTCTAATCTTGGCACCATTATCATCATCCAAGCACGGGAAGGAGACTGATGCCCCGATACGATCTTGGATTGCTCCTCATACGATCGGGCGATTTCAGAAGGACCATGATTCCGACACATTTCCACGAACGAGGAAATGTTATGGCCTACTTCGACACATCGTGCGAGGACCAAATCGACCTGATGGCTGGAACAGCTATATACCTCGATCTAATTATTGGACAACCGAACGCGCATATTCTAATGCCTACAAACCTAACGATGTTTCCGGATACCGTGTAAGTCCAAGTTGGAAGCCTTGTTATTGTATAACAAACGACAATGAATACCGAAGGCGTCGTGACAACAGACAACACCAGCAACACCACCATGATCAGCATGATCAAAACGAAGGTGTTGTAAAGCCCACAAGTTCGTTAATTGAGATTATTGATGGAAAATTGGAGAAAAGGTTGTTCAGCAAATAACTGCATTTTGCATATATTTTTATATGTTTTTGTTTCAAATAACCGAAAAAAAACCGGTAACATTGTTAATTGGAAAAGAATAAAATTGATTTCAAGGAAAAATATATGCCACTTGTTGTTGGGGTTATTTGTTGCAGTGGAATATAATATGTTGCATAGTGGGATATAAATAAAAAAAAAAAAAAAACTAGTAAAAAATATTCCGTTTGAGAACGGCAAACTTGGAAATTAAATGGTTAGAGGTTAGACCCTAGGTAATCCGGGCATGGTTTATTAGAGAGATTTGGGTACAATGACTTTGCCGCATAGTGTCCACATCCGACTATCCAGTTAAAAGTTATGCTGTATGGAAGTCAAAAAATGTGAAAACAATAAAAATGCATTAAGTTCAGTCAAGCCTTTTACACACACCACCTCGGATATATGTATGTATATGTTAGTCACATTTCGTCATAAACCCAAACAGCTTTGTAGAATTATGTAGCTTTTCTTGCATAAATGCAAGTATTTTGGTTTTGTTACAAAACTGTTTAAAGGTTGCAAAATTAATTGAAAACTTTACTTGTGTCGTTGCTTACCGGAAATTTATAAAATTTGTTTAATTAGCTGGCAATAGCAAATTTTAGTTTTCATAAGATGAGGCGTACTTAACATCTTTTCCAAGAAAATCCTCGAAAATAAATTGCTTACTATTACATACGTCCAACCACCAGCAAACGTTGTTGATATCATCGAACAAATGTGAAAAATATATAGAATTAACTATGAGTTTTCAAATTTTGCTAGCGACAAAATCGTTGTTTAGATTATGTGGGAAAATTTGTATAACATCGAATCGTCAAGCAGAGGATTTGTTTTAGTAGATCGCAGTATGGCAGCTTCTCTGCCACTTACAACATCTCACCCCTTAAAAAAGGCGTTCACTGTTCGCTCGTATTGTGTTATAGGTCCGTACCTGCGGTTCCTCTCGTGCTACACAGGAATGCTGTCTCAATAACACATGTCATAAGTAGGGTACAACTCACGTTTAATTGAGTGGTTGAACAATCCGACATCGAAGGATCAAAAAGCGTCGTCGCTATGGACGCTTGGCAGCCACAAGCAAGTTATCCTTGTGGTAACTTTTCTGAAATCTCTTGTTAAAAACTTCTTGAACCAAAAAGATCGATAAGCCTAGTTTTTGCTGTCCCTGTGTGTACTGAATACCGACATCGAGTCGGAATTAACCCTTTTGCTCTATGTGTGGTTTCCATTGAATTGGATTATACCTGAGTATTAAGAGTTATACACTCCTAATAAGTACTCGGAATAAAATGGTCAACCTAGCAACAGTCGTTTTGTATTAAAGGGCCATACTGAAATTCCTCACCGCCTCGCTAATCCTTATCGGGCCTAAATTTCTAATGTCTGCATGCACGGGCATTCAGTCAATACATGCCTCCAGTCCTCAGGTCTCCCACAGTCGAAGAAATCAGTCGCGGACAAGTTCCTCTGATGCAAAAATGCATTAAAGGAGCCATGTCTCGTCAGTGTGAAACCCAGACTTAGACCGAAGCCAAAGTACGGGCGGTCACGTACAAATGTCTCGTCACGAATAAATTCGTTAGTCTTCCGACCATTCTCACTGTTCGTACGTCTAGTTTTTCACCTGTCATCAAGGCCCTCCAAAAGAAGAGACTTGAGCCGCCTAATATCCCCATTTGCCACCTCAAACGCAGTGAGCCAATCCTAGCGCACTAATGAAATTACCTTTCTCACACTATACAGAACAAAGTAACCCATTCTCTTTGAAACAGTCACTACCAGATATTTTACGAGCACTACGTTTCTGATGCTAGCTCCGCCAGATCGAAACGTGAGTGAACGATTCCGCGATAATATGCCCTTCAGCAGCATTGTCACGGTTTTTTCCTCCGCGACGTCAACACGATCGCTTTATTCCCGCACAATGCCCATGGCCAGCTCAACGCAAGTTTCCAGCGCAAGTGAGGAATCTCCTTCAACCTGGAAGAGCAGCTCATCCGCATACGCACTGATTTAAGGACTCAGCGAGACGTCCCAACAGAGGATCCATCAACGCCGAGGATCATCAAGCCACGCTGAATATCCTTCCAACGGTATAGCTAGCACCAACCACGCAAACTCTTCTATCACAGAAGTAAATACACCAGAAAGAACGTTTCAGACAACCTAAACGCGTCTTTGAAATCGACAACTATGCCAAGGCCATATTCGGCGCTCGACTTTCTCACACATGGATCCAGGCATCCACAGTGCTCTGTTCGTCCCGAAAGCCGAACTGGTACGGAGATGTACCCTCCTCGTACCTAAATCTCTAAATCTTGGCGCTATTATCATCTCTAATCTTGGCACCATTATCATCATCCAAGCACGAGAAGGAGACTGATGCCCCGATACGATCTTGGATTGCTCCTCATACGATCGGGCGATTTCAGAAGGACCATGATTCCGACACATTTCCACGTACGAGGAAATGTTATGGCCTACTTCGACACATCGTGCGAGGACCAAATCGACATGAACAGGCATAGCCTTCCAGATGTTTTTATACATCTGTCTACTCATACCATCAATGCCAGGTGACCTCCCGCTTCTAAGCCGGCAGACACTATGCCCGATACGATCTTGGATTGCTCCTCATACGATCGGGAGATTTCAGAAGGACCATGATTCCGACACATTTCCACGTACGAGGAAATGTTATGGCCTACTTCGACACATCGTGCGAGGACCAAATCGACATGAACAGGCATAGCCTTCCAGATGTTTTTATACATCTGTCTACTCATACCATCAATGCCAGGTGACCTCCCGCTTCTAAGCCGGCAGACACTATTTGACCCTTTCCAAACTTGGAGTGGGCGTGATCACCTCCACACTGGAAGCCTGCTCCTTCTCATCCGCAATGGAAAAGAACGTTCCCATTGACACACTAGCACACTCGTTCCAAGAAGTCAACACATTGTCCCTAGCTCTAAAACCACCCAGATCACTCTGACTAGAACCTTGCTGTCCTCCGCGCCGGCACACGAGGCATATCTTACCCCATTGATAATCTCTGTTGTTCTGTACGAATCCCCTAAAGTTAACTTTCATGCTCCTAATCAACGTCCTCAAATTGCTAAGGTAGTTGTTTCGGGGTGAGACAAGATCTGGCTCTTTGGAATCGCATCCTCAGACGTCTGGCGTTCCGCCGACAGATAACCACCGTACATTCAATGTCGCTGTCATCTAGAATTATCGCAGAGTCACCTCCGCTGTCCGTAAAGACTCGCATTTCTCCCGGCAATCCTACAACACAACCATCCACTGCATACGGTTCCTATACTAAGATGATCCAACTTCTGCGTCACCGCTCTGGACCTCTGGCAATTATTTTTATAAAATTTAATCCCCATGATGCGTCCATTATATGCCTGCATAAAACGGACAGGCCGCGGAGATCATCATGCGATCCGCTGGCAACCCCTTGAACACGCAGTTCCTACAACGATGTACACCCAATCCCCAACGCCGACAAACATTAGCCTTTACCCGGCAATCCCGAACCCTATGCCCTCACCTCACACAACTTATCGTCACCCGTGGAGTACACTCCAGGATGACGTTGACAGCATCGCCCTCAGACTTCCACGGTGCACTGGCCAAACGGACAGATCTGCGGAAGAACTCCTCATTTATCGCCTCCTTCATATTCAGGGATTACAGCACTGACATAAACTCATCAGGAGTTATGGTAGCAAGTACTCCACGGCAACTACTTACGGTCCAAGCTTGACGCGAACCTCCACCTCTAACCCGACTTCAGCGAACTTCTCGTTTTCCTTTTTTCGGTCCCTCTCAGCAACCAAGGGTGTGCGGACGTCTCCACCGGCTTCGCAGAAGGGATGGCAGCGACAACAACGGTGGCATCGGAGGCAACAAACGTGCCGGTGACGTGCTTCTTCACACCAGCAGCTGACAAGTGCATTCGATGTGTACCGTCACCCTCTCTGACGAGCTTCCAAGGTAAGGAGCTGCTGCACAAAGTTGTCCCTATTTATTCGGTCCGCATGTGTTGCTGGGTAAGCTTGCAGAATGTGGCATACTGTCTCTTGCCTTCTGCATCCCTCCGTCCGGCAACTCCTCATATTGGGGGATTGGAAGGTATTCCCTTGCCCTGCAAGGAGCAATTTGTTCCGGAACTGAATCGACTTTATATAGTCTTCGCCAGTCTAAAATGGGGGTGGCTCGTATATCCACCTACTAGAAACCCTGTGTCCCGTGACCTTAAGCCTCCACAGCCCGAAATATCGTATCTTACTTCTTCACCCTCTCCGCGATTATACCTGGGATCCTCTTGCCAGGAATGGAATAGATCCCTGAGAGTAAGGTTTAAAATGCAGCACGCTCCGTGTAAAGACGCTAATTTTCCGATCCGCCTCCTTTAGTACCTTCCTCGTTACCATCGGTTGTTGTAGGCACTCGGTGTACCTTGGAAGGAGAAAATCCCTTAGGAGGCGCAGTTTACAGGTTGACTTTAGAGAGGGCCGCTTAAATCTCTGCAGGTGCGTGAATAGGAAATGCGACGGGCAGGTGTTCTCACCGAACGGGGTTAATTCTGCGGCCAGATATCTTTTCGCTTGGCCAACGTCCACCTCATATACGGTGGACTCGCCGCATTTGATGTGACCCCCGGCTACCATAATTTTTATACCCTCCACCATAAGATGGGGGGTATACTAATTTCGTCATTCTGATTGTAACTACTCGAAATATTCGTCTGAGACCGCATAAAGTATATATATTCTTGATCTTCGTGAAATTTTATGTCGATCCAGCCATGTCCGTCCGTCTGTCCGTCCGTCCGTCCGTCTGTCTGTCGAAAGCACGCTAACTTCCGAAGGAGTAAAGCTAGCCGCTTGAAATTTTGCACAAATACTTCTTATTATTGTAGGTCGGTTGGTATTGTAAATGGGCCATATCGGTCCATGTTTTGATATAGCTGCCATATAAACCGATCTTGGGTCTTGACTTCTTGAGCCTCTAGAGTGCGCAATTCTTATCCGATTGGGATGAAATTTTGCACGACGTGTTTTGTTATTATATCCAACAACTGCGCCAAGTATGGTTCAAATCGGTTCATAACCTGATATAGCTGCCATATAAACCGATCTTGGGTCTTGACTTCTTGAGCCTCTAGAGTGCGCAATTCTTATCCGATTGGAATGAAATTTTGCACGACGTGTTTTGTTATAATGTCCAACAACTGTGCCAAGTATGGTTTAAATCGGTTCATAACCTTATATAGCTGTCATATAAACCGATCTGGAGTCTTGACTTCTTGAGCCTCTAGAGGTCGCAATTATTATCCGATTTGCCTGAAATTTTGTACGACGGATTCTCTCATGACCATTAACATACGTGTTTATTACGGTCTGAATCGGTATATAGCCCGATACAGCTCCCATATAAATCGATCTCTCTATTTTACTTCTTGAGCCCACAAAGGGCGCAACTCTTATTCGAATTGGCTGACATTTTACACAGGTCTCCAACATATAATTTAATTGTGGTCCAAACCGGACCATATCTTGATATCGCTCTAATAGCAGAGCAAATCTTTTCTTATATCCTTTTTTTGCCTAAGAAGAGGTGCCGGGAAAAGAACTCGACAAATGCGATCCATGGTGGAGGGTATATAAGATTCGGCCCGGCCGAACTTAGCACGCTTTTACTTGTTTTTCTTACTAGTCACCATGACAAGGCTAATGACATGGTTCTTAGCCGGATTTATAGAAATTGCCCCCTCCCCAACGAATCGCCGTACCACCTTCACCATCCTCAGAGTAATCCGCGGACAGGAGTATGTCGTCGGCGAAGAAAAAACCTTAAGGTTAGCTAGTGATATGGGTTCCCCTTGTTTCATACCCCTGCAATATTATTGCGCCTCTCAAATTTTGCTCCATGCAGCGAATCAACCGGCCATCCACATTGGCTCTGAGAAGCGCTCGCCTTATACTCTCGTGGGACAAATAGTAAAGGCAAATCGACTGAAACAGCCCTTCACATCCTAGTCGGCTACATAGAGGGTTCTCGCGCCGTCAAGGAGTATACAATGGTAGCATTTCCTTATATTGAAGGTGCTTCCATTAAAGTAGAACCGACGTCAATCATGAAGGAGTTTGGAGTTCCTAGGATCAACTCTACCGTAAGAAAGTTTTTTGATTACTTACTTACCAAAAATGCATTAACAATGTATTATTTTCTCTGGAAGAATAAGGCGTAAAAGTGGTGGCGTATGCTGATGACGTGGCAATTGCGGTTAGGGGAAAGTTTCCCAGGACTTTAAGAGTTACACTTCGGGAAGCTTTACGTGCAACAGCAAAGTGGGCTACCGAAAGTGGTCTAGGTATAAATCCGTGCAAGACAGAAGTAGTTCTTTCAGCAGGTGATACAAGCTGCCAACAGCGGAACCTGTCTTCTTGGGTGGAGAGAATGTTCCATTTACAGAAAGCGCAAAATACATGGGTGTTTTGCTGGACAGAAAATTGAACTTCAAATCCAACATTCTCTTGCAATCCAACATTCCTGCAATAGAGCCATTGGCAAAAGTTGGGGGTGTAGACCGCGTGTCATGCATTGGGTATATACTACAGTTGTTAGATCTATAATGCTATTTGGTGTTGTGGTCTGGTGGACGGCGCTTCAAAAATCCACCTACTGCTCAGTACTTAAACGAATCCAAAGGATGGCTAGCCAAATTGCAGCGACCACTGCCGTGAGGCTAACTGAGCTTTCTTTTTGGTCATGTCGCGACTACGACACTGTATTATCCTTGATACAATATCCGATGCTCCAGATAGTGTGGATTATACCCTACCTGAGCCGCTTTTTGATAAAAAGTACTGTACCATTATATACAATATTATAATAGAAGTTACATAGACTTCTATACGGATGGGCTCAAACTAAACGACCAGGTGGGCTTTGGGGTGTACTCTAAAGATATACAACTGGTCATATCGAAAAGGTTACCCGACCAATGCAGAGTGTATTAAGCTGAGATCCATGCAATTAAGGAAGTGGTGGAATGGCTAGGATATAATGTCATTCCGACGATTGGCATCAAAATCTTCTCAGACAGCCAGGCAGCCATTAAATCCCTGGAGAACATATTTCTGAATACAAAAACCGCCCTCGACTGTGAAAGATCTCTCAGCGAGATGGCTGAACAGTTCAAAATTCACCTGTTCTGGGTGCCGGGCCACAGAGATATGCCAGAGAATTGTAAAGTGGATGAGCTTGCGAGACTAGGAACTACCCAACACATTCCAGGGATACTGGAATCTGTGGATATGCTTCTAGCAACATCTAAGCTAAGTTTTCAGGACCAGGCCCGAAGGACAACGAATGATACATGGTCACAAAAAAGGGGGCTGTGAGCATTCAAAACTATGTGGCCTAATTTAGATTCTAGCTGTCATTGGCTAGAAGTGACGTCTCAGTCATTGTGTCCATCATGACAGGTCACTGTCTAATTGGAAAACATGCTGACAGACTGAAGGTTGCCAGCAACGACTTTTGCAGAAGCTGCGAGGACATCGAAGAAAAAAAGACTATAGAACACCTTCTGTGTATGTGTCCCGCACTAGCAGTCAGACCTTTAACCTAACCTAACGTTAGAATAATAATGTTAAAATCGAAAGGAAAATTAGTATACCTCTATCCCATCGTAATGTGTTCACAAGTTTAAGGTCGATCAATTGGAGCTCACCGTGGCGCAAAGGTTAACATGTCCACCTATGACGCCGTACGCCTGGATTCAAAATCCAGCGTCAATATCAGAAAAATTTTCAGCTATGGTTATCACTTGCTAATAGCTACATCTGTGAGGAATCGTGTAATGTTAAAACTTCTCTAACAAGTGGTGTCGCAATGCGGCACGCCGCTTGAACTCGACATAAAAAAGGAAGCCCTTTATCATTGAGCTTAACTTTTATCGGGCTGCACTATGTATATTAGAGAAGTGTCCCCTGTTCCTTAATGGCATGTTCATGGGAAATTTAGTAGTATTTGCTTTATTTTAAAATTGATATTGATTAGTTGCAAAGAGTTTTTTTTTGCAAAACCTAGCCTCAGAGATTGGGGGCCACCGAAGCGCTGTGGTTAGCATGTCCGCCTATGACACTGGGTTCAAATCCTGGCGAGAACATAAAAAAATTATCAGCGATGGGTTTTTCCTCCTAATGCTGGTGACATATGTGGCGTACATTTGGTGTGGCTGCCATGTAAAAACTTCTCCCCAAGGATGTGTGACATTGGTGCATGCCGTTCGGACTTCGGCTATAAAAATGAATTCCTTAATTTGAGCTTAAACTTGAATCGGACAGCACTCATTGATGTATGAGAAGTTTGCCCCTGTTCCTAATGGAATTTTAATGGGCAAATTTGCATTTATCAAGATGTCTTTGGAGTCTAGTTTACAATTCCCATCATTGATTCTTTATCGCCACACTTAGGAAATATTTGAATTTATAAATAATTTTTTAATATGTTTTTTAAATACTTCCGATAGTTCTTATCAGATAACGGTTTATTGGCACAGCGCCAGGGTTATGAAATTTCAAATCGTCATTGGGTACCAGTATTAGATTCAGTTGTTTGTTTTTACACCAAGTTATGCAATTGAAATGAAAAACAAATGTTGTTATTTTCGTTATTTGTTATTATTAATAATGATAGTCTTATCAAATTTCGGAATTGAAATCGAATTAGATCAACACATGTAAGAATGTTGACCTCTTATGTGTGGAGACTGTAGCTGCTCAATTTGCCATTATCATCAAGGGTGGTAGTGGCAGCCTTATATCCTACACGGCGGCCGTTGATGTCGTAGTTCTCGCTTTCGCCAGTGGACATTTCTTTGTAGTTCTTTACTTGACCGTCAGAGCCGAACTAGGGATGATTTCAATGATATAAATAGTTCTAACTTAAAGTGAAAGAATGTAAAATACCTCAGATTGACTTGACCACTTGGATGCCTTTTCCCAGGATTTGGTTTTGTAACCACTGCCAGCACCGCCAGCACCTACATTGAGAGCAGCAGCGCTACCGAAACCTCCTGCACCAGCGTTTAGACCAGCAGTGCTGCCGAAACCACCTGCACCAGCTGTAGTACCAAAACCAGCAGTGCCACCTGTGCCAAGAGCAGCAGTGCCACCAAAACCACCAATACTACCTCCCATCATACCACTCTCAAAATTTGAGTTGAATTGGCTACCACCAGTGCGTGTGCCACCGACATTCATTCCTTGCACTTGCATTTTAGCTAGACGTTCAGCTTCTGCCATATAGCTGCTCAATCCAGAGGAAGATGCGGTTGACGAACCTCCAAAGGAGCTGCCAAATTGAGATCCGAATTTGGAATTGAAATTGGATTCCGAGCCAAATGAAGAGCCGAATTTTGACTGAGAGCCGAAAGCCGATGAATCAGTCATAGCGGCGCTATTCATGCCTGCACCAAAGCCAGTCGAAGCTTGCTGACCGAAACCGGACTTGAACATGGAGTTAGATGACGCAGAGGTCAATGATCCAGAATCTTAAAAGGGGAAACCACAAATGTGCAATTAAATCTAAATAAGGGCATGAGATCAATTCAAGTCTTACTCATGGAGCCACTGGTTAATGAACCAAAACCAGAGTTCGAGTTTGTGGAGCTGGTAAGACCACCGCTTACAAGTGCCCCCAATTGGGAACCTGAGTTGGCAGATGACGATGATTGTTGGTGAAGGTACGATGAAGATGACGAGGGACTGGATACGATCATCTGGGGCTGTGACGAAGTCGAAGTAACTTTGCGGTATTTCATGTAAGACTCTTGTCCACCGGAGGGAGCTACAACCATTTGGACTGGTGTCTGCTGGACACGGCGTTCTTCATGGTGAATATATTTCTCCAAACCACCAGAAGGAGCAGTGTATTGAATAACTGGGGCTTGATTCTGGACACGGCGTTCTTCATGGTGGACGTATTTCTCCATGCCGCCAGAGGGAATTTGTAATGTAATGGGTTCGGGTTGCACACGGTGTTCTTCGAGGTGGAAAAGCTTTTCCGAACCTCCACTGGAGGGTGCCGTATATAAAACTTGGGGTTGTTGCTCTATATGACGCTCTTCATGGTGAATGTAGTTTTCGCCACCGGAAGAAGGAGCAAACTGGATGACTGGAGCAGAAGTTTGGACACGCTTCTCGGAGTGATGCACGTATTTTTCAGTACCTCCAGAGGATACAGGGTAGACCATCGGTGTAGCAGCACTGGTTACGCGGCGCTCCTCATGGTGATAGTATTTTTCCGAGCCACCCGAAGGAGCAGTGTAGGTAATGGGAGTGGCAACTTGATTTTCGGAGCGACGCTCTTCATGCAAATACGATTCATGGCCCCCAGAAGTACCGCCAACAATAGGAATCACAACGGATGATCCAGTATTTGATCCACTAGTGAAGGAAGATTCCGAACCAAAACCGGATGTAGAAGAGGCGGCTAGGTTGGCCGCCTGGCTAGCACCAAAGGTCGAACCGGCAGAAAATTTAGAACTGCTGTCAAAAGCAGAGCTTCCGGAAGATCCATAGCTAGAACTGCCCGAAGCACCGAAACCAGAATTTGAGCCATAAGCACTATTTGCGGCGAAACCAGAGTCGGCTCCAAAAGCAGCGTTGGCTCCATAAGCAGAGTTGGCACCAAATCCAGAATTGGCACCAAAAGCAGAGTTGGAGGAAGCACCGAAACCTGCGTTAGATGTTGAACTAAAAGCAGAATTGGAAGAAGAACCAAAACCAGAGTTGGCGGATGCGCCAAAGCCCGATGAGCCATAACCCGATGATCCAGACGACAAACCAACTGTACCAACACCGCCTACACCAGCGACATCGCCATAAGTTCCAACTTCTTCGAACGAGGCTTGCCTGCAATAAAATAATTTTAAAGGAAAAAATTCGAAACAAAACACTTGCACTATACTTACCCATCAAGAACATCGGCAACCTTACGTTTAGCCTCTTCAATGGTCTGATGGTGTTGACTAAAATGTCTTTTAAAAACATTAACATATATTTATATGGCAAACAAATGAGTCCTAGTAAATGTTTATTCAAGAAATGCGAATTTTTTGCATGAGAAACCATAGACTGCAGTAATGTTCAATATGGATGGCTTTATATATATTTGAAAGACGAACGGACATTTTGACCCAGTAAGTATACTACTATCCTCTAATGTGGTATTTTAATAATTTTTTGTCGTCTTCCTTTCAGTAATAGCCTTGCCTTCTCACGATCCGGCTCTCCCAATAGGATTTATATCCACCACCGAAGGATGGTAGGTATAAAAACACACATCGAAAATTCCGACCCTATAAAGTATATATATTCTTGATCAGCGTAAAAATCGGAGACGATCTAGACATGTCCGTCCGTCTGTCTGTTGAAATCACGCTACAGTCTTTAAAAATAGAGATATTGAACAGAAACTTTGCATAGATTCTTTTTTTTTTTTGTCCATAAGCAGGTTAAGTTCGAAGATAGACGATATATTGATATAGCCCCCACATAGACCGATCGGCCGATTTAGGATCTTAGGCCCATAAAAGCCACATTTATTATCCGATGCCACCGAAATTTAAGACAGTGAGTTGTGTTAGGCCCTTCGATATCCTTCTTCAATTTTGCTCAGATCGGTCCAGATTTGAATATAGCTGCCATATAGACCGATCTCTCGATTTAAGGTTTTGGGCCCATAAAAGGCGCATTTAATATCCGATTTCGCCGAAATTTGGGACTGTGAGTTATGTTAAGCTCTTCGACATTTTTCAGAAACATGGCCTAAATCGGTCCAGATTTGGATATAGCTGTCATATAGACCGATATCTCGATTTAAAGTCCTGGCCCCATAAAAGGCGCTTTTATAATCCGATTTGACACAGTGACTTATGTTGGGCTTTTCGACATCCGTGTCATATATGTTTCAGATCGGTTTATTTTTAGATATAGCTACTAAAAAGACCAATATTTTGTTATACACAATTGAACAATGACTTGTACTTATTAGTACTTGGTCCAAATCGGGACATATTTGGATATAGCTGCTATGAGTTTATAAATTTTTCCCCGGATTTAGACGCAAGGTGGTTTACCAAAGTATCCAAAGTTCGGCCTGGCCGATCTTACCGCCTTTTTACTTGTTTTTATTAACAATTTAGAGAAGGTACCTCATTTGGAATCATCTTTGGAAACCCCGTTATTGATGTGTGTTTTCTAATTGGCTACCTGTTGGGGATGTTTTTGTTACAGAAATCACATTTATAAGGGGTAATTTATATGCCCTCCACCCATCCAAGCGAAAGAGGGCAATAGAAGCGACTGTTTCCACACTTACCAACTCAGAGTTATTTGATTGTTCCAAAAGTAACACGGAATCATTCGACAACAGTACAGAAAGTCCTTGGTAGGATTACAATGCAATAATAGAGAAAAGGGAAGCATAACCCAACAGGCATTGCAAAATGCCTTGCTTCAAACTCAAAGCAGTCATCCCATAGAGCAGCAACGGTATGCCACTAGCTTTTCGCTGAAGGCATTGAAATCCCAACCCCATGTCAGTCAGGAAAGAGTACTTGGTAAGCACGCTTTATGTGAATAAGTGCACCAGGCAATTTGAAGACAAGCAGACAGTCCTCAAATATGAATCCAAAGAAATTAAGTTGACTGCGCTTAAATTCAAAGATGGGAAAGCTTAAACAATTTTAGAAGAACTCTAGATGTGTTTGATGAGTTCAATCTGCGAGGATCAATTGTCATGTGTAAGTGTGAATACTGGCAAAAAGATAGGCGTTTTTATTTGACTGCAGCAAATTTTCGAAGAGAAAGGTCACCCACACCAAAGTTCATCAATTACCAGCACCATGCGCTGGATCATGCACGATGAGCTCTATGGATCGACTAGATTACCAAACATCGAGTACTTCTTTGTGCAAGAATTGATGAGCAATTGTGTTGAATTTATAGTAGCCTTCAGAAATGACGACATGAAGTTTCTTTGCAATTTTGAATTCCCTTTTGTAAAGTTTAACCAGATTCCAAACATCTGCAATGCACGATGGAAGTCTCTTGCCTTTCTAGTTTTTCTTAGGTTTATTCTGATACCTGATACCCGGTTGCGAAAAATCTATTCATTCATTTCTTACTCATGGGCTGATCATTGGTTGAGTAGTCAATTGTTTCGTGCTGAAGGTTTGGAAGAACTTTCTGTAGCTCTGAATAGCTACACAAAAGCTCTCAAATGCTTGAAGACTCGCTGGAAAAAAGATGAATCTATTGGGTTGCCCAAAAAGTAATTGCGGATTTTTCATATAGTCGGCGTTTACAAATTTTTTCACAGCTTGTGACTCTGTAATTGCATTCTTTCTTCTGTCAGTTATCAGCTGTTATTTTTGCTAGCTTTAGAAAAAAAGTATATTTGATTAAAGTTCATTCTAAGTTTTATTAAAAATGCATTTACTTTCTTTTAAAAAATCCGCAATTACTTTTTGGGCAACCCAATACAATCAACATTGCTCAGAGCAACCAATGCTGTGAGCGTGCGATTGAAGTTATTCAAGACTTATATAACTCCAGTCGCAATAAGGACAACCTCCCACTAAGAACCAATGACAACGTGAATATTTAACTTCCTGGGGTGTTTGATGATATATAACTAAAGTCATTATAAGCAGTGACTTCATAAAATTGCTCAAAATGCCGAAATAAAAATTTTGTGCGTGAGGTTTTTTTTATCGAATCACTTTTAATTAAAATAAAAACTCATCAATATAAAATACAGGTACATGAAGTTGTAAAAAAGTCATAACCCTAATGTACATGGACTAATTTGAAACCCAATTACATTTCTGCGAATTTCCCAAATTATTGTATTTGTATTGTGACCATTATGAGCAATCCAAAATATGCTAAAAGTGTTTTTTTTATTCAAAAAGCTTGGACAGAAATTTAAAATGTGGCATTGTTGCTGTAGTTCACCTCATACCATTTTGTGTTGACATCTGATGATATTAAGTGAAACGACATTATTCCGTTTACAAGGTGAAAATAGTGTACTGAAATATCTCCTAAATTTTTAAAATTCGCATTTCATTTATTTTTTTACATGCAGTGAAATTCTGATAATTCGCAATTGTAGCGGCCAATCGATTTTTACAGAAATTTTAATTTTACGAGAAAAATCATTTTATTAAAAATTTGAAGAAGTTAGGAATTTGTAAAATGAAGACAATGAATTATAGAGCTTTTCGAATTAACAGGCTACGAATTATCGTTATTCCACTGCATATTGAACTTTAAATTAATATGAAAAATAAATACTATAATTTAGAAAAATTAATTTTTCATTAATTTCGTAAGATATTTGAATAACATGATTTCGTACCAATCCAACCAATTAGGAAAAAATTGTTTATTATTAACCAATGTCTCTTGTTGATCAATTCAATGAATTCCATTATTGAGATGGTACTTACAGACTGTGAAAATCATGCCTGCTTCTTCACATGGCAAAAAATCCAAACGAGACAAATAAAAATAATGACAATCAGTTACTTGCAGTCACCACTCGAAAACATAGTATAACTAAGTTGACGTAATTGTCCACTTACCTCTCGTGTAGATCCTCTGAAATTAAAAAATAATTTTCATGTATTAATAGTTTGGGGCAATTAAATGAATCAAGTTCTATTATTTATGAAACGAGAACAGGATGTTGTTAGAGCGAATGATGTCATTATGACACCACAATAAGACCTTGAATCGGGCAATCGAAACGTTTAACACACATCTGAGTCAAAAGTTATCAGATAACCAAATCGGCGAACGTATTCCATTGAAATTAAATCCACAAGAGCAAATTTGTTTATACGTCTGTGTGTCTGTGTCAAAGAACTGAACATTTTTAAAACTGATATGAAACAGTTACTCTGTCTTAGCAACTAATTAAAATTTAATTCATATTCTTAGACACCTTAATTTTCTCATTTTTGGGCTTTCAACATTCACACAAAATGTCATGATACTCTGTAGTATCTTAAGTTACAACAAAATCTGTTCAGAGATTGCAATGTTTTATTAGTGAATTATTTTTATTGCTTTTGAATGTTTAATGTATAAAAATTCCCCACAAACAAAGAAGATGAATTTGCAGAGTCGATCCACAACTCAAATACAATAGAAAATAGCCTTTTAAATCATTCAGAACTAAACTTACCTATAGCGCGATTTTTTTTCAACTGTTTTGTCTGCGCTTGGTTTCAATAACATGCTTGGTTTTATTTTAAAAATATTTTCAATAATGAAATGCGTAATATTCACACTTTGTTTACAAAAGGGAATATAAATGCAAGAACAGATGTGTGGAGTTATGGGATACCGCAGAACTAATCAATGTTGATGGTACAAAATGTTTACCTCTTACTCAGAATGAGGTCCAAGTAGCAGTGACCCGACTAAAGACCAACAAGGCAGCAGTAACCGGCGGGTTACCCGCTGAACTATTTAAGAGCGGAGGCGAAACGCTGATAAGGCGTATGCATCAGCTTATCTGCCCAATCTGGCTAGAAGAACGCATACCCGATGACTGAAACCTCGGCATACTATGTCCCGTACACAAGAAAAGAGACAAGACGGAGTGTACTAACTACAGAGGTATAAGGCTCCTCCCCATCGCATACAAGATACTTTCGAGCGTACTGTGTGAAAGATTAAAACCTATGTCAATAAGTCAATGAGATAATTGGGCCCTATCAATGCGACATTAGGCCTGGTAAATCCACCCCAGATCAGACATTCACACTGCGCCAAATCCTGGAGAAGATCCGAGAAGGTCAAATCAACACCTACCATTTCTTTGTTGACTTCAAAGCCGCTTTCGATATCCCTTTATGTTCAAAGGTATTTTAAGCCATGTCTGAGTTTGGTATTCCTGCAAAATTAATAAGACTCTGCAAAATAACACTTGCTAAGAATATCAAAGAATCTCTCCGGACCATTCAAACCAAACGAAGTTTCAGACAAGGAGACAGCCAATCTATGTGATCTCTTTAATATCCTGTTAAAGAAGATTATAAGAGATGCAGATGTGAATAGATATGGCACACTAATCACAAAAGAACACATGATACTCGCATATGCCGACGACAACGATACATAGGTCGGTCTGGCAGTAAATGGAGATAAGACGAAATGGATGGATTCAACTTCCAAGACGACTTGTACAACCGATCAAATGAAGAAAATGGAGAAAGTTGGAAACCACAACACTGAGATAGTCAGTAACTTTATCTACATCGGCACCGCCGTAACCGAAACAAATGACACCAGTTTTGAGATAAAGCGAAGAATAATACTGGCAAACAGATGCTACTTTAGACTAAGTAAGCAGTTTAGAAACAAGGCCACCTCTCGACAGACGAAGATTACATTATAAGAGACACTGATACTACTCGTGTTGTTATATGGTTCTGAGGCATGGGTACTTATGAAAGCAGATGAGGCAGTACTTGGAGTGTTTGATAGAAAGATTCATAGTAAACTATTATATATGGACCAGTTTGCGTTAATGGAGAATATAGGGGTCGTATGAATCAAAAGCTGTATGAGCTGTATGACGACGATAGCATAATTGCACGTATCAAAATACAACGGCTGCATTGGCTAGGTCATGTTGTCAGAATGGATGAAGAAGCTCCAGCAAAGAAGTATTTTGAAGGCAAACACGGTGGTATACGCAAACCGGGAAGACCAATGGATATACTGTGTTCAGATCGGAATTTCGGGGACCAGATAGAATACGTGCTTGTTGAACTATCTTCAAATCGTAAGAAAGTTTTGGTTGGTTGTATCTACCGTCCGAATAATACGATTGACATACATGGGCTTCAGGTTGTACTGGAGTCCGTAACACTGGGTTGTACTGATGTTACTGGGTTGTACTGATGTTCACTGGGGACTTTAACTCAAACATACTTATAGATTCAACTCTGACTGATGCTATGTTGACACTTGGCCTATTCATCACCAATAATACAAAACCCACACATTTCACGTCAACCGTCAATACACTCTTAGATTTGTTCTTTGTCAATAATTCTTTGAAGATGTCATTGTATGATCAGATTTCTGTTCCATGTTTCTCTAAGCATGATCTGATTTATCTCGCCTACGATTTTGATTTGCGGGAGGAAGAGGAGGACATATCTTATCATGACTATGGTAATTTGAATTATGAACATTTAGTTGGTATGGTCTACCAGGTGAACTGGTATGGCATATTTACACTTTTAACTGTCGATCAGCGGACGGCTTTCATGGCGGATAACATTCTACGCCTCTATTATGCAACAGTTCCAATACGGATTAAAAGGGCTTCGGCCATAACAAAGCCATGGTTCAATTCAAGAATCAAGCGCTTATCGTGGATAGGGACTTGGCTTACAGTAGATGGAAGCGTTTCAAGTCTCCTGAACTGAAAGAAGAATTCCGTGAAGCCAGGAGGAAAGTTAACAGTTTTATTAATGGACTATTATTCTTCAAGATTTGATTGCGCAGTGGGCTCGAAGAGTAAGTGGGAAGTGATACATGACATCGGAGTGGGTAAACCCAAGTCAAACACTCGATACCATGGGGATCTAGATGAACTCAACAGGTCCTTTATAAGCATACCCAATATACAAACGGACACGCAATTTTACAGAGGTGATGATGGGCCGGCTTCCGTTTTTGATGCCCGCAGTCCTTTTGAGTTTAGATATGTTAGTCATGAGGAAGTTTATGAAAGTTTTGTCCGTGTTAAGTCAAACGCAATTGGCTTGGACGGAGTTGATCCGAGATTCGTACGAATGTTACTTCCATATCTTTTACCGTACTTAACGTACCTGTTAAATTCAATTTTGAGCACCAGTGTGTATCCTATAGTTTGGAAGCATGTAAAGATTATCCCCATTCCCA
Source organism: Stomoxys calcitrans (assembly GCF_963082655.1). Taxonomy (NCBI): domain Eukaryota; kingdom Metazoa; phylum Arthropoda; class Insecta; order Diptera; family Muscidae; genus Stomoxys; species Stomoxys calcitrans. Next base: position 118,152,130 of record NC_081554.1, on the reverse strand, counting down.
AATCCAGCGTTCATTATCGGCCGATATCAATTCTATGCTATATCTCTAAGGTTTTCGAGCAAATCGTTCATGGACAGATGTCCGTATATCTCCACCAAGAGTTCCTGGTGTCAGAAAGGACTGGCTTCCGTTCTGATCATAAACAAAATTGGCTTGAGGTTCTTTTGGATCACTCCAAAGCTTTCGACACGGTTGGTCATCTGAATTTGTGCATGAAACTACGGAATTTTTTTAACTTCATATCCCCTTGTTCGTAACTAAGGGGGTTCCCCAAGGCTTGATTATAGGTCCTCTTCTTTTTTCACTATATAGCGCACGATCAGATTATGATGTATGCTGATGACGTGCAGATTTTTCGAAGCGGCTTTGTGGACAATGTAGACGACTGCATAAGTAAACTCAACGCGGACCTACATCGCGTTTATGACTGGGCGACTGTAAATGGTTTGTTGTTAAATCCAAGTAAGTCCAAATGTTTGGTTGTTCACAAAAACAAGAGTTTCAACATGCGACAACCGGATATTTATGTTAATGGTCAGAGGATTGATATTGTATCCAGTGCGAAGAATTTAGGGGTGGTTTTTAACAGTTCTTTGAGCTGGTCCGATCATGCTAACATTCCAGCCGGGCAGACTTAAGCAACGCTTCGTGCTTTATGGATCACACACTCTTTTACAATCAAAAATATCCGAATTCTTCTCATAATTAACTGATATGTCATTTCTTTAAATTTTGCTCTAAATTTTTTTAAATTATAATTTTTTTTGTGCTTTATGTTAAATTCCCAATTACATACGGCTGTTTTTTTAACACTTTTTATTTGTAAACACTGTTTCGTTCCACTTTTTATTTATTGTAACCTAGTTTAATTATTGAGAACCTACTTAAGTCGGATGTATTATACAACAATAAATCTTCACTCTAATTATAAGATTATTATCTTGTTGTGTAGACAATATTTGTATTTGTATTTGATTATGATAAAACCCATAGAAAAGACAGTGTCTTATATAAAGCATGGGTTAGTAAATTGATAAATACAATGAGTTCAACAAGTTTTCATTTAAATAGAACACTAAATGGTACAAAAAAATTAACAATTTAAGCAAAGTTACTGATACAATATTTAAGTAAAAACAATTAAAAGCGTGCTAAGTTCGGCCGGGCCGAATCTTACATAACCCTCCACCATGGATCGCATTTGCCGAGTTCTTCTCCCGGCATCTCTTCTTAGGCAAAAAAGGATATAAGAAAAGATTTGCTCTGATATTATTATATTATTAAATGTTGGAGACCTGTGTAAAATGTCAGCCAATTCGAATTAGAATTGCGCCCTTTGGGGGCTCAAGAAGTAAAAAAAAGAGGGATCGATTTATATGGGAGCTGTTGCGGGCTATAGACCGATTCAGATCATAATAAACACGTATGTTGATGGTCATGAGAGGATCCGTCGTACAAAATTTCAGGCAAATCGGATAATAATTTCGACCTCTGAGGCTCAAGAAGTCAAGATCCCAGATCGGTTTATATGGCAGCTATATCAGGTTATGGACCGATTTGAACCATACTTGGCACAGTTATTGGATATCATAGCAATACACGTCGTGCAAAATTTCATTCCAATCGGATAAGAATTGCGCACTCTAGAGGCTAAAGAAGTCAAGACCCAAGATCGGATTATATGGCAGCTATATCAAAACATGGACCGATATGGCCCATTTACAATACCAACCGACCTACACTAATAAGAAGTATTTGTGCAAAATTTCAAGCGGCTAGCTTTACTCCTTCGGAAGTTAGCGTTCTTTCGACAGACAGACGGACGGACGGACGGACAGACGGACGGACGGACAGACGGACGGACGGACAGACGGACAGACGGACGGACGGACAGACGGACGGACATGGCCAGATCGACATAAAATGTCGCGACGATCAAGAATATATATACTTTATGGGGTCTCAGACGAATATTTCGAGTAGTTACAAACAGAATGACGAAATTAGTATACCCCCCATTTTATGGTGGAGGGTATAAAAAGATTAAAACAAAAAAATAAAAAAATAGAAGAAAAAGAAACTTTAAAGAAAATTTAACAATTTAATCAAAGTTACTAATAAAATCAATTAATAAATAGTTACAAAAACAAAACAAATAATTAATTAAAATGATTATAAATCAAAGATTTGAACTGTAGTTCATTACTTATAATTTGAATACTATTGGGAAGATTATTCCAGAGACGTATAGCATTAACAAAGAACTATTGTTCAGATACACGATATTGATGACGTATTTGTATTACTTGTTTACCTCTTGTAGAGTTGGCAAAACGCAATACAGAAGCCAAATATGACGGTTCATTGGTATAAATTATTTTGTGGATCATTTGCAACGAGCGTATCTTAAGGAACGAGTTAAAAGAGACACCATATACTTGTCTGTCAAAGTCAGATACCCGTTCTCTTCTACGCAAACCAAAAATGTATCTAACGACATCGTTAAAGGCCACGTGCAATTTATTCCTATGAGTTACATCACAACCGTAAAAAAACTCGCAAGAGTATAATAGTTTCGGCAAAATAAATGTCCTGGCCAAAAGCATTCTCATTGACAAAGGGGTATACTGTCGACTCATATATAAGTTTCGTAAAACGCCGTAGGTCCTGCCCACTGTCGTACTGACATGATTCTTCCATGAAAGTCTATCATCAAACTCCAAACCAAGGTTTCTTGCAGATGAAACAATCTCAATTGGGGCTCCAGCAATTGCCACATCAAGATTGGGCGGCATTGTCACCCAATTCCTACCAATTACAAGGCACTTTGACTTTGTTGGATTTAAAAGTAGTCCGTTGGCGTTTGCCCATGTGTTTATCCTATCCAAGTCATTATTTAGTCGAAGCACGCCATCGATCAGCCTCTCCGGCGAGGAGCTCACATACAGCTGTACGTCGTCGGCATACATTTGAATACCACAGTTGCGCAACTGTCCAGGAAGGTCATTGCTATAAAAGGAAAAAAGGAGTGGGCCCAATACAGTTTAAGGCAAAGTATATTGGGATCAACGGAATGAAATGCTTTCGAATGATCTAAAATAACAAGAAAGGTAACTTTATCGCTGTCAATATCACTCCTTACATCTTCAACTACTTTCAAAAGTGCAGTAGTGCAACTGTGCTTTGGCCGGAAACCAGATTGAAAATCTGTTAGCAGCGAATTATTATTACAATAAACCCATAAATAAAATAAATATATATATATATATATATATATATATATATATATATATATATATATATAAAGCCCGATAGAAAGATTAAGAGATGGGAGACACCTCGAAACTTGGAGCAAGTGATTTTAGAATAAGCGTAGAAGATCGAGACGGCTAGTAAAACAAATATTCTGTCATAGCCAATTAAAGTAAGTAAGTAAAGACCAACGTGTTTTCTCATTTATATAATTTTTGCCTAAGCTCTGATAATTGACTGGATAATTTGTTGAGGAATACCGCTGGCGAAGGGAAAGAATCCCTCAAACTGAAGGCTGGTTAAAATTTCGACCAACATTTTTTTAAAACATTTTGTTTAAAACCAAATGTAGATGTTATTAATAAGTGAATAAAATCACCCACGGTTGCCAACTATTAAATAAGTTGCCCATCCATTGGTTTGGTGGTTTTCCTTGTGGTAAACGCCAGCCAAAAACAAATGATATTGTTTTTGAACGCACATAGAAAACAAAGAGAACTAGGACGAAATAAAGAAAATTACTTGACGTAACCTCAGAGAAAATAGTCTCAAGGCGAACAAGGCAGCCAATCGACTAGTCAATTTCTTAAGATAACACGCTCATCAAACTTACTCTTAAATAAATCGGTTGTAGCTTGTGCTGTGTGGCTTCTGGCACTGTCCTGTTGAAACCTCATGTCGCCCAGGTTCATATCTTCCAATTCAGGCCAAAAATAATCAGTGAGCATGGTGCAATAGCGTTGTGCATTCACTGTAACGTGCGATTGGCATCGTCGACGAAAAAGTATTGCCCAATGACGACGCCGGCATGCAAACCGCACCGAGCAGTTATTTCATATGGATGAAGTGTTTATTCGTGAAGCAAATGTGGATTTTCACTTGGCCAATATCGAATATATGGCTTATTACCCAAGTACCCAAGATGACTTTGCTCTTAAAGCATAGGTCACCGACTCCGAACTACGGTAGTAAATTTTTATGATTTGTAGACGTTGTTCGTGGCTCTGCGGCCCACCGTTCGGACTCGGCTATAAAAAGGAGGCCTATTTTCATCGGGCTTAAACTTGAATGAACAACACTCATTGATACGTAAGAAGTTTGCCCATGTTCCTTAATGGACTGTTCATGGGCAAATTTGAATTTGCAGACGTTGTTCGTTTACGTACTTTACCATGATGATAAATTTTAGTTTACTGAATAAATTGACGGTGCCGGTTCGATGATTAGTATAAGAGAGCGTTCACAAATTAAATTCAAAGTTGTCAAGTCCTTACTGAAATCCCTTTTAATGGAAGCTATATCTAAATCTGAACCGATTTCTATAAAATTCGCCAGTTGCCAAATTTCGTTGAAATCAGTTAACATTTTACCACATTATTGAAGGATTAGTTCAAATCGGGCGAGTATATATATATATATATGAGAGCTTTATCTAAATCTGAGCTGATTTCTTCCAATTTCAATAGGTTTTGTCGCAAGCCCAGAAAAGAAGTCTGCGCAAAATTTCAAGTTGATTGAATGGAAATTGCGATCTGTTCTGTTCTATTGATTACAATTGAACATGGACAGAATAATGTACAACGCTAAATTGAAAGTGATTCTGAACCGATCGGTATATTTACCAATGGTCTTGTCTCTCTTCGTTCTGGATGTTACTAACAAATGCACAAAGTTATAATACCCTGTTCCTCAACAGTAAAATGAATAACAATACAGGATAATCCGAGACTCTGCTTTTGGCAAAAAACTATTACATTTTACAACTTGTGCTCTGAAATTGTACCTAGGCATGAGAGCCTCAAAAGCAAAAAGACATTGGTTTAATAACATGTAAAAGACTACAAGGAATATGTTGATGAGGTTATGTTCAAAAAGTGGAGGAGGCCAACCAAGGGATAGAAAAGTCAATAATTAATATGTATGATATTTCTAAGCACAACATGTTGGGCGGCGAATGCCAAACCCTTTTTGAGTTTTGCTCCAATGAACCAGTACCAACACCGTAAGGATTGATATTCTGTTCATCTTCTCATGCGAAAATCCGTCAAACTCGTATAAAAAAAACTTTCAAGCTAAGATGAAAAGTAACAAGTAAAAGCGTGCTAAGTTCGGCCGGGCTGAATCTTTTATACCCTCCAAGTTCCTTAAAAGACTTTTTCGAATAGAAAAACACCAGTCATAGAAAAACACCACCTCCAAAATTTCAGGCAAATCGAGTAATAATTGCGCCCTCCAGAGGCTCAAGAAGTCAAATTGGGAGATCGGTTTATATGGCAGCTATGTCAGGTTATATATCGATTTTGACCATACATAGAACAGTTGTTGGAAGTCAAACCAAAATGACATATGCAAAATTCGCCTTCTAGAAGCCCAAGAAGTCTAGTCGGAAGATCGGTTTATATGGCGGCTATATCAGGTTATGGACTGATATAGACCAAACTAAGCACAGTTGTTGAAAGTCATACCAGAACACTTCATGCAAAATCTCAACCAAACCGAATAAGAATTGCGCCCTCTAGTAGCTCTAGGAGTCAAGACCCAGGATCGGTTTATAAGGCAGCTATATCGAAACATGGACCGATTTGGCCCATTTACAATCCTAACCGATATACACTAATAAGAAGAATTTGTGCAAAATTCAAAATTTCATGCACTTAGTTTTACTCCTTCGAAAGTTCGCGTGATTTCGACAGCCGGACGGACGGACATGGCTAGATCGATTTAAAATGTCATGACGATCAAGAATATATACACTTTATGGGGTCTTAGACGCATATTTCGAAGTGTTACACACGGAATGGTGACATTAGTAAACCCTCTAAGGGTATAAAAAGAGGTTAAATAATTTTTATGGACTATTGTCTAAAAAGATGCACTTAAACACAATTAATCCCAGTTTAATATGAAAGTAAGGTTGTGTTAGTACAAAAAATTGACTGGAGTTATATTAATTTAAAAAAGAAAGGCAACTCTTGCCCTTCATACAATATCCGATGTTCCACACAGTGTGTGTACCACTATTCCTGAAAAAACCGATGGGAACTACGTTATCCCTGGTAATAGAAGTTACGTAGACTTCTGTACGGATGGTTTCAAACTAAACGACAAGGTGGGCTTTGGAGTGTACTCTAAAGATCTAGAACTGGTCATATCGAAAAGGTTACCTGAACACTGCAGAGTGTAACAAGCGGAGATCCTTGCAATTAAGGAAGAGATGGAATGGCTAAGATATAATGTCATAACGACGATTGGCATAAATATCTTCTCAGGCAGCCATTAAGTTCCGGGAGAACGTATTTCTGAATACAAAAACCACCCTCGACTGTCAAAGATCTCTCAACGAAATGGCTGAACAGTTCAAAATTCACCTGTTCTGGGTGCCGGAACACAGAGATATCCCAGGGAATTGTAAAGCGGACGAGCTTGTGAGACTAGGAACTATCCTAAACATTCCAGCGATACTGGAATCTGTGGGTATGCCTCTAGCAACATGTAAACTAAGTTTTCAGAAACAGGCCCGATGGGCAACCAACAATAGATGCTCACAAAGAGTGGGCTATGAGCATTCAGTTAAGTTAAGTTCAACCCACCAACGTACGGCCCTTCAAGCCTTCACTCCTAAAAGTATCCGACGAGATTTCTTTAACCGTCGTACTATGGCTGATGTTGTGGTATCTTCTGGATTGCAAAAAATTCTTCGATCATAAGAGTCAAAAAACTTGAAACATTAAATCACAAGATGGGTATATATGGCAGTTATAACCAAAAAATGTCCGATACATACCATACTTAAAAACTTGAATTCGGACAGCACTCATTGATATGTAAGAATTTTGCCTCCTGTTCCTTAATGGTATCTCATTTCAACGAAAATTGTTAAGTGCCATGCCGAAGCTTAAGAAGCCAAATTGGCACTTTGAATATGTGGACCCGTTTAACACAAACCAGAGCAAAGCGAGTAATAACGAATTTTTCTACGCTATAAAATAGAGCAAATCACTCCCCTTGCGAATGGGAAATTTGCCCATGAACATTCCATTAAGGCACAAGTGAAAGGGTCAGATTCAAGTTTAAGCGGCTTCGAACCCTCTGTGCTACGATGACCTCCACCTAACCTTCTTAACCTCCTCACTCCCCCTACCTTCTATAAAAAATCTTGCAGGTATTACGATATTTTTTTATAATATACACCAGACAAATAATTATGAGTGCAAAAAAACGTTGCTGTTTTCCATCTGAATGAGACAATTAATTGAACAGAAATTAAAGTACAAAATGTTCACTACCCTGAACACTTTTCCCTTCCATAACCAATTATCTTCATCCAAAGTATCGTTATTATTAATTTCTATGGAAGTCTTAAATTTCCACAGAAAATATTTATATGAGCGTTATTAAAAATTTAAGTTTTAGGAGCCAAATTTCCATTTTGTCGGCAATTGGTTGTTGCAATGACGGAATAGTACAAAATTTATATAGCAACCCTAAAAAATTCAGTGGGTTCTATGCATACTCAAAAATGTCCTTATATACAAGGAAAACCCAATATCCTACTAAATGTCTAATTTAAAGCAAAATAAAAAAAATTAAGTTATACAAATTTTTTTCCAAATGCTTCTAAATTTTATGTGATAATACGAAATAAGTAACGAAACTAAATCAAAAAAAAAGAAAAAATAAAAAAAAAAAATATTTTTTTTTTACCGCAGTTTTACACCATACACAAATAATTATTTGTCTGAGGTACTGCCCCTTCGGAAATATTGAAAAATGTTTGGAGAGAATATGCATTCGTTGCCTGCTTACAGTTACATTATTATTGAAAACGGCCAAGATGGACAAATTTATCTTCGAATTAAGCAACATTGAGCAACGATTGTGAGAGTCCGAATTTTGTTGATATGCATTAAATTTTATTGAGGTATAAATTACACTTTTTTGCACCTTTTTACTTTTGAATCGAACCGAAGGCTTCACATTGCAACGTTTCGCTCGAATGTCTATCTTACATAACACATGCGTAAACACCTTCAAAAAGAGTCCACAAAGGATTTTAGATTAGTTTCGGGTGGTGCTGTATACAATCCATAATTAATAACACTTTTCCGGACCACGATTATCACAATAGACCAAGTTGTTAATTACCTGCCACAACAGCACCGAGGCAGAGTGCCAATACTATCAAGTATTTCATTGTTTCGTTTTTATTTCGAATTTAATTCGAGAATTAAGCTGTGTCTTCTACCACTGACTATTCGTAAATGTTTCGTCTTTTGGGACTAATCAAAGAATTTATGTCGTCAGTTTTATTGAAAATCTCTTCCAGCCATATGCGCTTGTCCATCGTAGTCAGGAAAATTCGTTTTAAGTATAATTCTGGCGCTGATAAGACCCAAACGAAGACTTGAACCTGATGATACTGCGGCGACCTACAAAATAGCAGCGAGTTTGATAAGACTATTGGGCATTTAAGGGCAATGGAAATGAAACAAACAAAATTTCTGAATTACTGAGAATAACTTTCATTGATTTGTTATTATATACGTCTATAAGAACAGGAGAACAATGCTTTTTCATTGGAAAAATTCACAAAAAAAAATATTCGTCACGGTCTAATTGTTCCAAAGGTCTTCGGTTCTTGAAAGTCTTCGCCAAATTGTTATTGAACAAAAAGCGGCTGTGTATAACATCTTCTAGAGTTCTCGAAATATACTTCAAGACACTGTTAGTCATAGGATTTACCCATCAACGTTATTATTTTGATCCTCACTTGCGACAAGACCTCTGAGTCGAATATACATTGGGTTTTCGATAAATAAGATTGACAATATATGATCACATGTACGTTGAATGCAGCAAAATATTTCTATTATATCGACATGAAAGATAATTTTTATTATTTAATTTAGTGGATAAAACCATTATCACAAAAAAACAATCGGCATCAGGTCCTAACCTATCGTAATTGTTCTGGCTCAATTTTTTGCCAAATGTTGCTTAAATAAGAAAATAACTTTCTAACATCAAATTTTCAAGATTGGTTTTGTGATAGCCCTCGTATATCGGTATCAAGAAATGTAATCACTTTATTCCAAATTTGTATACACTCCACCATAGGATGACTGTATACTTATTTCGTCGTTCAGTTTGTAACACCCCGAAATTTTCGCCCATTTGTCCAGACCCCATCTTATATACATATAAAATTGAATTTGCGTTTGTTTGTTTGTTTGTTCCGTTTCGACTCAAAAACGGCAGATTCGATTTTCTCGAAATTTTTGCATATTGTGTAGGTTAGTCTGGAAGGAAACATAGGCTATATAATTTTTCGATATCGGAAGGAAGGCGGACCCTGCCCCTTATGCCATAAACACCACCCAAAATCAAAAGTGGACCGATCGAGACAATATGGGTATCAAATGAAAGTTATTGGAATGTAGTAAAATTTGAGTCTAAGTACCCATCGTGCCGCCCCAACCTCAAATTCGGGAGTAGATTTCGAATTTGGCATATAAAATCAGATCGAAGTATAGGGAGTCCCCGTACCCCCCCAAAACGCCCGAAATGGGCATAAAACCCATTATGGACATATGGAGCTCGGCTGAACCAATTTTCTTAAAATTCGAACAGATTGTGTATGTATGTTTCCTTCCAGACAGGAAACATAGGCTATATAATTTTTTGATATCGGATGGTTGCGTTCAAGTCCAGTTAGCGCTTTTCCTCCTAAAAATATGTCAAATAGGTTAATTGATCCATTATGACAGTATGGGACTTAAATGACAGGTATTTGAGAGTAGAAAACGAATTTGATATCCAATTTTTGGAGCCAAGTGTTTGGGGATACGCCCTAAAGCACCCCCTAAACTGCACTTCATATCCGACTATGGCAATATGGAGCTCAAATCAACGGTATTTGGGAATAAAGAACGAATTTGATATCTATTTCCAGGACTTAGTACCGGGAGTATCACAAATTTGATATCCATATTTGAGTCGAAATGTTTGAGAAGCCATTCCTCCCCTAAAAACCACTTCTCAATACCCTAATTTTTAAAAACACCCGATCTCGAGGATTTGTGATGCAATTCGTTCGATTTTTTTTTTGCTCTCTTACACTCAACAAAAACAAAACATGGTTTCTATTGTTGTATTGCCTGGTACATCGGGGGCCGCCCAAAACCCGCCAAATGGATATATAGCTTAGAACGGACTCAATAACTGCAGTTTGGAGTTGCCTAAGAACCCAGTATGGGCATACGTCTCACACATCAATGACTGCTCTCCGATTCAAGTTTAAACTAATTGATAAGGGACATTTTTTTAATGGCCGACTCCGAACGGCGTGTCGTAGTGAGACACCACTTTAGGCAGAATTTTTTCATGACCATGCATTGCATGGTACCTCGCAAATGTCGAGGTGATAACCACTGCTTTACATTTTATCCGATGTTCTCGCCAGGATTCGAACGCAGGCGTTCAGGGTCATAGGCGGGCATATACTACAATGGCACGAATTCGATATTCACATTCAGGGCGAAGTGTCCCTACCCTAAAAAGATATTAGAGAGTTAAAGAAGGCGCAGCGGAGCAGGCCCGGTTCGGCTAGTTAAGTATTAATATTCTTGACCGTCATGACATTTTAAGTCGATCTAGCCGTCTGTCTGTGGAAAGCGCACTAACTTTCAAAGGAATAAATCTAGGCGCTTGAAAATGTGCACAAATAATTTTTATTAGCGTAGGTCGGTTGAGATTGTCAATGGGACAAATCGGTCAATGTTTTGATATAGCTGCCATACAAACCAATCTCCTGATTTGACTTCTTGAGCTTCTAAGGGCGCCATTTTTAGCCGACTTGGCTCACATTCTTCATGTTGCGTTTTGCTATAATATCCAACAAATGGTTCAAATAGGTTTATAACCTAATACAGGTGCCATATAAACCGATCTTCCGATTTCAATTTTGGAGCCTCTAGAAAGCACAATTACCACCTTACCTTTCAATCGAATGCAACTTAGCACGTGTTGTTTTGGCATGACTTCCAACAACAGCGCCAAGGATGGTTGAAATCGTTCCATAAACTTATATAGCTGCCATCACGGTAGAATCATATGGTCAGATGCCCAACTAACTTGTCAATACAAACCTAGACACACATAAAAATGTCAAACAGTTGACATTTCTATGTAAATTCCGAATTAATTAATAATTGTTTAATGCAAAATGTATTGTGTTGTTATTAAGACAAATTGATTGATTTAGCCATTACACTTGCTTTAAGCGACTTACAAAATCCCTAATTATTTTCCATACCACGCTCTAAAGTTGTTTAATGCCTAGTATTGTGTCCCCACCTAAGTGCCAGTGTCTGTTTGCTTCGAAAGCCGGGCAATGACATAGGAAACGTTGCAATTTCTCATAATTTTTCCCATGTGCTGTCACTTGCTATACCCATTTTCCATTAATGAGCTCATAGTCCTATCTGTCCTTCCTAGCCTCGTCTACTCACGATCCGGACCCCCCCACAGAATTGTCGTCGTCTTATCGGCCGTCTCGCTGTTCCATAGTGCTACGAAAGGTTCCGCATTAATCCAGCTTATTGATGACAGTCCTCTGGCCTTCACAGCCAAATCGTCTGCTCTTTCATTCTCCCTTACTCCGCTATGGCCGGGCAACCAAACAATGCGGATCGTGCCATCCTCAGAGAAGGCGTTAATCGCCTTCTTACACCCCACGACTGTTCTTGATCTTACCTTCCTGGTTGTTATTACCCTGATGGCTAGTTCACTCTCCGTAAAGTTGTTCACACTCGACGTCCTCGCGTTGACTCCACACTTTTTCACGCATTCCGTGATCGCTCGGATCTCCGCCTGAAGCACCGTATTATCGCCCGGCATCCTAAACCTATATTACTCCCTGGACTGTCAATGAAGACCCCCACCCCCACTCTGAACTCTGACCTTTGATCCATCCGTGTAAAATGATCTTCTTGATGACAATAGTAGGATTCCATTAATCAAAGACTGTGCCGCTGGCAGCAGTGCCTCGCACTAGACCTTAAGTGTCGTTCGAGGAATCCAATAAGAAACCTCTTCCATTCCTTGCAGGTTTCCTATCGTCAGTTGCTACCTCACACTCGAAATGAAACAAAATAACATAAAAACGAATTTTGATAGTCTTTGCGAAACTCATGCTGCAAATTTCAGCGAATTAAGGTATAATCCGACCTAAATCACACCCATGGCGCATATTTGGGGTCTCGATGGCCCATCCAGGCCCTACAGAATGGTTTACATTTGTCAAATTCTGCCAGAGAGGAATACCAATTTCAGCCACCTGGGCTCTTTGAAGTTAAAGGAGGAAGGTGGCACAAAAGTTAGCATGGTCGTGTAAGACATTGGACGATTGGGTTGGCCTGGCTGTAGCAAAGGTGGCGTCTTTCATTGAGCTAGAACTTGAATCAAAAAATAGGATTTTCAATGTAAACACCCAGGCCCAATCTGTCCTCTAGCTTTGATCCATCCGTGTAACATGATCTTCCAGATGGCAATACAAGAGTTTCGTCAATCCAAGACTGTACCGATGGCAGCAGTGCCTCGCACTCGACTTCAAGGTTCATCTCAGATATCCAATCGGAAACCTCTCCACTTCCTTCCAGGTTTCATATCGTCGCCTCGATTATACTGCGATGGTATGAGCTGCTCCCATCCTCAATCCATTCTCCCATTGCCTTAAGTCTCATAGCCGCAGTGGCTGCCTCACACTTAATTTGTATGTCAATGGGTCGGATATTTAGAATAGTCTCCAGTGCCCTAGTGGGCGTGGTCCTCATCGCTCCGCCTATGCTAAGACAACATGTTCTTTGAACCTGTTGTATGGTCCTTATGTTGCACTTTTTCTCCATAGCAGTCCACCAAACTACTGAGGCGTAAGTAAGTATTGGTCTAATCACGCTCCTGTAGACCCAGTGGACTATCCTCGGATTCAGGCCCCATTTCGAGAATACGGCCCGTCTACATACATCTGTGAGCCTTCTCAGTTCGCTCCTGAATGTGACACTTCCAATTCAGTTTCCTATCGAAGATCACACCTAAGTATTTGCCCTCAAATATCGAAATCGTCTTATTGCGAAAACGTGGTGCGATAAATTGGCCAACCTTCGTCTTCCTCGTGAACTGGCATATATTAGTTTTCTATGGGTTAACATTGAGACCTCTGGGTCTAGCCCAGTCATCTTATATATTAAAATCAATTTGTGTTTGTTTGTAGGTTTGTATGTTTGTTTGTTTGTTTGGACTGGACCGATTTTCTTGATGGTGCATAATAACCCCGTGATGAAAATAGGGTACTACATTTTTTGATATCTGAAGGGGGAGCGGACCCCTTATTTTCAGAAACGCCAGATCTCGGAGATGGGTGGTGCGATTTAAGCGAAATTTTGTGTGCTCTCATATAGTACCCTAAAAATACAAATTTGGTATCCAAATTTCGGATGGTGTACCTAGGGGGCCGCCCCACCCTAAAACCTACTTAACATATATTTAGACCAATCACGACAATATGGAACTCAAATGAAAGGTATTTAGGATAAGAAAACGTATCTGATATCCAATTGTCGAACCAAGTGCTAGTGGGACCACCCCAACCCCAAAACCCCCTAAATCGGACATATTTACCGACCATGGCAATATGGGACTCAAATGAAAGGTATTTGGGAGTAGAATACGAATCTGATATCCAAATATGGGACCACGTTTCTGGGGGTCCACCCCTTCCCCAAAACTCCCCTCAGACATGACTTATTTACTGACCTTGGTAATATGGAGCTTTAATAAAGGGCATTTGAGTGGAGAATTAGAATCTGATATCCAAATATGGGACCAAGTGTTTTGGGGGCCGCCTCTCCCCAAATGCACCCCCCAAAGGGGACAAATTTAGGACCATAGCAATATCGTGCTTAAATGAAAGGTCTTTGGGAGTAAAGCACGAATCTGATATCAAAATTCGGGAAAAGTGTCTATGGGACCGCCCCACTCCCACAACACCACCCAAATAGGAAGTATTTGCTGACTATTGGAATATGACGCTCAAATAAGAGGTTTTTTTTAAGTGGAACACGAATCCAATATATATTTTCAAGGCCAACTCACTGAGTGGCCGCCCATCCCCTAAAACACCCCCAAGCCGGTCATGTTTGCCGACTATGGAAATATGGGACTCAAATTAAAGGTATGTGAGAGTAGACCACGTATCTAATATTAACATTAGGGATTTTCAATGTAAACACCCAGGCCCAATCTGTCCTCTAGCTTTGATCCATCCGTGTAAAATGATCTTCCAGATGGCAATACAAGAGTTTCGTCAATCCAAGACTGTACCGATGGCAGCAGTGCCTCGCACTCGACTTCAAGGTTCATCTCAGATATCCAATCGGAAACCTCTCCACTTCCTTCCAGGTTTCATATCGTCGCCTCGATTATACTGCGATGGTATGAGCTGCTCCCATCCTCAATCCATTCTCCCATTGCCTTAAGTCTCATAGCCGCAGTGGCTGCCTCACACTTAATTTGTATGTCAATGGGTCGGATATTTAGAATAGTCTCCAGTGCCCTAGTGGGCGTGGTCCTCATCGCTCCGCCTATGCTAAGACAACATGTTCTTTGAACCTGTTGTATGGTCCTTATGTTGCACTTTTTCTCCATAGCAGTCCACCAAACTACTGAGGCGTAAGTAAGTATTGGTCTAATCACGCTCCTGTAGACCCAGTGGACTATCCTCGGATTCAGGCCCCATTTCGAGAATACGGCCCGTCTACATACATCTGTGAGCCTTCTCAGTTCGCTCCTGAATGTGACACTTCCAATTCAGTTTCCTATCGAAGATCACACCTAAGTATTTGCCCTCAAATATCGAAATCGTCTTATTGCGGAAACGTGGTGCGATAAATTGGCCCACCTTCGTCTTCCTCGTGAACTGGCATATATTAGTTTTCTATGGGTTAACATTGAGACCTCTGGGTCTAGCCCAGTCATCTTATATATTAAAATCAATTTGTGTTTGTTTGTAGGTTTGTAT
The DNA here is from genome assembly GCF_963082655.1 of Stomoxys calcitrans. Classification (NCBI taxonomy): domain Eukaryota; kingdom Metazoa; phylum Arthropoda; class Insecta; order Diptera; family Muscidae; genus Stomoxys; species Stomoxys calcitrans. The sequence continues at coordinate 118,136,802 of NC_081554.1, read as the reverse complement.
GTTTGTTTGTTTGTTTGGACTGGACCGATTTTCTTGATGGTGCATAATGACCCCGTGATGAAAATAGGGTACTACATTTTTTGATATCTGAAGGGGGAGCGGACCCCTTATTTTCAGAAACGCCAGATCTCGGAGATGGGTGGTGCGATTTAAGCGAAATTTTGTGTGCTCTCATATAGTACCCTAAAAATACAAATTTGGTATCCAAATTTCGGATGGTGTACCTAGGGGGGCCGCCCCACCCTAAAACCTACTTAACATATATTTAGACCAATCACGACAATATGGAACTCAAATGAAAGGTATTTAGGATAAGAAAACGTATCTGATATCCAATTGTCGAACCAAGTGCTAGTGGGACCACCCCAACCCCAAAACCCCCTAAATCGGACATATTTACCGACCATGGCAATATGGGACTCAAATGAAAGGTATTTGGGAGTAGAATACGAATCTGATATCCAAATATGGGACCACGTTTCTGGGGGTCCACCCCTTCCCCAAAACTCCCCTCAAACATGACTTATTTACTGACCTTGGTAATATGGAGCTTTAATAAAGGGCATTTGAGTGGAGAATTAGAATCTGATATCCAAATATGGGACCAAGTGTTTGGGGGGCCGCCTCTCCCCAAATGCACCCCCCAAAGGGGACAAATTTAGGACCATAGCAATATCGTGCTTAAATGAAAGGTCTTTGGGAGTAAAGCACGAATCTGATATCAAAATTCGGGAAAAGTGTCTATGGGACCGCCCCACTCCCACAACACCACCCAAATAGGAAGTATTTGCTGACTATTGGAATATGACGCTCAAATAAGAGGTTTTTTTTAAGTGGAACACGAATCCAATATATATTTTCAAGGCCAACTCACTGAGTGGCCGCCCATCCCCTAAAACACCCCCAAGCCGGTCATGTTTGCCGACTATGGAAATATGGGACTCAAATTAAAGGTATGTGAGAGTAGACCACGTATCTAATATTAACATTAGGGGCCAACTGTCTAGCGGACGTCCCACCACCATAACAACCCCCAAATGGGACGTGTTTGCTCACCAAGACAATTTGGGTCTTAAAGAGAGTGGAACTAAATATTTATAGTTTTTAGGGCCAATACCCCAAACCGGACATATTTGCTGACTTTTGCAATGAGGAGTTTAGAAAACGGATTTGATATCCAATTTTGAGGGCAATGACAATATGGGGTTCAAATAAATGATATATAGATATATATGGAGCTTAAATGAAAGGTATTGGGGGCACAGCAAGAATTGATACGCACTTTCGGGACCAATTTTCTGGGGGTCTACCCCTTTCCCAAAATACCCCACAAAAATAAATTTTTTACTGACCATCGCTATATGGGACTTAAATAAAGGTATTTGGGAGTAGAATATGAATTTGATATTTCAAGTGAAAGGCATTTGAGATTAGAAAACGAATTTGATAACCTATTTTGGGGCCATGTGTTTGGGGGACGCCTTATCCTGTAAACTCCTCTTAAGCCAATGGCAATATGGGGTTTAAATAAATGGTATTTGAGTGAAGAGCACGATGCTGACATTTTTCCAGGGCCAAGTATCTCGGGGACCACCTCTCCCCCGAAAACACCACTAAATCAGACATCATGAGAATATCGTGCTGAAATGAAGTATTTTAAGAATGGAGTGCAACTTACATCCAAATTTAAATTCGTAGACCAATAAAGATCATATGGGATTCAGATAAAGGCACTTATATTGGTAAACAGTTAGTCAAGCGATATACTATATTCGTAGCATGGTATTTCACTAAAAGATCTTTAATTGTCGAAAATAAATATTCCAAGGAAACTTTCGTTCCATATAAAGTAAAAGAAGGCGCATCGGAGCTGGCCCGCGTCAGCTAGTATGCTATATGCAAAATCCTTTCGGCCCTTTTGCATAGCTCGTTCGGATCCTTACCCCTTAGAAGTATTATAACATCGTCTGCATAGCAGACGGGTTCAAATCCCTCCTCAGTCAGCATCCGTAATAAGTCATTTATGGTGGTCACCGATAAGAATGGCGATAAAATGCCCCCCTGAGGCGTGCTCTGTGCCATTTTCTCCCTTATATTTATGCCATGCGACACACCATTTATCCACCTGTTCCTTAGCATATGGTTTATCCAGTCTCTAAGGACCGGTTCCACATGGTAATGTTCTAAGGATTGGATCAGTGTGTCGTTCCGCACATTGTTAAAAGCCCCCTCGATGTCAGTGCATACCGCCAGTGTGTACATTTTGGCATCGAAGGATTCTTCTATTTTATGCACAACCTCGTGCTGGAAAGTCTCCACCGACCTTCCTTGACATAGGCATGCTGTTTGTATTTGAGCAGTTCGCTCTTTATTATGGTGTCCACAATACGTTCCATGGTTTTGAGTAGAAGGGATGTAAAGCTGATGGGTCTATAGGCCTTTGGTGTCGCATAACTTGCCTTTCCGGGCTTGGGTATAAACACCACCCTTGCCTCCTGCCAGGTTTTCGGAGTATATGACAGTCCTATACACGCTGTGAACATTTTGGCCGACGAGTCGCCACATAGTCTGCCTCTTTCTGTAGTAACGCCGGAAATATTCCATCAGGTCCGGGTGACTTAAATGGTTTGAAGCTCCTCCAAGATTCCTTCACCATAAATTCCGTTATTATAATCCTTCGATCAACGTCTTTATTCCAAGATTCCGGTGTGTCCGTGAGACCCTTCGTATCCTGTGGAAACCTGTTCGCAGAAAAGCTTCCAGGAGACACGTAATCTTATTGTATTCCTTGAGCCGTGTGTAATACTGTAGCGATGGTCAGAGAAAGAGTGTTCCATGGAGACCCTCCAATCCTGAACCTCATCGATCAGATTTTCCGAACATATCGTCGCATCTAATACCTCCTCCCTAACCTTATTAACAAAGATAGCGGTGTTACCAATATTAAGTGTTATTAAGAACTCTGCCAGGGCTTGGCCCCTCTTATTAGTGTTGGTACAACCCCACGAAATGTGGTAAGAGTTCGCATCGCACCCTATTAGTACCTTGTTTCCTGTCTGTTTTGCCTACCTCACCAGCCGTTGCAGCTCCGATGTGGGTGGCGGTGTCGAAGGGTCGAAAGGCAGATAAAGTGATGCCAGGTATGCTCCACCGTCTCCCTGTCTCACTACTTTTGCATCCGATGTTGACAACTCTGTGGAAAATATATAATTAAAATTTTTATGACAAATAACGCAGGTCCTCGGCCGAGTACCAGTTTTAGCATAGAATAATTGGTAGTTCATATGGTTCAGACCAGAAACTTTGTTCCGGGTCGTCCATGGCTCCTGAATTAAGGTAATATGAATCTTGCCCTTGCTGATTTTCTCCATCATAGCGTGTGTAGCAGTCTCGCCCCGGTGGAGGTTTATCTGGATTACCGCATTCATTGGTCCTCCAATAAATGGGCATCGTGAGAATCGGTGATGATCTTATCGTCTGCACCCTGTTCTTTAGATTGCATTGACTTTTCCGTCACTGCACTGCCCGATGACATCAGGCAGTTCTTTAGGTTCTTTGCCTAGTCTAGTCTTCCGACGGTAATGGTTCCATTGTCGGGTCCCTGTTCGTTAAGCTTTATTGGGTTTCCATTCCTTGTTCTGCCTGATGTATCTTTGCTTATATAGCTTTCCAAATCTTAAGTATATGGGGTTCTTAGGAGTAGGTGATGGTACCATCATCGGCTCCCTGTTCGTTGGATTGCATTGAGACTCTTTACCTATCCCAGTATTCCGAATCTTTAAGTCGGTGGTGGGTCCGTCGTCGGGTTCCTGTTTGTTAGGCTGTGTTGGGTCTCTCGCCACTGCACTGCCTGATATTTTAGTACTAGGGTCATTGCTTCTCCTAGTCTTTCCAATATTTAGAGATGCCGTAATTTTCTCGTTGTCGGCCCCCTGTTTGTTGGGCGGTCACCTACCACTGCACGGCCTGATGTCGCAGAACGAAAATGTCTGCCTATCCTAGTCTTCCCAATCTTGAAAACGACAGCTTTGCTCCCGTAATGCGCCATGCCTTTAGTCTTAACCAAATTTGTCACGGAGACTTGATCAATTCCAACCACAAAGAGAGTTCCTTCCTCCTTGTCCTCCCTGTGGAAGACCTGGGGGATATTTATCTTTCTCTCTAGGTCGAGCTTTGCGCCCTCCCAGGGAGCGTGAATACCTCTGACGAGCTGTTTGACGGTATCAATACATTCCGCCGACGCAAAACGAAGCGTAAAGATGTCCTCTCTAAACTCGCAGCTCATCATTTGTATGGGTGGACCCTCTACAGAGTTCCACACATGTTCAAAAACCCTATCGTTAACCATATCCTCCACTTGAGACCGATGATCTGGTGGAATCCTACCGGATGCACATCTGATATTGATGACTGCATAAGTCAGCTAATCTCTGTTGTGCTTCCTCGCCACTCTTGCGTAAGATGGCGGCTCCTTACCATTCTCAGCGACCATCTTCCTCTTCCGTGATGGCTGTGGCCTCCTTTTGGAAGTCACAGTCCTCCATGGAGACTCAGGGGCCGTGCGCGCTTCCTTCGTTTCTGTTCCAACTTTGTCTACCTCCGCAGGACACTGTCTGGAGTCTTCATTGCGGGATGGCTGGCTTGGTTTTCCCCGAGTACTTGAAAGCGGGGAGCTCGTTTTCTTCTTCAGTATTTTAGCAGTGTTATGCTCTTCGGGAGATCTGATTCTTTTTCCAGCTTCCGTAGAAGTGCTTGGAATGTCAGTTCTATCCCTTCCAGCATCCTGCACTTTGCCCGATTACGCTGCCGGTACATACTCCTCTGTCTCCTTCGTCGTACACCGGATCGCTTTCTCGGTCTGCTTGTGAGCTTAGCAAAGCCATCGCTCACTTCTGCTGTCATCCCGATGCCCTCATCTCTCGATTCGGCTGCGATGACTGTTGCATTGACACAGTCACTGTCTGAATCCGAGTCAGAAACACCACCTTTACTTAAAGGCTGGGGTTATGGTTATGGTCTGGTTTATACGCCTCTTCCTCATTAATTTGTCTGAAGACTAGTTGTGCGCTTGAAGCATTACTCTCGACTACAGGTGCCAAGGCACCCACACCTATAGGAGGGGCGGACAACACGCTACGGTCTGACGCCACCACCGCAGATGTTGGGTCTTTGGAGTCCATTTCTAGCCTACTCCAAAAGACTTTAAAATTTGTTTCGTAATAGGTAGTACCTATTCCGAGATACGGATATACAGGGTGGCTGATGAATATTGCTACAATGATGAATATTGCTACATTTTTTTTTCGGTGTATGGAATACATTTTTCTTTTATTCATGTTAAATTAAATTATTAAATTAATTATTAAATTATTATTAATTAAATTAATTAATTAATTAATTAAATTAATTATTAAATTATTATTATTAAATAGAAAAAAAGTTATTAAATTTTTTTTTGGTAGCGGCTTTCATCAGCCACCCTGTATATTTATTTTTATGAGGAGCGAGGAAAAAAACACGTCCGCTACACTCAACGACTACAATGAATAACCAGTGAGGAAAGGCAAAAGTCGGGCAGAGTCGACTACATAATACCCTACACCACCTAGTGTACGTAGTACTTTTTATATGTAGAAGTTATCTCCAAATCTAGTCAGACTTTAATTGGATATCTATTGAAATATCAAGTAGAACCTTTTAAGATTTTCATTCAACAAATTTGGATTTCCACATCCTTAAAAGGCCATATCGAATGAAAGATTATATGGGAGTAGTATCGAAACCTGTGCCAATTTTGATGACACATACTGGGACGTCAAATAGAACATCTCACGCCCAAAAATTGTGGCTTTTACTGCCTTAAAAATCCATATCGGATAAAATATATACATTGGAACTATATCTAAATCAGGACCGATTTTAATGAAATTTTGCGCACGTATTGGAACGTCAAATAAAACTTGTCATGCAAAATTGGACGAAAATTGTGGTTTCTACAGGCTAAAGTCTATTTCGGATGAAAGATATATTGGGGACCTATATCTAAATCTAAACCGAATCTTATGAAATTTTGCACACGTATTAAGACGTCAAATAAAACACCTCGTACTACATCTTGTTCGGATCGGACTAAAATAGTGGCTTCTACAGCTTTAAAAGACTATCTCGGACTAAAGATATATATGTCTTAATCTAGACCGATTTATATGAAATTTAGCACACGCATTGAGACTTTAAATAAAACAACTCACGCTAAATTTTGCCTACTACAGCCTTTAAAGTCCAAATCGGAAGAAAGATATATATGAAAGGTATATCTAAATCTGAACCGATTTTTGTGAAATTGCACACATATGAAGACGTCAAATAAAGCACCTCGTGCCAAATTTGGTGAAGATCGTTGAATAAAACACCCCATGCCAACTTTTGTAATGATCGGATCATAATTGTGGCTTCTACAGCCTTAAAAGGCCATATCGAATGAAAGATATATATGGGAGCTATATCTAAATCTGAACTATTCTAAATAGCCAAGTATGATATTTTCAGCTGGCTACAAGAGGAATAGCGCAATATTCTTTGATCTGATAACTTAAAATTATTTTTAATAGCCCAAATAATGGATAATACTATGTAAATAATGCGACTTAAGTCTCAGCAAACCACAAGTACTCCATATAAGCCGTCAAACATTTCGTTGGAAATATCACGGTTTGGGCCTTTTGTATCGTATATGTGACATAGTTATATCTATAAATTACGTTCAAATTTTACAGAATTGTATTCTTACATTATCTGAAGACTATAGGCAAGTCAGGTTAATATTCCAATTGGATATTAGCTTTAAGCCCACTTCTTAATACAGATAACCTTGGTAGAGCAATAAAATATGAAAATGTGTGGAATATCACGAAAACTCAAACAAGAGGGCTACTTCCGTCCAACTCACCGCAATAACTGTGGCAAGTATGGTCTAAAGTGGTTCATAGCCTGGTATAGCTGCCATATAAACGAAAGGAGAAAGGAGTTTTGTTTAGCTTCCAACTACTGTGCTAAGTATGGTCAAATCATTTCATTATCTGATGTAGTTGCCATATAACCCGATCTTTAGATTTGATTTCTTGAGCCTCTTGAGCGAATTAGTCCATCACCTCGTATCAGGTGATGGATAGCTTCAATAGCATAGCAATTCTTATACATTATTTGCCTATAAAGAGATATCGGGCAAAAAAACTTGACAAATGCTATTCCTTGTGGAGGGCATAAGCATAGAAAATTGTAGAAATAGCTCCCAAATACTTATATAAAGACCGAATCTGGAAGAATTTCTGAGTCGGTTCGTTATAAAGTAATATCGACACTTTATGTTGGAACAGGAGCCTAGCGTTCTGAAAAATTTATCTGGCCCCGGAATCAAGTAATCTGTGATGGCTACTTTCTACATATGCAAGATGTTAAACGAAAACCAACACATACACGCATCTGTGGTAAATATTTACCCACATTATTCAATAGACTGAATTTGTTAAATGCTAATGGTGGCACACTTCTTACCAAAGAACACATGCTACTCGCCCATGCCAACGACATCGATATCATAGGTCGGTCACCAGAAGTAGTAACTGCAGTCGTTGAAAGAATCGAAAGAGAGTTAGTGAAAATGGGTCTGGCAGTAAATGGAGATAAGACAAAATGGCTGGTTTCAACTCCCAAAACGCCTTGTACAACCGAGCAAATAAAGAAAATGAAGAAAGTTTGGAACCACGACTTTGAAATAGTCCGCGATATTATCTTCCTCGGCACCGCCGTAACTAAAACAAATGACACTAGAAAACAGATGCCACTTTGGATTAAGTAAGCAGTTTAGAAACAAGGCCACCTCTCGACAAACGAAGATTACACTTTACAAGACACTGATACTACTCATGTTGTTATATGGTTCTGAGGCATGGGTACTTGTGAAAGCAGATGAGACAGTGCTTGGAGTGTTTGAGAGAAAGATTCATCGTAAACAATATGGACCAGTTTGCGTTAACGAAGAATATAGGAGTCGTATGAATCACAAGCTGTATGACGACGATAGCATAATTGCACGTATCAAAATACAACGGCTGCGTTCGCAAGGTCACGTTGCCAGAATGGATGAAGAAACTCCAGCACAGAAGTCTTTTGAAGGCAAACAAGATGGTACACGCAAACCGCAAATCGAGTGATGGGAGACACCTTGAAACTTGGTGTCAGAGATTTTAAAACGAGAGCAGAAGATCGAGGCGATTGTAACGCTATTCTACGTTCGGCTAGTGGAACTAAAATGTTCTCTCATAACCAATTAAAGTATAGTAAAACACAATTTTGAATTTTATGAAGGCAACTTTCTTTTCATAATACACATACATTTCGAAATTTAAGGAGCTCACCTTTTCGAACAGATTGCAATTTTATACGCAAAAATAAAGAAAAGACCCTTCAGTGATATTTTTAATAAACATTTGAACTTCTTGGTCTTTTAAAATTCAAAATCGAAATTTTAATGCAATTTGCATACTTTTAGGCGTAACTATATTGTCATCCGCCACACACACAGTGTTGTCTGGAAATACCCAGTGGTAAATTCAGCTATAAAATCTTCTAAAACTCCTTATGTATTTTGAAGGCGCAAGACATTTGCTCCTCCTTGTCAATTAACAAGGAAATTCCAAAAAGGCCTTATTTTTACCGCTTCCATAACTCTGTATTAAGTTGCTATCAGACGATACATAAAAAAATATATATTGGAGACGAAAGTTATATTATAAATAATGCCCTGACGGAAGCATAATGCTTGGAGGTGCCAATGGAGTGGGATTGGGACCTGATGTCAGCTTTTTTGTTTTGGGACTAACGCAGAAACTTTTTTCAACAACTAGAACAGTCCTACTTCAGGCAATGGTCCTTTATAAACGTACTCCCGTTTATTTTTTTTTCTTGGATTCTTCTTCTCTTCTCATTTTTATTTACGTTTTTCAAAAATTTGGCACCCGAAATTTTCTGGACAAGTTGAAAGTATATCCCAAACCATGGACGCATGGATGGATGGATCAATATTTTGATGAAGCCCTCATATAAGGGTACATTTCACAAAGAGAGTTTTCTATGCTGACTTTAGTGAAGCCTAAATGGAAGCTAGAACAGATATAATCTGATTAGGGAAAGAGCAATTGGAAACGTAGTTGGAAAGCAATGAAAACTTCCCTTAAAATAGGGTAACATACATATATTAAAGATGTGGTTTTTATACCCTTCACCATAGGATGAGGGTATACTGATTTTGTCCTTCTGTATGTAACACATCGAAATATTGATGTGAGACCCAACAAAGTAGAATTAGCCAAGTCCGTCCCACTGTCCGCCCGTCTGTCGAAAGCACGGAAACTTTCGAAGGAATAATGCTGGGTGCTTAAAATTTAACACAAATACTTTCTATTAGCGTAGGTCAGTTGGGATTGTGAATGGGTCCATGTTTTGGCATAGCTGCCATATAAACCGATCTCGTATCTTCACTTACTGAACATCCAGACGACGCAATTTTTTTTTTTCATTTTTATCCATTATCCCTTGTTTGCCTATAACGAGATACCGGGAAAGCAACTTGACAATTGCTATCCATGGTGGAGGGTATGTAAGATTCGGCCCGTCCAAACTTAGCACGTTTTTACTTGTTTTTCTTTAATGGTGACGATAACAAAAAAAATTAGAAAAATTATCTTATTTTGAAAAAAAGGAATTTTATTAGATTAAGTCGGAGAACAACATTATAGTACTCAATTTTTGTTATTATAGAGTTAGTTATAAAGAATAAGATGTGAAGTATTACTTGTTTTTTAGCAGTGAATGATAAAAAACCAAAGAACCGAAATTTCAAAATAAAGATGTTATCTACAAATTTAATATCCTACTAACTCACGGGCATGACCATCCGTTTCAAATTTTGTTCGCTGATAAATTCTTATTTTACTTCATAGATGACTGCCCAATCATTATTTTTGGAAAAATACGCTGCTATTTGTAAGGCTATTTTGAGTCTTCAACTACGGTTCACTGTTGCCTTGTCCCAAGGTTAATTTCCTAGCATTCAACGATATTTTGACCTTCACTTTAGATTTTTGTCTTTAATAACAAGACGCCACATTAAAGATTTATTAACCCTACTATTTAAAATAAAAAATCCTTTATATGAAGGAAAATATTTTCTACTAAAAGTATGTTTTCTTAAAAAGTTGAAAAATTGATCATCAGTTTGCTAAAATTTGGCACGAGTCTTTAAAATTAGGACAAACGTTTTTTCAGTGTATGGTCGCTGCTCCGTCCATGATATTTAACTCGTTCTGAGAGAATTTAATGCGAAAATAGGAAAGGAGAAAATCTTTGGTCCAAAAATCGCAAAATTTTTCCTACTCAAAGAAACTAACGATAATGGATTGAAGCTAATAGACTTCGCAACGATGGTAGTTAGCATCACCAGATTACAACATTGAAGAATTCACACGGCCATATGGCTCTCACCTGACTAACACACGAGAAATAAAATAGATCATGTTGTGAAAGATGGAAGACATTCAATCAGCCTGTTAGATGTACGATCTATCCAAGGAACGAACATCGATTCGGATCATTACTTTGTTGCAGTAACTCCACAGAAGTTGAACGTCAGAATTATGCAAACACAACAGGTAACAACGACATACTCCACTCGGCTGACCAATTACTTGAAAAAAATCGACAGTACAGCAGCGCAATGACAAACCGTTACCCTCCAAAAGCATCTCTTTAAGGAACCCATGGTGCAACCAGGAGTGTCAAAAAGCAACTGATTCCAAGAATGCAGCATTGAGAAGACGGTTGAAGAAGTCTTAAGTGACCAACTTTTACACCATGTATTTAAGATATGGACGTAATTCATTTTCCTCAAAACCTATGTCCTGCTCTACTAATAACTAGAACATTTTGTACCGCTTAAATCAATAGATGACAACCATCATTAAGATAACTCCGAAAAAAGCATGGCCAGATTGAAAACCACACGTCTAAAAACTATCTTTTGAATAGTTTAATATAACTATTTATGAGGTCACAAAATTGAGCTTTCAATACCAAAATTTTTGGTAAATTACCCAAACATTTTTGACTAACTGATTAACTAACGGTATTTACTTCATAATTTCAATTAAGAAATACGTGTATTTTATTAAATTCAAAAGTATAAATGTGTAGTAAATTCAGGGACTTTAATTTAAGAAAAACAAGTAAAAGCGTGCTAAGTTCGGCCGGGCCGAATCTTATATACCCTTCACCATGGATCGCATTTGTCGAGTTCTTTCCCGGCATCTCTTCTTAGGCAAAAAAGGATAAAAGAAAAGATTTGCTCTGCTATTAGAGCGATATCAAGATATGGTCCGGTTTGGACCACAATTAAAATATATGTTGGAGACCTGTGTAAAATGTCAGTCAATTCGAATAAGAATTGCGCCCTTTAGGGGCTCAAGAACTAAAATAGTGAGATCGTTTTATATGGAAGCTGTATCGGGCTATGGACCGATTCAGACCATAATAAACACGTATGTTGATGGACATGAGAGAATCCGTCGTACAAAATTTCAGGCAAATCGGATAATAATTGGGACCTCTAGAGGCTCAAGAATTCAAGATACCAGATCGGTTTATATGGCAGCTATATCACGTAATGAACCGATTTGAACCATACTTGAAACAGTTATTGGATATCATAATAAAACACGTCGTGCAAAATTTCATTCCAATCGGATAAGAATTGCGCACTTTAGAGGCTCAAGAAGTCAAGACCCAAGATCCGTTTATATGGCAGATATATCAGGTTATGGACCGATTTGAACCATACATGGCACAGTTGTTGGATGTCAAAACAAAACACGTCGTGAAAAATTTCATGCCAATCGGATAAGAGTTGCACACTCTAGAGGCTCAAGAAGTCAAGACCCAAGATCAGTTTATATGGCAGCTTTATCAAAACATGGACCGATATGGCCCATTTACAATACCAACCGACCTACACTAATAAGAAGTATTCGTGCTAAGTTTCAAGCGGCTAGCTTTACTCCTTCGGAAGTTTGCGTGCTTTCGACAGACAGACGGACGGACGGATGGACGGACGGACATGGCTAGATCGACATAAAATGTCGCGACGATCAAGAATATATATACTTTTTGGGATCTCAAACGAATATTTCGAGTAGTTACAAACAAAATGACGAAATTAGTATACCCCCATCCTAAGGTGGAGTTTGTATTTTTTCATTTTGTGGCAATAATAGCAGGTATTAATTAAGCCCTATGAAGTCTCAAAAAGTCTTAACGGTGAACTATGTGCCCAAGGACAGATTTTAATAAAGCTCTTCCTGTTGATTTCTTGAGCCCCTACAGGACACAACTATTATCCGATTTGGCTAAAATTGTGCATACTGACCTCTCCTATGACCGCCAATATTTACTCCAAATATGGTGTAAATTGGTTCATAGCCTATAAGGCTTCCATATAAATTCCCGGTTACAATTCTTGAGCCTCTAGATGACGCAATATTTATCCGATTAGGCTGAAAATCGTGCCAAGTACGGTCCAAATCGGTCTATAATCTGATATAGCTGTCACATAAGCTGTTCTCTCGTTTTGGCTGCTTGAAGTCAAATCCAGGACTAATTTATCTGGGAGCCAGGAATTTTGCACAAATGTTGGTGTTGGGTCATAGGCATGGGATATGGCTGGATTTGATGATATTCGTACATTTAGTTGCTAAAAGGTACGAAATGGTTCATTATTGCCCAGAGCGAACGGAGAGGGATAGATTTATGTTCTTGGGCTCCAATTAAAAAGCGTACTGAAAAACTAAGGTTTGGTAAAAAAATGGAAAATCGACAGGAAGCTGGAGAAACAGTACGTTTACAAATTTCACCGACTATTCCGAAAGCAGAATATTGTACCAACCCTTAGGTTAACTATGACAACCTTAATTGCGTGACTATAACTGTTTTTGGAAATTTGTACATTTAGATACTAAAAAAAGTTCCAAAAATCTACGAAATGCGTGAACTTTGTACAGGGCGGATGGATAGAGGTAGAATTTTGAAATTTGACTTAAAAGACATCTGGGACAAAAGGATGAGATTGAAATGGAAAAATATTACTGGTAACGCGAGAAAACGTACGTTTAGTACTATTTGGTACTATCTTTACAGATGAAGGTAGAGGTCTGAAATTTGGCATGTATTTACAGCTAGGAAATATATGATGGGTGACTAAATGATCTATACAGAATTCGTACATTTTGGTACAAAAATTGGGGCCATTTGGTTACTTTATTTACAGATGGAGCTAGTGGTCTGAAATTTTGGCATGCAGGTAAAACTAGGGAAAATATGATAGGTAACTATGATCTTTTTACACTTCGTACATTTTGGTACCATTTGGTAATTTCTGATCAGCTAGAAGTCTGAAATTAGACATGTAGTTACAACTTTAAAATAAAGGGTGATTTTTTTGAGGTTAGGATTTTCATGCATTAGTATTTGACAGATCACGTGGGATTTCAGACATGGTGTCAAAGAGAAAGATGCTCAGTATGCTTTGACATTTCATCATGAATAGACTTACTAACGAGCAACGCTTGCAAATCATTGAATTTTATTACCAAAATCAGTGTTCGGTTCGAAATGTGTTCATTCACAGTAACGTTGCGCCCAACAGCATCTTTGAAAAAATACGGTCCAATGATTCCACCAGCGTACAAACCACACCAAACAGTGCATTTTTCGGGATGCATGGGCAGTTCTTGAACGGCTTCTGGTTGCTCTTCACTCCAAATGCGGCAATTTTGCTTATTTACGTAGCCATTCAACCAGAAATGAGCCTCATCGCTGAACAAAATTTGTCGATAAAAAAGCGGATTTTCTGCCAACTTTTCTAGGGCCCATTCACTGAAAATGATTTGCAAGCGTTGCTCGTTAGTAAGTCTATTCATGATGAAATGTCAAAGCATACTGAGCATCTTTCTCTTTGACACCATGTCTGAAATCCCACGTGATCTGTCAAATACTAATGCATGAAAATCCTAACCTCAAAAAAATCACCCTTTATGATGGGTAACTATAATCTTTTTCCACTTCGTACATTTTGGCACTATTTGGTAATTTCTGATCAGCTAGAGGTCTGAAATTAGACATGTAGTTACAACTTTAAAATATGTGACGGGTGGCCAAATGATCTATTCACCATTCGCACAATTTGGTACTTTCTTCAAGTATGGAGCTAGAGGTACTATTTGGTACTTTCTTTACAGAAGTTAACGGATGTCTGAAATTGTATGAGCAATTATTACAAAACTGCAAAATCTTATAAACTGAGTGACTACCTAAAATCCTAAACCACAAAGTGGATATCAAAAACGGGGGAAGCGAAGCGGACTACCAGGATACTAGTTTTTCATAATTTGGTTAAAAAACAAACAGCTTTGAGCTTTCTAAAGTCATAGCAATAAACTACTTACTTTACTTTAATTGGCTATGACAGAATATTTGTTCAACAAGCCGAACGTAGAATAGCGTTCCAAGCGCCTCGATCTTCTGCGCTCATTCTAAAATCTCTGACACCAAGTTTCGAGGTGTCTCCCACAACTTGATCTTTCCATCGGACTTTTGGTCTTCCCGGTTTGCGTTACCACCGTGTTTGCCTTCAAATGACTTATTTGCTGAAGCTTCTTCATCCATTCTGACAACATGACCTAGCCAACGCAGCTGTTGAATTTTGATGCGTGTAACTATGCTATCGTCGTCATACAGCTCATACAGCTCGTGGTTCATACGTCGCCTATATTCTCCGTTAACGCAAACTGGTCCATATATTTTACGAAGAATCTTTCTCCCAAATACTCCAAGCACTGCCTCATCTGCTTTCACAAGTACCCATGCTTCAGAACCATATAACAGCACGGGTAGTATCAGTGTCTTGTAAAGTGTAGTCTTCGTATGTCGAGAGGTGGCCTTGTTTCTAAACTGCTTACTTAGTTTCGTTTCGGTTACGGCGGTGCCGAGGTAGATAAAGTTACTGACTATCTCAAAGTTGTGGTTCCCAACTACCTCCATTTTCAAAATGGAGCAACAAAATACCGTCTGGAATTTTGGCCTCTGAAACTGGCCATAACGCGGTGTACCAATTTATTTGGAACCTATTTCTATTTGGGACCTTTCTGTACTTTACGTTCTAGATTTCATCCAAATCAGATGAAAATTGGGACTTCTAAAGGCTCAAGGAATCGAATCCAGGAATCGATTTTGTAAATTACAAATTAAACGCGATTTATTCGTGTGCACCGGCACTTATGTGGGGACACAATACCAGACATGAACCAACCTAGGGTCGTGGTATGGAAACCAATTAGGAATTTTTTAAGTAACACAGATAAATAAACTAAATATTTAAAGACACTCCTACTTATATGGCTATTTTGAGTCTTTATTTAAGGTACACTGTTGTCTTGTCGCAAAGTCAATTTCCTTACTTTTAACGTTATTTTGACTTTCATTATGCCCTCCACCATAGGATGGGGGGTATAAAAATTTAGTCATTCCGTTAGTAACACTTCGAAATATGCGTCTAAGGCCCCATAAAGTATATATATATTCTTGATCGTCAAGACATTTTAAGTCGATCTAGCCATTTCCGTCCTTCAGTCGAAAGCACGCAAACTTTCGAATGAGTAAAGCTAGACGCTTGAAATTTTGCACCAATTCTTTGTATTAGTGTAGGTCGGTTGGGATTGTAAATGGGCTATATCAATCTATGCTTTGATACATCTGCTATATAAACCGATCTTGGGACTTGATTTCTAGAGGGCGCAATTCTTATCCAATTTGGCTGAGATTTTGTACGTGGTGTTTTGTTATGATTTTCAACAACTGTGCTAAGCATGATTTAAATCGGCCCATAACCTGATATAGCTGTCATATCTACCGATCATGGATCTTGACTGCTTGAGCCAATAGAGGGCGCAATTCTCATCCAATTATGCTGAAGTTTTGCATGAAGTTGTTTGTTATGACTTCCAATAACTGTCCCAAATGTGCTTAAATCGGCCCATAACCTGATATAACTGGCATATAAACCGATCTTGGATCTTGACATTCTTGAACCACTAGAGGGCACAATTCTTATGCGATTTGGCTGAAATTAAGCATGAAGTATTTTGTTATAACTCCCAACAACTGCAATAAATATGGTTAAAATCGATACATTACATGATATAGCCGCTGTATAAACCGATCTGGGATATTTTCCATTATTCTTTGTTTGCCTAAAAAGAGGCACCGCGCAAAGAACTCATTAAATGTGATCCATGGTGGAGGGTATATAATATTCGGCCCGGCCGAACTTAGCACATTCTATTTGTTTTAGATTTTTGTCTTTAATAATAAGACTCAAAATTAAGAATTAAATAACCTACAGGGATGTAGCCAGGGTGTGGGGGGCCCTAAGGAATAAGAAAAATCCTTTTATTTACTAAGCCCCTTCAACAAAAAAATCATTTTCTTAGTATTTTATGAACATTTAGCGGAGAAAGCTGGATTTAATGTACCAAATAGCACTTACTGTCAAAGGAATTAGGACAATAGCCATACATTTATTTTTTTAATAGAGAAACCGTCAAATGCCGCAAAAAGCGTTCGAGAAATCTAATTTCTAAGAATTTTGAGAAATTGCTTTGTTTGATTTTTGGGATATAGAAATTGTCCAATTTTTTTAAGCGATGAAGCCAATTTTTATACCCTCCATCATAGGATGGGGGGTATACTAATTTCGTCATTCTGTTTGTAACTACTCGAAATATTCGTCTGAGACCCCATAAAGTATATATATTCTTGATCGTCGTGACATTTTTTGTCGATCTAGCCATGTCCGTCCGTCCGTCCATCTGTCTGTCGAAAGCACGCTAACTTCCGAAGGAGTAAAGCTAGCCGCTTGAAATTTTGCACAAATATTTCTTATTAGTGTAGGTCGGTTGGTATTGTAAATGGGCCATATCGGTCCATGTTTTGATATAGCTGTCATATAAACCGATCTTGGGTCTAGACTTCTTGAGCCTCTAGAGTACGGAATTCTTATCCGATTGAAATGAAATTTTACACGACGTGTTTTGTTATAATATCCAACAACTGTGGCAAGTATGGTTCAAATCGGTTTCTAACCTGATATAGCTGTCATATAAACCGATCTTGGGTCTTGACTTCTTGAGCTTCTAGAGGGCGCAATTCTTATCCGATTTGAATGAATTTTGGCACGATGTGTTTTGTTATGATATCCAACAACTGTGCCAAGTATGGTTCAAATCGGTCCATAACCTGATATAGCTGCCATATAAACCGACCTTGGGTCTTGACTTCTTGAGCCTCTAGAGTGCGCAATTCTTATCCGATAGGAATGAAATTTCGCACGACGTGTTTTGTTATGATATCCAATAACTGTGTCAAGTATGGTTCAAATCGGTCAATAACCTGATATAGGTGCCATATAAACCGATCTTGGGTCTTGTCTTCTTGAGCCTCTAGAGTGCGCAATTCTTATCCGATTGGAATGAAATTTGGCACGACGTGTTTTGTTATGATATCCAAAAACTGTGCTAAGTATGGTTCAAATCGGCCCATAACCTGATATAGCTGTCATACAATCTGATCTTGGGTCTTGTCTTTTTGAGCCTCTAGAGGGCCGAATTCTCATCCGATGTGAATGAATTTTAGCACGACGTGTTTAATTATAATATCCAATGACTGTGCCAAGTATGGTCCAAATCGGTTTATAACCTTATATAGCTGTCATATAAACCGACCTGGGATCTTGACTTCTTGAGCCTGTAGAGGTCTCAATTATTATCCGATTTGCCTGAAATTATGTACGACGGATTCTCTCATGACCATCAACAAACGTGTTTATTATGGTTTGAATCGGGTCTATAGCCCGATACAGCTCCCATATAAATCAATCTCTCTATTTTATTTCTTGAGCCCCCAAAGGGCGCATTTCTTATTCGAATTGGCTGACATTTTACACAGGTCTCCAACATAAAATTTAATTGTGGTCCAAACCGGACCATATCTTGATATCGCTCGAATAGCAGAGCAAATCTTTTCTTATATCCTTTTTTGCCTAAGAAGAGATGCCGGGGAAAGAACTGGACAAATGCGATCTATGGTGGAGGGTATATAAGATTCGGCCCGGCCGAACTTAGCACGCTTTTACTTGTTTTAAGCTACGAAAGTCTTTCAGAAATTTTTTTAGTTCTGTTGGCTTTGACCGCAGATTTGAGCACAGTGAAATATTATTTAAAACATTTTAAAATTAAGTTTGTGAAGTTTTGATTTTCTTCAACGAAAATCTTTTTACAATGAAAGGATTTTGCAAATAATGATTTCCTTATCCGCTATGTACGAAAAGCTTAAATGAAATTCGACGAGTCAAATTGCATATATACAGAAAGGCGGGTATCTAGTTCGTCTTTCACAGTGAAATACCTATGTTTTTCTCGATTAATTTGTTGAAAAACTACAAAAATATCACCGATAACGTAATGCTTTTATTAAAATTTTATCATAGATAATGAGAATGCCGTAATGAATGAAATCAGAATGTCTCTTCGCTTCAAAGTCTATTATGTACAAAGAGTAATAGTAAAAAATATTAATTTTCACTATGAAACACGAACTTAAGACCCACATTAAGTGAGAAATCGTGTTAAAATAGTATTAGACAGCAGACTTTTATCTATGAGAGCAAGTTTGATATTACACTTACGTTTGCCGCTAGGCCATTTGACATCAATTAATGGGCAAAGAGAGAAAAAAGTTTACCGCTGCAATAACGTGAAAATCTCTTGTATTTCTGATTTCTAGTTCTACCACCTTCTCCTAGTTTATCTCCAATAAATTGGGAACTTTTTTCCATCAAAACCGGATTTTCGATTGATTTTAATTAAGTTGGAAGATCAGATTAGCTACATCATTTAAGTAGAATGTAGATGTTTTATGGTAAATATTTATTTTTTGAAATATTTAACAATTATAGTTGCTTAATGTTTTCAGTTTGTTTGCGTAAAATCTTATACAAGAAATAAAAGTCTGCTAAAACCAATAGACCGACACAAACAATAACCTGTTGAAATCATAAAACTATTTGAGAGCAAAAATGAGCGCAAATGAAAAATTTCATCAAAATATTGAAGCTGATTCGCCGAAACTTTCACTATAAAACTAAGATATTTGCAAAAACAACCACACTTTGCAGGCTTTGCAAGACTAGAATCAGCCTGTAAATAGTGTGCTGACAGTCAGAACAGCTGTGACTTTATGACCAAATGTCACCACCGATAGATCAGTTCAACAACCCAATAGTGACCACAATTTAGGTATCTTTACAAATTTCACACTAATAGAAGAATTTTGCCAATTCTCGATTTTGAAAAAATCAAAGAGAGTATCTTTCATCAAAGGAAATGTTTACTTAAAATGTTCGAAAATTGATCGTCTTTAATTAAAGTTTGTTTGTCTTTGGCTCGAATCTTTTAAATGAGGACAACAATTTTTTCAGTGTAACCTAACCTATTTGTGCCCATGCAGTAAGAGAAACGAAAGTCCGACAGCCCTCGAATGAAAATCCATAGTTTGAAAGCTCATGTCAGTTGTTTTTGTAATGTAATAAATAAATCCTAGTACTGACTTCGACTTTTCTGCCAAACAATCGTCAAAACGCATTATAAAACCAGTAAGGAAAGGCAAAAGTCCGTTATTGCCGACTATATAATACCCTACACCTAGCCTACTAATATAAATTCGGGCAACATATAAATATATATGTATATGAGAGCTATCCGAACCAACTATTAAACAGATCCTTTGAAAATTGTTGTTATTACGGCCATATAAGTGCAAATCCGGCGATAAACACATAAACATCCAAATCTGAGCCGATTTTGATGAAATCTCGCACATATGTTAAGATCAGTAACAAAACAATCCGTGCCAAATTTTGTGCAGATCGGTTACAAATTGTATTTATGACAGCCTTATAAGAGTAAATTTTGACGAAAATTTGCAGATATGTTAAGATCGGTAACAAAACAATCCGTGCCAATTTTGTGCCGATCGGTTGAAAATTTTAGTTACTATGACCATTTAAGTGCAAATCGGGGGATACATATATATGGAAGCTATATCTAAATCTGAACCGATTTTAATTAAAATCAATAACATTCGCCCTTGGGCCACAAAAGTGATATTAGCAAAATTTCGTGATGATTGGACAACAAATACGACCTGCACTTTGATTACAAGAATACTTGGACTTACAGACGGACAAGGCTAAATCGAATCAAAAAGTGATTCTGAGTCGATCGGTATACTTATCAATAGGTCAAGCTCTTCTCCTTCTTAGCGTTGCAAACAAATGCAAACAACAAACAAATTTTGCCCATGAACATTCCACTAAGGAACAGGGCAAACTCTCACATATTAATGAGTGCAGTCCGATTAAAGTTTAAGCTCAATGATAAGGGGCCTCTTTTTTATAGCCGAGTCCGAAAGCCGTGCCGCAGTGCGACACCTCTTTGGAGAGAAGTTTTACATGGCATAGTACCTCACAAATGTTGCCAGCATATGGAGGGGAAAACCACCACTGAAAATTTTTTCTGATGGTCTCGCCAGGATTCGAACCCAGGCATTCAGCTCATAGGCCGACATGCTAACCTTTGCGCTACGGTGGCCAAACAAATGCACAAATCTATAATACCCAGAGGTACCACAGTGATGGTGTAGGGTATAAAAATGGTGACAAAGAAACTGCGAACACATTTCATAGCAGTGGTACGGAGTTCTATGAGTAAATAGTAGCGAAATGTCGCTGCGCCCATACAAATTTCGCTTCAATTAATTGCCAATATAATTAAGTGCTCACGAAATGAGCACCAATCAACCCTGTTTGCATGATGTTGTCTTTGTTGTGTGTTGTTGTTTGACTTTTGTTTGTGTTCTGGCAAAGAGTAGAGTCCGTCGGATTTCGCAATAATTTAATAGGCATTTTCGCTGCGAATGAAGTCAGTACTAGGCTTAAACCAAAATACATTTTCGGAAAATTCAAACTTCTTAATAACAAACAGATGAAAACATTCACATAGTAAATTTACAAGTAGCAGATTACAAAGCCTACTATGGTAAAATAGAAAATCATTACTAAGCATTTGAATTGAAAACTACAGCAATCGCCCTCCCATATTAAATGTCAATTAGCTTAAAAAATTATAATATTTATACCCACCACCGAAGGATGGGGATATATTCATTTTGTCATTCCGTTTGCAACACATCGAAATATCCATTTCCGACCCTATAAAGTGTTTATATTCTTGATCAGCGTAAAAATCTAATACGATCTAGCCATGTTCGTCTGTCTGTTGAAATCACGGTATAATCTTTAAAAATAGAGAATATTGAGCTGAAACTTTGCACAGATTCTTTTTTTCTCAATAAGCAGGTTAAGTTCGAAGATGGGCTATGAAGGACTATATCTTGATATAGCCCCATATACACCGATCGGCCGATTTAGGGTCTTAGACCCATAAAAGCCACATTTATTATCCGATTTTGCTGAAGTTTGGGACAGTGAGTTGTGTTAGGCCCTTCGACATCCTTCTTTAATTTAGTCTAAATCGGACCAGATTTGGATATAGCTGTCATATAGACTGATCTCTCGATGTAAGGCTTTGGGCCCGTAAAAGGCGCATTTATTATCCGATGACGCCGAAATTTGAGACAATGAGTTAAGTTAATCCCCCCAATATTGCAAATTGCAAATTTTGCCCATGAACGTTCCACTAAGGAACAGGGGCAAACTCCTCGCATATCAATGAGTGCAGTCCGATTCAAGTTTAAGCTCAATGATAAGGGGCCTCCTTTTTATAGCCGAGTCCGAACGGCGAGCCGCAGTGCGACACCTCTGTGGAGAGAAGTTTTACATGGCATAGTACCTCACAAATGTCGCCAGCCTCCCCATATACTTCTGCAATATGGCACAGATCGGTTCAGATTTGGAAATAGCTACCATATAAACCGATTTAAGGTTTTGGGCCCATTAAAGGCGCATTTATTGTCCGATTTCGCCGAAATTTGGAATAGTGAGTTGTGTTGAGCCCTTCTACATTTTTCTGCAACTTGGCCCAAATCGGTACAGTTTTGGATATAGCTGCCATATAGACCGATATCTCGATTTAAAGTCATGGCCCCATAAATGCCACATTTATAATCCGATTTCACTAAAATTTAACACAGTGACTTATGTTAGGCTTTTTGACATCCGTGTCATTTATGCTTCAGATCGGAATATTTTTAGATATAGCTACTAAAAAGGTTAATATTTTGTTATACACAATTGAGCAGTGACTTGTACTTATTAGTATTTGGTCCAAATCGGAACATATTTCGATATAGCTGCTATGGGGCATAAGGTATGCATTTTTCACCGGATTTTGACGAAACGTGGTTTATATATATAACCGAGGTGGTGGGTATCCATCTATATTATTCTTTCGGTATGTCAATACATGTTTTGCCACTTGAAAATGTTCTTTGTGCGGATGAGAATTGAACTGACATAGGCTTAAAATAGCATGCACCAATCTGGTCTTGAAATAGCAGCCAAATATATTAAGGCACCAGTTAAACTTTGATATATATGAGGGTCCATACCTTTATATCTCTTGCCAGATTTTGCCAAAACTGCAGCGCCCGCCTAAACCAAGGTATACTTTCTGGCTTACAGTTTCGCATTCCCCAACGCTTCAGTACTACAATGCTTCTGCTGATGAATTGTTATGTCACCGTTGCTACCATCGCGTTTAACTGCCATGCCTTATTAGAATTTTGCTATTAACATATTATCGACATATAAGGCGATTAAGCTAACCTTCTTCTATTACTATATATAAAATTGAAATTGTTGTGCTTTGTTTGTTTATTTGTTCGTTTGAGGGGGCGTCCCCTGAAATAACCTGAGGGGACGCCCCATCCCAAAACCTACCCAAACGGACATGATTACCGATTGGGACAATATGGGCATCAAGTGAGAGGTATTTAAGTGTAGAGTACGAACTTGGCATACAAATGTCACCTTAAGTGTCGGGGGGTACCCCACACCCAAAAACACCACCCAACAGGACACTTTAACCACTTTGGGCAATATGTGTATAAAAAGAAAGGTATTTAAAAGTGACATAAAAAAGTATTCCTTGGTGCCTGACGGCACCCACCCCCAAAACCGCCCAGCAGGACATATTTACCGATTGGGACAATATGGATATCAAACGAAAGTATAGTAAAAAGCTGATAAATAATGTATTCCTTGGTATCAGAGGCGCCCCACCCCCCAAAAACCCCTCAACAGGACATATTTACCGATTGGGATAATATGGGTATTAAATGAAAGGTTTTTGTAAGTTGATTACACATCTGCTATAAGAATTTAGTCCAAGGTGTATACGGGGCCTCTTCAGCCCCAGGCATGAATGTCCAACGACACAAATGGGTAAAAATGAATGGCTTTGAGAGTTGACTACGAATTTGATATACACATTTGGGGCAGAGTGTGGGACCAGCCCTCCCAACTAATACGCGTAGTTCGATCGGGATAATATGGGAATTAAACGAAAGGTCTCTGACAGTAAAGTTCGAATCTAATGTTGACATAAGGATTCAAGTATCTGGGTCACGTCCTGCCGTTCAGCCGGCATTTCTCGAAATTAAAGGACTCAAATAAATTGTCTCTTAGGTCGGCGGGACCGACCCTTTCCTCCCAATAAAAACAACACTAACCTGTCATGTACGACGACCGAGAATAAATTGTGTCAAATGAATGATCGTGTCAGAGTGCAATCGCCATCCTAGCCGAAACAAGTAAAAGCGTGCTAAGTTCGGCCGGGCAGAATCTTGGGAATCCACCACCATGGATTCTACTAAAAATGTGTACAAAATAAATTAGGTTGTAGGGCATTTTTTTTATTCTACTCCTGTCAAACCAGCAAAAATTAAAGCTTCTACGAACAGAACAAGGATGATCGAGAGACCGGTTTACATGGGAGATATATCAGTTTCTTGACCAATTTGGACCGTACTTGGCGCGGTTGTTGACAGTCATAACAGAACATCACATACAAAATTTTAGCCAAATCGGAAAAAATGCGGCTTCCAAGGGCTCAAGATGTCAAATCGGGAGATCGGTTTATATGGGAGCTATATCTAAATCTTAACCGATATGGCTCATTTGCAATGGCCAACGACCTATATCGATATTAAATATCTGTTAAAAATTATAAGCGGCAAGCTTTCCGCGTTTGATTTCTATAGTGATTTCGACAGACCGACGGACATGGCTATATCGACTCAGAATTTTGACACGATCAAGAATATATATAATTTATGGGGTCTTAGACGAATATATCGAGGTGTTACAAACGGAATGACTAGATTAGTATACCTCTATCCTATGGTGGTGGGTATAAAAAAGAATTAAAAATAATAAATGAAGGCCGATCAGGATAGAATAGGACAGCAATAAAAGGTCTTTGGTAGGAGAGTACCCTCAAATTGGAATTGTCACAGGAGGACCTGCGAATCTTTAAAAATGTGGTATCCAAGAGGAAGCTTTGAAATATGATTTTGAATGTAGATAACCAATACAAAAAAAATTAATTAGTGTGGTTCTGAACGAAACCCGTAGTTCTGAATATCTCGATAGTCACCTTCAAAATGCGTGACATTATGGGGCTCCAACAAAACCGTGCTCTAGTACGATGCTGATATTATTTCTGGGTCAGCCCCTTAAACTCCTTTCAAACCGGCCATGTTTACCTACAATGGCAATAGTGGCCTCAAGTAGTATGTATTTTATAGTAGAAAACGATTTTGATATCAATATTAAGGCCAAGAGTTTGGGGTAGTTTCACCCCATAAACTCCCCCTAAACCAATTGCAATTGTGGCTCAAATAAAAGAAATTTAACAGTAGAACACGATGCTGATATTTTTTCATGGCTAAGTGCGTGGGTGACCACCCCACCTTACTTACCCCTTAAACTGGACATATTTTTGTATTATGGCAAAAAGTTGCTCAAATCGGATATCCGTTTTATGACCAAGTGTTTCAGGGACGACTCATTTCATAAACTCCCCCTGAACCACACATATATACCGACTATAGCAATATGTAGCTCAAATGTGGTTTTTGGGAGTAGAGTATAAATCTGATATCCACTTTCAGGGCAAAGAGTTTGGCTAGTCCAATACACCACCAAATGGATTAGATCTAACTTACCTATTTTCAAAAGCGCAAGATGTCGGAGATAGATGGGGCGATTTACTCGAAATTTAGTAAGTTCATAATAACTAAAAAAAAAAAGAAATTTGGTATTCTTATTTAAGGTGGGATGCCTAGGGCGGCCGCCCCACCTACTAAGCACGTCAAATGGAAATTTAAACCAATAATGACCATATTAGGCTCAAGTGAACGGTATTTGACATCTAAGCACAAATCGGATAGATGCAGTACCACCTTATCCCAAAAACACCCCCATACCGGACATATTTACCGACCATAGCAATATAAGGCTCAAATGAAAGAAATTTAGGAGTAGAGCACTACTGTGATATCCACATTGGGGCGAAATATCTGGCAGGCCGTACCAGCACCCCCAAACAGGACTTTTTTTCCTGATCGTTCCAGTATAGGGCTCCGATAAAATAAGAGAGTGAAAGAAGGCGCAGCTAGTCTTTTTTATAAAGCTGAACCGATATGGCCCTATAGCAATCACCAAAGACCTACATCAGTATGAACTATCTACATAAAATTATTTCTAGAACGCTCAAAAAGTAAAAATGCACATTTTGACAATGAATATTCCAGTAAGGAACAGGGGCAAACTTCTCACATATCTATGAGTGCAGTCCGATTCAAGTTTAAGCTCAATGATAAGGGGCCTCCTTTTTATAGCCGAGTCCGAAAGGCGTGCCGCAGTGCGACACCCCTTTGAAGAGAAGTTTTTATGGCAAATAAAATGTTGCCAGCATTAGGAGCGGAAAACCACTGATGAAAATTTTTTCTATACACTCTACCATAGGATGGGGGTATACTAATTTCGTCATTCTGTTTGTAACACCTCGAAATATGCGTCTGAGACCCCATAAAGTATATATATTCTTGATCGTCAAGTCATTTTAAGTCGATCTAGCCATGTCCGTCTGTCTGTCGAAAACACGCTAACTTTCGAAGGAATAAGGCTAGCCGTTTAAAATTTTCCACAAATACTTTTTATTAGTGTAGGTCGGTTGAGATTGTAAATGGGCCATATCGGTCCACGTTTTGATATAGCTGCCATATAAACCGATTGTGGGTCTTGACTTCTGGAGCCTCTAGAGGGCGCAATTCTCGTCCGTTATGACTGAAATTTTGCATTTGGTTGAAATCGGTCTGTGATTTAATATAGCTGCCATTTAAACCAATCTGGGTTCTTGATTTCTTCAGCCTGTAGAGGGCTCAATTCTCGTCCGATTTGATTGAAATTTTACATTTGGTTGAAATCGGTCTATGATTTGATATAGCTGCCATATAAACCGATCTGGGGTCTTGACTTTTTGAGCCACTAGAAGGCGCAATTCTCATCCGATTTGTCTAAAATCTTGCATGAGTTGTTTTCTTATGACTTTCAACAACTGTGCTAAGAATAGTTTAAATCGATCAATAACCTGATATAGCTGCCATATAAACCGATCTGGGATCTTGACTTCTTGAGCCTCTAGAGGGCGCAATTCTCATCCGATTTTGAACAACGGCTTCTCTCCATGAGCTTCAACATACGTGTCTAATATGGTCTGAATCGATAATTAGCTTGATTTAGCTCCCACATAAACCTTTCTCCCGATTTTGCTTCTTGAGCCCCTACAAGGCGCAATTCTTATCCGAATGAACTGAAATATTACACAATGACTTTTACAATGTTCAACATTCATTTATATAAATTGATATATAACTCCAATAGCATAACAGTTCTTATTCAATATTCTTTGTTTGCTTAAAAAGATATACCGCGCATAGAACTCGACAAATGCGATCAATGGTGGAGGGTATATAAGATTCGGCCCGGCCGAACTTAGCACGCTCTTACTTGTTTTCTGATGGTCTCGCAAGGATTCTAACCCTGGCGTTCAACGTCTTAGGCGGACATGCTAACCTCTGCGCTACGGTGGCCTTATGCTCAAAAAGTGATACGCGGAAAATTTCGCGATATGATTGGTAACAAATGCGTGGAGATCGGATCTCGGTTACAAAAAAGCGACAAACGAACCAACGGTACAGTAAGGTTACGCGGACAAGCGGCCATGGTTAAGCCGAATTAGGAAGAAGTTCTGAGTCAAACGCTACATTCTAACACAGCCACAGTGATGACACAGGGTACAATTGATGTTTCAACCATGATTTCTGGTTTCCGTTGAAAGTACAACATACTGGTACAACTTTTGGACGTCTTATCAACTCGGGTTATCGTTATCCGATCGCCATTATATTTCGTATTTAGCTCATTTGGATCAAAAGAAAACAATTGAGAGTATGTGTTTAAAAAAAAAACATTTTTTTGTTTGTTTCACTTTAGTATACATGCATTATAGGGTCACAGATTTCGAGGTGTTACAAACGGGCTGAATAGATTTGTATACCCCCAAATCTAAATCTTATACTGCAGATTTATGAAGGGTCAAAACTTCATTTGAGTGACAATATCATATGGTGTCATGGGATGAAAGGAAAAGTGAATCGTAGAAAGCACTTGTATATAAAATTTCAGTTTGTGTTTCACAGTGCAAATCAATATTTTTCATGATTACTTTTTCTAGATAATAAACAAAAACAAGATGATTTAGTTCGACTTAAGATTCTCGTATTATTTATGAAACTATTAATAAAAACAAGTAAAAGCGTCCTAAGTTAGGCCGGGTCAAATCTTGGAAACCCACCACCATGGATTCTGCTAAAATATGGGAGCTATATCTGGTTAAAAACCGAATTGGACCATACTTGGCGCAGTTATAGGGAGTCGTGACCGAACACAATGTGCAAAATTTCAGCAAAATCGGATAAAAATCGCGGCTTGTAAGGGCTTAAAGAGTTAAATTGGGAGCTATATCGGGTTCTTGACCAATTTGGACCACACTTGGCACAGTTGTTGGAAGTTGTAACAAAACACTATGTAAAAAATTTCAGCCAAATCGACTTCCAGGAGCTCGAGAAGTCAAATCGGGAGATCGGTTTATATGGCAGCTGCATCAGGTTATGAACCGATTTAAACAATACTTAGCACAGTTGTTGGAAGTCATAACAAAACGCTTCATGCAAAGTTTCAGTTTTCAAATCGGATAAGAGTTGCACTCTCTAGAGGCTCAAAAAGTCACGACTCAAGATCGGTTTATATGGCAGCTATATCAAAACATGGTCCGATTTGGTCCATTCACAATACAAACCAACCTACAAACCGTTCAAAATTTCAAGTGGATAGCTATACTCCTTCGAAAGTTAGCGTGCCTTTGATAGACAGACGGATGGAAATGGCTAGATCGACTTAGAATGTCATGGTGGAGGGTATAAAAACTAATCATTTAAAGACGCTCTGATTTAACTACGGTACACTGTTGTTTCGCCCCAAGGTCAATTTCCTAACTTTCAACGATATTTTGACCTTCATTTCAGATTTTTGTCTGTAATACCAAGACGCAAAGATGAGAATTTATTAACCTACCATTTAAAATAAAAATCCTTTATTTGAAGGAAAATATTTTTCACCAAACGCAATGTTTCTTTAAAAAGTTGGAAAATAAATCACCTTCAAATTAAGTTTGCTAATCTTTGGCTCGAATCTTTTAACTCAGAACAAACATTTCTTCAGTGCCAGAAACACAAAACTAACTTCATTTGAAATAATTATTTTAAAATGAAAATTAATCAGGGTGATTATTTCGGAATTTTAAAATTGTGGTTCCGAGTCCAAAAATTTTCGTTTTATTGCTGATGTAATTCAAACAATTTATAACTAAATATTACTAATTATTGTTTGGAAACCATATTAGTTATTAACTAAATTTTTTCAGACAAAAAGCAAAATTGTAATTAAAATGATAAAACCAGAATTAAAAGAAAATTCATAAAAAGTCTTATAGAAATTTGTGTCTTTCCGAACAATTTTTATTGAAAAAAATTGTGGAAAATTTCTATGGAGATATTGGTTTAAAAAAAACTTTTTATAATTTTTTGTTGAAGACAATCCCAAAAATTTTATCTTTTGAAAAAGCTACATTGCAATTGGATCTTTAAAGTAAATGTCATTAAAATTTTCACAGCCATTCACAAAACTCAATAAACCATTAAAAATTGATTTATTTTTGGGAATACGGCCGTTTGTCTTTAAAAATATTTATTGAAATTTGATTTTAGAAAATTCTTTGAAAAGACGTTATTGAAATCTTTGTTTTAGAAAACATAATTTCGAGGGGACCCAGTCCTGAGCAACATTCTCAATACTTCATTGAAACTTTGTCTGTAGAAAAAATTTCATCAAAAATTCAATTAAAATAAATTCAAAAATTATTAAAATTTAGTCTTTAGAAAAATTCTAAAAATTTTGTTTTTAGAAAATAAAATTTTGAAGTTTTATCTTTATATAGATTTCATTTAGTTATCGGAATTAGAATGGAACACCAAAATAAAAAAAAAAACTTGAAACAAGTTTTGGCAAAATGTAGTATCGCAAAATGCATGGAGCAAGCCAACATTTTAATTTGAAATCTTGGCTTTAACAAATAATTCCGGTGTAGTCCCAAAACACTAGACCAATATTAACTTACGCCTCAGTAGTTTGGTGGACTGCTATGGAGAAAAAGTGTAAAATAAAGACCATACAACAGGATCAGAGAACATATTGTCTTGGCATAGGCAGAGGACCACGCCCACAAGCGCACTGGAGACTATTCCAGATATCCTACCCATTGACACACAGATTAAGTGTGAGGCAGCCACTGAGAGAATGGATTGAGGATGGGAGCAGCTCATACCATCGCAGTATAATCGAGGCGACGATATGAAACCTGGAAGGAAGTGGAGAGGTTTCCGATCGGATATCTGAGATGAACCTTGAAGTCGAGTACGAGGCACTGCTATCAATGACACAGTCTTGGATTGACGGAACCCTAGTATTGCCATCTGGAAGATCATGTTACACGGGTGGACCAAAGCTAGAGGACATAGTGGGCCTTGGGGACTGAGATCTCAGAAACTGAGATCTGGTTTAGACTGCCTGACCATAAAACAGTCCTACAGGCGGAGATCCGAGCGATCACTGAATGCGTGAAGTGGTGTGGTGCTAACGCGAGGACGTCGAGGGTGAACATCTTTACCCACAGTAAAATTGCCATAAGGGCAATAACAACCAGGACGGTAAGATCACGAACAGTCTTGCAGTGTAAGAAGAAGATTAACGCCTTCTCTGAGGATGGCAAAATCCGAATCGCTTGAGTGCCGGCCAATAACGGGGTAAGGGGGAATTAAAAGGCAGATGATTTGGCGGTGAAGGCCATGCAACACTGTGAAACAGCGAAACGGTTGGTAGGACGGCGAAAATCTTATGGGGGATCCAGATCGTGAGAAGACGAGGCTACTACTGAAAGGAAGTAAGCTATTGGTATCATAACGGCACACATAGGACTACGAGCTCACTTATGTAAAATCGGTGCGGCAAATGATAGCATGTGTAGGGCATGCGGGGAAGATGGTAAGACGTTGAAGCCATTGCCTGGCTTTAGCGTCTAACAGATACCGCCACCTTCTAAGTGAGACGCATTACCAGACATGAGCCAACTTAGGGGAGTGGTATTGAAAACAATTAAGGATTTTGTAAGTAGCACGGAATTCCTAACTTAAAATTTTCTTTTAAGAGGCTACTTTATAGTTTTTAGAGCGCACAACAAGCCGATTACTGGCTTAGGTGTATCTCCATAGTGGCATGGGGCGGATAAATATCTGCATCCTCTTTTTAACTTAGCCTAGGCCCAAAACAGAGCAAAACGCTTTCTTCTGAGAATTTTTTACTAATGAAGAAAAAATTTTCGTTTTAGAATTGTAACGAAGTGTTGTCTTTAAAAAAAGAATTCCGAGGGTGTCCGGCCCTGGGAGAAGTTTTGTCGTTAGAGAATGTTACGCTGAAAAGTCGCCTTTAGAAAAAATTACGTTAAAATTTGTATAGAAAAATTTTATTAAAACTTTGTTTCAGTAAGAATTTCATTACAATTTTGTCCTGAACTAAAAATTTTTTATTAAAAAAAATTTAACTGAAATTTTGTGTTCAGAATAAATTTCATTAGACAAAAAAATTTCGGGGCCCGAGCCCCAACCTGGCTACATTCCCTATGGAGCTATATGCAAATCTGAACCGATGTGTGCAAAATTTCTAGCGGATATCTTTATTCGTTCGACCGCTAACGTGATTTCGTGGCAAAAGTGCTTCGACAATTGATTCAAATGCATGCAAAAGTGTATAGATCTTAATGGGGAATATTTTGAAAAACTATAAATCGATTTGCGATGATTAAGATTTGTTGTTGAGTTCTCTTATGCCGAAATATAAAAGGTAGCCCTCGTATATATATATATATATATATATATATATATATATATATATATATATATATATATATATATATATATATATATATATATATATATATATATATATATATATATATATATATATATATATATATATATATATATATATATATATATATATATATATATATATATATATATATATATTTTTTTTTTTTTTTTTAAGGAATATCACAGCAATATTTCGATGTGTTACAAAGGGAATGACTACATTGGTATACCTCACATCCCATAGTTGCGAGTATGAACATTTTTAAAAATGAGAAACTCTTAGAATAGAATTATTGATTGATAAGAATAGATGATTATTTAGTGACCTTATGTATATTATATTAGAAAATAGGATCGTTTAGTACTATAAGATTGTGTGTTCATTTGTAACGCTCCCATCCAATATGCAAATGCAAATTTGACCATGAACTTTCCATTGAGGAACACGGGCAAACCTCTCACATATCAATGAGTGCTGTCCGATTCAAGTTTAAGCTCAAAGATAAGATAAGGGGCCTCCTTTTTATAGCAGCGAACGAGGCGCCGCAATGCGACACCTTTCTGGGGAGAAGTTTTTACATAGCTGCCATAGCATTTTTTCAAAAGACATGGAGGGAATAACCACCGCTGATGTTCTCGCCAGGATTCGAAGCCGGCCGCGCAGCGTCATAGGCTGACATTCTAATCTCTGCGCTACGGTGGCCTCTTCCCTTCTAATATAGGAAGAGAAAAAAGTGCAGTTGCTTTTTAGCAAAACACTGACAAACTTCCATTATCAACACTCAATTCGAAAACACGATTTTGCGAACAAGTGCCAACAACAATCTACTTCCGGTGAATAAACTTGATATTGAACTTAACCACCTATCTGAGGCCACTGAAGAGAAGGCAAATGCTAATTTGATTACTTTTTGTTTTTGTTTAATCCATAGCTTTACAGATAATAAAATATTATTAATAATAAAATATAATATAATTAAAGACATTTAAAATGTAAATAAGGAAAATCATTCAGAATACACTACTATAAATAGGTATATAATTTCGAATTACGTCATGAGTCTCAAAATAAATTACAAAAAGCGAAAGAAGAAATAAATAATCAACCGAATTGGATATTACAAATCTACGATTGGACTTTGTAGGTGGTGATTTTGCCATTGTCGTTTATAGTTGTCTGGGCCCCACGGTAGTTAGTCCGTTTGCCGTTGACGTCGGAGCTGGAGCTGTAGGAGCTGACAGAAACACCTTTGTAGCCACCTGGGCTTGTGGATGCGAAACGATTGCTGATGTTTGGAACACCCTGCAAAGACCAAAAAAAAATCAGAAATAATCGGCAAGCGATATGGGCATTGGCGAACTTACGGGATTAGCGGGATTTATGAAAGCAGTTTGGTAGCCGCCATCAGGACCAATTGAAGCAGCAGCAGCTGAATAGTTAGGCGCATAACGATTGCCCTTGCCGTTGTAGTGGCTTTGGCGTCTGGCATGATCAAAAATAGCCTGTTGTTGACGGCGAATAGCACTGAAATAAAAAAAGGAGACAAGCCAACAATTAGTTTTAGACTAGGATTTCGACAAAGACTTGCATTTGCGTAATATTGTTACTAAGCTTGGGAATATTTACTCATCATCCATATAATCGGGCAAATTCGAAGCGCTAGCCCCCACCGTTGCATCACCACTCGAAATAATCGATGCTATAGCTCTAAAGTCATAAGCAATTGTTAAAGAAGCAACAAAATAAGTTATTTTAAAAAAGCGCCATCACCAAAAGTCTATCATTTCTTATAAGTTGTAGAAATAGCAAAAAATGGGAGCAAAATCTTAGCTTACTGTTGCTGAGCAGCCTGTTGTGACAGAATCTGTTGTGTCAACTGCTGGTGGAAGGCGAAGGGATCGATGAAACCGAAATCGGGAGCATAACCTCCGAATCCAAAACCAAAATCATAATCATCATAGTCCCCGCCACCTGAATAGCTGCCGGCATACGATCCAGTTCCACGTTTCTTAGTGCGCTTTGCGGCTAAAACGTGTAAAGGAATTTCCTAAATTATTTTCATTCTCATTGGGAACTCATTGGTTTTTGGTCACATACCTTCAGAATCCATGGCTGCCAATAGAATACAGGCGGATACTACAAAAATCTTCCACATAATGAAGTGTCTGTGAATTAGAACAAAGAACAAGAATACGGGTCAAAATAGAAATTTTTACAAATAATATTTTCAACTTCTATTCTTCAACATACAACCGGAAAGCGACTAAGGAAAGAGAATCCTAAAACAAAATACTTTAACTTAATGGTAGTCGCTTTATTAGTCAGATTTAGTTTTTCATAGTTAGTATTCATGGACTCGAACATTGACTTAGTTTCTATCGATCGATTACATTGATTTCTTTTATTCATCGTTGTTTAAATTAAATTGTATTTAAAAACCAGTAAGGAAGGCCAAAATTCGGTCGGTGCCGACTGTATAATACCTTACACCTACCCTATAAGTACAATGTGGGAGCTATATCCAATTCTGAACCAATTTTGATCGACCTCGGCGAGCAAATATGTTCAAACTGTAATAACTACGGTTGACAAATGACAACATTATTGGAAATTGCCCAAAATCTGACAAACATTTAGATAAGAGCTATATCTAATTCTGAACCGATTTCGAGCAAACTTCTTAGATAATGTGGAAGTCGTCGAGCAAGGCGTTGTACAAGGTTTTGGGAAATGCAATTGTAATGGTTCTAGGAGTGAAAATCCGGCGATATATATAGAAATGAGAGCTATATCTAAATATGAACCGATTTCTATGAAATTCACCAGTAATGTCGAGAGTCATAAGAAAATCCGCCCCTCCAAATTTCGAGGGAATGGGTTAACAAGTAACCATTTTATTGCATTATTACTGCAAATCGGACGAACATATATATGGGAGCTATATCTAAACCTGAACCGATTTCAAGCAAACTTATCATATATTGTGGTAGTCGTTGAGGAAGGCGTTGTACAGAATTTTGGAAAGATTGGTCAATAAATGCGATTGTAAGAGGCTCAAGAAGTCATATCAGGAGATCGGTTTATATGGGAGCTGTACCAGGTTTTTGACCGATTTTGACTGTACTTAGCTCCGTTGTTATTTAGCTAAATCGGACTACAATTGCAGCTTCTAGGGGCTCCAGAAGTCAAATCGGGAGATCGGTTTATATGGGAGCTATATAGCAGGTTCTTGACCGATTTAAACCGAACTTGGCACAGTCGTTGGAAGTAATAATAGAACACTATGTGATAGATTTCAGCCAAATCGGACAAAAATTATGGCTTTCATGGGCTCAAGAAGTCAAATCGGGAGATCGGTTTATATGGGAGTTATATCAGGTTCTTGTCCGATTTGAAGCGTTCTTGGCACAGTTGTTGAAAGTTTTATCAGAACGCTATTTGATAAATTTCAGCCAAATCGGACACAAATTGTGGCTTCCATGGGCTCAAGAATTCAAATCGGGCGATCGGTTTATATGGAAGATATATCCAAATCTGAACCGATATGGCACATTTGCCATCCCCAACGACCTATATCTATATCTGTGCAAAATTTCAAGCGGCTAGCTCTACGCGTTCGACCACTATCGTGATTTCGACAGACGGACGGACGGACGGACGAACGAACATGGCTTGATCGTATCAGAATTTCGAGACGATCAAGAATATATATACTTTATGGGGTTCTAGATCAACATTTCGGAATGTCTAGATTAGTATACCCCCATACTATGGTGGTGTGTATAAAAAGACAAACATTCTAAAGGAGTACTTGAATATTTATTTTGAAGACAGTTACATTTTGAGTTAAAGAATAAATGACTGATTGATAAGTTCGGTTGGGGCGAATATTGTGTACCCACCTCCATTTATTCCGCTGAAAAATTAACTAATACTATCTCACAAAAGGTGTCGCACTGCGGAATGCCGTTCGTACTCGCCCATCAAATGGAGGCCCCGTATCATTGAGCTTGAAACTTGAATCGGACTGCGCTCGATGATATGTTAGAAGTTTACCCCTGTTCCTTAGTGGAATGTTAATGGGAAAAATCGGCAATTTTTCTAACTTATATATCTGGTATAGTTTAAATTAAATCTGGTAAAGATTGACTCTTCTTGGGGCCTTAATTATTCAATTGATAGACGTAGGTGGGGGACATTTACGAGGTGTTAAGTGGTCATGAGCCCACTCCACCTTTAAATCGCACAATTAAGGCAGCCAACTGACCGGCTCCCCAATATGAAATAAAATGTTCACCGAACTCGCCTATCAGTAATAACATTGTTACGCGTGCTGTGTGGCATGTGGCACCGTCTTGATGAAACCACATGCAAGTCAAGCTCTTGCATTCACAGCGCTCACCATTTACAGTTACCATACGAATCGGATTATCTTTGAAGAAGTACGGTCCAACGATGCCACCAGCCCATTAACCGCACTAAACTGTGACTTTTTCTGGATGCATTAGTAGCTCTTGCAATGCTTCTGGCTGATCTTTACCCCAAAATCGACAATTCTGCTTATTTACGTATCCATTGAGCCAAAAATGAGCTTCGTCGTAAAATGGAAGAAGCGCGCTATGAACTTTCTTAACAGAGCACCCATTTTGATAGTAAAATTCAATAATCTTAAAGCGTTGTTCCTTTTTAAGACGAACCATGGTTAAATTAAACCAGTGTTGCCCAAAAGATAACAGCTAAAAATCACCTTTTACGCATATTTTATACTAGATATGGCCTCTAATCTATATTTCGAGGTGTAACAAATGATATAACTAGACCCACATCCTATAATGTTGGGTATAAAGAACATGTTTGCGAAGTTTTGCTTCTGTGACTCTAAGTCATCGGTCAAGGAAAAAAGTATTTTACTTTTAGTTCATTTGATTTGATAACTGTCCAAACGGCGTGTCGCATTGCTATAAAAAGGAGGTCCCTTATCATTGAGCTTAAACTGGAACAATTCTTTAATGGAATGTTCATGGGCAAAGTTGCAGACGAATTAACTTAACATAAACATAATATTCGGCACAATTATGTTCGAAATAATAGGGGCATTAGTGCTAAATATATAAATTTTGCAAAATGAAGATATATATACGAACTCTCCCTTGTTTTATGCTCCTAATTTTAAATTCACACTGTGTAAAAAGCGGTTTGATAATTTTTTTTTTTTGTTAAATAGGTAAAAGCGTGTTAAGTTCGGCTGGGCCGTATCTTATACACCCTCCAACATGGATCGCATTTTTCAAGTTCTTTGGACGATTAAAGATTAAAGAAGTCCCTATGAATATTTTACATACTTGGATAAGAATTGCTCCCTCTAGAGGCAAAATAAGTATAATCGACCTATGTATATCAGGTTTTACACAGTTTAGAACCGTGCTTAGTACATCCGTTAAAGGTCATAGAAAAAGTCCTCTTGCAAAATTTCAGCCAATTGCGCTCTCTTAAAAAGTAAAATCTAGAGATCGTTTGCAATCCCAACCGACCTACATTAGTAAGAAGTATTTATACAAACTTCAAACAAACTTACTATCAACGAGAGCAGTTGCCGTTGTCTAGCGTTCAATGCAACTTCCAAAAGGTGCACAGAATCATGTGTATGCCATGGGAGTAGTGTAATTGTGTAGGCAAAAAAATATGTCAATAAACAAACACATGCATGGGGAAAGGAACAGCTTGCGGACGGAGTTTTCGAGAGTGGGTAATGTGGTATTCAACTCATAGAGGCATTTTCGCAATAAATACGATATAAGTACAATATACCAACGTACGGTCCTTGAAGCCTTCACCCCTTATATGGTTGAAAAGTCTTCTAACCAAAGACGAACCAAGTCCCATAGCGGTTGGTGTGTGTTGTGATCTCTGGATTGCCATTTTTATAGCAAAAAAATCTCCGATTATTGAGCTCATCTCGAAACGAAAGTTACTCTTGTTATAGCAATAGTGCATTCTTGCGAACACATATTAGAACACAAGGGGAATTGTTTTTACACGATTTATGCATTAAAAAATTGTTGTAGGACATTGATTTAGCTCCCATTTTTTGTTTAGGACTTAGTATCAAATATTTGTCTGTCTAGTCGCTGTCCCTATTTTTTCGCACATCTGTATGTATAAATCTTCGCCCTACTCTTCAGTGATGATATTTACATGTTTAACCAATATATTTTTTTGTCTTAACAGTCATGGATCGCAAAGAGTGTGAACAGTTAAAATGCGAAGATTCGGTTGATCACATGATCACGAGATCATATGACATTATCAATAATGTGTTGTCATACACTTGATTTGAATTTCGTATAGCTTTAAACGCAAACGAATCGAAACCAACTTATAGACGTTTGGATTGGATGGGAATAATCATTGAGAACAGCGTCCGATTTTCTAGAGGCAAAGTAAACACAGACAATTAAAACTTAAATCTTTTTACGTTTATGCCTTTTGGACATTTTGGAGTTGGTTCCACTGGTTAAACTGTTGCAATTTTGACGTTGATGTTGTTGTTGTTTTTCTAATATGTTAAACGTAAAACGTTTTTTCTATTGGCCACAATCATAGTTGATTGTGGCCAATTCCATTGGTGAGATTGTCAGTGATGACATTGTGCTCTAATCAAAAACTTTTGAACATCCATTTTTTCAATACACAATCTTTAAAACCTTGCAATTACTCCTCAAAGTGTGCAGAAATCAATAATATATTAAGTAGTGGCTATCTTAACATCATCGGTGTAACTGGACATGGCTGACGTTTTATGTGCCTGCCAAGGCTGTTAGCATCCCGGGTTCCTTAGTGATGATCGTAGTGGTATGGTGCTGGTCTGTGCGTCTTCGTCTAATCCTAGTTATTGTGAAGATTTTGTTTTTTTTTTAATATTTTCTGTTATGAATGAATTGGTTGTGGGAGCTGTATATTTGTCAAATGGCAACATAGATGCCTTGGAAAATATCCTTTCCGATAAACTAGTTGCAAGATACTTGAATGTAGTTATTCTAAATGACTTGTGATTTTTAGATTATAGAAAGTACTCACGTCTTATTCACTATTTTTTTAGACTACACTCTTGTGAGTTGCACTGATGCTGTGACTCAGTGCAGTCAGTTCGACTTTCCAGCCCTCAATTCCAAAAATGCATTCATACTTGTAGAAAATCGGTTTTCAACCAGTTGTGTTACTTTTTATTAAATTTTTTCGCGACTACGGTTTTATCAATATGGATAGTTTGGTTAATATTACTTCATGCACTGATTTTTCATAGATTTATTGTACCAATGATACGGACACTGCTGCTGTCTATCTTGAATGGAAAGCTTTTTTTTCGGTTTAACAATTATGCTCCTGAGAGAAGAAGAATTATTAGATATGGCAAACCAGTATGGTATAACAATAGAGATGTACAGCAGACAATTCTTCATAGAGATTTGGCGTATCGCACTTCTATTCAAGAACCTTCAGCCAGTAATGCGTTGAGGTATAAAAGATACTAATCTCTAGCACGTAATACTATAAGAAGGGTTAAACGCCCAATTCGCTCTACAGGCGGCCTTGATTTATATAGCTGTAATAACCACTGTGATAATTTATATCATTATTCATTGAATTATTGTTTCACATCATCTACTACTAATCACATACCTAGTCAATTAACTTACTCTGATAACCGTAATAATAGCCTTTATTTTAGAAATATATACCCTGACGAATTACTTAGTGCAATATTTATAATTAAGCCTAATGCTTTAGGAGTCAATGGTGTACCTATCCGATTTATCAAGCTAAACTTAGCGTATATTCAACAGCATATTCTACATTTGTTTAATATTATTTTAATGACCATTTTCCAATTGCTTGGAAATTAGCAAGAGCACCCCCTTACGGAAAAAGGTACTAGTGAAAAAAGTTGTTATGATAGCGTCCAATCTCCATTTTACCCACTTTGTCAAAGGTGTTTGAAAAAATAATAAGATATCAACATGTACATCATCTTACTCCTTGAACAGCCCTTGCCAATCGGGGACTTCACAGTACTACAAGCTCAAGCTTACTGATGATATATGGCGTGCTATTGATTGGTTCCAACCAATTGGAACCAATTTTGCTTATGCTATACGTTAATGATGTTCATCTTTGTGTTCAACATGCTGACTTAGCACTATATGCCGATGATTTTCAGTTGTTAAATATATCGGACTCCGGTACATTGGAAAATTGTATATCAAATCTTGTTTTAGATATTGGACGAGTTTGTCAATAGACTCGGACCAATAACTAAACAATTAACACCAGTAAAACTAAATGCGTTATATTCAAAAATTCACAGCGTCAATACTTTCCTCGGAATATTATTGTTCAAAACAATGTTGTCACACCAACCGATTCATTAACTTCCTTAGAATTTGTAATTGATTCTGATATTGAATTAGGCATTGCGCATATCAACTCCAAATTAAATTTTATCCTTAAAAAGCTCTATAGTTTGAATGTTATTTTACCCACACAGTTCAAAAATATGCTAGCTCTCTCGTTTCTTACACCTTATATATTAAATAGTGCCGAGGTATATACTGGACCCAATAGGATTAATATGCATAAGCTTCAAAAGTGTTTCATGGCATATTACGGTTTGTCAACGATCGTCGTGAACAGTTACTTTGCTGCTGTTTTCAATACTCTCTTAATACAAGATGCCTTAAACATGGAAAACCTAGTACCTTTATCCCTATTTTCAATTTTTGAACCTAATCCGGAATTCGCAAATGCTTATTGAAAGTTTCAATCATATTGTATTTGAAAGATTATTTGTAATACGCTTGTCAAGACTAGGGAATACTTTAACAAATAGTCTCAAAAATGTCTCAGTATGGCAACAGACTTTTAAATCTAGACTTATTCAGCATTTCTTCAAGCAACTCAACTAAATTTGTCTTTCATCACTGATGATATCTTACCAAATGTGCGGCTTTTGTAGTGTTTGTGGCGTATGAATGTGCGTAAGACTAATTTTTAAAATATTTACATATATCATTAAACGGTCAATTATTATTTTAAGTTTTAGCATTATACGAGTATTAAATTTTAATGTCGATTGTTGTACTGTAAAAACTTAAATATTTGTAATTGATCAATATTAAGCCTGGCTGGGTAATGTTTGTTAATAACAAGTAAGAGCGTGCTAAGTTCGGCCGAGCCGAATCTTATGTACCCTCTACTATAGATTGCATTTGTCGAGTTCTATGCGCGGTATCTCTTTTTAGGCAAACAAAGTATATTGAATAAGAACTGTTTTGCTATTGGAGCTATATCAAGTTATAGTCCGATTCGGACCTTAAATGAATGCTGAACATTGTAGAATTCATTGTGTAATATTTCAGTTCATTCGGAGGGACTCAAGAAGCAAAATCCGGAGATCGGTTTATATGGGAGCTGTATCAAGCTATTGATCGATTCAGACCATATCATAAATTTCAGCCAAATCGGATGAAAATGGCGCGCTCTATTGGCTAAAGAAGTCAAGATCCAAGATCGGTTTATATGACAGCTATACCAGATTATGAACCGATTTGAATCATACTTCATTTCAGTCAAATCAGACGAGAATTGCGCTATCTAATGAAACAAACTTAGCTATCTAATGAAACTCTTTATATTATTTAAAATTTTAATGGTGCAGCTTTGTGTCTATATATATTTATAAATTTCAAATCTATTGCCCTCTATAATAATTCATGCTTTTAGACTACCCTATATTGCTATACTCTCAACATGGGAATGGCCAATATTGTAGTTTCCTGCAATACCTAATCTGCTCACTACTTTTAAACATATACGCGAGCGTATCAAAATACACTTTGAGAAATTTGTTAGTAAAAACAGCAAAAATGTTTGCTGTAACAGCAGAAAGTCTGCTGAAAATGGGACAGCAGTATTATAGACTCATTTCTTTCAAATGGTAAAAAGTTAAAAAAGCTCAAAAATGTCAAAAATATTTCCTTAATATATATACATATATTTCACCAATCTTTCAATTTTATAAACTTATATCTTAAAATTTCATCCAATTTTCTACAGTTTGCATATTTTTGAAAGAATTTATATAACAGCAGACAATTTAATTGGCAATTTTTGTATTAGTATATAGCAAATTCCTCAAGTGTTATTTAGAAATTCAAAAATTTTATATGGATCCATTCAAAAGTTTAAAATTTTTATTTTATCAGCGGACAGCGTTTGCTGATATCAGCAGACAATTTCTATAGCAGATTTTTATATTGCGTGCAAAATTTTATGGCAATGGGAAAAAATGGGACCCATACCTTGAACACAATATAGCAGACAGACATGACAATACTAATCAAAAAGTGGTTCTAAGTCGATCGGTATCCATCGCTGTGCTGTAGGTTATTAGTGTGGCCTATGCACAAATAAGCACTTGCAGTGACATTCGAAGAATGTTCAAGTGCACAACAAAAATAGTTTGGCAATGTTGATGTCTTTTGTTGTTCGAAGCATCAATTATTAGTGTGTCGGAATAGTAAAAAAAAGTTTTTGTGTTATTTTACTGCGCTCGGCTTATTGAGCCTTGTTTCAAAACAAAAGCGTGCTCTACACCGTACTCAATAGTCGTAGGGTATGTAAAGCACCTTAACCAATTTGACAAAAGTGTTGATGAAGATACATGGCGTATCATCAAATCACGATCCACCATGCCAGTCAAAGTGTTTGGACAACAACACACACTTTTATAATTCTATTCTTTAAATAGAAACGAAATGATCTCCTGCTGGAATATGTTCGAAAAATTCAGCTTAGTTCACCTAGAAAAATTAGTCTGCCGATATCAGCAAACACTGTCTGCTGACATTAAATTAAAAATTTTTCAATTTCAATAAGTTCACTCAAAATGTTTGAAGTTCTAAACAACTTTTAAAGCATGAAAAAAAAGCCAATTTTAGGCATTAATTTTTATTTAAAACATAAGGATAATAGCAGAAGTTATTTTGTCTGCTGTTATTTAAATTCGTTAAAAAAATTAGAAAATTATAGAAAACTGAAAAAAAGTTAAGCGTAAAATTGAACGATAAGATGGATGTAGTTCAAGCTAATCGACCCACTGCGACTATGACGTTTGGAGGGTGGATAAAAGATGGGAGCAGTTCTTACCATCGCGTGGCAATGGAAACCTGTACTGCGATTCTATAAGCTATAAAAAAATCGTTTGTTTAAATTTACATTAACAAATTAACATTTAAAAGTCAGCAAAAGTTTGTTGTTGCTAAAGGCATTAGACTGGCTAACCGTATCACGATTTCAATTTCGACTAAGAAAAATCATCAGCGGACGATGTCAAATGGAGCATGGTTCTTTACATACCATCCCAACTAGAGTAGGTTGTAAAAGTAAGTAAATAATTGTTCTGATTGCATGAAATTATCTTGTTTTAATTTAAAAACATGAAACATATAAATAAAATGTTCACAATTATTCAGGAAAAGCGTTATCAATACCAATTTATTTATATAAAACTTTTGCGGAATTTTTATACCCTCCACCATAGATTGGATGGGGGTATACTAATTCCGTCATTCCGTTTATGTATACATATATATATTCGTGATCGTCTTGCTATTTCAAGACGATTTAGCTATGTCCGTCCACCTGTTTGTCTGTCGAAAGTACGTAAACTTTCGCAAGAGTAAAGTTAGGCACTTAAAATTTTTGCACAAAAACTTTCTATTAGCTTAGGTCAGTTGGGATTTTAAATGGGCTATATCGGTCTATGCTTGGATCTAGCTGTCATAAAAACCTATCTCGGGTCTGGATTTCTTGATCCTCTTGAGGGCGCAATTCTTATCCGATTTAGCTGAAATTTCTTATGAGATCTTTTTTTTTACTTCCAATAACTGTGTGTAAATAGGTTTAAAGTCGGATATGGCTTGAGTCCATGTTTTTATATGGCTGCCGTATAAACTGATCTCCAGATTTGACTTCTTAAGAGTCTAGAAGGCACAATTTTCACCAGATTTGGCTCAAATTTTGCAGGCTTAGTTTTTTGTGGCTTCCAAAAGCCATGCCGAATATGGTCCACATAAACCGATCAACCGATTTAATTTATTGAGCCTCTAAGGTATATGAAGTTCGGCCTGGCTGAATTGCATCCCCAAATGCCCCAAGAAGTCAAGATCCGAGATCGGTTTAAACTGCAGCTATATCAAAACATGAAACGATATGGCCGATTTACAATCCCAGCCCACATACAAAATTGCAAGCGCCTAGCTTTACTCCTTCGAAAGTAAGCATGCTTTCAACATACAGACAGACGGACGGACGGAAGGACATGGGTAGATCGACATAAAATGTCATAACGATGTGGAAAATATATACCTTATGGGGTCTTAGACGAATAATTCGAGGCGTTACAAACGGTATGACGAAATAACTATAACCCCAGCCTATGGAAGAGTGAATAAAAATGTAACTCTTAAAGTAATGACATTTCATATGCATTTAATATACATTAGGGCCGGTTGATTTGATTTAAAAATCGTATGGTTAAAACTTTATCTACATAAATTTCTAAGAAATTTCTCCGAAGAAACCATGCATCGAAAATCAAACCCTAATCCGCCACCCTCGACTTGGAAAAAGCCTTTTATTTCTAGCATTTATTTTTTGAAAAGGCGGGCATATACCTTCTCCAGTCGAGAGTCGCGGATTAGAATTTAATTTTAGAAACATGGTTTCTTCGGAGAATTTTCGTAGAATTTTATGTAGTTTGCGTCTTTGCT
The DNA here is from genome assembly GCF_963082655.1 of Stomoxys calcitrans. Taxonomy (NCBI): domain Eukaryota; kingdom Metazoa; phylum Arthropoda; class Insecta; order Diptera; family Muscidae; genus Stomoxys; species Stomoxys calcitrans. Next base: position 118,092,183 of record NC_081554.1, on the reverse strand, counting down.
ATGCGATTTAAAAAACAAGTAAATAGGCAATAATTTCGGCTGGCCCGAACCTTGGATACCAACCACCTCGGTTATATATGTTAACCACCTTTCGTCATAATTAAGTGAAAAATGCATTATTTATGCACCCATATCGAAATATGGTCCGATTTGGACCAAATTTAGCACGCACATTGAGTGGTCTAATAAATAGAAATCACTGTTTAATTTTGGTTCAATATTTATCTCTTTGGCAGCTATATCCAAATATAAACCGATCTGGGCCAAATTAAAAAAAAAGATGTCGAAGGACTTAACACAACTCACTGTCCCAAATTTCAGCGAAATCGGACACTAAATGCGTCATTTATGGGACCAAGAACTTAAATCGAGCGATCGGTCTACATGGCAGCTATATCCAAAATTGGATCGATCTAAGTTGTATTTAACAAGGATGTCGAGTGGCCTGACACAACTTAATGTCCTAAATTTCACCGCAACCGGACAGTAAGTACGCCTTTTAACACCACTGTCTCAAATTTCAGTAAAATCGGATAATAAATGTGCCTGTTATGGGCCTAAGACCTTCAATCGGCACATCGGTCTATATGGGGGCTATATCAAGACATACTCCGATATAGCTCATCTTCGAGCTTAACCTGCCTACGGACAAAAAATAAAATGTGCAAAGTTTCAGCTCAATACCTTTATAGACTGTAGAGTGATTTCATCAGACAGACAGACGGACATTACTAGATCGCCTTTGAAATGGATATTTCGTTGTGTTGCAAACGGAATGACAAAATGAAAAATAGCAACTCGCCCTAATATACATACATAGTAACAGGGACGTAGCCAGGATTTTATATTGGGGGTCCCACGCCACAATTTTCAAAATCGAAAATTGCCAAAATTCTTCTGTTGCTGTAAAATTGATAAAATGCCTCAAACTTTTTTTTGGAAAATTGTCGTCGCTATTGGTTGCAGGAATTGGTCCATCGGCGGTGACATGTGGTTAAAGTCAGAGCAAAATTTTGTACGGCTTGCCAACACACTATTTTCAGGGCGATCCTAATCTTTCAAATCCTTATAAATCTGCTTGTCTTTGGGGATATCTTAGTTTTATAGTGATATTTTTTTAGTGTTTTGATGACATTTTTCTTCTGCGCTCATTCTTATTTGATCTCAAACTAGTTTTTCACCGGTTATTAAAAAATTACTTTTTTTGAAGAAAATCAATAATACCAAATGTAAATTTAAAAATATTTTAAAAAATATTTCACTATGGTCAAAGCCTTCAGATCTAGTAAATGTCTACTAGAATCAATAATGCTTGACTGATTGATTTCGATACTAACTCACAATGAGCTTCGTATCCATTGCCTTAAATACCTTATTGTGAAATTCCAAGCAAAAAAATTGGTGTCATTTGAAATAATTATTTTAAAATGTAAATCTGGGTGATTCCGACTTTAAAGAAAAGTCGGCGCTTAGGTACGGATACGATACCAGACTTCCGCAAACAAACTTAGAATGAAGGAAAATTAGGGATTGGAGAGCAGCACCGAATTCCTGACATTGTTTCGGAGTTACTTTTCGGTATTTAGAGTGCACAACAGCGCCCATCTTCAGCCTAAACTAACCTAACCAACTGAAGATAATATTAAGACATTAACCCTTCTATGAACTAAATATTTGGCTCGTAATCGGTATTAGATAAATTATAAGTTTTACATTGTTCTCCGGCTGTTGAGCTTGTATTTGAGGTTAACAGTGATGTTAACTCTAATATATCTATCAACCCCTCTTAATGTACAGATATTCATTTCATTCATGTAACTCTTATACGATTGGCATCAATAATCAATTGTATCAAACACATGGGATATTCAAATAGTATCATAATTGTTATTGTTTTTTAACTGCAATTTGCTCGTTAACTAGTTGCCAGTGCTGAAAATGCATCGAAAATAAAACTAAAAAACATTTCGCTTATATATAAAAAATATTTTAAAATAAGTATTGTTTAAAATTAAATAACCATGGTAGATGTAGCAAAGTATCGCACAATATCATCAACCAACAAATTAATGGATTTTTGTACCAAAAGATTGGGTTTTTTTCATTAAATACAAATATGAAACCCGAACCTGATAACCGCATAAAACCTTTATAGTATTACATCATTAAATTAGGTAATGTTGAATCTTATTCAGTTCAACACATTGGGCAAATAATATTATCGCCCCGCTTGCTAAATTGCTAGCGAGCTTATATTACCAATGGTATCATAATGGACAAAAATTGTTTGATTGCAGATTATCACTATAATCTAACCTAAGCAACCCAGGGCAAATTTTCGTTTTGGCAGACCACATTCATGGAGTGGGAATCCTATCATACATGTTCTGTATGTATACTACTGGCATCCCTATATTTTAAAATTTTATTTGGAAAACCCAGTGAAAGGGTGACCGTAAGCCGTTTGTTTCATCAGACGGTATTGCAGCAGACATCGTCACGTAAATGTATTTGCATTAATTTGTTAGCCTTCCTTTCATATCCCCCATTTTATTCACATAATCGCGAGAAATTAATTAACTAATAAATGAATAGGAGATATAAGCAATTTCAGAGATTCAGACAATAACAAAAATTAAAACCCAGCTTCGAAGACTAATCTCTGAGAGTGTGAACGTCTGTTAACAGGTGTGGTCATGAATAATTCAGAACTCGAACAAGACTCTGCGTTGAATCCTCAGCACAAAGCCATGATGAGATTTGTGCTGCGGTCTCATTCAATATATGAAAGATTGACATCGGCAAATTGGAAAGTTCGTGGCAAAAGAAATTAGCAAAATAACTGGTTTACGGTCGTCAAAAAAAAAAAACAAAACTGCAAACATTCAAATAATATAACCATTGGGCAAACAAACAAAAAGGCACGATAGCACATTAAATGTGTTTGGGTGGCTCTAATCCATTTGTAGCGAAATACCCCATTTTTTGGAGATGCCTAAAAATTTTATTTATTATTTTTAAGTGCTTTTTTTGCTTTGCCTTTGTCTTAACAACCACAAAATCAAATGGAAATTTCCCACACAATGATTTATTCGATTCAAGATGATGTAGCAGATCATAAATGGCCATTAAAATTATTTGGACACAAAACCAAATCGAAGCGTACAATGGCTAATAATTGATCAACTGCATTAATTGTCGTTATTAGTTTTGACGTTAGTACAATTTATTATGTTATTCAACCATACAGCAAGATGTATGGTTGACGAGGTCTGATCAACAAAATTACCTTTATTTTCAAATTTCGCGTATATTATGTTGGTACACATGTCTGTTATTAATTTATTTATTTCAATTCACTCTTATAGTAAATAATGGACAACACTCATAGAAAAAAGTTTGCTGAAAATAGCAAACACTGTATGATGAATACTAGTAGTTAATTTTGCTGCTATTATAGCAGTAGTTCTGCTTTTACAGCAAAGTTCTGCAATTTCAGAACAGCAGGTTTACTGCTGAATATCTACTGTTTATTGATTATTGAAAGTCATAACAGAACACTTTATGCAAAATTTCAGCCAAATTGGATGAAAATTGCGACTTCTAGGGGCTCAAGAAGTCAACTCGGGAGATCGGATTATATGGGATCTATATCAGGTTATACACAGATTTAAACCGCACTTGGCACAGTTGATGGAAGTCGAAACAGAACACTATGAGCAAAATTTCAGCCAAATCGGACAAAAATTGCGGCTTTCAGGGGCTCAGGAAGTCAAATCATGAGATCGGTTTATATGGGAGCTATATCAGGTTATAGACCGATTTGGTCCGTACTTAGCTCCGTTGTTACGTAATAATAGCAGAACACAATGTGCAAAATTTCAGCCAAATTGGACAAAAATTGAGGCTTCCATGAGCTCAAGAAGTCAAACCGGGAGATCGGTTTATATGGGAGCTATATCCAAATCTGAACCGATATGGCCCATTTGCTATCCCCAATGATCTACAACAATATAAAGTAAAATTTCAAGCGGCTAGCTCTACGCGTTCGACCGCTATCGTGATTTGGCAGACAAACGAACGGATGGACATGGCTAGTTCGAATACGAGTTTCGAGACGATCAAGAATATATATACTTAATGGGGTCCTAAATCAATATTGCGAGGTGTTACAAACGGAATGACTAGATTAGTATACCCCCAACCTATGGTGGTGGTTATAAAAATAAAATAAAAATGTCGATGTGTGTCTCAGTGGCATATCATTTTTTCCAGTAGATTTTTGTATTAAAAATGGCAGATTTTGTTTGCAAATTTAGCTGACCAAAATGTTTGCTAATGCAGCAGCCCTATGTTTGCTGAAACAGCTGCTGTATTAGCAAACATTTTTGCCGTTTTGAATAACAAATTTAGTTAAGTGGAAATAAGAGATATATAGTATTGGCTACTACGGCTACATGTCTGTTATATATGTATGTTGGAAATATCAGCCATTTTGGATTGTCAGTTTTTTTTTTTGACAAATAACAAGTAAAAAGGCGTTAAGTTCGGCCGGGCCGAACTTTGGATACCCACCACCTCGGGTATATATGTAAACCAACTTTCATCAAAATTCGGTGAAAATTTCATACCTTATACTCATATACCTCATACCGATCTGAACTATATACGACATGGATGTCGAAAAGCCGAACATAAGTTACTGTGTCAAATTTCAGTGAAATCGGATTATAAATGCGCCTTTTATGGGGCCAAGACTTTAAATCGAGATATCGGTCTACATGGCAGCTATATCCAAATCTGGACCGATTTGGGCCAAGTTGCATAAACATGTCGAAGAGCCTAACACAAAGCACTGTCCCAAATTTCGGCGAAATCGGACAATAAATGCCTTTTTTATGGGCCCTAAACCTTAAATCCAGAGATCGGTCTATATGGCAGCTATATCTGGAGCGATCTGGGCATAACCAAACTCACTGTCTCAAATTTCAGCGACATCGGACAATAAATGCGTCTTTTATGGCCCCAAAACCTAAAACCTAGATATCGGTATATATGGCAGCTATATCAATATCTGGACCGATCTGTGCGATATTGCAGAAGTATGTCAAGGGGCTTAACTTAACTCACTGTTTCAAATTTCGGCGACATCGGACAATAAATGAGCATTTTATGGGCCCAAAACCATAAATCAAGAAATCGGTCTATATGGCAGCTATATCCAAATCTGAACCGATCTGGACCAAATTGAAGAAATATGTCAAAGGGCCTTACACAACTCACTGTCCCAAGTTTCAGCAAAATCGGATAATGAATGTGGCTTTTATAGGCCTTACACCATAAATCGGAGGATCGATCTATATGGCAGCTATATCCAAATCTGGACCGATCTGAGTCAAATTAACGAAGAATGTCGATGGGCCCAACACAATTCACTGTCCCGAATTTCATCAAAATCGGATAATAAATGTGGCTTTTGTGGGCCTAAGACCCTAAACCGGAGGATCGGTCTATATGGCAGCTATATCCAAATCTGAACCGATCTGGGCCAATTTAAAGAAGGATGTCGATGGGCCTTACACAATTCACTGTTCCGAATTTCAGCGATATCGGATAATAAATGTGGTTTTTATGGGCCTAAGACCCTAAATCGGCGGATCGGTCTATATGGGGGCTATATCAATAAATAGTCCGATATAGCCCATCTTCGAACTTAACCTGCTTATGGACAAAAAAAGAATCTGTGCAAAATTTCAGCTCATTATCTCTATTTTTAAAGACTGTAGCGTGATTTCAACAGACAGACGGACGGACATGTCTAGATCGTCTTAGAGTTTTTACGCTGATCAAGAATATATATACTTTATAGGGTCGGAAATGGATATTTCGATGTGTTGCAAACGGAATGACAAAATAAATATACCCCCATCCTTCGGTGGTGGGTATAAAAAGGTTAGTCGTGTTTTGCTGTGCTCTTCGATTTACTATTCGAAAAAAAGTATCAAAAAAACTGTATAAAGTTTTGTGTAACCAAAAAGCGAGTTTCGAGGATTGAAAAAACGGAAAAATAACTGAGGGGGATTACTTTGAAGGAGACAAGATTGATATTAATGAATTACTTTTTGATAAAATTTAAAATGTTTTTTGATCAGACTTCGTATAGTTGATTAATAGGCAGAGAGTTATAGGTCATACTGCCAAAAAACAGTAAGGTTAGATAATAGTAGCAGCTCTAAACAATCAATGTCAAAGAGTTAGCTCTACCACTTCTTAAATGGCAGATTTCTTTATAGACCTAAACACGCACCTGCCGCTGCTATTTCGCACAATGATTACAAAAACGTACTGATCTCCTTTTTACTGTCCCTCAGTGTTTGTCTCATTTTGACACTATTTCGAATCCCCCATAGGATATAAGTTGTCTGTGGACGATAGTTGTACTGTGCTACATGCACACTCGTCGTCCACGTCGTTTACTCGAAATGCGCTGCCTTCAAAGGATTCACCCTTACCAAGTTCGTCGACTTCATGACATTCTCAAAGACAGCGTTAATCGCCTTTCTATAGTCCAAGACCGTTTGCGACCTTACCGTTTTAGTTGTTATTGCCCTAATGACCACCATTACCAAGTTCGTCGACTGCAGTCCTCCATCCAATTCGCCCGCCCTTTCATGACATTCTCACAGAAGGCTTTAATCGCCTTCCTATAGTCCAAGAACGTTTACGAAGTTACCGTTTTGGTTGATATTGCCCTAATGACCAACCTTATGTCCGTAAAGATATTCACACTCCACATTCTGGCGTTTGCACTGCACCATCCGAGGCATTTCGAGATCGCCCAAAAACTCAATATAGATGCCAATACCTCTTCTCCCATCCGTATAGCATAAATTACCAGATGACAGCACAAGAGTTCCGACAAACCAAAACCACGCCGTTGGCACAAATGTGTTGTATTCGACCTCAAGTGCTGCCTCAAGTATCCGAACCAAAACCACTTCTAATCCAGTCGGGTTTTTTATCATCGCCTTGATTTTTCAGCAATGGTGTGACCCGCTTGTATCTTCTATCCACTCTCCCATCACTTTGGGCGTTCAAGGCAAAACGTTCTGTTAATAGAATTGGTCTATTGACGCTGCTGTAGAGCCAGTAGAAAAGGGATAACAACAGCTGAAAAATGTTTTTATGTTTTCTTCTTTCGAAATGAAACATTCAGCGTTAAAAGCAGACATACATGCCACAGTCTCAAGGACGCACTGTGGTCGAACTTGTATAGAAGGGGCGGTCCAGACAGGCGACCTTAGGAAAGGATATGTTATGATAGATATGTTTCTGTTAACCTCTCTAGAGTATTGAGCATAAAGACAGATTAGATTAGGTGGAAAAGAGGGTGAAGATATTGATCCACCCCATACCACCATGGACATGCACCTAAGCCAATAATCGGCTTATTGTGCGCTCTAAAAACTAAAAAGTTACCTAGAAAAAGAAAATTTTAAGTAAGGAATTTCTTGCTATTAACAAACTCCTTAATTATTTTCAATACCACTCCCCTAAGTTAGTTCATGTCTGGTATCGTGTCTCCACCTAAGTACCGGTATCTGTTAGACGCGAAAGCCGGGCAATGACATAGGACATGCTCTAACGGCTCATCATCTTCCCCACATGCCCTACATATGATATTAATTGCCGCACCGATTTTGCATAAGTGAGCTCGTAGCCTTCTTCTTCTTACTTCCTTTCAGTAATAGCCTCGAACTTCCACGACCCGGATCTCCCCATAGGATTTTCGCGGTCCTACCGACTATTTCGGTGTTGAACAGTGTTATATGCGCGTTGGTCGCTCACGCTTAAATAGAAATACGTAGACCCGAAAGGCTTCGGGTTAACCATGTTTATAGACGGCAGTTCTCTGGCATTCACTGTCAAATCGTCTGCCCTTTCACTGTTCCTTACTCCGTTATGGCTAGCCACCCAAACGTTGCGGATTTTGCCATCCTCAGAGAAGGCGTTAATCTCCTTCTTACACTGCAGATCTAGAGTTCCATCAGTTCAAGACTGTGCCGCTGGCAGCAGTGCTACTCACTCGACCTCAAGTGTCGTCTTAGGTATCTGATCGGAAACCTCTTATCTGCCTTCCAATTTCCCTATAGTCGCCTCGATAGATCGAATATCTCATCGCTCCGCCTATGCCAAGACAACATGTTCTTTGAACTTTTTGTATGGTCCTTACGTTATACTTTTCTCCACAGCAGTCCACCAAATTACTAAGCCGTAAGTATGTATTGGTCTAATCACGCTTCAGTAGTCTAATCACGCTTCAGTAGGTCTAATCACGCTTCAGTAGATCCTTACGTTATACTTTTCTCCACAGCAGTTCCCTAAATTACTAAGCCGTAAGTATGTATTGGTCTAATCACGCTTCAGTAGAGAGTGGACTATCCTCGGATGCAGGCCCCATTTCGCGACTACGACCCGTCTAGCCTTCTGAATACGCTCCTGAATATGACACTTCTAATTCAGTTTCCTATCCAAGATCACACCTCAGTATTTGACCTTGTCAGATATCGAAATTGTTTTATTGAGGATATGCGGTGCGGCAAATTGGCCCACTTTCGTCTTCCTCGTGAACAGACATGTTTCAGTCTTCTCTATAACATTGAAACCTCTGGGTCTAGCCCAGTCATATGCCATATGCAAGACCCTTTCGGCCCTTCTGCATAGCTGGTTCGGATCCTAAGAAGTATTATAACATCGTCTACATAGCAGACGGGTTCAAATCCCTCCTCAGTCAGCATCCGTAATAGTTTATTTATGGTGGTCAACCAAAGGAGTGGCCCTGTGCCACTTTCTCCCTTATATTTATGTCATGGGACCCGCAATTTATCCACCTGTCCCTAAGCTTGTGGTTTATCCAGTCACTAAGGAACCGGTCCACCCGGTACAGGTCTTAGGATTGGATCAATGTGTCGGTCCGCACATTATTAAACGCCCCCTCGATATCAATCGAAGGATTCTTCTATTTTATGCACAACCTCTTGCAGGGCAGTCTCCACCAACCTTCCCTTGACATAGGCATGCTTTTTGTATTTCGTATCCACAATGCGTTCCATGGTTTTGACTAGAAAGGACGTAAGGCTTAGGTCTGTAGACCTTTGGTGTCGCATAACTTGCCTTGCCGGGCTTGAGTATAAACACCACCCTTGCCTCCTGTCAGGCTTTCGGAGAAATGCATTCCTAGTATATGCAATGGTGGCCAGATGTAATAACGCTGGACATATTCCATCAGGTTCGGATGACTTAAATGGTTCGAAGCTCCTCAGGGCTTCCTGGACCATAAATTCCGTTATGATAAGCCTTCGATCAACCTCATTATTTCAAGATTCCGGTAAAATGCGTTTTCATCAAAAGCCTCAATATGTACTCCATTTTCTCTGCTCTCACTCCCATGTCGTCTATTAACATTTTAGTTTGGACATGGTTTTTTGAGAGAAACTTTTTTATCTTGGCGGCGTCATTAGAGCTATCGACCTGTTCGCAGAAAAGCTTTCAGGCACGTTTTGCCATTCAGGTGATCTTATTGTATTCCTTGAGCCGTGTTTAATACACATCCCAATAAACTTCCGCTATTTTAGGAATTGCTCTTTTAAGAAGTCTACGGACCTCTTTCTCAATATTGCGAATCTGCCTGTCATTCAGGGTTTTTCTTGAGCTGATTTCCTTTCCGGAAGAGGACAACTATCTTCGAAAGACTCCACTAGTGCCATCGTAATCCTATGGACATTGTCGTCAATGTCTTCTATGCTTGGACAATCTAAATTATCTTATCCAAGTCTTCTTCTGAATAATCTTCCGAATTTTGGCCAGACAGATTAATAGGACGAAAATTGTTCGCTCTTGTGTGGTAAGATTTTCCTGCTTTTAGAATAACTCATAGGTATATACGCTGACATACCTATGCCGTATGTCATAGGCATAGGTGGCATACGGTATATACAAGCAGAGTATATCTCCTTTAGTTAAGGAGCCAGTTCATCGGACACAGCTAAAACTGTAGTGTTTTCTACAAGGCTGAAATTGAAGGGGCTTCAATCCGCAACTTATGGTTTGAATGCGGCAATCTCTAAATCGCGTGTCATTTATCGGAAAGCCAGCCAGCAATGGAATTAATTAATTTCAAGGCTAGATACTCTAAATGTTTAGTGCTTAGCGACTGAAAAAGAAAAACAGTTAGACTACAATTTGCAAGTATACAGGTTCTACGTCTCAGTCATAAGCCGAATATTTAGAAAAATTTCTTGAGGAGGAAACTTTCCTCATCTTGTTTGGATACTTTTCGATGTAAACGCTACAAACGCCGATACACGTGTCTGCTCTTTTTATACCCTCCACCATAAGATGGGGGGTATACTAATTTCGTCATTCTGTTTGTAACTACTCGAAATATTCGTCTGAGACCCCATAAAGTATATATATTCTTGATCGTCGTGAAATTTTATGTCGATCTAGCCATGTCCGTCCGTCTGTCCGTCCGTCCGTCCGTCCGTCCGTCCGTCCGTCCGTCCGTCCGTCCGTCCGTCCGTCCGTCCGTCCGTCTGTCTGTCGAAAGCACGCTAACTTCCGAAGGAGTAAAGCTAGCCGCTTGAAATTTTGCACAAATACTTCTTATTAGTGTAGGTCGGTTGGTATTGTAAATGGGCCATATCGGTCCATGTTTTGATATAGCTGCCATATAAACCGATCTTGGTTCTTGACTTCTTGAGCCTCTAGAGTGCGCAATTTTTATCCGATTGGAATGGAATTTCGCACGACGTGTTTTGTTATGATATCCAACAACTGTGCCAAGTATAGTTTAAATCGGTCCATAACCTGATATAGCTGCCATACAAACCGATCTTGGGTCTTGACTTCTTGAGCCTCTAGCGTGCGCAATTCTTATCCGATCAGAATGAAATTTTGCACGACGTGTTTTGTTGTTATATCCAACAACTGTGCCAAGCATAGTTTAAATCGGTCCATAACCTGATATAGCTGCCATATAAACCGATCTTGGGTCTTGACTTCTTGAGCCTCTAGAGTGCGCAATTCTTATCCGATTGAAATGAAATTTTGCACGACGTGTTTTGTTATTATATCCAACAACTGTGCCAAGTATGGTTCAAATCGGTTCATAACCTGATATAGCTGCCATATCAACCGATCTTGGGTCTTGACTTCTTGAGCCTCTAGAGTGCGCAATTCTTATCCGATTGAAATGAAATTTTGCACGAAATATTTCGTTATGATATCCAATAACTGTGCCAAGTATGGTTTAAATCGGTCTATAGCCTGATATAGCTGTCATATAAACAGATCTTGGGATTTGACTTCTTGAGCTTCTAGAGGGCGCAATTCCTATCCGATTTGGCTGAAATTTTGCATGACGTATTTTATTTTTACATTCAACAACTGTGTCAAATAAGGTTCAAATCGGTTCATAACCTGATATAGCTGCCATATAAACCGATCTGGGATCTTGACTTCTTGACCCCTAGAGGTCGCAATTATTATACGATATGCCTGAAATTTTGTACGACGGATCCTGTCATGACCATCAACAAACGTGTTTATTATGGTCTGAATCGGTCTATAGCCCGATACAGATCCCATATAAATCGCTTTCTCTATTTTACTTCGTGAGCCCCAATGGGCGCAATTCTTATACGAATTGGCTGAAATTTTACACAGGTCTCCAACATATAATTTAATTGTGGTCCGAACCGGACCATATCTTGATATCGTTTTAATAGCAGAGCAACTCTTTTCTTATATCCTTTTTTGCCTAAGAAGAGATTCCGGGAAAAGAACTCGACAAATGCGATCCATGGTGGAGGGTATATAAGATTCGGCCCGGCCGAACTTAGCACGCTTTTACTTGTTGCCTCTACTTTCATAATTTGTTCAGTTTTTCCTGTTGTTATCGATAAAGTTGCATTTTGTCACACACTGTTATAAAAAAACAACCGACGCACAGTGGGATATATTCGAAACAACTAGTAAACAATAAGCTATTTGAGAACGGATAGAGATTAATCTTTGAAATTAAAATAATTATTTCCATCGGTTCTCAAATGGCATATTTTTTTACTATTTTATCCATCGCACAGTGGGACGGACAAACGGTACAGAAAGGATTTGCAGATAGACGAACATGGCTGAACCGAATCAGGAAGGATTTTTGTGTCGAACCGTACACTGCCTCACAGCCACATGTTTTAACCATAAATAAATGTAATTTTCTTTAGGAATTTCATACTAAAATCCTCAAATGGATCCTTTAAAAAGTACTATATACCTCCAACTTGGAATGGGGTGTCAGCACGGGTTATCGTTAACAATCGCCAAAATATTTCGTATTTTGTTTTTTAAGGATCAAAAGGAAAAGGGTGACGATGGAGAGTATACGTTTCTCTATGTGAAAAAAATCTGCCTTTTTAGCGTGGGACAGTCCAGCGCATATAGAGATGTGTGACAAAGAGCATATATCTGACCTGGTCAAAAATTGAATTTATCGTTACGCAATTTAGCACTTTGTAACCATTGTTTTTTTCCATCGGAATAACTTGGGCAAAGCCATTCATTCAAATCCCCTTAATGCGCCATCCTCTTAATTGTCCAATTCGGACTGAATAATCCGAATCTATAATTGGTGTCACTTAGCCATGTTTTTGCCCAGAGGCTTGTAACACTTTGTTCTTGAAGTTTTTATTTATTGCATTCGGCTGTCATCTTCAATTTATTTTTATTATTTTTTCAAGTAAGAAGATTTTGCAAGTCATTAAATAAACTTATCAACAATGGCGACTTTTTAGAGATTAATTGATTCCATTTCGATTTCTACTTTGAATATTGTTCGCTGCTTTTAGAAACAAAAAATCCCCGAATTGGAAAAACAACAAATTTCTGCTAATACACATGATCTCAGACACGAGAGCGAGCAGTTATATCACAAGAGGAAATATTTAAAATAATTAATTTATGTTATGTTATTTTCTTTTTTTCTCATTTCTTAAGTTGTTTTGTGTTTTTCGCGAATTGGTTGGAGGAAAAGCCACACGCCTCAATATTTACTTTCTAAATTGCGAGAATCAAACGCTTGGCGCAAACTTGCAAAACTAAATCGGAAAAATGTTTGGCATCATATGTTGCCCATGCCCTCCGGGATTGGGCCCACACCGCGATAACACTCGAGATCGTTGGCGCGATTAAAAGGAGCATTACAAGTCAACCAACTTTCAAGAGGCCCCTACAACAACAACATCATCGTCATTTATTATTCGAATGTTTACACTACTAAAATGTACCATCATCATTGTTTATACAATGTGCTCATGTGTATGTGTGTTCACACATGCAAACATCGTTATAATAATTTTTAAAGTAATCAATTGTACGAATCACGGCTTATGCGTCACATTCGAGCGAACAAAACTACGTCTTTGTTTAAAAAGTCACATCAAAATCTTGAAATCTATTGTATTCTTCCACTTTTGCCAAAAAAAAAAAAAAAAAAAAACCAAAACACTGCGGCCATTAAATCCAGTTTATTTTTTTTTTTATACACAAATCAACATTTATTTGATGTTTTTCTTTTGATTACTGTTCCGTTTGCTTGAGTTTCGTTTTTACCGGTAACAAAATATTTGCTGAGCTGAGCGCGTTCGTAGGGTACGTCTTCACTGGATGCCAACAACTGGACGTTTGAAGTAAACAGGTAATAGAACGTCTTCTTATAAGTGTTTAGGGAGTAGGTGTTGGGAGAAATATTTTAGCAGCAGCACGAGTTGAGTCAGTCCAAAGCACGTTCCAAGCCTCTGTCGAAATGGCTTGGAGTACGCTCAGCCAGTATTGCTCTTTTAGCCGGCACCTGTATTTTCCGCCCATTAGAGGGTGCTTTGTGTAACTCTATTATACCCTATAACCGCCTTATACAATGGGAATAGTTTTGCTTCCAATGGCTGGACAGAAAATTGAAAGTTACGCATTTTGTAGCTGTTACGTTTAGAGTTACGTTCAAATGAGACTTCTACAGGGAGTGAAATTAGCACAAAAGCAAAAATTAGACTAAACAATTACAGAAAGGCGAAATGGAATTTTTAAATATTTGTTTCAACCCAGCACCAAAATGGCATAATTGAAACATACCCAGAAGTTTGTATCAATTTCAGTTAAATTCAATATGGCATTAGAAGCAGATGCAAATTTGCCCATGAACATTTCGTTAAGGAATAGGAGCAAACTTCTCACATATCATTGAGTGCAGTCCGATTCATGTTAAAGCCCAATGAAAAAGGGCGTCCTTTTTATAGCCGAATCCGAGCTTAAAATCAAATGATCCAGTGAACTCAATTCATTGTTTTGCTAAATCTAATCTACATCTTATTCCCATAGATCATGTTGATTTCTCAATCAAATCCAGATTAATTTAGAGAAAGAGAAATTGCATGATAACTTAATGAATGTAAATCTTTAAAGACGTCTAAGATAACTTTACACTTACATATACAGGCTGTGGATGGGTTTTAATGTTGTTACATTTTGTAGCCCCGTACACAAAGTTATGAATAGAATTAAGTTAGTGGACATATAGAGTTAACTGAATACAAAAAATGCCTTGCGATTTGAGACTCTGAGATTAAGCTTAGAACTCATTAGCATTAAGTCTTCTTCAATTATCATTAAAACAAAAGTTACCTATTGAAGCAAAAATAATGGTACTATAGCAGAGATGGTAATATTTCTTTGAAAAAACCTCTGATTTTCCGTTCAGAAACCCTCATATTTCTAAATATACACTGTCGGACAAAATAAAGTACGGATGTGTACCACTCTTATTAATGCTCAATATATTTTATCAACGTTTTTTTATTGTCCCGTTATTTGTTGGAGTGCCTGAATTATTTCCATAAACATTTGAAATTTTTAAACTCGTTCGTTCAGGTTTCTGATGTAAAAGTATTGTAATGTAAAGAAAGTCTTCGCGACATAATAAAGTGCATTTTTCTATAAATCGTGAAATTTTTACTTTTTGGTTTGTTCGGCTCGACGTCATGGAAACAATTGTTAAAAACTGAAATTTTTTTTTGAAAATTGTTCTTTTATTGAAAAGTCCAATATTTCCCTGGGGAAGAAAACTTGCGATTTTCGATTTTCTCTTTTTTTCAATAATTACATTATTCTTAACAATTTCAAACGACTTTCTTCAAACAATATAAAACTAATACTTAAGCTCTCTCTCTCTCTCTCTATTGCCTATACTTATGTATCAAACTCCTATAAATATGTGCACAGTGATATGTGTCCGCCTTAAAGTTTATCCGTCTGTCAGAAGGAGTGTTAATTATATGTAACATTTCTAATATGTATCTACGTTTGTAATTGTTTTCTTGTGTAAAAATTTCTATGGCGTCAGGGAGATTAATTAATTTTCAGTCGAAACATCCACGACGGATAAAGATTAATACAGCAACAAATTTCATTGAAAGGGTTTTCAAAATCAGTGACACCATTTTGCCCAACAAGAACGAGAAGAAAATACGACAAATCCTTAGATTAAATGGTTGTCCAAACAACGCCATAAACAGTCTTATCACACACGTAAGGGAAAAATCTTCCAACACGGAAGAGGAAAAATCGCCAAAGATATTCAAATCTACAACTTACATCCCTGGCTTTTCGCAACGCCTAAAAAACTTGGATATATATGACGAGAATAACTGCAGATTAGCATTTAAAACCAACAACAACGTATGCAATTTCTTTAACAGGACAAAGACAAAAATGGATAAAGGAGATAAGTGTAATGTAGTTTATGAGATACAATGCAATGGAAATGAGGGTAACTCATGCCCAATGGCATATGTAGGCACCACAAGTACAAAACTACCAAAAGTACCAAAAACTGTCTCACAAACCCATAGAACTAAAGACGGCACTTGCCGCTCATTGCAGCTTGGCAGGACATATTCCAAACCTTAAGGACGTAGAAATTTTGACACAAGAATACAGATACATGTTAGAAATGTTACATATAATTTGCATTCCTTTAGATAAATGGATAAACTTTAAGGAGGTCACAGATCACTGTGCACAGATTTATAGAAGTTTGATATATAGGTATAGGCAGTAGAGAGAGCTTTAGTATAAGCTTTACATTGTTAAAAGAAAGTCGTTTGAAATTGTTAAAAATAATGTAATTATTGAAAAAAAGAAAAAAAAATGGTTTTATTTATTTTGTATATTAATGTTTAAATGTATAAAAATTTCACTGAAATTCCCTGAGAGTGAAAACCTGAACTTTTCGAGATATTGGATTTTTCAATAATAAAACAATTTTCAAAAACAATAACATCAGTTTTTTAAAAATTGTTTTCATAACCTCGAGCCGAACAAACCGAAAAAGTATTAAATAAAAAGGTCAAACATCACAACACAGCACAATCGTGAAATTTATAATATACTAGTTGAACCGGGCCCGCTCCACTGCGGCTTCTTTTACTTTAAGTATAGCTCTTAGTGAAATACCATGCTACGAAAATAGTATATCGCTTGACTAACAGTTTAACAATATAAGTGTCTTTATCTAAATCCTATATGATCTCTACTAGTCTACAATTTTATGTTTGGATGTAAGGTGTACTCCATTCTTAAAATACTTAATTTCAGCCCGATATTCTTATGATGTCTGATTTAGGGGTGAGGTGGTCCCCCAGACACTTGGTCCTGAAAAAATATCTGCATCGTGCTTTTCTCTCAAATACCATTTATTTAAACCCCAAATTGCCATTGGTTTAAGGGAAGTTTACAGGATGAGGCGTCCCCGAAACACATGGCCCCAAAATTGGTTATCAAATTCGTTTTCTAATCTCAAATATCTTTCATTTGAGCCACATACTGGCATGGTCGAAAAATTTTTACCCTTCGGGGGTGTTTTGGGGAATACCAAATCGCTTTATTTGATCCCCATATTGCGATTGTCAGTAAAAAATTGCTGTTTGTGGGGTATATTAGGAAAAGGGGTCTTCTCAAAACCTTTCATTTAAGCCCCATATTATCATGGTGGGTAAATATGCACGATTTAGGGGTGTTTTTGGGAGTGGGGTGGTCCCCAAACACTAAGCCCTGAAAATATATCAGTAACGTGCTCTATTCTCATACATCATTTATTTGAACCCCATATTGATATTGGCCTCAAAATTGGATATCAAATTCATTTTCTAATCTAAAATACCATTTATTTAAACCCCTTATTGCAAAAGCCAGCAAATATGCCCGGTTTGGGGTATTGGCCCTAAAAACTATGAATATTTAGTTCCACTCTCCTTACGACCCAAATTGTCTTGGTGGGCAAATACGTCCTATTTGGGGGTTGTTATGTTGGTGGGACGTTACCTAGAGAGTTGGTACCGAATGTTGATATCAGATTCATGGTCTACTCCCAAATACCTTTCATTTGAGCCCCATTTTTCCATAGTCGGCAAACACGACCGGTTTCGGGGGCTTTGAAAATATACATATAAAAATATATATATATATAAAAAAATACCTTTTATTTGTGCCTCATATTGCAATGGTCAGCAAATACTTCCTATTTGGGTGGTGTTATGCGGGTGGGGTGGCCCCATAGACACGTTTTCCTAAATATTGATATCAGATTCGTGCTTTACTTCTAAAGTCATTCCATTTGAGATAAGTGTTAAATTTGTCCAGTTTGGTGGTTATTTTTGGAGAGGGGCGGCATACGAAACACTTGGTTCTACATTTGGATATCAGATTCGTATTCTACACTCAAATACCTTTTATTTGAGCCCCAGATTACCATGGTCAGTAATTAAGTCCTATTTGGGGGTGTTTTGGGAAAGGGGAGCACCCCCAGAAACTTGGTCCAACATTTGGATATCAGATTCGTATTCTACTCGCAAATACCTTTCATTTGAGTCCCATATTGCCATGGTCGGCAAGTATGTCCGATTTAGGGGTGTTTTGGGGGTTGGGGCGGTCCCCCAAACACTTGGTCTGCCAATTGGATATCAGATAAGTTTGCTAATGTTAAATACCATTCATTTGAGTCACATATTGTCGTGATGGGTCTAAATAATGCACCATCCACCACGGGATCATTATGCACCATCTGCGAAAATTTCAAGAAAATCGGTACAGCCGTTTTTGAGTCTATAAGAAACAGACAAACAAACAAACACAAACTCGTTTTAAATATATAAGATTTTTGTTAGCCTTTCAAGTTTTGATTACTCTATCTAGAAGTTCCATCAGAGCATAGATAGCTCCAGAGATAAAGAAGTAATACAAATTTGCCCATTAAGGAACAGTGGCAAAGATGAAGTTACTTGAAGTACGGACATTTGCCAATCACTAGAACAAATTAAAACGGTTTTGCCGGATCCACCATGTGTACTTCCACGACCATGGATTTTGGGCAGACCTTATACTGACACTAAATCAGGGGATTTGTTTAAATCTCTGTGAGCCATACTCGACGTATTAATTGAAATCAAAAGGATGAGCCCATCGTGAGAACAAAAAAGGAAAAGGGTACATTATATACGCGAGGACTGATCTACACTCAGCACCTTTTAGATGAATTGTTATGTCCTTGGGCTGCATTTGTTTAAGTTATGCGAGGAAGTTAAGTCCGTATAGGGAACAAAAATGTTACCTTTTGGCTACAAAAAACACCCTTTTAACTAGTTTTAATACCATTTCACCAACCTAATTTATAATCCCTGTGGATCCTATAGTACATGAACTGCATCATGCACTGGGACACATATCTCCGTTTGTGTTATGATGAATATCTCATTCACGAAAATTCCTTCTACCTGCCTGTGCCACCATCTATTGTATTTCATTTTTGGGCTATTCGAATGCTTGTCGTAAAAAAATCCCCAATCAAAAATATGAGTAATATTATTTTTTTACTGACGGCCAGACCCACTAAAGATGTGTATCACATGAGGACATGGGTATATAATTTTAGAAGTTGTAGAAATTGGATGACGATGTAGGATCTATTTTTTAATCGTGATTTGCACTAAATGGTTCCAAAATGCAGCAAGTAGAACTTTTTGTAAATTGTACAGATTTACGTAACCTACATAGTTATCAAAATTAAAAAAAGTAAGAGCGTGCTAAGTTCGGCCAGGCCGAATCCCATATACCCTCCACCATGGATAGCATTTGTCGAGTTCTTTGCGCGGTATCTCTTTTTAGGCAAACAAAGAATAATGTGTAAGAACTGTTATTGAAGCTACATTAAGTTAAAATCCAATTCGGAGCATAAATGAATTGAATACTGAACATTGTAGAAGTTATTGTGTAACACTTCAGTCATTTCGGATAAGAATTGCGCTATGTAGGGGCTCAGGAGGCAAAGGGTTCAAGCGCACAACTAGTCGTCAGACTAATCAATGTGATTGAGACAAATAAACCAAAGGGATGCACAGTTCGTCCCCGGCCTTTAAATAAAGGTGCTGCTTCCGACACGGATTCAGACAACGACAGTGTCAATGAAACAGTCATCGCAGCCGAATCGAGAGATGAGGGCAGCGGGATGACGGCAGAAGTGAGCGATGGCTTTGCAAAGCTCACAAGCAAACCGGGAATGCGATCCAGGCCACGACGAAGGAGACCGAGGAGTATGTGCCGGCCGAGCAATCGGGCGAATGTGCAGTATGCTGGAAGGGATAGAACTGACATTCCAGGCACTTCTACGGAAGCTGGAAATAGAATCAGATCTCCTAAAGAGCACAACACTGCTAAAATGCTATAGAAGAAAAAGAGCTCCCCGCTTTCAAGTATTCTGGGAAGACCAAGCCAGCCCCCGCGCAATGGAGACATCAGACAGTGTCCTGTGGAGGGAGACACAGTCGGAACAGAACGAAGGAAGCGCGCACGGCCCCTGAGTCTTCATGGAGGACTGTGACTTTCAAAAGGATGCCACAGACATCACAGAAGGGCAAGATGGGCGCTGAGAATGGTAAGAAGCCGCCCTTTTACGCCGGAGTGGTAAGGAAGCACAACAGAGATGAGATGACTTATTCAGTCGTCGATATCGGCTGTGCATCCCTTAGAATTCCACCAGATCGCCTGTCCCAGGTGAGGCATTTGGTAAACGATCGGGTTATCGAACATGTATTGAACTCCGAAGGAAGTCCACCTATACGAATTATGAGCTGTGAGTATACAGGGAACGTCTTAACGCTGCGCTTTGCGTCATCGGAAGGGAACTCTCTTGTGGTGGGCATTGATCGAGTCTCCGTGAAGAGGCCTGGCGTACTACGGGCCTTGGCCGTTTTTTCAAAATTGGGAAGACAAGGGTAAGCTAATATCCTCATATTGAGCCATCAGATGGCGCAGTGGCGGGACACTCAATAAAGTCTTACGGACAGGGGGCCGACGACAAGATTATCACCGACTCTCTCAATATTGGGATGTAAAGATCCTAATGCTAAAATATCAGGCAGGGCAGGGGCGAGAGACCCAACGCAGCCTAACGAACAGGGATCCGACGACGGAATCATCATAGACTTCTGCTGCTGAAGATCCTAATATTGGAACATCAGGCAATACAGTGACGGTAGACACAATTCAGCCTAACGAACTGGGATTCGATGATGGAGCCATTCGGTCAAGATTCGGAAGACCAGCATATGCAAAGATCCTAATATTAGAACAACAGGCAGTGCAGTAACGGGAAAGTAAATGAAGCCTAAAGAACAGGAAGCAGACGATAAGACCATCCCCCACTCCCAAGAAGCCTATCTATAGAGGACTACATATCAAGGTAATCCAAATAAACCTCCACCGGAGCGTGACAGCTACTCACGCTCTGATGAAGAAAATCAGCAAGGCAAGATTCACATTGCCTTAAATCAGGAGCCATGGACGACACGGAACAAAGTTTCTGGACTGAACCATATTAACTACTAATTATTCTATGCTAACACTGGTATTCGGCCGAGGAGTTGTCCGAGTTGTCCTCTTCGAGAATGGATATCAGAAAATCACTGGATGACCGGGGAGATTCAAAACATTGGGAAAGAGGTACGCAGACTTATTAACAGAGCATGTCGTAAAAAAGAGGAAGTATATTGGGATGTGTATTACTAACGGCTCAAGAAATACAATAAGATTACCAGAGCGGCAAACGTGCCTCCTGGAAGCTTTTCTGTGGTCAATAGCGTTAAAGTAAACAAAGTTTCTCTCAAAAACCCATGCCCAAACTGGAACGTTAGTGTTGAGGCTTTTAATGAACGCATTTTCCATAGGATATGACGGGACTCACGGAGACACCGAAATCTTGGAATAATGAGATTAATCGAAGGCTCATCATTACGTAAATTATGATAAAGGAAGCCTTGGTCTTGCATATGGCATATGACTGGGCTAGACCCAGGGGTCTCAATATTAACCCAGAGAAGACTGAAATATGCCTGTTCACGAGCAAGACGAAAGTGAGCCAATTTAACGCACCACGTTTCCTCAATGAAACGATTTTGATATCTGACAAGGTCAAATACTTAGGAGTGATATTGGACAGGAAACTGATTTGGAAGTGTAACATTCAGGAGCGTACTGAGAAGGCTCACAGATGTTGGGCACTATGTAGACGGGCCGTAGGCTCGAAATGGGGTCTGAAGCCGAGGATAGTCCATTGGCTCTAAAGAAGCGTGATTAGACCAATACTTACTTACGTCTCAGTAGTTTGATAGACTGCTATGGAGAAAAAGTGCAACAAAGGACCATACAACAAGTTTAGAGAGTATATATTGTCATGGTACAGGCGGAGCGATGAGAACCACGCCCACTATGGGAGACTATTCTAGATATCCCACCCATTGACATACAGAATAAATGTGCGGAAGCCACTGCGGCTATGAGACTTAAGGCGATGGAAGAATGGATTGAGGATAGGAGCAGCTCATACCATCATGGTGTAATCAAGGCGACGGTGGAAACTTGGAAGGAAGGGAAAAGGTTTCAGATCGAATATCTGAGACGACACTTGAGGTCGAATACGAGACACCGTCTGGAAGATCTTGTTATATGGATGGATCAAAGCTAGGAGTCAGAGTGGGCCTGGGAGTCTACATTTAAAACCCAGAGACTGAGATCTGTTTTAGACTGCCTGACTATAATACGGTCCAGCAGGCGGAGATCCGGGCGATCACGGAATGCGTGAGGTAGTGCGGTACTAACGCGAAGACTTCGAGTGTGAACAAATTTACGGACAGTAAAATGGCCATAAGGGCAATAACAACCAGGAGGATAAGGCCACGAACAGTCTTGCAGTGCAAGAAAGAGATTAACGCCTTCTCTCAGGATGACACAATCCACATCGTTTATGTGCCGGGCCATAACGTAGTAAGGGGAAATAAAATGGCGACGATTTGGCAGTGAAGGCCGGAGAACTGCCGTAATTAAACTTGGTCAATCCGAAGCCTTTCAGGTCAACGTAGTCCGATTCAAGGGTGTGGGCTAACACTGTGGAACAGCGAAACAGTCGTTAGGACGGCGAAAATCCTATGGGGTGATCCGGATCATGAGAGAACGAAGCTATTACTGAAAGGAAGTAAGAAGGAGGTCAGTATAGCTTTTAATGTCATAACGGGACACGTAGGTCTACGAGCTCTCTTATGAAAAATTGGTGCGGCAAGTGATAGCATGTGTAGGGCATGTGGGGAAGATGATGAGACATTGGAGCATTTCCTATGTCATTGCCCGGCTTTCGGGGCTTACAGACAGTGGTACTTGGGTGGAGACACGATACCAGACATGAACCAACTTAGGCGAATGGTATGCAAAACAATTAAGGATGTTGTAGGTAGCAAGAAGTTCCTAACTTAGATTTTCTATTTCAAGGTTACTTTTT
Organism: Stomoxys calcitrans; assembly: GCF_963082655.1. Taxonomy (NCBI): domain Eukaryota; kingdom Metazoa; phylum Arthropoda; class Insecta; order Diptera; family Muscidae; genus Stomoxys; species Stomoxys calcitrans. The sequence goes on along the minus strand of NC_081554.1, from coordinate 118,069,253 downwards.
ACTTTTTAGAGCGCACAACAAGCCGATTACTGGCTTAGGTGTAACCTAACCTAACCTACTAAAAGAAAAAAAAGTAATGTAGGAAATAATGCAAAACTGTTTTTGCAAGAAAAAGCTAAATTGTGATTTTTTCCGAACTTTAAGATCCCCAAATATTGCATATTATTGGAAAATACCTCAACATTCACTATGTAAAGTTTTGTGACCATATCTCTATCCGTGCGACGTAAGGGGGAATAAAAGAGCAGACGATTTGGCGGTGAAGACCAGGAGACTGCCGTCAATAAACTTGGTCAACCCGAGCTTTTTGGGTCGACGCAATCCGAGTCAAGGGCGTGGTCGACGAACTCATGCAACAGTGAAACGGTCGGTAAGACGGCAAAAATCCTATGGGGAGGTCCGGATAGTGAGAAGACGAGGCTATTACTGAAAGGATGTAGGAAAGAGGGCTGTATAGCTTTCGTTTTCATAACTGGGCACATAAGCTCACTTATAGGAGCGGCATGTGATAGCTATGTCGTTGCCCGGTTTTCGCAGCTAAAAGGCACTTAGGTGGGGACGCAATTTCACACATCACCCAACTTAGGGGCGTGGTATGGAAAAAAAGGATTTTGTAAGTAGCACGGAACTTCTAACTTAAGTATTCTTGTTCGAGGTTACTTTAAAAAGAAAGTTTGCTGAAAATAGCAAATACTGTCTGCTGAATATTAGTAGTTAATTTTAATTTTATAACTGGCTAACTGCTGAAAAGTCTGTTGTTTGCTGAAAATGACTGCTGCCTAACTATGAAGGAGATGTTAGAAGAAAAAATAGAACACATATGTAAATGTGTGTCTCATTGTATGTTTATAATCACCATTGAATGTACACTTCCCATAACCTTTTTTCTTTAAATTTAGATACAAAAAGCCATGCCAGTCATATGAACATTAGTAGAGCAAAAACAAAAAATACGTGCTAGTTTAGGATCAGATAGCTCTTCCAGCACAATTTCTAAAAAATTCTAAAAAATGCCCAAATTAATCAAACAAGTAACAGGCAACCATAAAAATAGCATTCAATTTTTTTCAGCAGACTTGTGTTCCCAACAAAGCAGATTTTGTTAGTTGAAATAGCAGTAAGAAATGTTTGTTAATACATCAGCCCTATGTTTGCTGAAACAGCAGTAATGTCTGCTTTCCCATGTTCAGCGGACAAAAACTGCTGTTTTATCAAACATTTTTGCTGTTTTGAATAACAAACTTTGTCGCACCCTCTTTTCAACCTAACATTGATAGCATTGACTTGTTTCCTAGATCGCGATTTCGTCTTATACCACAAGCAGATTCATCAGTAGGATCAGTCAAACTGCACAGTTGCCTTTTTCTCATCGCTTGGTATCTGCGAATCACTGAAAAAGGTATGTCTTCTAGGCTGAAAATATGCTCTAAAGTAAGAACGAAAACAACCTCATATATTTCAGCCAAAGAAGTTTCAAACTGAACGACCAGGTGGGCTTTGGGATGTACTCTAAAGATCTAGAATATTTTAAATTTCAGCGAAGTCAGGTAATAAATAAAGCTCTTATGGGCTTTATCCAAATATGATCCGATTTGACCAGTTCAAGAACTGAACCTGCGTACAGCAAAAAGATGTATCCGTTGTGTTGCAAACGAAATGACTAAATGAATATAAAATGACTAAAATATAAAAAAGTGGTTGACCCCTTTTCTAGGATTTTAATGAAATACTATATGTGGAGCTAAGAATGAACCATACCAAAAATCACATTTTATATGTATAGTGATCTTAAAATGTATATTCTTCTAGATTCGTATATATTATTTCACGTCCAAGTGTTTTGCAAAGGAGAGTTCGTGGTACGATATCTATACATTTTAATGAATTAGCATCAATCGAAAGATATTTTTTAGAGAAAAAAAATATCCAACGATGTGCAGTACATATATGCAAATTCATTTTCCAAAAAGAAAAGGCTTGAAAATTAGGAATTAATTTTTAATACAAGAACAATAAACAGAAACACAGAAAATTGTTGTTGCTTTTTACTTAAGCATCCGTTTTTTTTGTGAATGCGAAGCCATAGAATTAGAGATGAGAGTAAAAGAGGTGACTGGTAGATGTACGGAGAAAGAGAGTGAGGTTATCGTGGAGGTGTGATATGCGTGGACCTGCTTAGCACGTACACTCAGAGGAATTTGTTGGTAAAAACAGCAAAAATGTTTGCTGTAACAGCAGGAAGTCTGCTGAAATCGGGACAGAAGTAATTTTTTCCTAAAGCAGCAAATATTTTCTGCTATTTTCAAATGGTTAAAATAAAAAAAAAGCTCAAAAATTGCACAAATACTTCAAAAATTCCTATCTTTTTTCAATTTTACAAGCACATAAGGAACAATTTTTTCCAATTGGTAATTTTTGAACAAATTTAAATGACAGCAGACAAAATAACAACTGCTATTATATATATGTTTTTAAACAAAAAATTAACGCTTAAAATTGGTAGATTTTGTTTATTAATAATTAGCCAATGCCTCAATTGTTGTTTAGAAGTTCAAAAATTCTGTATGGATTTATGCAGAAGTTTACAATTTTTAATTTAATATCAGCAGACAGTGTTTGGGAACATTTAGCCTATTAATGTCAATCTGGGTCTTAAATGAAAGGGCTTTACGGGAAGAGTACGAACGTGACATTGAAACATGGAACTAAATCCTGAAAGTCAATCCTATCGCGAAGTGAACATGTTGTCCGTAAAAAACCGAAGCAGTATGTATGTATATGCATGAAATTACCATAAAAATCAAGTTAGGAGCGCCTGCACCTACATAAATTTCTATTAAACGGACATATAACCCGGCCATTTTAATATTGGGCTTAAATTAAAGGCATTCAGAATTGAGGTAGAAATCTAACATACAGATTTTGGGAAAAGTAAGTGCACGGCCGCACCACTTCCTCAAATCATCGCAACAGGACATATAGGCTAATCAAATGAAACGTTTTTTAATATCAAGCCCTAGAGAACCCACACACCCAAAAACTTCAATTGGACATGTAGCCTGATAGTAGCAATATGGAGCGGAAATAAAAGGTAGAATACGAATTCGATGATTTAGTTACGATTAGCCCTAAAGAAAGATAAGAATGTACACCCGGAAGAACATAGAAAGCTTTGAAACTATTTGATCTTAACCATTTTGCGACATTGCACACAACAGGAAGCTGGGCAAGTTGTGCATATCAACAATGTGCAACATATTTGAACTTTTGAAGCCAAGATGCAACCATGAGACCTTGAAGTTTAGTTTACATAAAAGGAAATGTTTGCTCAATTTATGACAAAAAATGCACAGCGGAGTGTGCTTGGGTTGGCTAGTACTCTATTAATACAGATAAACAAATTTGATTTATTTAATTGATGAATAATATACAAATGTTTGAGCTTGGGCAATTTTTACCAGACTTAGTTGACTCAACTAAGCCAAGTAGTTTACTATTCCCAATACAAATATTCATCAGGGTGCAGACAAAACCAGTTATATAATGGCATAAGCCGAGCATTGAGAAAATGTGTGTTTGTGACCACTAATAAATACTTTAAAGATTACACAATATTTTATTTATGCTGGATTTTCACATAACATCATTTAAATAAGGAATTAATCATGTATTAAGTTTTCCGACTGAAATCCCAAAATACATTAATAAAACGTGCAAAAACACGCCCCTTGTTAATAGAGTAGTAATGCTTGAAATACAGTTTGCAATAAAGAAATTAATTGTTCTTCCATAAAACCAATTACCAATATGATGACTTAGTGAGTGATACTTCTTCATGGAATATTCGGTTGTGCCCGAACCAGTCGCACAAAAATTATAAAGATTAAAATGTAAGAGACGTGTTAAACAGATGTTATTGACCGAAAATCATCAGATTTAAAGTTGATGGTTAAAAGCCTAAGAAAATTAATGAGTACAATACGTTAGGTTAAAGTGGCAGTCTGTCATCAGACTCAGACGTTTTCGCCCATTGTGATACCACAGGAACAGAAGAAGGAAGATGCCTTCTAGCTACTACCGTTGAACTGTCCAAATCGCTTAAAAAAGCCCAGCAACTTGCGAACACTCACATCCGCTAAATCAGACAGGTTCGCAAAGAAATAAGAACTTTAAGCGGAACTCCTTCTGACACACACACAGAAGGTGTTCTATACACTTAAAAAAAAGTTACCCCATGGTTCAGTTAAAATGAACTAATTTTCAATAAAATTTAACTTCATATAGCGCTAAAGAAATTGTTATTCGATTTTAGTTTATGTTGCTGTTAAAAATAGCGAAATCATATGAACTTTAAGTTAGTTTAACGATAACTTGATCAAATTAATTTTTTCTTCATTTTTTACATGTGGTTAACAATCGTGTATGACAGTTTCAACTCATATGCAATAAATTGTTGGAACAAAACGTTTGGAATTTCTACTAAAATTGAATTAAAATTTACAAATATTTTGCAAAATCTGAATTTCTATTTGGGCCAATTTTAACTAAATAATAAGATATAGTTCGTAATTGCGAGCTCGTTTGAAAGTATTTGCTGAAATGAAAATTGTTTAAATTTTTACTATGTTGTTGTTGTTGGATTTTTTTGTCCAGCTGAAAACTATTAGAGTTTTTTGTTTTTGTTTCTAATTAGAATATATAATCAAAATAAAAACCCTTTTTAAAAAAGTTTAGAATATTGGCGGTTGGTGGTTTACTTTTTTTACTGCGCTCGAAGAAAGATACCCCGCTTTGTTTTGTGATACAGTGTGTTGTACTCTGAGCAGCAGCAAGGCCACTCTTAAAGTCCTATACACCTGCAAGAGAGCCATTGGCAAAAGTTGGGAATTTAGACCGCGTGTCATGCACTGAGTACATACTGCAGTTATCAGACCTATTATGCTATATGGTGTTGTGGTCTGGTGGACGGCGCTTCAAAAATCCACATACTGCTCAATACTTAACCGGATCCAAAGTACCGTGATATGATACAATGTTCGTCTCAAAAAGGCATGCCTCTACCATTGCACAGCTCACTTATTAGTGAGAAGGTGGTAGCATGTAATCTCTTTCGGGAAAAATGGACTGATGAAGAAGCTTGGTTAGCTTCGAAATCGCGATCTCCATAACATGCCCAATGCATTAAAAGCAACCAAATTTTGCCTAAAATTGTTTAAAAAAGGGTTTTTTGCTTTCTATTCTAAATAGAAACAAAAACAAACACTATTGGTTTCAGCTGATCAAAAAAATACAACTACAAAATGAAACAACTAAAATAAAAAGTAGAGCAAAAAACCGACCTTTACTGTAAATAAGCTATGCTAAAAAAAAACATTTAATTTCTTATTTTCTGCTATCACTTACATATTTGTATATTGGTTTTTAATTATACAATGCTGAATATGTTGTTTGCTTTCAATTCTCATTCGATTTAGATAAATGTTGAAATTTGTAAATAAGTCGTAAAGAATTATAACCGTTACAGCCATTTTAAGAAGTTCTATAGATTCGCTGCTTCTCCAGTATCAATTTGATTTAGATTTTCCAGGACCACAATGTTTTCAAGATGCAAAATTTTACTTTTATACCCACCACAAAAGATTGGAGGTATACTCATATTGTCACTTGCAACACATCGAGGTATCCATTACCGACCCTACAAAGTATATATATTCTTAATCGTCGTAAAAATCTTAGACGAAATAGCCATGTCCGTCCGTCTGTCTGTTGAAATCTCGATACAGTCTTTAAAAATAACGATATTGAGCTGAAACTTTGCACAGATTCTTTTCTTGTCCATAGGCATGTTAAGTTCGAAAATGGGCTATGTCGGACTATATCTTGATAGGTCTTAGCCCCATAAAATCCACATATATTTTCCGATTTCGCTGAAATTTGTAACAGGCCAGTCGACATTATTTTTTAATGTGGCCCCGATCGGTCCAGATTTGGATATAGCTGCCATACAGACCGATCTCTCGATTTAAGGTCTTGGTAGCCCAAGAAAAGGCGCATTTATTGTCCGATTTTGCCAAAATTTGATATCCTTCTTTAATTTGACCCAGATCGGTCATATAGGCCGATCTCTCGATTTAAGGATTTGGGCCCATAAAAGGCACATTTATTGACCGATTTCTCCGAAATTTGGGACAGAGAGCTGTGTTAGGGCCTTCCATATCCATCTTTAATTTGATCGGTTTGGATTTGGATATAGATGCCATATAGACCGAAAATGAAAATGCTTCGTATTGTAAAGGTAATGCTTTCATAAATGTAGTGAAAATGTAGAACAAATGTATCGTAAGTGTAGAGGCAATTATGCTTATTACCATACGTAGCATTTGACATTTCAAAGAAAACAATTTTTTTAACAAAAAGAAGACCTGACGGTGAGAGAGATTCAGATCGTCGAAGCACTGCAGGCATAACTCAAGGGCAGGTCGGAGAAGACGGCCCTCCACGCAGTGATGCTTGAAGTTGAGACGTCTCTCCAACTGAAAGAGTACGCAATAGCTGCCTTCTCGAATATTGAGAGGGCATTTAACAACGAGGAGATAGGACGACAGTCATCGTCCTGAGCCGCACGGGAGACAGAATACGGCCAAGTTTCCCTTATGGACACTATGGATGCGGTGGGCAGACTGAGAAGGGTTTCAGGAGACAGGGTCGGTCACCTAACGCCGCGGCCATTGCTTATTAAAAGACGTCAATAGATCGCCTTGTCACATCGAGTATCTCAGGCACTCAGTATTTAAGCAAGAGACGTTGCCACCCGGCCTCTCAAGGAGACTCTCCCTTCGATACCGCTGATTGTCCGCGACTTTAATTGTAGCTTCTTTGTATACAAAACCTTTCACTAATCGCAACATGTGGACTCGCCCGGTAGCTCTCAGCTAAGCTTCTCGTAATGACGATAAACACCAAACAAATTGGAACTCAGAATTTCTACTTAGTATGTGGTGCTTATAATTATCGCGTGTCGGGTCGAAATCAGTATGTGTATATGGCGGCCCTCAAGGCCGTGGGCTCTAGTACAGTGAGGTCGAAGTGCGTGGAGGAGTGTGTGGAATCCCTGAACAGACCTCAGTTTCACAACATAGTGATAACATGGATAAGCGGATACGACAGAGCCTTATTGGCGCTTACCCCTACTCTCTTGTTGTAATTTCTTGTTATCACATATGTCTAATTTTTTATAAAACAGGTCAGACTGACCACCTTTTCATGGTGAGCTACCCAATTAACCGTTATTATTAAAAACAAGTAAAAGCGTGCTAAGTTCGGCCGGGCCGAATCTTATATACCCTCCACCATGGATCGCATTTGTCAAGTTCTTTTCCCGGCATCTCTTCTTAGGCAAAAAAGGATATAAGAAAAGAGTTACTCTGCTATTAAAACGATATCAAGATATGGTCCGGTTCGGACCAAAATTAAATTATATGTTGCGTTAAGAATTGCGCCCATTGGGGCTCCCGAAGTAAAATAGAGAGAACGATTTATATGGGATCTGTATCGGACTATAGACCGATTCAGACCATAATAAACACGTTTGTTGATGGTCATGAGAGGATCCAACGTACAAAATTTCAGGCATATCGGATAATAATTGCGACCTCTAGGGGTCAAGAAGTCAAGATCCCAGATCGGTTTATATGGCAGCTATATCAGGTTATGAACCGATTTGAACCTTATTTGATCCAGTTGTTGAAAATAAAAATAAAATACGTCATGCAAAATTTCAGCCAAATCGGATAGAAATTGCGCCCTCTAGAAGCTCAAGAAATCAAATCCCCCGATCTGTTTATATGACAGCTATATCAGTTTATGAACCGATTTGAACCATACTTGGCACAGTTGTTGGATATCATAACGAAATACTTCGTGCAAAAATTCATTCAAATCGGATAAGAATTGTGCCCTCTAGAGGGTCAAGAAGTCAAGACCCAAGATCGGTTTATATGGTAGCTATATCAGGTTATGGACCGATTAGAACCATACTTGGCACAGTTGTTGGGTATCATAACAAAACACGTCGTGCGAAATTCCATTCCAATCGGATAAGAATTGCGCACTCTAGAGGCTCAAGAAGTCAAGACCCAAGATCGGTTTATATGGTAGCTATATCAGGTTATGGACCGATTTGAACCATACTTGACACTGTTGTTAGATATAATAAGAAAACACGTCGTGCAAAATTTCATTTCAATCGGATAAGAATTGCGCACTCTAGAGGCTCAAGAAGTCAAGACCCAAGATCGGTTTATATGGCAGCTATATCAGGTTATGGACCGATTTGAACCATACTTGGCACAGTTGTTGGATATCATAACAAAACACGTTGTGCAAAATTTCATTCTGATCGGATAAGAATTGCGCACGCTAGAGGCTCAAGAAGTCAAGACCCAAGATCGGTTTATATGGCAGCTATATCAGGTTATGGACCGATTTGAACCATACTTGGCACAGTTGTTGGATATCATAGCAAAACACGTCATGCAAAATTTCGTTCCAATCGGATAAGAATTGCGCACTCTACAGGCTCAAGAATTCAAGACCCAAGATCGGTTTATATGGCAGCTATATCAAAACATGGACCGATATGGCCCATTTACAATACCAACCGACCTACACTAATAAGAAGTATTTGTGCAAAATTTCAAGCGGCTAGCTTTACTCCTTCGAAAGTTAGCGTGCTTTCGACAGACAGACGGACGGACGGACGGACGGACGGACGGACAGACGGACGGACATGGCTAGATCGACATAAAATGTCACGACGATCAAGAATATATATACTTTATGGGGTCTCAGACGAATATTTCGAGTAGTTACAAACAGAATGACGAAATTAGTATACCCCCCATCTTATGGTGGAGGGTATAATAAATTGTAATAAATGGCACAGAGAAATAGAATAGCAGTTTTCTAAACATTCATTTTGGCTTTGAAATTTCTTCAAACTTCTCATTTTATGACCTGACACGAAAACGTAACGTAAAATTTTGTTTTTACTGAATTCTACTTTCCGTTTACGGTCGGTAATCGTTTGTTTCACAAGGCAAAACAAAACAGCAGACTCGTTTTCCTACTTTTATGGCATGTTCATGAGAGCATAACCAGGACTCAAGTTCTATGCCTAGCAGACCATTTCAATGAACTTAGAAATAGTGTTAATCATTATATTTAGTTTCTTCTAATTCTGTTCTGGGATAAAATAAAAAAAAAAAAATATTTGAATAGGAAAAAGTCGTCACTTTTCACGGATTTAACGCAAAATTTTATATATATTCCGTTTACTCTTATTAATTCGAATTAAAAGAGTAATTAAATATTTTTTCAACTATTTACCTATACTTACATTGAAACCAGTAAAGAAAAGCAAAAGTCAGGCGGCGCGGACTTTATAATATCCTACACCTACACTTTAGGTACAAAGTGGGAGCTATATCTAATTCTGAACCAATTTTGATGGACCTCGGCGGATGTTTTCACATGGGTTATTAAACAATCCGTGTGAATTTTCGAGCAATAACTAAGGAACATATATATGGGAGCTACATCTAAATATGAACCGATTTCGATTAAACTTTATAGATATTGTGGAAGTCGTCGTTGTACAAAATTTTGGCAGGATTGGTCAATAAATGCGTTTGCAGTGGCTCTAATGGCGTAATAGGTCATTTTAGATTTTTTTTTCAAATATTTCGAAACTATTTTAAATTGATTTTATAACATATTATTTTACTTCATTTCACGGTAAATAATTGTTGCTAATGATATAAAAATTAGAAAGTATTTATATTTGAAAAATTTAAATATGGAAGTCTGTTGAAGGCCGTATTAGGCATTTCATTCTTTTTATCAATTTACATTAAACTATTTTTTAAAATCAATTTATTTGGCATAATATTGCCAATGGTAAAAGGGCAAACCTTCCAAATTTTAAGTAGACAAAGCCTCATCTTTAAATCTACTGCTAAAAATTTCTTTGAAAAACACACACATTATGTGAGTTATTTTTTAAAATATCTTAAGAGTGAACACAATGTTTTAAAGATCATTAAATTTCCTTTCCATTAACATATTATTTTGTATAAACTGGTCTCCGTTTACCCATTTTAACCCCAATACAATACCGTAATAGGTACTTTATCCGAGTTTTGCTCTATATTGTATAGTTAAACTAAACTTACATATTTAATAGTGATGGCTGGTAAAAGATAAAGCAAAGGAATTGCCGAGGGATCTGTAAAAAATATGGCATATTCTTCGGGGCGATACAGCATATAGTTGTAGTCGGTATAAACAGTTTTTGAAGAATCTCGACACAACTTTTCAGGTGTGAAATGAAGCCCAAGCCTCTCAATAAACCTGAGAGCGATGCGCGTTCTATAATTCCAACTTCTTAAAGAGAATATTGGTTTGCCGGGGAAGGCCGATGGCCTAGGTAAATTATAGGCTTGCAAAGATAGAATAGGTTCAACCTTATCCTGAAGATTCGAACCAGGGTTCTAACGTAACAGCGAACAATTGTGTAAGCGACATAAAACCCTTTATCAGCATATATTAAAAAAAATAATTTAAGAAAATAATATAAGATATATTATAAATCTGATCCTAATTTGATGAGAATAAATAGTGACATGTAGATTATGAAAGTCAGTCCATACCAAATTTCAAGAAGATCGGCTAAAAATCGTAGTTATTAGGGCTTATTATACCCACCATCATAAGAAGAGTGATATCTTAATCTAGTCGTTATGTTTGTAACACCTCGAAATATTGATCTTCGATCCCATAAAGTAAATATATTCGTGATCGTCTAGACATTCTAAGTCGATCTAGCTACTTCAGTCTGTCCTCCGTCCTTCAGTGGAAATTACGATAGCGGTCGAACGCGTTAAGCTTCGATAACCTGATATAGCTGCCTTTTCAGGGAAATCGGATAATAATTGCGACCTCTAGAGGCTTAAGAAGTCAAGATCCCAAATCGGTTTATATGGCAGCAATATCAGGTTATGGACCGATTTGAACCTTATTTGACACAGTTGTTGAAAGTAAGAAGAAACTACGTCATGCAAAATTTCAGCCAAATCGGATAAGAATATATATACTTTATGGGGTCTCAGACGAATATTTCGAGTAGTTACAAATATAATGACGAAATTAGTATACCCCCCATCCTATGGTGGAGGGTATAAAAACGGTCAAACAAATCAAAAAATGCGAGGTCAGCCTACAAGATTTTTAAACACCTGAATAGGAATTTGCACCTGAGGTTAGCAATTTGCTAATAAAAGTAGGGAGAAAACGTTACATTTACATACATATTTGGAAAAGTATTTTGGAGAATTATTAGAATAAAAAAATTGTTCGGAAAAATTCCGAAAATATATTATATATACTATATATTTGAGGTAAAATCGGAACGAATAAAAATATCATCATGATTTTTTCACAGTTTATAGATACAATGGTGACTTAATAATATTTATAAGAAATGTACCAATATGATAAAAAAAAGCGTGTGCAATGGCCAAAATAAGGTGCAAACCTTGCTTAAATCAGCCTTTTTAGTAAAATAGCTGCTTCTCACACGATTATGGCTAGGATGTAGAAACTTTTTGCAGTAAGTAGACGTGTAGAGCTACTTAGAGGTGTTAAGAACTTGGGAATCGGTGCTTTGCGATTTGAGAAATTTGAGAGAAAAAAGTTTTTTTTTTTTCAAAAAATTTTCAATTTTGGGCTGGCATTAACATATATATTGGTTGGTCAAATCAGAACTTTCAAAACATACGCATCTACATTTAATTCTTTAAAAAAAATAACATCTACTGGAAGAATAATAATATTATGAGGGAAATAACGATTTTTTTTTTCTTTAGATTCCATTGCAGGATATTGTCCGGCAATAGACCATTTCGTCCAATGTTTTCTGTTCATAGAATAGCACAGCCAAGAACGTTCAAAAGTAAGGCTAAATGTGTGAAGCATTTGACCGGCTTTCTGATTCGCCAGAATCTTCTTCAGCAGAAATTTGTTTGATGGATCATGGTGCTTTATATACCAACCTTTTCTTTTTAAGTTGTCTTGATTCACAAGCGCAATGGAAAAGTAAAATCTTATTTTCCTTTTTCAAATCCAACTTCAAATTCAACAATGCCAATAGCAACAAACAAACACAATTTTGCCGAACTTATTTTTTCTCTGCACTGCGATCAGCCATCGGATACTCACACCACATGTGACTGTCTCTGTTTGCGCTTTCTTTTTTGTCTTAAAATCATATTTAGGTTCCATTGCAGGGTATTGTCCGGCTATAGAACATCTCGTCCAATGCTTTCTATTCAAAGAATACCACAGCAAAGAACTTTCAAAAGTAATTTCCTTACTTTTGATAATGATATTAAATTTAAAAAAAAATGCAAAATTTTGTTTTGTTGGAAACTTCTGAAACGAATAACTTTGAACAGGAAAGTTCAATTTGCACAATTTGTTTTTAAACTAGTAAAATTTTGTAACCCGTAAATCTAACGATTTTTAATCGGTTCACAAATAGTCCCACAATTTCAGAAATACCAGCGATGCCTGGACTAAAATTTTCAAAAAAAAAAAAAATTGTTGTAAGTCAAGTAGCTCATAAACCGTTACAGAGATACTAAACATTTCATCATGGTTTTTGAAGTTTCACAAGCTCTATCTTGATAAATAGAATCAAGCTGATCGGCCCGTAAATGACTGTTTGACGAGCAATTCGAAATTTGACATACTCGAGGTGATCAACTTTCGAGCTCCTAGGGTCCCCAAATTGTGCTTTCTTATTGAAAAACACTCAACATTGACTATGTTGACTATCCGTTCAAAAGTTCCAGAATTATTTCCAAGATTTTTCGATTTGGCAACACTGTGCGGCAGTCCTCTGGCCTTTACTGCCAAATCGTCTGCTTTTGCAAAAAGTGTTCTGTTATGACTCTCAACAACTACGCAAATTACGGTCCAATTCAATCTATAACCAGATATAGATCCCATATTTTAGCAGAATCCATGGTGGTGGGTTCCCAAGAATCGGCGCGGCCGAACTTAGCACGCTTTTACTTGTTTCTTTTTATACCCACCACCGAAGTATAAGTCTGCATTCATTTTGTCATTCCGTTTGCAACACATCGAAAACCCATTTCCTACCCTATAACGTATATATATTCTTGTTCGTCATAAAAATCTAAGACGATCATGGCTAGATCCGTCCATCTGCCTGATGAAATCACGCTACTGTCTTTACAAATCGAGATATTGAGCTGCAACTTTGCAATAATTCTTTTTTGTCCATAGACTATATGGGACTGTCTTGCTATAGCCCCCATATAGTCCGATCAGCCGATGTTAGGTCATAGACCCATTACAGCCATATTTATTATTCGTTTTCGCTAAAATTTGGTACTATATCCACGTCCGTGCCAAGTTTGTTCTCAATGGGACCGTAGTTCAATATATCTGCCAAGGGTTCATATATGATGCATTTTGCACCTGATTATGACGAATGGTCTTTAATATATAAATCCGAAGTTGTGGACATTCAAAGTTGTTTTCGATGAGTAATGGTCAGTCAGAATATTTTTTGAGATTTTGTGTAAAAGCACCATCCTTTACCACAGAGGACGTTCCAAGGTTTTATCATAAATGAAGTGATTTTTCCATCAAAAAGTGGCAAATTCACGACCAGCGTTTAACTGTTCTGAATTTAATCTGATTCTGTCCAATATACACGAACTCCCAATTCAACCTATAGAGAATCTGGAAGGGCAATATTTATTTAACCGATTTAGCTAAATATTGCTTGGAGTTTTTAATTTCGACTTCTAAACGCTGGGCAAAGTTTGTTAGGAATTTATGCATAATCTAGTACAGCTCCCAAATAAACATTATCCTAATTTTTGCCAAAAAATCTAAATAACGCAGTAAATGCGGCCGAAATTAAGATGATTTTACTTGTTTCTGCTTATGGGTATAAATTGTTCAGAGAACCTGAGAAAAGCTTCACGTTTGTACGAACGAACTTTTCATTTTATCACCTAATCTACTTTTAGTGTAGCAACAATTTAATAACCTGTCTAGGTACTTTTATTCTTGGCGCTGCTAACAAATGGGCAAAGTTATAATATTGGGCTGCCCAAAAAGTAATTACGGATTTTTCATATAGTCGGCGTTGACAAATTTTTTCACAGCTTGTGACTCTGTAATTGCATCCTTTCTTCTGTCAGTTATCAGCTGTTACTTTTAGCTTGCTTTAGAAAAAAGTGTAAAAAAAGTATATTTGATTAAAGTTCATTCTAAGTTTTATTAAAAATGCATTTACTTTCTTTTAAAAAATCCGCAATTACTTTTTGGGCAACCCAATACCATAGTTATTGTACATGCGTAACGTAGCGAGCTTTTTTTTCAGAACATACAGTTTTCATGTGGAAAATTATGAAAATTGATCGGTTTTTACGGTTTCCATGTGAATGAAACTATTAATATCCTTAACATAGATTCTTGAACGAATTATTTTAGAATTCTTTCTAAAGGTTGGTATCATGGTTGAATTAAGAAGATTATGTCACTTGCCCAACAACAACGAAATCGACGATACAACCTTGTGGGGATGGTGGCGCAAATTCCCACTGGGCTGTCAAATTTCTGTACACTTCCTAATTGACATTCTAGTGTTAATTTGCATTATCATGGGTAGCAGCCACAAAATCAAAATATTTATGATTATAAACGTGTAAATTATAAATAAAAACCATTGAAATGTGAAAAAAAAGGAACAAAATGTGAAAAAAATTTAAAATCGAAACAAACCATTTACGTTTAAGTGGGATTAGGATGCATCTCTGGAATTGGAAAACTCCATAAACTAGGCAAGTTAGTGAACCCTGCTAAGTCATAGGAACGTCAACCCGGCACGGAATGACTATGAGCACCACACAGGCTTGAACTTTGAGGTCCGATCTGTGTGGTTTTCATTGTTATGACGAGAAGCTTAGCTACGAGCCTCCGGAAGCGTCCAGAAGTGGCGGATAGTGGAATGCTTCATATGGAGTAGCTGCAATCACAGTCATGGACAATCAGCGGTAACGAGTTGAGGGTGTCATTGAGAGGCCGGGCGGCTCTGGATCTTGAATAAATACTGAGTGCCCATGATTGTCGATACAACAAGGCGGGTTATTGGCACCTTTAAATAACCAATAGCCATAATTTTCCCGCGTCCCTGTCGTTCCTTTGGATCGGAACGAGCTAACTCATCCATAGGAGCTAACCGAGGATCAACAGGTCCACATATAGACATGTGGCTACAACAAGATCGTCCACTGCGAAAAGTTTTCACAAAACATTGTTTCCCTTGTAGAAATCCTCACAAAAGCTTTTTTTTGCAATAAAAAGACATATAGGCAATCTTCCCATCATATGTTTTACCACCAGTATTATTTTGGTACATTATGTTGTTTGCGTAGTGCTTTCACAAAAATAAAAGTAGAGCTATATTTGCTAACAATTATTGATTATTTAAAAGACAATAAACGAAAATGCAATGAAAATTTCTCTTTTTTATCATGTTGACCCACGCTTTTGAATGGATGTCAAATTTCCACTCAGTGAAGAACCTAGTACCGCAAATGAAAATGTTTTCACAGATTTTATTCACTACTTGTCTTAAAATGAAGTTTCAGTGTGAAAACTGAACTTAATACCCACCTTAACTGCTTACTCCTAACTTAAATTGCCTGACTTAAGCTGCCAACAGCCAACAAGAGCTCGCAATAATTCGCTTAAATGCGGTAAAATTTAACTAAACAAGAAATGCAAATCATTTCGCAAAACGTCAAGTCAATCCAACACAGTCATCTTAACCCTCTCATGTGGGAACAAGTTTCTCTGATTTACACCTGGGAATCACCCACGATTTCAAGTTGCCTATATTACGATCAATTAATAATGGCTTGTCTTTTGCGCCATCCAAAATATAAGCGGATAAAAGTTAACATTTGTTGGTTTTTTATTTGTCTCATCTATTTTATAAAGATTTGCATAGCCCGCGTAGCACTCAGGAATTATTATATCACCTGTGGTAATAGCAATAGCTGGTGTATACAGTCGGCAAAATTTAAATAGAGACACACAACACACACGTGGGATAACATTCATTAGTTACATTAATGAATGTCGGAAACAAGAACCCTCGTATGTTGACAACCCTTTCCTAGTTGGCTATCACCGAACGTTTCCTCCACTAGTCGAATTCACTCCTTCCCCAATTTCTTGCACCTAGTCTCAAGTTGTCTTTCACCACTTGATCTTTCTCTAATGCGTTTGCCATTGGGATAAAAAAAGCTACTGTTGATATAATAAAGCCACTATAGTTCAGAAATAGCATGTCCGCCTATGACGCAGGCATATTTCAGTCTTCTCTGGGTTAACATTGAGACACCTAGATCGAACCCAGTTGTATGCCATATGCAAGACTCTATCGGCGCTTCTGCATAACTTATTCGGTTCCTTACCCCTAAGAAGTATTATAACATTGTCTGCGTAGCAGACGGGTTCAAATCCCTCCTCAGTCAGCATCCCTAATAGGTTATTTTTGGTAGTCACCCATATGCAACACTGCGTTTGCATTGAATACCGGATCTTATTGGGATTTTTGGGCAGCACTTTTTCTTAATATCTAACAATTTCCAAATGAAATTATAAAATTTAGTAATAGTTTAATAAAATAGTTTCTCAAACTATATTTTTGACCGCAATGTATATGCTGAACACAATAAAAATCCTAATCACAATAAAACGCTGTCAAAAACGTCGCTGTTGACAAATGAAAACCGCATTAATCGTAGCTGAAACGGGTTTTGGATATTATCTCAAATCATGTGGATTTGGGCTCTAGTGGAAACGTGGTTTAAGATGGTCTCTCCTGGATTTGAACCCAGGCGTTCAGCGTCATAGGCGGACATGCTAACCTCTGCGCTACGGTGGAGCAGAATTTTGTTCAGTTGGTTTTCAACTTATTACGGCGCTGGTCGTGCTATTCTAAACCTAATGTAGCGATGGTTAGAGAAGGAACCCCGTGGAGACCCTCCATCCTGAACCTCATCGAATGGATTTTCCAAACATATTGTCACATCTTAAACCTTCTCCCTAATCCAATTAACAAAGGTTGCGGTATTACCAATATAAAGTGTTATTAGGTCGTTAGAATTCAGGAATTCTGCCAGGGGCCTGCTTATTAATCTTGGTACTACCCCACGAAATATGATGAGAGTTCGCATCGCACCCTATCAGTACCTCATTTCCGGTCTGTTTTGCTTTTCTCATCAGTCGTTGCAGCTCCGACGTGGGTGGCGGTGTAGGAGTGCGAAAAGGCAGATAAATTGATGCCAGGTATGCTCCACCGTCTCCCTGTCTAATCACTGTTGCATGCGACGGTGACAACTCTGAAGAAAATAAATATAATATCTACATTTTTATATCAAATAAAGCAGGTTCTCGGCCGAATACCCGTGTTAGTATAGAATAATTGGTAATTGATATGACTTAGTCCAGAAACATTGGTCTGGATCGTCTATGGCTCCTGAATTAAGGCAATATGAATCTTGCCCTTGCTGATTTTCTCCATCAGAGCGTGGGTAGCCGTCTCGGAAGAATTTTATCCGGATGATCTCAGTCATATGTCATCCAGTAAATGGACTTCTTGGGAGTAGTTGATGGTTTCACCGTCTGCTTCCTGTTCTTTAGGCTACATTGATTTTCCTGTCACTGCCTGATGTTCCAATATTAGTATCCTTGGCTATCCTAGTCTTCCAAATCTTGTGTAAATGGGCTTCTTGGGAGTGGGTGATGATCTCATCGTTCTTTAGGCCTGCCTGATGTTCAGATAATAGGATATTTGCATTTCCCAACCTTCCGAGTTCTGAGAAAACCGGAATACATGAGAATAATTGAAATCGGAGAGTTCTTTTTCTTCTTCGGCGTTTCAGCAATTTTATGCTCTTTGGGAGATCAAATTCTCCTTCCAGCTTCTCTGGAAGTGCCTGGAATGATAGTTCTATCCCTTCCAGCAATCAGCACTTTCGCCCGATTGCGCTATCGGTGCATGACCCTCAGTCTCCTTCATCGTGCCTTGGATTGCTCTCTCGGTCTTTTAGTGAACTTAATAAAGCCCTCGCTCGCTTCTGCCGTCATCTCGTTATGCTGAGTTTAGTTACCTTTGAAATTTGAGCCATGGGGAGAAAAGAATTAACAACGCAAGAAAAATATAATTGAATCAATGACATTCCAAAGAAAAGTTTCTGTTCAAATATTAATACAAACAAGTAAAAGCGTGCTAAGTTCGGCCGGGCCGAATCTTGAGAACCAACCACCATGAATGCTTAAAATTTATACAAACTTAATTTAGTTGAAGGGCATACTTTTATTCTATTGTACATACCTAACTTCTTTCAAACTAGCAAAATTAAAGCTTCTAGTAAATGAACAAGGATAATCGAGAGACCAGCTTTTATGGGAGCTATATCAGATTACAGACTGATTTGGACCTTACTCGGCACAGTTGTTAAAAGTCATAAGAGAACACTATGTGCAAAATTTAAGCCAAATCGGATGAAAATTGAGGCCTTCAGGGGCTCAAGAAGTCAGATCGTTTAATATGGGAGCTTTACCAGGCTATAGACCGATTTGGATCGCACTTAACAAATTTCTTGGAAGTCATAAGGGAACATCATGTGCAAAATTTAGGCCGAATCGAATGCAAATTGTGGCTGCCAGGGGCTCAAGAAGTCAAAACGGGAGATCGGTTTGTATGGGAGCTATCTCCAAATCTGAACCAATATGGCCTATTTGCAATCCCCAACGACCTACGTCAATATTAAGTATCTGTGCAAAATTTTAATCGGCTGGCTTTACGCGTTCGGCCGTTATCGTGATTTCGACAGACGGACGGACGGATCGCTAGATCGAATCAGAATAACGAGAGGATCCAGAATATATATACTTTATGGGATTGCAGATCAGATTTCGAGGTGTTAAACACAAAAAACGAACCACTTTAAAAGATAAATAGTAAAATAATTTAACTGTTGAACCACACTGGTACAACAACGATTTACATAAAATTTTCTTAGATAGTGTAGAATTGTCCTCAAGTAAAAATACCTTTTAATATCAAAAGGGATTATGTTATAATTCTTCTAAGAGGTAAGGATCCGAACGAGTTAAGCAGAAGGGCACCTGGCATATGACTGGGCTAGACCCAGAGGTCTCAATGTTAACCCAGAGAAGACTGAAAAATGCCTGTTCACGAGGAAGACGAAGGTGGGCCAATTTAACGCACCATGTTTCCTTAATAAGACGATTTCGATATCTGACAAGGCCAAATACTTAGGTTTGGCCTTGGACAGGAAACTGAATTGGAAGTGTCACATTCAGGAGGGTACTGAGAAGACTCACAGATGTTGTCACTATGTAGACGGGCCGTAGGCTCGAAAGGGGGTCTGAATCCGAGGAGCGTGATTAGACCAATGCTTACTTATGCCTCAGTAGTTTGGTGGGATGCTGTGGAGAAAAAGTGCAACATATGGAACCATACAACAGAGAGAGAACATGTTGTCTAGGCGTAGACTAGGCGAGTGGAGACTATTCTAAATATCCGACCCATTGACATACAGATTAAGTGTGAGGCAGCGACTGCGGCTATGAGACTTAAGGCAATGGGAGAATGGATTAAGGATGGGAACAGCTCTTACCATCGCGGTATAATCGAGGCGACGTTAGGAAACATGGAGGTATAATCGAGGCAACGATAGGAAACATGAAAGGGAAGAGGTTTCCGATCCGATATCTGAGATGAACCTTGAAGTCGAGTGCGAGGCACTGCTGCCATCGGCACAGTCTTGGATTAAGGGAACCCTATTATTGCCATTTGGAAGATCATGTTACACGGATGGATCAAAGCTAGAGGACAAAGTGGCCCTGGGGGTTTATATTGGGAACCCAGAGACTGAGATCTGTTTAAGACTTCCTAACCATAATATTATCCTGCAGGCAGAGATCCGGGCGATCACGGAATGAGTGAAGTGGTGTGGTGCTAATGCGATCCAGATCGTGCGAAGACGAGGCTATTACTGAAAGGAAGTAAGAAGGAGGTCAGTATAGCTATTGGTACCATAACGGGACATAAAGGGCTACGAGCTAACTTATGTAAAATTGGTGCGGCAAGTGATAGCATGTGTAGGGCATGCGGGGAAGATGATGAGATGCGTCTAACAGATACCGGCACTTAGGTGGAGACACAATACCAGACATGAACCAACTTAGAGGAGTGGATTGAAAACAATAAAGGCCTTTGTAAGTAGCACGGAATTCCTAACTTAAAATTTTCTTTTTAGAGGTAACTTTATAGTATTTAGAGTGCACAACAAGCCGATTACTGGCTTAGGTGTATGTTCATTGTAGCATGGGTACTTTTACTGGCCCGGATGATAATGCTAACCTGTTGGTTTATATATCTGCAAGGAACTTTTCCCTGCCGGATAGCAATCACCCACTCCCGTTAATCGAAAATGTATCTAGCATCACGCATCAGATATTCTTTCGAAATCGTGGAGTTAAAAGGTTGCTAAAGAATCTCGAATAAATCCCCGGGCCCGGATGGCATATCAACTGTTGTCTAGCACAAGTGCACTTCGACGCTTGTTCGTCCATTACGCAAACTTTTCAACCTAGCTTACCGTGCGGGAGTCTCCCCGTCGCGTCGGAAGGTTGCGGACGTTCAGCCAATACCCAAGAAAAGTGAGGAGAACCACCCTGCGAATCACCTGCCAATTGCGATATGCTCCGCTCACTCCAAGGTTATGGAGAGCATGGTTAATCACCATCTTGTGACGCATTTAGAGTCTAATGGCTTTTTAGCGACCAACAGTATGGGTTCCGCTGAAATCGATCTATGGGAGACCTCATGGAATTTCTATCGGAGCTTTGGTGTCGCTCAATCCACCAGTTTGAAGGCAACCGTAGCGTAGGCAACCCCCTATGACGCTGAAGGCCTGAGTTCAAATCCCCTCCTAATGCTTGTAACATTTGTGAGGTACTATGCCATGTAAAACTTTTCTCGAAAGAGATGTCGCACTGCGGCACGCCATTCGAACTCGGATATAAAAAGGAGGCTCATTATCATTGAGCTTAAAAAACTTGAATCGGACTGCACTCATTGATATGTGAGAAGTTTGCCCCAGTTCCTTAGTGGAATGTTCATGAGCAAAATCTGCATTTGCAAAATTGTGGCTCTGGATATCTCCAAGGCATTTTAAAGGGGGTGGTACGGTGCACAACTATCAACGCTTGTCGCATTTGGTGTCGGTAATGGATTTATTCGATTTATTTCGACCTTTTTCAGGGATTGCACTATACGAGTCGTTATAGATGGGTTCTCATCCAATTAGCACAAATTGACCGCAGTTGTACCCCAGGGCTATGTACTTTCTCCTTCTTTTTTTCTTATTTTCATGAACGATCTGTTAAGTCAGACATCGAATCCGATCTACTCATTTGCATCTTAATCCTCGAGAGGACAAGAGGCGGCCATTTCTGAGTGGGGTCGAATGAACCGAGTAGATTTTAATGCAAAGAAGACTATTTGTTGTCACACAAACGATTCGGTGACCTATTTCGGTCATCTCTGTCTATCAACGGTGTAGATGACCAGAAGCTCTTGATGTTCTGGGCATGAAGATACAAAATGATGGCCGTGATGTCCGTTAAACATGTATTCGAAGTGACAAAAGAAGCATTCAAATGGTTAGGACTCCTTAAACGGTGCAAGAATTACTTCACTCCTTCTGATCTTTGTAATGTAGGTTGTTGTTGTTGTAGCATTTTATTGTGTACTATCTTTCGTCTGCTTGATTCTGTTGAGTGTCAAGACCCAGGAACTCCGCGACTAAGATGGGGTGCGTCCACAGGGATCTGGGTCTGAGTCGAGTTGGTCTGGCCGGGCAGTTAAACAAGTGACGTGTAATGTAGGTTGTTTGGCGTTGTTCCATCGGTACTTTCATGGTGTATGTTCATCTGATATTCGTCTTCTTATTCCTGATGTAAGGATGTTTGTCAGAAATACTTGACTTTCCAGGAACTCACACCCGTTTGTAATTGATTGGCCAGCGGACTGTACAATGCATTATAGAGAGAGATATCCAAAGATTGAAGACAAATGTCAATAAACACTACATACGTTTTCCTCTCTCCAATTCCTAATTTCCATTAGAAATGCACTTCATTCATAGGGGACATCCCCTGCGTGTTGGTTGATAAAGAAGAAAAAAATTGAGGCTATTTTGTTTTGTCTCTTGAGTTTAACCTTAAAGTTTGTTAATGTTAAGTTATAATTTATATAAACATGGTGTAGGCATAATTGAATCTAAGACCCCATAAAGTATATATATATTTGATCTAGCCATATCCGTCCGTCCGTCTGTCGAAATCACGCTAGCGGTCGAACGCGTTAAGCTAGCCACTTAAAATTTTGCGCAGATACTTAATATTGATGTAGATCGTTGGGGATTGCAAATGGGCCATATCGGTTCAGATTTAGATACAGCTCCCATATAAAACGATCTCCCGATTTGACTTTTTGCGGCCTTAGGTTTGGTTAGGTTAGCTTTCCGTGGCAGTCTGCCGTCAGACTCACTTAGACGTTTTCATCGTTCAACCATCCAGATCGCTTTAAAAAGCCCAATAACTTGCGTATGTTCACATCCGCTAAATCAGACAAGCTCTCAAAGAAATGAGAACCTAAAGCGGAACTCAATCTGACTACTAATGCGGGACACACACAGTTGTTCTACAGTCTCTTCTTCTTCGATGTCCTCACGGCTTCTGCAAAAGTCGTTGCTGGCTACCTTCAGTATGTCAGCATGTTTTCCGATTGGACAGTGACCTGTCATAACGGACACAATGACTGAGATGTCTGTTCAAGCCAATGACAGCAAAGCGGTAGACCTCTTCAAGTCCAGATTAGGCCACGTAGTTTTGAAATGCTCATAGCCCCCTCTTTGTGACCATCTATCATTCGTTGCCCTTCAGGCCTGGTCCTAAAAACTTAGCTTACATGTCGCTAGAAGCATACCCACAGATTCCAGTATCCCTGGAATGTTTAGGGTAGTTCCTAGTCTCGCAAGCTCGTCCGCTTTACAATTCCCTGGGATACATCTCTGTTCCGGCACCCAGAACAGGTGAATTTTGAACTGTTCAGTCATCTCGTTGAGAGATCTTTGATAGTCGAGGGCGGTTTTTGTGTTCAGAAATACGTTCTCCAGGGATTTAATGGGTGTCTGAGAAGATATTTATGCCAATCGTCGTAATGACATTATATCTTAGCCATTCCACCACTTCCTTAATTGCAAGAATCTCCGCTTGATACACACTGCAGTGGTCGAGCAACCTTTTCGATATGACCAGTCATAGATCTTTAGAGTACACCCCAAAGCCCACCTGGTGGTTTAGTTTGGAACCATACGTATAGAATAGTGGTACAGTATCAGGAATAGTGGTACAGTACTTTTTATCAAAAAGCGGCTCAGGTAGGGTGTAATCCACACTGCCTGGAACATCGGATATTGTATCAAGGATAACACAGTGTTCGTAGCCGCCACAAGACCAATTAGAAAGCTCCCTTAACCTCACGGCATTAGTCGCTGCAATTTGAGTAGCCACAATGTCCAGAGGCATAAGATGTAGCATTAAATTCAGTGTATCAGCTGTAGTCGTCCTCAGTGCGGCTGCGATGCGCATTCTGTAAATGGAACATTCTCTACTCCAAAAGAGACAGGCTCCACTGCAGACAACTTGTATCTCCTGCTGAAAAGAACTTCTTCTGGCTTGCACGGATTTATACCTAGACCACTGTCGGTAGTCCACTTCGCCGTTGCACGTAGAGCTTCCTGAAGTATATCTCTTAGAATGTTGGGAAACTAACCCCTAATAGCAATTGTCACGTCATCAGCATACGCGACCACTTTTAAAACTTTTTCTTCCAGAGACAATAATATATTGTTAATCGCTAAATTCCAAAGTAGAGAAGACTGTAAACCTCCTTGAGGTGTTCCTCTGCTGCCTCTGCTGAATGCATCTTTTTGTAAGTAAGTTATTAATAAACTTTCTTACGGTAGAGTTAATGCCTAGAAACTCCTACTCCTTCATGATTAATGTCGGTCTTACATTATTGAAATGCTACCATTGTATATTCTATGTAGCCGACTAGGTCATGAAGGTCTGTTTCAGTGGATTTGCTCTTACTATATGCATGCTGCTGCCAGGGATCTTTGCCCTAAGATATGTTTCTATCAACCTCTCAAGAGTCTTCAACATAGAGGATGACAAACTAACAGGACGAAAATCTTTCGCCTTCGTGTGGAAAGGGTTTCCTGCCTTCAGAAAGAAAATGACATTCGTGTCCCTCCATCCCACAGATTTATATGACATTATGATACAATCAGAGTATATCACCCTAAACCAGAGAACCAGTCTATCAGACACTGCTTGTAATACAACCGGTGATACATCACTCAGCTGTTTATGGTACACTACCTGGTAATTATGTCATGACTCTATGGTTTATGCCATGACATAATTACCTGGTAGTACCGTAAACAGCTGAATACAATTTTTCTCGCGAAGTGTAGTATCTGTCAACGAGTTTTGTTTATGTGTGTATTATAATTAAAAACCATAACACACACAAACAAAGAAAAATGGCGCGAATTAGTAACATACACAAAACCAGAGTTACATTAATCACTGATTTTAACAGATAGTGCACTCAATATTTTGTTGTTGGACAACTACCGCTACCTGTAAAAGCATATATGTTGGGTCCATGCCAAGATATAAGCTGAGTTCGCGAAATAATAAATGTGTGCAAATTCGCACAAAGTTTTACTGGAAGTCGTTCGCGTACTTTATTTGCCAGCAGAAGAGAGCGCAAGGCCACCGTAGCGCAGAGGTTCGAATCATTGCGAGACCATCAGAAAACATTTTTAGTGGTGGATTTCCCCTCCATATGCTGGCAACATTTGTGAGGTAATATGCCATGTAAAACTTCTGTCCCACTGCGGCACGCCGTTCGGACTCGCCTATAAAAAGGAGGCCCCTTTTCATTGAGCTTAAACTTGAATCAGACTGCACTCATTGATAGGTGAGAAGTTTGCCCCGGTTCCTTAGTGGAATGTTCATGGGCAAAATTTGCAATTTTTGAGAGCGCGACAGAGAGCAAAGTTCGAAAATAGAGAATCTGCAAATTTCTACTGGGACTTTTTTGCCAGCAGAAATTTGCAACTTTGAACAGATGTTGTGTAAAGGTCAGCTGTTTTATGAAAAGCAGCCCTTACAAAGCTATCACCCAAATGGATCAAAAATGCAGAGGTAAGTAAAAATAACAAGTTCTTTTCCCGGCATCTCTTCTTAGGCAAAAAAGGATATAAGAAAAGAGTTACTCTGCTATTAAAACGATATCAAGATATGGTCCGGTTCGGACCAAAATTAAATTATATGTTGCGTTAAGAATTGCGCCCATTGGGGTTCCCGAAGTAAAATAGAGAGAACGATTTATATGGGATCTGTATCGGGCTATAGACCGATTCAGACCATAATAAACACGTTTGTTGATGGTCATGAGAGGATCCAACGTACAAAATTTCAGGCATATCGGATAATAATTGCGACCTCTAGGGGTCAAGAAGTCAAGATCCCAGATCGGTTTATATGGCAGCTATATCAGGTTATGAACCGATTTGAACCTTATTTGATCCAGTTGTTGAAAGTAAAAATAAAATACGTCATGCAAAATTTCAGCCAAATCGGATAGAAATTGCGCCCTCTAGAAGCTCGAGAAATCAAATCCCCAGATCTGTTTATATGACAGCTATATCAGGTTATCGACCGATTTCAACCATACTTGGCACAGTTGTTGGATATCATAACGAAATACTTCGTGCAAAAATTCATTCAAATCGGATAAGAATTGTGCCCTCTAGAGGGTCAAGAAGTCAAGACCCAAGATCGGTTTATATGGTAGCTATATCAGGTTATGAACCGATTAGAACCATACTTGGCACAGTTGTTGGGTATCATAACAAAACACGTCGTGCGAAATTCCATTCCAATCGGATAAGAATTGCGCACTCTAGAGGCTCAAGAAGTCAAGACCCAACATCGGTTTATATGGTAGCTATATCAGGTTATGAACCGATTTGAACCATACTTGACACAGTTGTTGGATATAATAAGAAAACATGTCGTGCAAAATTTCATTTCAATCGGATAAGAATTGCGCACTCTAGAGGCTCAAGAAGTCAAGACCCAAGATCGGTTTATATGGCAGCTATATCAGGTTATGGGCCGATTTAAACCATACTTGGCACAGTTGTTGGATATCAGAACAAAACACGTTGTGCAAAATTTCATTCTGATCGGATAAGAATTGCGCACGCTAGAGGCTCAAGAAGTCAAGACCCAAGATCGGTTTATATGGCAGCTATATCAGGTTATAGACCGATTTGAACCATACTTGGCACAGTTGTTGGATATCATAGCGAAACACGTCATGCAAAATTTCGTTCCAATCGGATAAGAATTGCGCACTCTAGAGGCTCAAGAAGTCAAGACCCAAGATCGGTTTATATGGCAGCTATATCAAAACATGGACCGATATGGCCCATTTACAATACCAACCGACCTACACTAATAAGAAGTATTTGTGCAAAATTTCAAGCGGCTAGCTTTACTCCTTCGGAAGTTAGCGTGCTTTCGACAGACAGACGGACGGACGGACGGACGGACGGACGGACAGACGGACGGACATGGCTAGATCGACATAAAATGTCACGACGATCAAGAATATATATACTTTATGGGGTCTCAGACGAATATTTCGAGTAGTTACAAACAGAATGACGAAATTAGTATACCCCCCATCTTATGGTGGAGGGTATAAAAATATTGTTTATTGGAAATTTTTTAATTTTGTTTCATTTTTATTTACATTTAGAGAAGATTCAAGGCAGCAGCCAGTGTTCAGGTACAGACAACACTCCAAATGAAGTTGTAAGTGCAAAATTTGCAGAATTATTTGGAATATCTTAAAATATTGTATCCTTCTAGACACCAAGAAAAGAGCCATTATCGGTTTCTTTTTCCAAAACAGCTGCCCTTTACAAAACATCTGTTCAAAGTTGCAAATTTCTGCTGGCAAAAAATTGCAGGTTCTCTATTTTCGAACTGTCAAAACTTTCTCTCTCTCGCGCTCGCTTCTGCTGGCAAATAAAGTACGCGAACGACTTCCAGTAAAAAGTTGTGCAAATATGCATAAATTTTTGAGTTCCCGAACACAGCTTCTAATGCACACACCCAACTAAAACTCGTTGACAGATAGCGTACGCCGCGAGAAAAAATTGAACTCAGCTGTAAACTACCTGGGTAAATTTGTCTTGAATCTATGCCAACAAGCCAGCGACGAGTGATGAAGTTCGTACAAATATCGAACGCGAAATTGCAACAGTATTGGCCGATTTATGCTTGAAAACGTCTAAAATTGGGTTCAGCGCCTGGAATTCTACAAGCGTGCCAGTGGTGGCCATGCAAAAAAATCGAATTCCATATATAATGGCATCGAACGTACTTTCACAGAAATAAAGAATTTCATTAATATCCACAGCAGTTTTTGTTTTATTAAAAAAAACTTTTGTAGCGCTCTTATTGAGAACTCCGATAGAAAATGAAAAATGTGCAGTGCACCTTTCACATTACTCACCAACACATATTGCCGATAATAAAAGGATGGTACACAATATTTGGTGTTTTTGAATATTAAATGTATACACTCAGTTTAACAAAAAATTGTAAATAGTTTAATACACATCAATTGGTTCTTAGAAAATGCACAAAAATGGCAATAATAACAATTAAACAATTGCATTTCGCATTTACATAACTGAATCGGTAAACTCTTATCTGTACCTCAAACATTGATGTGGGTACGTCAACAACCAATCCAGGAGGTAAAAATTAAAGAACATGTAAATCATAGTAGTTCGAAGACCATTATGAAATGTAGTAAAACACACACACACGCACATGTGGAGTGAATATCATGATCATCTTATGAAGTACATATATAAATAGGAGTATGTCTATGTAAGTATTGTTGTTGGAGATTGCTTGTGTTCTAATTAATTACAATTAAAAAATTCAAATGATTTTGAAAACAAAGGACACTATAATGACTTGTTTCTTTTAGTCCAGAAGGCATTTCATTCAAAGTTTAGAATTCACTTGGGGAATGATAATATCACGCCAACAAGGTGGTCTCTCAAAGGCACCCGGAGTTGTCATGAACTGGTTCTTCAGATTCTGATACAACAAACCGTCAGATTTTGCAATGACAGAATTCAAAGCGAAATCAGGAGGTGCTAAGGCATCGGCCACCGATACAGCGGAATCCTTTAGTTCGGCACATTTTTCTAGAAGACGTGTTCTTATTACATCGGCAAATTTGGAACCATGGGCGAAACCTCCCACATAGAAGGTAGTCAAGTGTTTGTCTAAACACCACATGGCGTAGACATCAAATAAAAGCTTTAATATTTTCGCATATTCTCCATGGACATCGGGTTGTTGGGATCTCTCAACATAGCGAGACAAAGAGAAATATTCCGCATATATCATCGACATTTCGCGAGCACCATAAACTTGTGAATTGTTACGGGCCGTAAATCGATGACTGCCGCTGTTCATATCATTATCGATCCGAGATGAAGTGACTTCCAGTAGATGACATAACATCCATTCATAGCATTTCAATACAACTGAAAATACAACGGAAAACAATATTGTCCATCAGGGCCTCATTGGTTAATGCAGGCAAACTTACATTCAAATGTTTCCACTGAAGACACTTTGATTACATCCTCCCAATTTTGTTTCAAAATCTGTTCACGATTTCTTAGGAAATTTGCTGTACCCACTGGACTTTCGATGTTGTCATTCCATTGTCTCAGTAACCAATTCGACGCTTGTTGTCCGAGGACATTGTTGTCTCCTTCGTAGGTTAGAGAGGGGTCATGGTCATTACGTAAATCTCCAAGTTTAGATGCCTTCAGGTATCCATGTCCCCCACACGCTTCTCTAGCCTCTTGTATAGCATCACGAGCTGTCCAAGTAATCATTGGTTTTGAAGATGAAATAACTGCATGAATTTCCGAAACGGCTTGAGTCTGTAAAAATTTACACAGATAAATGGTACTTAGTCGTAATTTAAAGTGAACCAATAAGAAAAAAGTTTTTTATATATTCGAAAAAGTTTTTATATATACACAGAAAAAATATCGCGATAATTTTTTCAATAAAAAATTTAATTGAAAACAAGTCTATAACTACACAAAAAAATCGCAAAAACATTTTCAATGAAAACAAGTAAAAGCGTGCTAAGTTCGGCCGGGCCGAATCTTATATACCCTCCACCATGGATCGCATTTGTCAAGTTCTTTTCCCGGCATCTCTTCTTAGGCAAAAAAGGATATAAGAAAAGAGTTACTCTGCTATTAAAACGATATCAAGATATGGTCCGGTTCGGACCAAAATTAAATTATATGTTGCGTTAAGAATTGCGCCCATTGGGGTTCCCGAAGTAAAATAGAGAGAACGATTTATATGGGATCTGTATCGGGCTATAGACCGATTCAGACCATAATAAACACGTTTGTTGATGGTCATGAGAGGATCCAACGTACAAAATTTCAGGCATATCGGATAATAATTGCGACCTCTAGGGGTCAAGAAGTCAAGATCCCAGATCGGTTTATATGGCAGCTATATCAGGTTATGAACCGATTTGAACCTTATTTGATCCAGTTGTTGAAAGTAAAAATAAAATACGTCATGCAAAATTTCAGCCAAATCGGATAGAAATTGCGCCCTCTAGAAGCTCGAGAAATCAAATCCCCAGATCTGTTTATATGACAGCTATATCAGGTTATCGACCGATTTCAACCATACTTGGCACAGTTGTTGAATATCATAACGAAATACTTCGTGCAAAAATTCATTCAAATCGGATAAGAATTGTGCCCTCTAGAGGGTCAAGAAGTCAAGACCCAAGATCGGTTTATATGGTAGCTATATCAGGTTATGAACCGATTAGAACCATACTTGGCACAGTTGTTGGGTATCATAACAAAACACGTCGTGCGAAATTCCATTCCAATCGGATAAGAATTGCGCACTCTAGAGGCTCAAGAAGTCAAGACCCAACATCGGTTTATATGGTAGCTATATCAGGTTATGAACCGATTTGAACCATACTTGACACAGTTGTTGGATATAATAAGAAAACACGTCGTGCAAAATTTCATTTCAATCGGATAAGAATTGCGCACTCTAGAGGCTCAAGAAGTCAAGACCCAAGATCGGTTTATATGGCAGCTATATCAGGTTATGGGCCGATTTAAACCATACTTGGCACAGTTGTTGGATATCAGAACAAAACACGTTGTGCAAAATTTCATTCTGATCGGATAAGAATTGCGCACGCTAGAGGCTCAAGAAGTCAAGACCCAAGATCGGTTTATATGGCAGCTATATCAGGTTATAGACCGATTTGAACCATACTTGGCACAGTTGTTGGATATCATAGCGAAACACGTCATGCAAAATTTCGTTCCAATCGGATAAGAATTGCGCACTCTAGAGGCTCAAGAAGTCAAGACCCAAGATCGGTTTATATGGCAGCTATATCAAAACATGGACCGATATGGCCCATTTACAATACCAACCGACCTACACTAATAAGAAGTATTTGTGCAAAATTTCAAGCGGCTAGCTTTACTCCTTCGGAAGTTAGCGTGCTTTCGACAGACAGACGGACGGACGGACGGACGGACGGACAGACGGACGGACATGGCTAGATCGACATAAAATGTCACGACGATCAAGAATATATATACTTTATGGGGTCTCAGACGAATATTTCGAGTAGTTACAAACAGAATGACGAAATTAGTATACCCCCCATCTTATGGTGGAGGGTATAAAAATTATTGAAATGCATTATATTTAATTAAAAAATTAATTGATTAAATAATTTTTTAATTGACTATCATTATTTTTTAATTACAGTCGTGATTGAAATTTTTACCATTTTCAAATTAAAAAATAATTGATTCAAATAATTTTTGTGATTTTTTTTCAATCACAATTGTGACTAAAAATTTTGTAATTAAAAAATTAATTGATTCAATTCATCTTTTAATTAGATTCAATCATTCTTTAATTAGATCCATAAAACAAATTATTGAAAAATTAAAAATTTTCTACCATTTTTTTAATTGGATTCTTAATTTAGATTCCATTTCGTTCACTGTTTCCATTCAAAGAATAGCACAGCAAATAACCTGCAAAATAAGGCAAATTGGGTGATGTTGTTTAAAAGCATTTGACCGGCTTTCTTTATTGCGATATCTGTTTCGGCAGAATCTTCATATTTTCCAAAAACGATTATTGATATTATCATTTTCGTGATTGGAGCAATTGTTGCAATTAACAAATTAATTGGATCATTTGATTTCGTGATTGAAATCGATTTTTGTTATTCTTTTTTTTTTTGTGTACAACACACAAACACATGCACTGGAAAAATAATAGCTAGCAGACAAGATAACGAGCTGGTTGTGGTATTTATATCATTGAGACGTTTTGCAATGAGTAAAACCCTTGAAGCCGTCACACCTAAAGGAATCCGAAGATGACCTTTCTTAACCAAGAGGTCGAAACGCGTCACACTATGGTTGGTGTTGTTGTATCTTCTGGCTTTACTTTTCCAATGCATAGAAAAAAATCTTAGATAAGCTCGTCTTGAAAGAGAAATAGATATGAAAATTATAAAATAAAATGATCTTCACCTTAACAAGCGCGAAAATAAAAACTTGTTCAATTAAAAATTTAATTGCAATAATTGATTAATTTCATCAAATTTCGTCATTACGTTTGTAAAACCTCGAAATATTCACGGAATTATATATATTCATTAAATTATTATATATATTCTTTAAATTTAAAATTTATATCTTAAAATTCGCAGGATGTGTTTCTTATGTCATGGATCAATTCGGTCTATAACCTGATATAGCTGCCATATAAACCGATCTCCGATTTGATTTGAGCCTCTAAAAAGCGCGTTTACCGCTCGATTTGGTTGAAATTTTGTACAGAGACTTTTTCTGAGACCCCTAACGTGCCAGATATTTTCTGAATCGGTTCATAACCTTATATAGCTCCCATATAAACCAATCTCCCGATTTTGCTTCTTGTAACTTTAGAGTAATCCTTAACCTTTAACATACGTGCTAAATAGGGTCTGAATCGGTCCAAACGCTGATATAGCTCCCATATAAACCGATCTCCTTGTTTTACTTTTTGAGCATCTAGAGGGCGCAACTCTAATCCGATTTGGCTAAAATTTTGCGCAATGAAGTCTGCTATGACCGAAATTATAACGAAAAGCAATTCTTATCCATTATTCTCTATTTGCTTATAAAGAGATACCGAGCAAAGAACTTGACAAATGCGATCCATAGAGGAGGGTATATAAGATACAGACTTAGCACGCTTTTACTGGTTTTAATTGAATTTTTCCAGTTCTTTTCCCGGTATCTCTTTTTACACAAACAAAGGATTAAAAAAGAATTGCTATGTTATTGGAGCTATTTCAAGTTATGGTCCGATTCGGATATGGAAGCTGAATCAGGCTATAAACCGATATTTGACACGTATTTTAAAGGTCATGGGTGAAGCCGTTGTACAAAATATCACCCAAATCGAATAAAAATGCCCCCTCTACAGGCTCAAGAATTTAAGATCCTAGAACGATTTATATGGGAGCTATATCAGTTTATGGACCGATTTGAACCTTATTTGGCACAATTGTTGGAAGTCATAATGAAATACATCATGCGAAATTTCAGCCAAATCAAATAAAAATTGCGCCCTCTAGGAGTTCAAGAAGTCAAGAGCCAAGATCGGTTTATATGGCAGCTATATCAGGTTGTTGGATGTCATATCAAAACGATATGTGCAAAATTTTAGCCAAATCGGATAAGAATTGCTCCCACTAGAAGTTCAAGAAGCATAGACCCAAAATCGGTTTATATGGCAGCTATATCAGGTTACAAACTGATTAAGACCATACTTGGCATAGTTGTTGGATGTTATTCGAAAACGATATGTGCAAATTTTCAGCCAAATCGGATAAGAATTGCACTCTCTAGAAGATCAAGAAGTCAAGACCCAAGACCGGTTTTATGACAGCTATATCAGGTTATGGACTGATTTGGACCATACAAGGCACAGTTGTTGGGTGTCATAACAAAACGATATGTGCAAAATTTCAGCCAAATCAGATAAAAATTGCGCCCTCTAGAAGATCAAGAAGTGAAGACCCATGATAGGTTCGGTATCTCTTTTCTCGGTATCTTTTTTTAGGCAAACAAAGAATAAAAAAAAGAATTGCTATGTTATTGGAGCTATATCAAGCTATGGTCCGATTCGAACCATAACTGAATTGAATGTTGGAGACCATAGTAGTATTTGGGGCTCAAGAGGTATAGAAGTAGGGAGATCGGTTTATATGGGAGCTGTATCTGGTTATCATAACCGATTGAGATCATATTTGACACGTTGAAGGTCATGGGAGAAGCCGTTGTACAAAATTTCAGCCAAATCGAATAATAATGCGACCGCTAGAGGCTCAAGAAGTCAAGTTCTGAGTCGAACTAGCCATGTCCGTCCGTCTGTCGAAATCACGATAGCGGTCGAAGGCGTAGAGCTAGCCGCTTGAAATTTTGCACAGATACCTTATATTGATGTAGGTCGTTGGGGATTGCAAATGATTCACATTGGTTCAGATTTGGATATAGCTCCCATATAAACCGATCTCCCGATTTGAGCCCCTGGAGCACGCAATTTTTGTCCGATTTGACTGAAATTGGTATGCGATATTCTGTCATGATGTTTAATAACTATGCCAAGTATGGTATAAATCGGTCAAGAACCTGATATAGCCCTCAAACGTATACCTAGTATTCTATTGAAATTTTTTCTTTGTCTGCTTTCAACCCTTAACAATAAACGTTGTCATAATTTTATAGAAAATATCCTCGGAGTATTTTAAAACTTTTTAACAGCTCCCATGTAAACCGGTCTCTCAATCATCTTTGTTCGTTTCATAGGAGCTTTAATTTTGGCTGGTTTGACAGAAGTTTGGTATGTGGAATAAAATTATGCCCTTCAACTAAATTTATTTTGCATAAATTTTTAACTGAATCTATGGTGGTGGGTTACCAAGATTCGGCCCGGCCGAGCTTAGCTTACATGTTTTTTTTTTACATTGTATTAATAAGATGTTTCTTTATATAATGAAAGTAAGAAATGTACCAATATGTTATAAAAAGTGTTCCAAATGGCCAAAATAAGGTGTTCGTTAAAGGGAGCCTTTTTAGTAAACTAAAGCTATTTCCCACACGTTTATGGTTAGGATGTAGAAGCCTTGTGGAAGACGTGTGTAACTACTTGGTAGTATTAAGAACTTGGGAATCGGTGCTTTGCGATTTGGCAAGCAATTCAACATTTGACATATTCGAGGTGACCAATTGGAAAACACCTCAAAATTGTAAAGTTTCGGTTCACAAGTTCCAGAATTATTTCCAAGTTTTTTCGATTTGACAACACAGTGCAGACGCAAAGTTGTTGCTACTAAACGTGCCTTCAGCGTTTGCATTGAAATTCCTCCTCACAGACTCGTTCCTAGCGGTAATTCGATTCTATCGTTGGTTAATTCATTTCGGGAGTGTGGAAGTGTCGCTTAACTCAGAAATGGGCCCCAACGGACCATCAGAACTCCGAAAAATATCGAAAGAGAGAGGCAGTCAGTTGTGCGTTCTCCCCGACGTTCGGCTCGCAGCTGCAATGGGAATTCCTGACACCACTAACTTGGCTTGACTTGATAAGTAAAATGATTTGAATGGCTTGTCTGGCAGTATTCAGTTTTTGTTTTCTATTTTTACACCCTACACCCATAGGGTGTGGGTATACTAATTTCGTCATTCCGATTGTAACACCTCAAAGTATGCTTCTAAGACTCCACAAAGTATATATAATCCTGATCGTCATGACATTTTAAGGAGATCTAGCCATGTCCGTCCGTCCGTCTGTCTGTCGAAAGCACTTTGCATATCCACCACCTCGGGTATATATGTAAACCCCCTTTCTTCACAATTCGGTAAAAATTGGATAACTTAAACACCCAAATTTGGCACGGACATCGAGTGGTCTAATAAATATAAGTCACTGTTCAATTTTGTAGAACAAAATATTGGTCCTTTTTGGCAGCTATATTCAAATATAAATCGATATGAACCACATAGAGCACGGATGCTGAAAAGCCTAACATAAGTTACTGCGGAAAGAAATGCGCATTTTATTGGGCCAAGATTTTAAATCGAGAGATCATTCTAAATAACACCTATAACGAAATCTGGACCGATCTGAACCAAATTAAACAAATATATAATAATCATTTATTATAACTCCACTACTATATCCGTATTTATATCTTAATAGTGGCTGGTCTCGATCATATTTTATTCAGGTCCCGAGAACTCATGTACAAGCAATATTTTCAGACAATAAATCTATTTTTTATGGGATTAAGACCCTTAATTGGAATATCGGTCTATATGACAGCTATATAAAGTTTGATCTCACTCATATGTGGGTCGGATGTCGGGAGGCTTATACCAAATCACTATTTCAAATTTCTATATCTTGGACTAAAAAAATCACTGATTCAAATTTTAGCGAAATTGGACAATAAATGCACATAAAAATTAAGTTTTTACGGGTTTTAGACCCTTATCGGGAGATCGGTCCACATGGCAGCTACATCTTAGTATAGTCCGATCTAATCCATATTTTGGTGACATGTCGGAAGGCTTAAAATAAACCACTGTTTCAAATTTCAACAAAATCGGTTAAAAAATAAACCTATACGGGCTTCAGACCCTTTATCGGGAGATCGGTCTATATGGCAGCTATATACAAATATAGTCCGATCTGAACCATATATAGATCTCATATCGGGAGGCTTAAAATAACCCACTGTTTCAAATTTCAGCGAAATCGGATAAAAAATAAAGCATTTATAGGCATTAGACCCTTTATCGGCAGATCGGTCTATATAGCAGCTATACCCAAATATGATCGGATTTGGCCCGTTCAAGAACTTAACCAGCATGCATCAAAAAGACGCATCTGTGCCAAATTTAAGCTCAATATCTCAATTTTTGAAGGCTGTAGAGTGATTACAACAGACGGACGGACAGTCGACAGACACACGGCGATCATTAAATCGTCTTAGAATTTTACGACAATCCGAAATTTATATACTTTGTAGGGTCGGAAATTGATATTTCGATGTGTTGTAAACGGAATGACTAAATGAATATACCCCCTATCCTACGGTGGAGGGTATAAAAATTGATATGGTCAGATCCAATCATATCTGCCATTGGTTATAATATGAGCAAAGTATATCAATTAGGTAAAGTTAGATACAATTAGATAAAATTTATCATAAATTTGTCTCGAATCTACTTTTTTACTACGTCAGGTAGTCATAAAACCATATCGAACAAAGAAGCCGAATCTGGTGACTCAAACTTTCTGAGTGCTTCTAAAGTGACTTCCACATTAACCAAAAATACTTTAAAACGAGGCACATTTTGTGTCAATAAAATCCGCACAAAAAATTAGAAAAAAACTTTTGTACCTCTTACTTCATTTTATTATTTGCAGTACACTTCCAATCCCTACATCCCTGTGTGGTGCAGCTATTCCATGCCGGGGGTGTTCATGGTCGTCACTAGAAGCTCGGCTGAGAGCTACCGGTCGTTTTGGATAGTTGAATGCTTCGTGTACGGAGTAGTTGCAACTACAGTTGCCGACAATCAGCGGTTTCGAATGGAGTCTCAGTGAGAGGCCGGACGGCAGTGGCTTTTGTTTAAATACTAAGTGCCTAGGATTTTCGTTACGACAAGGCGAGTTATTGGCGCCTTTAAATAACCAATGGCCATAACGTTCCCGTGGCGATCGGTCATATGGACCGGAACGAGTTTGCTTGCATATGGAGCTTGACAAGGATCGCTACATCCACACACAATATTGTAGCTACAACAACATTCACGATTGTTTTTGTACTTTTTTCATTAATGTCGAGTTTATAAAAAATCTAATTTTAAAATTATGTCTTACCAATAATTCGAACCCATTCGAGTCTTCTTGAGATTTTTCTATGATTTCCAAATACTTGTTGGTTAACTCGTTAACGGCTATTTTCAAAACACAGGAGGCTGCTAAATAAGGGAATATTCTCCATTGCTGTTGGGCAAAATGAAAAAGAGCAGTTATTAATAGGTGGAAATGTTTAACACCTGCTACTCACGTGAAGTTGATATTCTATAATAGCCACTTCGGGGCCAGATTTCTCGGGGCCAAACTGCTTCCTCAGCGCAGCATAACGCACCGCTATGACAGAAGCACTGGACAAAGTATTGACGGATTCCTGCATGATACCTATGCGGCCAGCCGAAAAAGATTCCAACGCAGAACCCAGCACTTTGCCGGGCTCCGAGAATACACTCTCGTAATTGCCCTCTGGCGTCACATCGCCAGTGCGGTTGAGCAAATTCTCGCGTGGTATACGATAATTCGTAAATATAACAAACCCATTATCGATGCCATTCAATCCAACCTTTTCGCCTATATCACCCACCAATACACCGGGATACGCTTGCAGGGTTTTTGGGTCTCTTATGGGTATGAGGAAACCGTGCAGACCCTGGTTGACCCCATCCGGCGTGTAAAGGTTGGCAAATGTCATAGCAACGGTAGCAGTTTTCCCCAAATTTCCAATCCAACACTTGGCCGCTTCGAAATCAGGTGTATTAATGATGAACTCCTGCGAGCTGGGATCATAGGTGGCGGTGGTGCGAATACATTTTGTGTTACTGCCATGCGACAATTCAGTAATAGCCAAGCAGGTAACTATCTCACGATTCCAAGCAGCCTCATAGTATTTCATATGCCTTTCTGTGCCCATGGCACGTATGGCATTATTAAAAAGGCCGACCCCCAGAGCAATTTTCACCGATAAGCTTGGGCAGTAAATATGCAAGGCTTCATTAATACCCATTAGATATTTTGTTTTTTCGCCAAACGAGCGCTCTTCCACTTCTTTTGGGACTAAATCTAGTTGGCGCATACGATTCATTTGCATGGCACATATGCGTTTCTGCTGATCGCTGGGCAGAGTAGAGATAGGCTGCGAAAACAACGGATCATTCTCCAGTATTTTCCAAACTTTGTACTGTCATAGGGATAGAGATTTGAGAAATACGAAGAATGTAAAAAACATGCGAAACGTACATAGTACACATACCAATAGCTTACCTTGATGCGTATAACCTCCTCCCTTTCGAAGATAAGCCGCAAGCGTTTCCAGTCGAAATTCACCCGTTTGCGATAGACACACAAAGGTCCCTTCGGCAGGTCTGGTATAAAAGATGTGTCCACACTTTGGCTCATGTTGTGGTATTTCTGATGTCAAACGTATCTTCGATGAGAATAACCTAAGTGAGAAAAAAAGACCTATTAATTTTTACATCAGTATTAGCTTTGCTTCATCGAATGATTCCATTCGCAAAACCTTAGTGCTTCTTTCTCCTGAAACCTTACAACTTCACAGTAATGTGATTATGGCTACAGACGGTAAGCCAACGAATAGATAGATGGTTACTTGTGAAGGAATGAAGATGTATATAGAATCCGCTAAAAATATTCTCAAACGTTGAAGTTTTGTTTTTCTTTTTTTCTGTTTGCAATTTAAATACTTCAAAAGGGTTTTATCGAATCCGACATTAACCTCTAAAGTAAAATACCAGAAGCACTCAACAAACTTGTCGTAAACTCACTTGCACATGGTTGGAAGGTGTGTGTGGGTGTCATTGCAAATGTTGCGGCTCAATTGCTATCAAAACAAACAATGCAACGTCAGTTAATTACTGTCGCCGTTGCATTCCGACATTCTCGTTATACTCGCACATCATTGTATAACAGTTATAATATGGACACTATTCGACACTGATTTATCTATTCTCGCGTCTATAAACACTTGCTTATCCGCCATGAAGGGCAGCAAACATACATACTAAGCACGTCATTGGCTTATATTTGAATGTTTTTGAATTCAACGAATTATTTCATTGCATGCAACATATTGTAAGCCTGTTTGTGTACTTAAAAATGTATGCAAATTTGCACAAATTGTTGCTGGAAGTCGTTCGCGTGTTCGTGTACTAAAAAATGTATGCAAATTTGCACAAATTGTTACTGGAAGTCGTTCGCGTGGTTTATATGCCAGCAGAAAAGAAGGCGAGAGAGAGAGAGAGCAAATTTTGACAGAAAATAGAGTACCTGCAAATTTCTACTGGGATTTTTTTTGCCAGCAGAAATTTGCAACTTTGAACAGATGTTTTGTAAAGGTCAGCTGTTTTATGAAAAGCAGCCGTTACATGCAAACACAAAAGCTAACGCCAAAATGGATCAAAAAGGCAGAGGTAAGTAAAAAATAAAAATATTGTTTATTGGTAATTATTAAATTTGTTTCATTTTTATTTACTTTTGATGAAGATTCATGGCAGCAGCTAGTGTTCAGGTTGAGAAAACTCGACAAATCAAGTTGTAATATTACCTGAAGTCAGTTGTTCTACATTAGAAGGTAAGTGCAAAATTTGCGGAATTATTTGGAAAATCTTGAAAAATTAGAACATTCTATACTTCCAGATAACGAGAAAAGAGCAATTATCGATTTCTTAAGCGATTTGATGGAATAATCCTCATCGGAGAGCTACGGTGAAACTAACACCGCTCCTTTGAATTTGTTAAGGAGGGAAGATGCCGCCATGGGATTAAGTGGGTCTGGCTGGGCAGTTAAAAGTGACGTACATTGGGATTGGTGAAAATTAGTGCAAATTAGTCTGCCAATTGTGAACGGATACAGATGTCTTCAATGATAACAAATTGTCCGTAGTCGCCACATGAGCAAGTAGAAAGCTCTCTTAGCCTCACATAAGTGTTCGTAGCAATTTATCTAGCCACAATATCCAAAAGCATTAGATGGTTAGTCCAAGGTATTTTTGTCAGCACACCAAGTGTACTTTTGTATACGGTGATGGTATGTAAAGCAGTTGTAGTCCTATGCAGCCTTCGAAATGCATGCTGATGCTCGGCGAATGGAAATTGTCCAACAAGAGGAGCGGGAGGAGTAGTCCCTCATGCGTCTTGGCTACTGATGAGATAAGGGGGATCGGTCTGTACGACTCTCCCTTACATGTGTCCTTTTCAGGTTTTAGTAGCGGAATCAGACTGCCCATCTTCGAAACATCGGGTATTATGATAGTGTTCAGATAGGCTGAGGAAAGTTGTAAGGTAATTGATTCCAGGAAGATCCAGATTCTTCAGCATCAGTGTAGAAATTCTGTCTGGAACCAGCGCTTTGCGCGACTTGGCGCCACAGATATTGCACGGTTATTGTTGTTGTTGTAACAGTTTGTTGTACACTGAAAGACTCCATCGGGCCAATACGGTACGTACAACGGCCTGCCATGGGATTGCACGGTAATTTGTGACGGCTGTCATGTGGCACGGAGATCACGGATATACAAACGGCTCCCCCTGACGTTTATCTAAGGGAAATACCTCACAAGTATCGCCAGCATTTTTTATTTTAATTAAATTGTTTTCCAAGGAAGTAAATAAAAAAAAAACACAAAAGAAAAATCAGCTGTTTTTCTGCAAATTTTCACTGGAAGTCGTTCGCGTACTTTGCTTGCAAATTTTTTAAAGAGAGTAAAATGGATCTTACTTTCCTGCAAATTTTTACTGGAAAAGTGCGCGAACAGACCTAATTCATACTGGAGGTTTTTTCCCTGCAGAAATTTCTAGCGTCGTTTTATGAAAACCAGCTGTTTAATTCAAATAAATAGCAAAAGAGCGTAAAGGCTGTTCTTACACTCCTGCAAATTTTGCTGGAAATGTACGCGCACAGACCTAATATATTAAATACAGTGGGAAGTAAAACCGCTCTTACACTTCTTTTGATTATTAAAAATCAATTCCATGACAGCCGGTTGTACATATCAGATTGACCCGATGAAGTTCTTCAAGGGCTGCCGTCTCAGTGGGCAACACTCTGCTAGAACAACAACAACTAAAAATCAAAAATAAAGCAAAAGCAATTACTTTTGTCTAATGTTCTTCAAGTTATCACGTTTTGATATTTATTATTTAAAGTTTGAAGTCGGAAAAGAAAAGTTCCCCCAAAAGATAGTACAACAAAATTGGTACATGCACCCTGTTTTGCACTTTTTCAATAATTTTAGAAAATGGTTTGTATTTGATACTTTATTCATAAACTATTATTTTTTAAAGATAAGTTAAAAAGTGTTGGCCATTAGGGAACTTTTGTCTGAGCAGAAAATCCTTTGGGCGACAAGAAGTTTCGACTCCTCTAAGTCGCCAGGCCCTGATGATGTACTTCCGGTTGAATTACAAGCTGTGTCTGATAGACTGGTTCCGTGGATTAGGGAGATGTACTCTGCATGTATCAGAATGTCGTATATACCTGTGGGATAGAGGGACACAAAGTTGATCTTCATTCCGAAAACAGGGAAACCCTACCATACGAAGGCGAAAGATTTTCGTGAAGATATACCTTAGGAAGCTACTATAGTGGGCTACCAAAAGTGGTCTGGGTATAAATCCGTGCAAGACAGGAGTAGTTCTTTTCAGCAGGAGATACAAATTGCTTACAGTGGAACCTGTCTCCTTGGTTGGAGAGAATGTTCCATTTACAGTAAGCGTAAAATACCTGGGTGTTTTGCTAGACAGGAAATTCAAATCCAACATTTTGGAAAGGGCAAAAAAGGCCACTCTTACCCTATACACCTGCAAGAGGGCCATTGACAAATGTTGGGAATTTAGACCGCGTGTCATGCATTGGGTATATACAGCAGTTGTCAGACCTATAATGCAATATGGTGTTGTGGTCTGGTGGACGGCGCTTTCAAAAATCCACCTACTGCTCAATACTAAACCGGATTCATAGGATGGCTTGTTTGTGCATCACAGGCGTACTGAGGACAACAACATCTGATGCACTGAATTTAATGCAACATCTTATGCCTCTGGACATTGTGGCGGCTACGGACACTGTGTTATCCTTGATACAATATGCGATGTTCCAGGCAGTGTGGATTACACCCTACCTGAGCCGCCTTCTGATAAAAATTACTGTACCACTATTCTTGATAGAACCGTTTAGACTTCTATACGGATGGTTCCAAACTAAACAACCAGAAGGGCTTTGGGGTGTACTCTAAAGATCTAGAACTGGTCATATCGAAAAGGTTACCCGACCACTGGAGTGTGTATCAAGCAGAGATCCTTGCAATTATGGAAGTGGTGGAATGGCTAAGATATAATGTCATTACGACAATTGCATAAATATCTTCTCAGACAGCCATTAAATCCTTGGGGAATGTATTTCTGAACACAAAAACCGCCCTCGACTGTCGCAGATCTCTCAACGAGATGGCTGAATAGTTCAAAATACACCTGTGAGCATTCCAAAACTATGTGGCCTAATCTAGACTTGAAGAGGTCAACTGCTTTGCTGTCATTGGCTAGGACAGACTTCTCAGTCATTGTGTCCGTCATGACAGGTCACTGCCTAATCGGAAAACATGCTTACAGACTGAAGGTTGCCAGCAACGACTTTTGCAGAAGCTGTGAGGACATCGAAGAAGAAGAGACTAAGGAACACCTTCTGTGTGTGTGTCCCGCATTAGCAGTTAGAAGGAGTTCCACTTTTGGTTCTCATTTCTTTGAGAACCTGTCTGATTTAGCGGATGTGAACATTCGCAAGTTATGGGGCTCTTTAAGGCGATCTGGATGGTTCAATGGTAGGAACTAGAAGGCATCTTCCTTCTTCTGTTCCTGTGGTATCACAATGGACGAAAACGTCTAAGTGATTCTGATGGCAGACTGCCACTTACACCTAACCTAGAAAGTGTTGATATATTTTCCCCTAATTTTAGAGTTATTCTGTTTCATGCTACTGTTAAAATTTTGTGTAAGCCATTTAACTCAACGTGGACCGCTTCAGGTATTTCGAAGGGACCATTTACCATTCTCTATGAGATTTTTGTTGCAAATAGGATCCAAACGTTGTACTTTCTTTCTTTCCACATAAAAAATGTGAATTTGATTAACACATTCACTTTTTAATTTACCAATTTT
This sequence comes from Stomoxys calcitrans, assembly GCF_963082655.1. Classification (NCBI taxonomy): domain Eukaryota; kingdom Metazoa; phylum Arthropoda; class Insecta; order Diptera; family Muscidae; genus Stomoxys; species Stomoxys calcitrans. Next base: position 118,025,726 of record NC_081554.1, on the reverse strand, counting down.
GTTGTACTATTTTTTCAGGGACTTTTCTGTTTTAAATTTTTAGTAATTATAATAAAAATGTGACAACTAGAAGAGCATTAAACTAAAAGTAAGTAATTGGTTTTGCTATATTTTTGATTTTTAGTATTCATAAGAAGTGCAAAAAGTGATATATTTACTCGGAAGTGGAAATAGGGCGACACATTTATATGGGAGCTATATCTACATGTGAACCGATTCCTTTGAAATTCACCAGCTATATTGAGAGTCAAAAGAGAATCCTAAGTGCTTCATTTCTTGAAAAACGATACACAAGACCACATTATTGCAATATTAGTCTAAATAAATAGAATGAACATATGTATGAGAGCTATACCCAGATCTGAAACGAATTTTTCCAGTTTCAATAGGCTTCGCCTCTAGGCCTGTGATAAATTTGAAGATGATGGGATGAAAATTGCGTCCTGAACTTTGTACATAAATTGCCATGGACGGACAAAAAGAAAGTGATTCTGAATTGAGTCGTATACTTATTAATGGGTCCATCTGTCTCTTTCGGCGTGTTACCACAAAAGTGTAGGGTATAAATATCTCTAACCAGTCATTTTGACTGGTTTATCTTTTTAGCGCTAAAAGCACTTTAAGTGCGCTCGTGTATTAGAATATTTGTACAAATTTGCACAAATTGTTACTGGAAGTCGTTAGCGTGCTTTACTTGCCAGCAGAAGAGAGGGCGAGTTGGTAATTGGGAGTTTGGTAATTGAGAGCTTGCAAATTTCTATTGGCGGTTTTTTTCCCAACAGAGAGTTACAATATCCAAAAGCTGTTTTTTGAAAACCAGCTGTTGAATTCAAATAAATAGCCAAAGAGAGAATAGGTTGTGCTTACTCTCTTGAAAATTTTTACTGAAAAATTACGGGAACAAATTTACTGAAAAAACCGGTATTTAAAAAAATCATATCACTACATATACCGATTCGGTTCATACTTGGAACGGACTCTGAAAGTCATAGAAGAAGTCTTTGTGTTAGATTCCAGCCAAATCAGATGAAAATTGAGGCCTTAAGGAGCTCAAGAAGTCAAATCCAGTGATCCGTTTGTATGGGGCTATATCACTACATAGACAGTTTCGGATCACACTTGGAAGTCATAGCAGAAGTTTTTGTGCGAAGTTTCAGCCAAATCGGATGAAAATTGAGGTTCCTAGGGGATCAAGAAGTCAAAACAGGGGATCGGTTTGTATGGGAGCTATATACATAAATTAATAGTCAGATTCGGAACATACGCGGCACTGATATTGAAAATCAGAACGCAAGTCTTTGTGCCCAATTGCAGCCAAATCGGATGAAAATTGTGGTATCGAGTTGATCAAGATGTCAAAACAGGGAATCGGTTTATATGGGGTCTAATCCAAATCTGAACCGATATGACCAAATTGCAATCCCCAACGACCAACATCTATGAAATGTATTTGTGCAAATTCTCACCAAACGCACGCCCAAGTAGAGTGAAGGCAGAAGATGTAAGATGTGTGGAAGGGTTGCCAGATTATTTTGACGGGAAATTAGCATTTTGAGTTTAAGGATAAACTAATAGGCAGACCCATGTTTATGACAGCTTAATCCAAATAAAGGGTTTATTAGGAGTGTTACGCAATTCGTATGCCTAATAAAATACATATAACATACATGTTATGATCCATATTGGGTTTCCATTATGTTTAAGAGTATTTTCATTTGTAGCGCAGCAAGAAAGAACAAGTAAGAGCGTGCAAAGTTCGGCCGGGCTGAAACTTATATACCCTCTACCATGGTCGCATCTGTCGAGTTCTTTGCGCAGTATCTGTTTTTAGGCAAACAAAGTATAATGAACAAGGACGGAGGAGCAGCTATATCAAGTTATAGTCCGATTCGGGGCTCAAGAAGCGAAATCGGGAGATCGGTTTATATGGGAGCTGTATCAAGCTATAGATCGATTCTGACCATATTGCACACGCATGTTGAAGGTCATGGGAGGAGCCGTTGTACAAAATTTGTGCCAAATCGGATGAGAACTGCGCTCTCTAGAGGCTCAAGAAGTCAAGACCCAAGATCGGTTCATATGGCAGCTATATCAGGTTATGGACCGATTAGGACCATAAAACTCACAGTTGTTGGAAGTGATATCAAAACACTATGGGCAAAATTTCAGTCAAATCAAGAAGTCAAGACCCAAGATCGGTTTATATGGCAGCTATATCAGGTTATGGACCGATTAGGACCATAAAACTCACAGTTGTTGGAAGTGATATCAAAACACTATGTGCGAAATTTCAGTCAAATCGGACGAGAATTGCGCACTATAGAGGCTCAAGAAGTCAAGACCCAAGATCGGTTTATATGGCAGCTATATCAAAACATGGTCCGATTTGGCCTATTTACAATCCCAACCGACCTACACTTATAACATGTATTTGTACAAAATTTCAAGCGACTAGCTTTACTCCTTCGAAATTTAGCGTGCTTTCGAAACACAGACGGACGGACGGACAGACGGGCGGACATGGCTAGTTCGACTTAAAATGTCACAACGATCAAGAATGTATATACTTTATGGGGTCTTAGACGCATATTTCGAGGAGTTACAAACAGAATGTCGAAATTAGTATACCCCCATCCTATGGTGGAGGGTATAAAAATACCCCACTTCATATGTTTCTACCAAATGAAGACATACAACTATTACAAACAAACACGGAAAGGGAGACAGTGTTTGCTTGCAAAAGGAACAAGGAACATATCAATGAGTGCTCTCCGATTAAAGTTTAAGCTCAATGACAAGGGACCTTCGGTTTATAGCAGAGTACAAACTGCATGCCGCAGTGCGACATCTCTTTTTCATGGTTGCCATACAAATTCACAAATGTCGCTTGCATAGGGAGGGAACAACCATCGCTGAAAATTTTTCGGATATTCTCGTCAGGACTCGAACTCAGGCGTTTAGCGTGTTAAAGATTTTTAGCGCCTATTACAAATATTGACTTTTAAATCAAAATAAGTTAAGTGCACTTCATAAATTTGTTAATCTGAATAATCGCCTTATTGTACGTGCAATTTGGAAATGTTGTGCAAATTTTAACTTTTACAATCAGAAAAATGGTGTGCATAAAATAGAGTAAAACACTTATTCCAAATAATTAGCAAATTTTGCAAATTTTAGTCTAATTTGGTTAAATTAAATTAAAATGCAAATGTTTACAAAGTTTTACTCATCTGTAATTAATGGCAAATAGTTCATAAACTTTGGTTTGGGAAGTCATTTTACTTAACTAAGTTTCTTCTCGGTTTTATTTACCCAACATAAACATATTGTTATGTTGAGTTCAAAGCTTGCTACAAACCCATTTTTTTTTTAATTTGAATAAATATTCGTTCAAAATAGTCGAACAATTTTAAAAATTTGTTTAAAAAAACCATATATATTGGCAAAAAGTACAGCTAATAGACAGGGATGTCGAGCGTGGTTAATATGGTAATTGTATCATACAGGCTTTTTCGCAATTAATACGATTCAAATACAACATACCAACGCACGGCCCTTGAAGCCATCACGCCTAATATGGTTCAAAAGTCATCTAACCAAAAACGAAACGCATCCCATAGTGGTTGCTGTGTGTTGCTATCTTTGGCTTTCCTTTTCATTTGCAATCTCCGATCATTTAGCTCGTCTCGAAAGAGAAACAAACAACCATTTTAAAATTTTATGATCTTCGCCCTAGCTTGAAAAATGAAGAAAACTTAGGTTGACAGATTTTGTAATATAAAACACAGCTTTAATGCAATTGTAAATCTATGTTAGAAACCCTAAATAAAATACCATTAAAAACTTTTACAGGTTTATTACTGACACAAATTCTTATTTAAGAAGGAAATTCCGCCTTTTACATTTTCCTCTATATACCTGTACTGTGCAGTTAAGCATCATGGGCATGTGCCGCCGTCGAAAATGCGTCAGCAACACATGCACACAGGTAACAGCTGAAAACTACGCAAACGCTCAGTCTGATGTACTTATTTTCCAAGAAAGGTCGGGGACAGTAGCAAGAAAAAAAGTGCAAATATATGAAATAAAATTACCAAGGTAAATTTGGTTAGTCACAATATCCATATCTTCTTTCAGCTCAAACAATGTTTTCCATTTCCGTCTCAGAATTTAATTACGGGAAGAAATTAAATATGCTGCAGTGGTATAGCACAAATTAGTTCTAATTGCTACTGCTCAGCGTGAAGCGGCCTGGTATTTGGGTAAGTTTTAACAATTAATAAAAACCAAAACAGTTTCTATTGTTTTACTGATCTTTATTTAACTCTGTTTGCAGGCACTTTTAAAATTGAAACACGATCCACTATTTATGCAGCGATGGAATATTTTAACGCAAAGGATATATACTATTAATTACAGATGGACGCACACCTTTGATGATAAGTATTAGATTGAAAATAAAACTACATATCCATATTGAACACTTTCATTTCTTTTTCAACAGTCTATAAAATATTGTGGATATGGCGTAACGGAACCTCTGGGGAAATATGGTGCTTACTCCTATGCGACTAATTTAGGAATTTTTCCAAAACCATTGAAAACTAAATGTGGAACGATTTTATATTAATAGTTAACATATATATGAAATTTAAATTCGTAACGTGTGTAAATTTGAAATATTCTAATAAAATAAAACAAAGGATTTACAATTAAATGAATTATTTCATGCGCACTGGTTAAAACTGAACGGAAAAGAAGCCGAGATTTAGCCAAAATTTTGTTCAGATGTATTGCCCCACAGTAAATATTTCGGATATTTTTTTCCATCAATTATGTTGATTACAGTTCAAAATATCTGTCATGATTGTTCATCCTATGCACTGAATGAAGAATAATTTAGTTCCATTTATTTAACGTTAAACCATAACGAAGTTAATGGTTATTATATTTTATACATTAACTAAACAAGAAGTTAAACTTTATTCGAAAGTAGTTTTATTTCATTCAACCATTGGGTCACTTGAGTGTAAGAAACGCATCACAGTTTGCTATTTAAAAATTGCAAACAATTTGATAAAATTGATGGAATTGCATCAACAAATTGATGGAAGTGCAGACAGTGTTGCTGTTATCAGAAAACTTTTTTTTGAGTGTATGGCAATGTGTTAACATTTTTCATCACTTTCCCAAAAGCACATCAGTTTCGTGTCTTATGGCCAATTTACAGAGAAACCTACGAATAGCAGAGAATATTGGGCAGGGAAGGGAGGATACTAATTTGTAAAAGTATCAGATTTTTTATTGCAGCAATCCACATTGACGTTATCATTTGTAATAGTACTTGTCTCCATTTATATCTTATCTGTTTAAGAAAATGTATGCGCATTCTAAATATTTCCGAGTAACAAAGTGGATACTTAATACATTTTGTAAAAAAAACTTTTTAAGTACATGCAAACGCTGCCAGCGATGCGCATACGCTGAGCAACAAAAATTAAGAATTTTCGCTAAGGTGCCGAAAATAGACAATCAATAAAATAATATTGATATTTTTATACCCTCCACCATAAGATGGGGGGTATACTAATTTCGTCATTCTGATTGTAACTACTCGAAATATTCGTCTGAGACCCCATATTCTTGATCGTCGTGAAATTTTATGTCGATCTAGCCATGTCCGTCCGTCCGTCTGTCTGTCGAAAGCACGCTAACTTCCGAAGGAGTAAAACAAGACGCTTGAAATTTTGCACAAATACTTCTACTTAGTGTAGGTCGGTTGGTATTGTAAATGGGCCATATCGGTCCATGTTTTGATATAGCTGCCATATAAACCGATCTTGGGTCTTGACTTCCTGAGCCTCTAGAGTGCGCAATTCTTATCCGATTGGGATGAAATTTTGCACGACGTGTTTTGTTATGACATCCAACAACTGTGATAAGTATGGTTCAAATCGGTCCATAACCTGATATAGCTGCCATATAAACCGATCTTGGGTCTTGACTTCTTGAACCTCTAGAGTGCGCAATTCTTATCCGATTGGAATGAAATTTTGCACGACGTGTTTTGTTATTATATCCACCAACTGTGCCAAGTATGGTTCAAATCGGTCCATAACCTGATATAGCTGCCATATACACCGATCTGGGGTCTTGACTTCTTGAGCCTCTAGAGTGCGCAATTCTTATCCGATTGGGATGAAATTTTGCACGACGTGTTTTGTTATGACATCCAACAACTGTGCCAAGTATGGTTCCAATCGGTCCATAGCCTGATATAGCTGCCATATAAACCGATCTTGGGTCTTGACTTCTTGAGCCTCTAGAGTGCGCACTTCTTATCCGATTGGAATGAAATTTTGCACGACGTGTTTTGTTATGATATCCAACAACTGTGCCAAGTATGGTTCAAATCGGTCCATAACCTGATATAGCTGTCATATAAACCGATCTTGGGTCTTGACTTCTTGAGCCTCTAGAGGGCGCAATTCTTATCCAATTTGAATGAATTTTGGCACGTAGTATTTTGTTATGATATCCAACAAGTGTGCCAAATATGGTTCAAATCGGTTCATAACCTGATATAGCTGCCATATAAACCGATCTGGGATCTTGACTTCTTGAGCCTCTAGAACCTCTAGAGGTCGCAATTATTATCCGATTTGCCTGCAATTTTGTACGACGGATTCTCTCATGACCATTTACATACGTGTTTATTATGGTCTGAATCGGTTTATAGCCTGATATAACTCCCATATAAATCGATCTCTCTATTTTACTTCTTGAGCCCACAAAGGGCGCAATTCTTATTCGAATTGGCAGACATTTTTCACAGGTCTCCAACATATAATTTAATTGTGGTCCAAACCGGACCCTATCTTGATATCGCTCTAATAGCAGAGTAAATCTTTTCTTATATTCTGATTGTAACTACTCGAAATATTCGTCTGAGACCCCGATTGGAATGAAATTTTGCACGACGTGTTTTGTTACGATATCCAACAACTGTGCCAAGTATGGTTCAAATCGGTCCATAACCTGATATAGCTGTCATATAAACCGATCTTGGGTCTTGACTTCTTGAGCCTCTAGAGGGCGCAATTCTTATCCAATTTGAATGAATTTTGGCCCGTAGTATTTTGTTATGATATCCAACAAGTGTGCCAAATATGGTTCAAATCGGTTCATAACCTGATATAGCTGCCATATAAACCGATCTGGGATCTTGCCTTCTTGAGCCTCTAGAGCCTCTAGAGGTCGCAATTATTATCCGATTTGCCTGAAATTTTGTACGACGGATTCTTTCATGACCATTTACATACGTGTTTATTATGGTCTGAATCGGTTTATAGCCTGATATAGCTCCCATATAAATCGATCTCTCTATTTTACTTCTTGAGCCCACTAAGAGCGCAATTCTTATTCGAATTGGCAGACATTTTTCACAGGTCTCCAACATATAATTTAATTGTGGTCCAAACCGGACCCTATCTTGATATCGCTCTAATAGCAGAGCAAATCTTTTCTTATATCCTTTTTTTGCCTAAGAAGAGATGCCGGGAAAAGAACTCGACATATGCGATCCATGGTGGAGGGTATATAAGATTCGGCCCGGCCGAACTTAGCACGCTTTTACTTGTTTTTTTTTTGTGAATAATACTTCTAATATTTCGCTCTATGACCAAATATCTGCCCCTTGTTTCTCAAGACATGATTTGATTTATCTGGCTTACAATTTCACTGTGTCAAAGACAATGGAGACGTTTTCGTACCGCGACTTCAAAAATGTTGACTATTCTGCCTTAGATGAAAGGATTTATGAAGTCTATTGGAATGGGATATATGGCCTATATCTATCGATGAGAAATGTATTGTCGCTTTGTTCAAGATAACATTGGATGTATCGAAGAAATAGGACGCAAGATGAAGAAATCGGATACTAAGCCTTGGTTTAATTCCACTGTTAGGAAGTTTATTCGTAACAGGGACCTAGCCTACTCGTTTTAAAACACCTGAACTTCATGAGGAATTCTGCACGGCAAGAAATAAAGTTAATGCACTCATTAGTGATGCAAAATTACGATATTATCCATCCAAATATTATTCGGCGTTAGACACGAAAGGCAAGTGATTATAAACGATATCGGAATTGGAAAATTCAAGGCAATTTCTAATTACCATGGTGATATAAATGAATTGAATGAAACTTTTGTTAATAATGCGACCTTAGATATAGACTCGATTTTTTACCAAGACACTAATAGGCTTTCGTAAAGCACAAATGTTGAATGCATCTTTGAGTTGAGATGTGTATCGCGCGACGAAGTTTTACATTGTCTTAGATCAGTCAAGTCAAATGCTATTGGTCTTGATAACATTGACCCAAGATTCATTAGAATATTAGTTTCTTACCTTCTACCTTATTATACTCATCTCTTTAATTCAATTCCAAACACCAGTGCATATCCGACTATTTGGAAAAGATCAAAGATAATCCCCAACCTTAAATCGAATAATGATGTCTATCCGATTTCTATATAATATTACCTCTCGAAAGTTTTCGAGAAGATTTTGCATAAACAAATGTCCGAATATCTCCATCATGAATCTTTGTTGTCCGATAGAAAATCCGGGTTTCGTGCCCATCATAGATGCGTCAGTGCATTAGTTGAAGTTTCGGAATCAATTAGAAGCGAAATTGAGAATGGCAATGTTACTTTTCTCATCCTACTCGATTACTCAAAAGCTTTCGATTCGGTTGATCTCATAACTTATATATGAAGCTCAGAGGATTTTTCAATTTTAACGATACTTCTATCAAATTGGTTCAATGATTATGATTCAATGATCTTAGTAATCAGCAACAGTCAGTGTACGTAGGTGATTCAATATCAGAGCCAATTCGAGTGTCTTAGGGAGTTTCACAAGACTCAATAACGCAAACGATCTTGCTACCCAGCTGGTCCATAGCCAAATCCCTATGTATGCTGATGACGTTCAGTTGTTCCTTAGCAGCTCTGTTAATAATATTAGTGAATGCGTTGCAAAACTCAACGAGTAACTCTCCCATGCCGTTAAGTGGGCTACAGCAAATGGTTTATTTCTGAACCACCAGAAATCGAAAGTAATTGGTATTCACAAAAAAAAAAGGATTTACTTTGCGAGACCTGGATATCACTATTAATCAACAGAAAATGAATATTGAGTCTGGTGCTAAGAATTTTGGTCAAATCATATAAATGCTATTGCCGGGCAGACATATGCAAAGCTGCATGCACAGCGGTTAACACACTCTTATACACTAATCGAAATACGAATTCTGTTAGCAAAGGCATATCTAATTCCTAGTCTGATTTATGGGTGTGACCTTTTTTCAAACTGCGATTCACTAACCCAATGAAAATTAAATGTAGTATTCAACAGCATTAATAGGTATGTCTATGGTATAAGAAGGACTCAACATGTTTCTCACTTGGCTACTTCCCTTCTCTACTATTCTTACATAAAACCATATGGAAGCAAACGCCTAAATACCTCTAGAAGGGATAGGAAACTTGCCCCTTTTAGAAGAAGGAACTTAGTATCTGAATGGCAGTTTTATATGAGTACCATACGTCTTTGGAATACTCTTCCTCACAATATCCAAAACATTAGCAATGCGTCAATTAAAAAAAAACACTTTCCATTTTTCTTCGAAATTAGCTGTTTTAAAATTTTATTTTTATACCCTCCATCATAGAATGGGGGTATACTAACTTTATGGGGTCTTAGACGCATATTTCGAGGTGTTACAGACAGAATGGCGAAGTCTGTAACACCTCGAAATATGCGTCAAAGACCCCATAAAGTATAGCACGCTAACTTTCGAAGGTGTAAAGCTAGCCGCTTGAAATTTTGCACAAATACTTTTTATTAGTGTAGGTCGGTTGAGATTTTAAATGGGCCAAATCGGACCATGTTTTGATATAGCTGCCATATCAACCGATCTTGGGTCTTGACTTCGCGCAATTCTCGTCCGATTGGACTGAAATTTTGCACGTAGTGTTTTGGTATCACTTCCAACAACTGTGTTAAGTATGACATTCTTTGTTTGCCTAAAAAGAGATACTGTGCATAGAACTCGACAAAGTGGAGGGTATAAAGATTCGGCCCGGCCGAACTTAGCACGCTCTTACTTGTTTTCTTTTAAACAACATTATGTTTGAACCTATTCTAAAGATTATTTTAACTATTTCACAAAACTCTAAAGTTTGTTTTTATTATTTTCTATAATGATATTTGAAAATGTTTATTCCTTTAAAAATTGTTTTATTTCTTAAGGAGGATATAGGACTGTTGTTATAAGCCTGCACTATAACTATAAGATTTAATCTGGTTATGTAGGTATTCATTAAATAAATAAATAAAAATAAAGAATTCCTTATCAATGTTCTTGGATAATTCTACGTTATGAAAAATGAATGGGATAAATTCCAAATATGAAAAATGCAGCCTTGTGGGAAGTTATTGCTGCCCAATGCTCTGACAAAACTTGGGGTGTATTTTGCTAAATCATTTCATTTATGACATTGCATGCTAATAAAACGACTTATTTGCTAAATCATCTTTCCAATTCCAGCATGTCTAGTGATTGAGAACAATAAAATATAATAAGCTAGAAACGATTATTGTAAGTGTGGTTGCGGGTAATTGACTTCATATCCAGCTATTCTTCACGCAATGAAATACAAATCTTAGAATGGTGAATGTGGCAGTCATTTAGAAAAAGAAAGTAACCTTAAGAACTTTTTCTTAGCGTAAACGTTGAGTACCCTTTTCAAGTAAAGGTAATTGGGTTGCTATATCCATAGCTAAACCATCCTCGCTTCTATGTGACACAAATACTTTGTTATGAATTGTTCGCATTAAAGGTTGGTATCAGGCGACATGTATTTTACATATGTGTTGTCACTTTCTTTATCCACATCTATTCAAGTGTGTCTATCAGATTAGAATAGACCGCGCACTAACAGGGATCCCAAAGTCGAGGGATCTAACTAATCGATTAGTCGACTCTTTGTGAAAAAAAGTCGAAATCGACTTTCAATATATTAAAAAGTTGGAAAATCGATTTTGGAGTCGAAAAGAAAGCTGCTCAGAGGTACATGTTTGGCTTTGTTTATGTTGTCTCTAATTAGTGATGCGATTCTAAATGTGAAGCGCACGCTCTTAAAAAAAAAAAAAAAACAAAAAAAAAATATATGTATATATATATATATATATATATATATATATATATATATATATATATATATATATATATATATATATATATATATATATATATATATATATATATATATATATATATATATATATATATATATATATATACGCATCTCGGAATAGATACTACCTATTATGAAATAAATTTTAAAGCCTTTTGGAGTAGGATAGAAATGGTCTCCAAAGACTCAACATCTGCGGTGGTGGCGTCAGTCCGTAGCATGTTGTTCTCCCCTCCTATAGGTGTGGATGCCTTGGCACCTGTAGTCGAGAGTAACGCTTCAAGCGCACAACTAGTCGTCAGACTAATTAATGAGGTACAGACGGATAAAACAGAGGGATGCAAGGTGGTGTTTCTAACTCGGATTTAGACAGCGATTGTGTCAATAAAACAGTCATCGCAGCCGAATCAAGAGATGAGGGCATCGGGATGACGGCAGAAGTGAGCGATGACTTTGCTAAGCTAACAAACAGTCCGATAAAGTGATCCGGTGCACGACGAAGAAGACAGAATAGTATGTACCGGCAGCGTGATCGGGCAAAAGTGCAGGATGCTGGAAGGTATAGAACTGACATTCCAAGCACTTCTACGGAAGCTCTAAAAAAAACAGATCTCCCGAAGAGCATAACACTGCATAAATACTGAAGAAGAGAAAGAGCTCCCCGCTTTCAAGTACTCTGGAAAACCGAGCCAGCCATCCCGCAATGGAGACTCCAGACAGTGTCCTGCGGAGGTAGACAAAGTTGGAACAGGAACGAAGGAAGCGCGCACGGGAAGATGGTCGCTGAGAATGGTAAAGAGCCGCCCTCTTACGCCAGAGTGGCAAGGAAGCACAACAGAGATGAGCTGACTTAGGCAGTCATCAATATCGACTGTGCATCCGGTAGGATTCCACCAGATCATCGGTCCCAAGTGGAGGATCTGGTTAACGATCGAATTTTTGAACATGTGTGAAACCCTGTAGAGGGTCCACCCATACAAATAATGAGCTGCGAGTTTAGAGGGGACGTCTTTACGCTGCGTTTTGCGTCGGCGGAATGTATTGATCCGTCAAACAGCTCGTCAGAGGTATTCACCCTCCCTGGGATGGGGCAAAGCTCGACTTGGCTACTCACAAAGGCCTCGGTCTTCATCAAGGGATGGTGCAGTAAATTTGGACGGAACGCATGTTGAGATTCTTGAGCAAGCCAAACGAAGGTTTGGTCGCAGAGAAGTGGGAGGTCTTCCACAGGGAGGAGAATGAGCTCTCTTTGTGGTTGGCATTGATCAAGTCTCCGTGACAAGTTTGGCTACGACTAAAGGCATGGCGCACTACGGGAACAAAGCTGTCTTTTCCAAGATTGGGAAGACTAGGATAAGCAGGAATTTTCATTCTGCGACATCAGGCCGTGCAGTGGCAGGTGACTCAACACAGCCCAACAAACAGGGAGCCGACAACGAGACAATCACGGCATCTCTTGATATTGGAGAGACTAGGAGAAGCAAAGATCTAAACAGTAAAATATCAGGCAGTGCAGTGGCGAGAGGCCAACACAGCCTAACAAACAGGAGCCCGACGACAGACCTATCACCGACTTAAAGATTCGGAATACTGGGATAGGTAAAAATCCTTATATTGAAACAAATCGGACGAGGATATCAATAGGGGCTACATCTTTATCTGAACCGATTTTTTCCAATATCAATAGACTTCATCCCCTGTCTAAAAAAAACGCCTGTGCAAAATTTGAAGATGATCTGAAGGACATTTCGATCTGTACTTTATACATAAACTAGCCGAACCGGACCAGCTGCGCCTTCTTTTAAATATCTTTTTAGGGTGGGGACACTTCGCCCTGAATGCGGATATCGAATTCGTTCCATTATAGCCTATGACGCTGAACGCGTTCGAATCCTGACGAGAACATCGGACAAAACGGTGCTTATCCTCTCTTGCATTGTCAGTTAAAAAATTTCCCCAAAAAGGTGTCGCACTGCGGAACGCCGTTCGGACTCGGTTATATAAAAGGGCCCTTATCATTGAGTTTAAACTTGAATCGGAAAGCACTCATTGATGTGTGAGAATTTGCCCCTTCTCGGTTTCTGGTGGTAATGTTCTTCCTTAGGGTAAGGTATGGCACCTCAGTCATTTCGACTCAAATATGGATATCAAATTCGTTCTTTATTCCCAACGAAAATGAAGTTCAGTTTAGGGGGTGCTTTAGGGAGTACCCCAAAACACTTGGCTCCAAAATTGGATATCAAATTCGTTTTCTACTCTCAAAAACCTTTAATTTGAGTCCTATATTGTCATAATGGGTCAAATAACCCATTTGACGTATTTTTAGGAGTAAAAGCGCCACCTATACTTGATCGCAAATTTTAATGTCATATTGGTAATCTACTTCCTAATAACTTTCATTTGAGTCCCATATAGCCAGGGTGGGCCACCTCCCATTACTTGGACCATATTTGTAATCTACTGCCTAATACTTTTCATTTGAGTCCCATATTGACATGAACTTCGAAATTATCTGCTTAGAGGAGTTTTCTGCATATTCGTTTTCTGGTCTCCAATACCCTTATTGTGCCCATCGAACCATTTTCGGATATGGGTGGGTTTTTGGGGGTTAGGGAGAGCGTCCGCCTCCACCCGCTATCTCAAAATTATATAGCCTATGCTTCATAATGTATCTGTACATAATCTATGAAAGAAGTATCTTATAGTCATATTGGGTCTAATGGCGTTTTTGAGGGTTGGCGTGACCCCCTATACTTCGATCTGATTTTGTATGTCAGATTCGAAATCTACTCCCGAATATCATTCATTTGAGTCCCATATTGAAATGAACGTCCAATATGTCTGTTTGGGGGAGTTTTGGGGTTGCCCGATAAGCACTTAGACTCAAATTTTAATACCATATTCGTATTCTACTCTCCTATACCTTTCATTTGATATCTATAATATATATTATCCCGATCGGTCCACTTTTGATTTTGGATTGTGTTTTTGGCATACCGAAAAATTATATAACCTACGTTTCTTTACAGACCAACCTACAAAATAAGCGAAAATTTCGAGAAAATCGGTTTTGCCGTTTTTCAGTCTATACGGAACAAACAAACCCATTTTGGGCGTTTCTGTGGGGGTGGTATGACCCCCTATACTTCGATATGAATTTGTATGCCAGATTCGTTATCTACTCCCGCATACTTTTCATTTGATACCCATATTGTCCTTATCGGTCCACTTTAGATTTTGGGTGGTGTTTTTGGGGTAATATTGGAGTGTCCACCCCAAATTTTATTATGAATTTCGTACTCGACTCTTGAATACCTTTCATTTGAATCCCATATTGTCCCGATCGGTCCACTTTTATTTTTATACCCACCACCATAGGATGGGGGGTATACTAATTTCGTCATTCTGTTTGTAACTACTCGAAATATTCGTCTGAGACCCCATAAAGTATATATATTCTTGATCGTCGTGAAATTTTATGTCGATCTAGCCATGTCCGTCTGTCTGTCCATTCGTCCGTCCGTCTGTCTGTCGAAAGCACGCTAACTTCCGAAGGAGTAAAGCTAGCCGCTTGAAATTTTGCACAAATACTTCTTAATAGTGTAGGTCGATTGGTATTGTAAATGGACCATGTTGGTCCATGTTTTGATATAGCTGCCATATAAACCGATCTTGGGTCTTGACTTCTTGAGCCTCTAGAGTGCGCAATTCTTATCCGATTGGAATGAAATTTTGCACGACGTGTTTCGTTATGATATCCAACAACTGCGCCAAGTATGATTCAAACCGGTCCATAACCTGATATAGTTGCCATATAAACCGATCTTGGGTCTTGATTTCTTGAGCCTCTAGAGTGCGCAATTCTTCTTCGATTGGAATGAAATTTTGCACAACGTGTTTTGTTATGATATCCAATAACTGTGCGAAGTATGGTTCAAATAGGTTCATAACCTGATATAGCTGTCATATAAACCGATCTTGGGTCTTGATTTCTTGAGCATCTGGAGTGCGCAATTCTTATCCGATTGGGATGAAATTTTGCACGACGCGTTTTGCTATGATATCCAACAACGGTGCCAAGTATGGTTCAAATCGGTTCATAACCTGATATAGCTGTCATATAAACCTATCTGGGATCTTGACTTCTTGAGCGTATAGAGATCGCTATTATTATCCGATTTGTCCGAAACTTTGTACTACGAATCCTCTCATGACCATTAACATACGTGTTTATTATGGTCTGAATCGGTCTATAGCCCGATACAGCTCCCATATAAAGCGCCCAAAGGGCGCAATTCTTATTCGAATTGGCTGACATTTTGCACAGGTCTCCAACATATAATTTAATTGTGGTCCAAACCAGACCATATCTTGATATCGCTCTAATAGCAGAGCAAATATTTTCTTATATCCTTTTTATACCCACCACCGAAGGATGGGGGTATATTCATTTTGTCATTCCGTTTGCAACACATCGAAATATCCATTTCCGACCCTATAAAGTATATATATTCTTGATCAGCGTAAAAATCTAAGATGATCTAGACATGTCCGTCCGTCTGTCTGTTGAAATCACGCTACAGTCCTTAAAAATAGAGATATTGAGCTGAAACTTTGCACAGATTTTTTTTTGTGCATAAGCAGGTTAAGTTCGAAGATGGGCTATATCGGACTATATCTTGATATAGCCCCCATATAGACCGATCCGCCTATTTAGGGTCTTAGGCTCATAAAAGCCACTTTTATTATCCGATTTTGCTGAAATTTTAGACAGTGAGTTGTGTTAGGCCCTTCGGCATCCTTTGTCAATTTGGCTCAGATCGGTCCAGATTTGGATATAGCTGCCATATAGACCGATCCTCCGATTTAGGGTCTAAGGCCCATAAAAGCCACATTTATTATCCGATTTCACTGAAATTTGGGACAGTGAGTTGTGTTAAGACCATCGACATCCTTCGCCAATTTGGCCCAGATCGGTCCAGATTTGGATATAGCTGCCATATAGACCGATATCTAGGTTTTAGATTTTGGGGCCATAAAAGACGCATTTATTGTCCGATGTCGCTGAAATTTGAGACAGTGAGTTTAGTTAGGCTCTTCGGCGTCCTTTTTCAATTTTGCTCAGATCGGTTCAGATTTGGATATAGCTGCCATATAGACCGATTTCTTGATTTAAGGTTTTGTCCGATGACGCCGAAATTTGAGACAGTCAGTTAAATTAAGCCCCTTAACACACTTCCGCAATATCGCACAGATCGGTTCATATTTGGATATAGCTGCCATATAGACCGATATCTAGGTTTTAGGTTTTGGGGCCATAAGAGACGCATTTATTGTCTGATGTCGCTGAAATTTGAGACAGTGAGTTTAGTTAGGCTCTTCGACGTCCTTCTTCAATTTTGCTCAGATCGTTCCAGTTTTGAATATAGCTGCCATATAGACCGATCTCTCAATTTAAGGTTTTGGGCCCATAAAAGAGGCATTTATTGTCCGATTTCACTGAAATTTGACACAGTGACTTATGATAGGCTTTCGACATCAGATCGGTTTATTTTTAGATATAGCTACTGTACTTATTAGTATTTGGTCCAAATCGGTCCAATAACTGATATGGGGCATAAGGTATGAAAGTTTCACCGAGTTCTGATGAAAGGTGGTTTACATATATACCCGAGGTGGTGGGTATCCAAAGTTCGGCCCGGCCGAACTTAACGCCTTTTTACTTTTACAAATGCACTTAACTTATAATACCACAGTAGTGGTATGGGGTATAACAATTGTTAACACTTGAAGCAAAAAATTTAATTTTGTTTTTACTCCTAATCGATAGTTGGAACTTTTCCTGGGGCAAACTTCTCACATATCAATGAGTACTGTCCGATTCAAGTTTAAGCTCACTAGAAGGCATCTTCCTTCTGCTGTCTCATTTTCAGAAGATTTTCTGTTGTCTATTCTTATAAGGTTGTAATCGAAGTACAGATTTAAATTTCCAGCCGACTAACTTTAAATTTGGCTCAACTATTTTTTGCCTAGATCGGTTTATACCGAACGGTATCTTGAATTATATGGAAGCTACATCATGTTAAAGTCCGATTTGGTCAATACTTGCAATGCATGTTGGAAATCGTAACAGAACAATTTCAGCCAAATCGGATAAACATTACAGCAACAACTGCGACTTCCTGCAGTGCAAGATGTCAAATCGGGAGATCGGTTTATATGGGAGTTTTATCGGGTTATACGCCGATTTGGATCATCATACTTGGCACATATGTTGGAAATTCATTTACTCATTACCTATGGTAAAATTTTAATGAAATTGTTATTTTATCATTGATAACGATGGAAACGAACATAGTACCAGCCTTTAAGGCGTTTATTTATACTTTATGAGGTCGCAGATAAATATTTCGAGGTAATGACTGGATTAGTAAACCTCCTATCTTATGGTGGTGTAAAATGAGACATAAAAGACGGCATAACATCAAAGTCGAAGAGTTGAACCTAAAGTTAGACGAAAGAATAAAATACATATTTTATACGTCCTCCTATGGTGATGGGTACAAAAATGTATGCTATGTACGTCCTAATATACAAGATATAACAATGTATAATAAATTCGGCAAACATTGCACGTCATAGTTTTAGCATCGAATAGCATGCATACATTAAGCTTCTTTAACACTGTAATTAATGACCGTTTAACATTAACGTCTTAATTATCTCGCTTTATCACTCGCATAACCACACAGGGCCCAACTAAACAAACAAATCTGGGTAAATATAACACCTTAGCGCTTTTGTATTGGTGAGGTTCCAACATTAATCCAGTTATAGAAATTTGTATTCAATTCACCCATCAAGCAGAAAAAGAACAAAGAATATCGTAACTGGTACGGAACGTAGTATTTGCTAAATTTCTAAAATATATTAGAAATTTTTAACTTTATAACCGTTATATGGAACAGTGCAAGATCCTACATTTATTTATTTTCATTTTAGTTACAATACATTCTTTGCAGCTTCTTAAAGTCCCCTTTCATAAAAACCCATAATGAAGTGTAAGGCAGACATAAAAGTTGCGTCTCCCAGGGGTAAACCATTTATTTGGTTTCTGCATAATTCAACATTCACTCGTAATAAAAGAATCATGGAGATAATCAATAGGGAGACAAAAATTACAATTGCATGCTATATGTATGTAATACCCTACAACAGCAATGGGTGCAGCGTATTATAACTTAGTGCATTTGTTTGTAACACCCCGAAGGAAGAGAAATAGATCCATTGATAAGTATACTGAGCGACTCAGGATCACTTTCTGAGTCGATTAAGCAATGTCCTTCTGTCTGTCTGTCCATCTGTCCCTGTTAATATGTGTACAATCGTCGTCTTCTAATTTGGCACATACATTTGGTTTGGCGTAGAGACGAAGCCTATTAAAATTGGATTAAATCGGTTTAGATTTGGATATAGCTCCCATATACATGTTCGTCCGATTTGGACTAATATTGCAATAATGTGGTCATTTGTTAACCGTTTTATCGAAATTCTGCAGGAAGGATTTTCTCTTGACTCCCGACCTTACTGGTCGATTTCATAGAAATCGGTGCGGATTTAGATATAGCTTCCATATGTGTATCGCCTGATTTTCACTTCTAGAGCCACTTCAAGCGCATTTATTGACCAATCTTCCCAAAATTCTCGACGACTACCATAATATCTATAGAGTTTTAAAATTAGATAAACAACATTAGAATTGCATGCCATATTGTTTTGAATGTGAATTTGTGAAGTTGTCGCTTTTGTTTCCATTTTGATTGTTTGAACGAACGCCCATTTTTTATTATCGCTATTGAATAAGCAAATTCAAATCATTTGGTTAGTGCTTCCATTCTGGATCATATCATTATTTAAATATGTGGGCACTAGTGGTGAGCGTATTTAAGAGGAACAATATATGGTGGTGGCGGTATGTGACTCAAAATGGTCTCAAAACACTTGGGTTCTTGACATGCTACATTAATGACATTGTCGTGGACAAATATTATTTTGGAAAACAAACAGCAACGTTTGTTAAAACATTAAGTAGAACCTACAATTCATATAACGAAAAACACGATCACTAATGAACAACATCTTTATGTGAATAACGCAAAATACACTGGGAAAAATAACTCGCCAGTTATGTTTTTCTGACCAATTCAATACACCAATTTTTTCCACTTGAAAACAATAATTGCTGTGTTCTATTTACCAGTCTAGCGGATTCGCTAGCTTATGGAGAAATAAAACGCTCTTCCCGCTAAATGCTTTATACTCTAACGTTGACAGCACTGACACCACATCTGAAATAATTACAATATATATCAACAAAAGAAACAAAATAAGTCATTTTAATTGTATACTGTATAATGTTTCTCGAAGTTCATAAATGTGATTTTATTTTAATCCTAAGTAATTTTGCTACTTCAGAATATTTAATCAGTGAATTATCCGCTTAGATAAACAGGGATAACATCTTTCTACATGCAAACTAAGCAAGAAAATCCGGGCCGTAGGCTCGAAATGGAGCCTGAATCCGAGGATAGTCCACTGGCTCTACAGGGGCGGTTTTAGACCAATACTTACTTACACCTCAGTAGTTTGGTGGGCTGCTATGGAGAAAGAGTGCAATATAAGGATCATACCACAGGTTCAGAGAACATGTTGTCTGGGGAGCGCCCACTAGGACACTGGAGACTATTCTAGATATCCCACCCATAGACATTCAGATTAAGTGTGACACTGGAGACTATTCTAGATATCCGACCCATAGACATACAGATTAAGTATGAGCAGCAGCTCATACCATCGCGGTATAGTCGAGGCGTCGATAGGAAACCTAGAAGAAAGGGAATATCTTTCCGATCGGATACCTGAGACAACATTTGAGGTAGAGCTGGCAAATTATCGATATTCGCAACATTAGATATTTCTAATATTGATTCTATATTGATACTATTGTTTATTTCCTATCACCAATATTTAAATCGACAAGTAAAAGCGTGCTAAGTTCGGCCGGGCCGAATCTTATATACCCTCCACCATGGATCGCATTTGTCGAGTTCTTTTCCCGGCATCTCTTCTTAGGCAAAACAGGATATAAGAAAAGATTTGCTCTGCTATTAGAGCGATATCAAGATATGCTCCGGTTTCGACCACAATTAAATTATATGTTGGAGACCTGTGTAAAATGTCAGCCAATTCGAATAAGAATTGCGCTCTTTGCGGCTCAAAAAGCAAAATAGAGAGATCGATTTATATGGGAGCTGTATCGGGCTATGGACCGATTCAGACCATAATAAACACGTATGTATGTTGATGGTCATGAAAGAATCCGTCTGTTGTAGTAGGAGAAATGAAAACACCCGTACGGTTTGGTTGTATCTTCAAATCTAATTTATTATGCCATTCAATCCTGTTTATATACTATCTTACCAACTAATTCTTAAACTACACTAAGCGAACAATCTTATCTTCCTTATTAGACGAATAACAACAGTACCTAATTACAGCGTCCCTTTTAAGTGATAAGCCGGTCATAAACTACCTAAGCGTCTTCCATATGCGCGGCAGGAAAACCCTAAACAATTATCGCTTGTAAACTCATTTACTTTATGGCTACATTAGATATGCATTAAGAAACCATAAACTGTAAAGAGATAAACAATCTCTATTGAAAGAGTAGGGATAAATGATCCTAATGACCTGAACTATTTTGATAAGAAAAGTATGCTTAAGATATTTTATTACTCCACCTTAAGATTATTCTAATGTATAGATTGTGTTCATATTTTTATGAACATTCTCCCGGCCGGCAAATAAACATTCTAGACCGTCGGCACCCCTGGGAACTGAATTGCAGCTATGCGCCTCTTCCTTATCTTTCCTCTTATGCATAGAATTATTAGAATTATTGATATTATTATAATTAAAATAAATGCCAAATGACCGGACCAATGATGGAACTCTAAGCCTCTTAATTTTATTCCTTCCTTCTTTAAATTGTCCACGACCTTCTTCAGTTGGTTGATCTCTTCGTGATGATTGACCAGTACATTTCCAAGGGGTTCTCTTTTGATTTAACATATCCCCATTTCGCTTCAGGGATTCGTTCCAAAATATCAACGACTCTATTTCTTATAAATTTGTCTTTATTTTTTGAGTTGTTTATCCATGCTAACGTGATCATGGAATCACTCCATGCATACATTTTTGCGGTTGATGTCAAGACCCTTTTGATCTTCTGAAGTAGCTTCGCCAGGAGGTGTGCCGCACATAATTCCAATTTTGGGAGAGTCTTTGCATTTTTAATGGGATTTACCTTGCTTTTTGCGGCCACTATTATTATCTTAGACTCAACCTTCAGATACACTACTGCTGCGTATGCCTTTTCGGACGCGTCAGCAAATCCATGCAGCTCTGCTCCACTAGATGGTGTTATTTGAAACCATCTTGGTATCTGCAAACTTTTCAGCGAGTGAAGACTTTGCGCAAATCTCTTCCAATCAGCGCTCAATTTTTCCTCCAATGGTACGTCCCATTCTATTTGTTGCCTCCATAAATATTGAATGAATAGCTTGGCAGTTACCGTTACTGGGGTCAGCCAACCCAATGGATCAAAAATCTTTGCCAGACTCGACAACGCCAATCTCTTAGTTACTCTATCTTCACCGCCTATTTGCATGTTGAATGTGAAGCAATCCATGGTTGGGTTCCACTGTAACCCTAATGTTTTCAGACACTCATCTTCTCGTATCTGTAGTACTTCATTTTCTTCTCTTCTGCTTACGGCACACAAAACTTCAGGGGCATTTGCGATCCATTTTCTTAAATGTAAACCGTAAGTTTCTAGCTCTTTCGATATTAGTTTTTGAACATCCCGGCACTCTTCCTTTGAATTTGCTCCTGTTAGCAAATCGTCCATATAGAAATCGTCCTTTATTCTATTGCCAATGCCCTGATTTGTACATCTCTTACCAATTTCTATAAGCGTCCTTATGGCCAGAAACGGTGCTGACGCCGTGCCATATGTGACCGTAGTGAGCTTATATTGTTGCACCGGCTCGGACCTACTATTTCTCCAGAGTACATACTGATATTCCTGGTCTTCCTCTTCTACTTTAATTTGTCGGAACATTTTTTCCACATCGGCTGATATGACGAATCTCCACGATCTCCACTTAGTAATGATGTCGAATATGTCCTTTTGTAGTTTGGGACCTGTATGAAGGATATCGTTCAGCGACTTTCCATTCGATGTTTTTGATGACGCATCGAACACAACCCTTACTTTAGTGGTAAGACTGGTTTCTCGGACAACCGCTTGATGGGGCATATAATACTTCGCTAGTTTTTTCGTCTCTACCTTCACCATGTGCCCCATTGATATTAGCTCATCTATCGTCCTTACATATTCTTCTCTCAACTCCGTACATTCTTCCAGTCTTTTCTCCATATTTAAAAATCTTGCCATTGCTCTTTTATGTGATTCTCCCAATACCTTGTCTTCAGCAAACGGTAACCTGACGACGAATCTTCCTGATTGGTCTACTCGTGTTGTTTCTTCATAGAGTTTTAAGCAATAATCATCTTCCATGATCGTTTCTTCGTCTTCTATCTCCTCAATTTCCCAAAATCGCTCAATAGTTGTGGTAGCAACATACCTTCCGCTACCTTTTCCAGGCCTCATTAGTATTTTTCCAGACAGGATCCAGCCAAACTTCGTGTTTTGTGCCACAATCGCTTCATCATGACGAACTCCTCCCTCCAATATTTGTGGGAAAAGGTCGGCCCCAATTACCATATCGATTCTTTCAGATTTGTTGAAGTTTGGATCGGCCAGATTAATGTTCTTCCATCTTCCAATATTGTATTGGAAGCTATTATCTGGATGAGCTGATGCTAGTTTCGGCAGGACTAGTGCTTCCACTTTGATTTTAGTGTTGCTGACAAATCTAGGTCTTATTTCCATTAGTACTTTAGATTTTGCCATTCCCACCATGGTTTCTCCGAGACCTCGTAGTTTCACCTCCGTCTTCGTCTTTGGTAGTTGTAGTAGCTGCGCTGCGTCTTCCGATACCGATGTTATTTGGGATCCTTGGTCAATTAAAGCCCTTAATGTTACGTATTCTCCATGTAAAGACTTTACACGAACTTGGGCGGTAGCCAGAAGAACATTTGTTGCTGAGTTTGTTGTCATTGCCTTCGTGTTGCTGATTCTCTCCAAATGGATTAGTGTGTTATGACTCAATCCGCACTTCTGACATTTGCTATCACTCAAACACCGCTTATCTTTCCCGTGTTTGAGACATTTGAGGCATAACTGCGCTGTCTTTACCCAACTATATCTCTCGTTCGATGACTGTGCCGCAAATTTCCTACAAGCAACAATATCATGCCCATTAAACTTGCAGAATCGGCATTGCTTCTTTTCCGCCATTCCAGATCTATCCTGCGGCTTAAATAGTCCTGGTACGAATTGTTTTCTGCTTGTTGAAGCCTCCAGTGCTTGATACTGCTGTTCCAGAAAGTCCAACACATCTGCCAGTCTTTGAATCTCTTTAGATTTTTTTACATTTTGCTCATACTGAATAAGCCCCTCCTTATCGAGTTTACGTATGATAATTCGGGCTAAAATTGGATCCGCATGGTCTAAAGGAATATCCATTGCTTTTAAAGCATGAATACTCTCATTCACGCTGTCTAGCAATTTTCTTAGACCCACCGCCACTTGGCTGTTTATACTTGGGTGATCCAGAATCTTGTCCACTAGTTTCGTGAACAAAATTCTTTTATTATTATATCTCTTCTCCAGCAATTCCCATGCTGCTTTATAATTTGCGTCTGTGACTTGCAGATGCTGAATTAAACGGAAGGCATCTCCTCTTAAATTCGTTTTTAGGTAGTACAGTTTTTGAACTTCGGATAATTGAGAGTTTCCATCTACCATTTTCTTAAACAGGTCATGAAAGGAATTCCAATCCTCCACATTTCCATTGAAGCATGGAATCTCTATCCTTTTTAATTCCACAGTCTGTGATTCTTCTTTCAAGCCACTCATCTTTACAATTATATTTTGTATTTTTGTGTTCATTTTTTCTTCTATGTCTTCCAGTTCTTCATCCACTTCTTCCATTCCATGTTCTGTGGTTAATTCCAAATGAAGCCGCTTGATGTCGTCGAATTGTTTTTCCCACATAGACTTCATATTTTCTAGAGCATATATGGAGACCCCAGAAATATCTGCTTCCATGGCATCGGAAAACTTCATGATCCTTCTGCGGAATTGAGACAGCACTGCATTTTTTCTCTCACTATTGGTATGTGGGGTGGCTATGGTCAATTCCTTCAACGCTGCTCGCTCTTCTACTTGCTGGGTGACTTCTCTCTTCTTCTCATATAATTGCTCTTGTAGCATCTGCTCCATTTTCTTTTGAAATATCTCCTGCTGTCTCTTCAGTTGCTCCTGCTGTGTTTGAAATTGAAGTAGCATGTTTTCCTGTAATGCCCGAAATTGTTCCATTACTGCTCCTTGGTTCTCTTTTTTCCTTGCACCCTTTTCGTGCTCAGTTGTCGTTGTAGGATTTGTCAGTAGCGCAAGCTCCACTTTTTCGCTTCCGGTTTCCTCATTTTCGGGCTCCTCTCTAATTTGTTGCATGTGTTCCTTGCATTTTTCATAGGAACTCTCAATTCTCTCCCAGATGTTGTCCTTGAAGTAGACATCGCTATTCGGCCCAAGTTGCTCTAATTTATAATTATTTAGCTTTGCTTCCTCCATTTTATTCTCTAGCGACTTGGACGTACTTTCCAATGTAGCCTTTCTGAACTTCTCCGTCTTTAGTTTTCCAGAAATCTCAATGATTTCCTTAAGGATTTTATTTTGAATTTTGTAAAGAATATGTCTATCTGCCGACATTTTTATTATTTGTTTTTTTTTTTTAGTATTTGCCTTTTAGCTGTTATTAATTGGTTTTGTTTTTTTTTTTGATATATTTTTTTTTTTTAATTTTTGTTTTTGCCTTCTTTTTTTTTGGCTATTTGTATTTTTTTTACATATATATTTTCTTAGCGCTGTTTTTTTTTTGTAGTTGCCTTTCTTCTTGGCTTTTTTGATTTTTTTTTTTTTTTTGGCTTTATATTTTAAGGAATTCCTTTTCCTGTTTTATTTTTGATCTGTTTTTTTTTTTTAATATTTTTTACGGCCGCTGATTTTCTATCGGGTTCGAAGGACCAATGATAAGCTGACCAATGTTTAAGCTGAAAAATGAAAACACCCGTACGGTTTGGTTGTATCTTCAAATCTAATTTATTATGCCATTCAATCCTGTTTATATACTATCTTACCAACTAATTCTTAAACTACACTAAGCGAACAATCTTATCTTCCTTATTAGACGAATAACAACAGTACCTAATTACAGCGTCCCTTTTAAGTGATAAGCCGGTCATAAACTACCTAAGCGTCTTCCATATGCGCGGCAGGAAAACCCTAAACAATTATCGCTTGTAAACTCATTTACTTTATGGCTACATTAGATATGCATTAAGAAACCATAAACTGTAAAGAGATAAACAATCTCTATTGAAAGAGTAGGGATAAATGATCCTAATGACCTGAACTATTTTGATAAGAAAAGTATGCTTAAGATATTTTATTACTCCACCTTAAGATTATTCTAATGTATAGATTGTGTTCATATTTTTATGAACACCGTCGTACAAAATTTCAGGCATATCGGATAATAATTGCGACCTCTAGAGGCTCTAGAGGCTCAAGAAGTCAAGATCCCAGATCGGTTTATATGGCAGCTATATCAGGTTATGAACCGACTTGTATTTTATTTGACATAGTGGTTGAAAGTAACAATAAAAAACGTCTTGCGAAATTTCAGCCAAATCGGATAGGAATTGCACCCTCTAGAAGCTCAAGAAGTCAAGTCCCAAGATCTGTTTATATGACAGCTATATCAGGTTATGAACCGATTTGAACCATACTTTGCACAGTTGTTGGATATCATAACAAAACACGTCGTGCTAAATTTCATTCCAATCGGATAAGAATTGCGCACTCTAGAGGCTCAAGAAGTCAAGACCCAAGATCGGTTTATATGGCAGCTATATAAAACATGGACCGATATGGCCCATTTACAATACCAACCGACCTACACTAATAAGAAGTATTTGTGCAAAATTTCAAGCGGCTAGCTTTACTCCTTCGGAAGTTAGCGTGCTTTCGACAGACAGACGGACGGACAGACGGACGGACGGACAGACGGACGGACGGACGGACAAACGGACGAACATGGCTAGATCGACATAAAATTTCACGACGATCAAGAATATATATACTTTATGGGGTCTCAGACGAATATTTCGAGTAGTTACAATCAGAATGACGAAATTAGTATACCCCCCATCTTATGGTGGAGGGTATAAAAATGAGAAGTAAAAGTTCGGACATCGGTTAATATAGAATCAATTTCAATACATAGTCCGATTAAAACAGAATTTATTAAAATTTAAACAAAATTTCAGCCCAATCAGATGAAAATTTCGTCCTCTGTAGTCTCAATAAGTAAAATCGGGAGATGTTGTAACAAAACTATATCAGGTTATGGGTCGATTCGAACGATACTTGAAATATATAACAAGAAGGACGAATGAAAAATGCTCGATTGGCATACATTCAAGATCGGATCGCTAATTTTTGTTTTAGCAAATAGTGGAACTTTGCCGATAGTATCGATAGGAAAAATATAAATCGATTTTCAGCCAAATACTAAAATATCGATAGTATCGTAAGTGCCATTGGTATTTTGCCCAGTCTAACTTGTGGTCGAGTGCGAGGCACTGATGTCAGCGGCAGGGTCTTGGACAGATGGAACCCTAGAATTGCCACGTGGAAGATCATTATACCCATGGATTAAAGCTTGAGGACAGAGTGGGTGCGGGTCTACATTGAAAACCCAAGGACTAAGATCTGTTTTAGGCTGCTTGATCATAGAACGTTCCTGCTGGCGGAGAGCCGGGCGATCACGGAATGCGTGAGGTGGTATGATGCTAAAGCGAAGACGTCGAGTGTCAACATTATGTAAATAGCACAGAATTCCTAACTTAGATTTTCTTTTTCGAGGTTACTTTTTTAGTATTTAGAGCGCACAACCAGTCGATTACTGGCTTAGGTGTATGTCCATAGTGGCATGGGGCGGATTAATATCCGCACCCTCTTTTCCACCTAGCCCAAGCTAAGCTAGAAAATCTGCTGAATGGGTAAATAAAACACCCTTTTGCATTTTGGGCAAAAAAAAAATTGAATATCACCTTACGATAGCGCTCTCCACTCACAGTTACGTTACGATTCGCTTCATCATCGTCATCTTTGAAGAAGTTCGGCACCACCCCATAAACCGCACCCAAATGTGACTTTTTCTGGATGCATAGCTCTTGCAATGCTTCTGACTGATCTCCACTTCAAAATCGACAATTCTGCTTATTTACGTACCCAATGAGCCAAAAATGGGCTTCGTCGCTGAAGAAGAAGAAGAAACGATGAACTTTCTTAAGAGAGCAAGCATTTTGTAAAAAACTCAATAATTTGCAACCGATGTTTGTTTGTAAGGCGATTCATGGTTAAATTATAAACCAAACTGAAGATGTTTGACAGTGAACCAAAACACGAAACGTGCGTGAGCTATTTAAATCAGCGTTACCAAAAAGATAATAGCTATAATAGCTAAAAAATCACCCTTTCTTTAAGATCTACTGTAATTTATAAAACTGAACTATAACATATCATGGAATGCTGTTATTTTGTGGATACTCGGTTTCAGAAAAGATCCGGAGCGTTAAGGCAATATTTAAATCTAATTTTTTCCCCACTGGGCCACAGTTCCATAATCCAACTTTTTCGTCCTTATTGATTTATGCATGCAATCTATTGTATTAAAGCCAAAAATATACCATAATAAATCATAAACGAATCACCATAAAAAAATTCCAAGTGAAAATGCGTTAAGTTCGGTAAGGCCTTTGGATGCGACCACTTCGGGTATATATATATTGGAGAACTATCGATAGTCGGCGTATCTGACAAAAAGATCTTAGTGTATTTCTGTTATTAAAGTTGGTCGAACTACTTGAATGTTTTTAAAGGAGTATTTCAAGGTTCAATTCCTGGTCTTTTTGTTAAATTTTCAATTCATTTTATAAATCAAGTCGTCAGACCATATATGACTATAATACTACAAAACTTACAGTTCATTAAAATTTTCTTAAAAACAAATCTGTAATTAACTACTACTCAAATTTATACTACATATCTCTTTTGTTCTCCATATATGTAAATGACTTGCTTGAAGTTCCAACAACATGAAAATCCAAATGTATGCTGATGATGTCCAAATATATACGAGCTGTACACTCAATGGCATACAATCCTGCGTCTTGGATATTAACAATGATTTAAACTAAGTCCATTACTGGGCTGTCAATAACGCTACTAACTAATACTACAAAATTTCACATGAGCATTCCATTGAGGAACATGGAATGCTTCTCTCATATTATGGAGTGCAATCCGAATCAAGTTTAAGCTCAATGATAAGGGGTCTCCTTTTTTATGCCGATTCGGCTTTTTATAACCGAGTCCGAACGCCGTGCCGCAGTGCCGCAGTGCCGCAGTGCGACACCTTTTAGGGCTCAATTTTTTGCGTAGCACAGTATCTCACAAATGCCGCTAGCATTAGGAGGGGATTACCAACGCTGACAATTTTTTCCGATGTTCTCGCCAGGATTCAAACCCAGGCGTTCAGTGTTATAAGCGGACATTCCCTCTGCGGTACGGGGTGGGTCGTGGTATGTTGCATAATCTATGGACAGTTCAGTTATCAATTCCATATTTTGCATACCAGCTGTTCAACCTTGGGAAACTGTCTTAAAGTACAACAAGCCGATTACTGGCTTAGGTGTATGTCCATAGAGGCATGGGCGGATTAATATCTGCACCCTCTTTTCAACCTAACCTTCTTAAAGTACACACTACATGCTTCAAAAGAGCGACAATTGCTTGTTAATTTTTTAAAATTAAGCTTGATAAGTGATACTTTAAATCTGTATTTTACATCCCATTTAGTCACAAATTATAGTAATACAGTTTAACCTCGATTATCGGAGCCTCTATTAACCAGTTATCCCTTTTAGCCGGCATGCTGTGCTTTTGGTTTACGACCTCTATTAACTGTGGTTTATCTTTATTAACCCTGGTTTACCCCTATAATCCGTGCACCATCGATGTAAAATTCTGGAATTTCCCTTTTTATTTTGTTTTAAGGAGGCCACCGCAGCGCAGAGGTTAGCATGTCCGCCTATAATGCTGAACGCCTGCGTACGAATCCTGGCGAGACCATCAGAAAAAAAATTCTCAGCGGTAGTTTTCCCCTCCTAATGCTGGCAACATTTGTGGGGTACTATGTCATGTAAAACTTCTCTCCAAAGAAGTGTCGCACTGCAGCACGCCGTTCGGACTCGGCTATAAAAAGGAGACCCTTTATCATTGAGCTTAAAACTTGAATCGGGCTGCACTCATTGATATGTGGGAAGTTTACCCCTGTTCCTTAGTGGAATGTTCATGGGAAAAATTTGCATTTTGCTTTAAAGATGAGTATAAAATTACACTCAGTGTGTATTTGAAGGTTAACCGGTCAAGGTGTTTGTCGAAAAAAAGGTCCAACAAAAAAAAAAAAAAAAGAGAACGTAAAGTTCTTTCATTGCGGGAAAAATTTGAACAAACTTTACGCGATTTCATTAAAAAGAACAAGAAGTAAAATAGAGAGATCGATTTATATAGGAGCTGTATCGGGCTATAGACCGATTCAGACCATAATAAACACGTATGTTGATGGTCATGAGAGGATCCGTCGTACAAATCTTCAGGCAAATCGGATAATAATTGCGAACCTAGAGGCTCAACAAGTCAAGATCGGTTTACATGGCAGCTATATCAGGTTATGAACCGATTTGAACCTTATTTGACACAGTTCTTGAAAGTCATAATAAAATACGTCATGCAAAATTTCAACCAAATCGGATAAGAATTGCGCCCTCTAGAGACTCAAGAAATCAAGACCCCAGATCGGTTTATATGACAGCTATATCAGGTTATGATCCGATTTGAACCATACTTGGCACAGTTGTTGGATATCATAGTGAAACAGGTCGTGCAAAATTTCATTCCAATCGGATAAGAATTGCGCCCTCTAGAGACTCAAGAAGTCAAGACCCAAGATCGGTTTATATGGCAGCTATATCAGGTTATGGACCGATTTGAACCATACTGAGCACAGTTGTTGGATATCATAACAAAATTGTGCAAAATTTCATTCCAATCGGATAAGAATTGCGCACTCTAAAGACTGAAGAAGTCTAGACCCAAGATCCTATGGTGGAGGGTATAAAAAAGCAATTTTAAAATATGCCTCTACAAAAGAATCTATGAATGGTCTGAAAAAAAAAGTGTAAGTGTAAAGTATGCAAAGTGCTTTTGCTTCCAGATAAGTGTTAGCAGTGAAAGTTACTGTTACATTTCCACCACAGAATTCCACGGGGGCAATCCAAAGCTTTTAACACTTCAAATTAATCATCCGAAACCTTTTGGCTTGAGACAGCAATCATGATTTCACCAAATCAAAGGATCCCAAGGATTGTGGACAGTTGCTGTATCTTGTGACAATGTAACACCACACGTTTAACATAATGTTTAGAACTACCTGCTGTCCAAAGAAAACGAAAAGGCGAATTATGCTGCTTATGCTATATAATCCAACATCGTAATAACGCCTAGACGATGATGTCACATCCTGTGCTAATGCATCTGATGCTATAATACATACGAGACTGATGGGGATTCTGAAGGATCAGAGGAAGGAAATTCCCCACCAGCTCAAGCGATTGACGTTTTTAAAAAAAAATTGTAGTCCAGAAATGTCAGAGACAGATGTAACGTATATACATGTGTCAATTTATATGAAATCAAATAGACTCTATATGGTATTAAGAGAAATCAATAAAAATACATAAATAATGAAATTTAAGAAAAAAACTCTTTTAACGTGTTTTCGATTTTCCGAGCTAATCTAAGTCACAAGCGACCCGGTTAATCGAGGCAGAACTGTATAAATATATTGTTTTTACTAATATTCGGCCAGACAAATTGGCTGAGCATACAAACATGAAATTTTGCATAAAGGTCACTCTTGGTACGAAGGTGCGAGATAGGGCTGAATTTTTTAAAATTCGAACTAGAGCATACTAAAACAAGTAAAAGCGTGCTAAGTTCGGCCGGGCCGAATCTTATATACCCTTCACCATGGATCGCCTTTGTCGAGCTCTTTTCCCGATATCTCTTTTTAGACAAACATATGATAAAAGGAAAGAATTGCTTGAATATTGGAGCTATAATATCAAGTTATCGACCGATTTGGACCATAATTGAGCTGAATTTTGGAGACCGTAGTAGAAGTTGTTGAGTAAAATTTCAGCCAATCCGAATAAAAATTGCTCCATGGGAGCTGTATCAGGCTATAGACTGATTCAAACCATAACTGACACGTATATTGAAAATCATGAGGGAAGTTGTTGTACGAAATTTCAGCCAAATCGGATAATAATTGCTCTCTCTAGGGGAATGAATGAATGGCATCATACGAAAAAATGGCCAATATCTTGGTTTCTTTAATACTTAGGGCTCCAAATTGAATAGATTCAGAAAGAGCGTGGTCCATATCATATTTCCTGTAAACGGTTTCAGCCCACTATTTCCCAGTTGGCCACAGCAGCCCATTATCTCTGCAAAATGGGGCATCATATATAAAAATGACCAAATTCTGCCAAAAATGCCCAATTTCCTGGTTTCTTTAATACATAGGCCTCCAAGTTGAATATATTCGGAAAGAGCGTGGTCCATATTATATTTCCTGTAAACGGTTTCAGCCCACTATTTCCCAGTTGGCCACAGTGGGCCATTATCCTGGAAAAAAGCGACATCATATATAAATGACCAAAATTTGCCATAAATGGCCAATATCTTGGTTTCTTTAATACTTAGGGCTCCAAATTGAATAGATTCGGAAATAACGTGGTCCATATTATATTTCCTGGAAACGGTTTTAGCCCACTATTTCCCAGTTGGCCACAGTGGGCCATTACCTGGAAAAATGGGGCATCATATAAAAAAATGAACAAATTTTGCCAAAAATAGCCAATATCTTGGTTTCTTTAATACTTAGGACTCCAAATTGAATAGATTCGGAAATAACGTGGTCCATATTATACTTCCTGTGAACGGTTTCAGCCCACTATTTCCCAGTTGGCCACAATGGGGCATCATATATATAATTGACCAAAATTTGCCAAAAATGGTCAATATCTTGGTTTCTTTAGTACGTAGGGCTCCAAATTGAATAGATTCGGAAAGAGCGTGGTCCATATTATATTTCCTGTTAACGGTTTCAGCCCACTATTTCCCAGTTGACCACAGTGTGACTATTTTTTCTTGTGAGCGATGAATTAAATTCGAAATCCATATTTCTTTTACGACTTGTATTTTATTTTGATTTTTATAACAATTTCATTTTTCGTCATTTTTATGTTTGAATTTCTTTTTTTTTATATTAGAATTTTTTCCATAGTTGCATTTGGTTGTTATAACTTTTGTATTAGGATTTTCTGTATTAGGTTTTTCTGTATTAGGATTTTCTGTATTAGGATTTTTTGTATTAGGTTTTCTGTATTATAATTTTAAATTTCACATATAGGTGGCGCTCTATCGTGAATTTTTATATTATAATATATTTTCACATACATCCATTTGGGGGGTTGTTATTGGGGTGAGACGTCCCCTAGACAGTTGGTCTCGAATGTTTATATCAGATTCATGGGCTACTCCCAAATACCTTTCATTTGAGCCCCATATTTCTATAGTCGGCAAAAATGACCGGTTTGGGGGATGGATTGGCCACTCAGTGACTTGGCCCTAGAAATATATATCAGATTCGCGTTCTACTCTAAAATACCTCTTATATGAGCCCCATATTGCAATGGTCAGTAAATACTTCCTATATGGGTGGGATTATGGGGGTGGGGTGGACCCATAGACACTTTTCCCGAATATTGATATCAGATTCGTGCTTTACTCCCAAAGACCTTTCATTGAGCGCCATATTGCTATGGTCGTAAATTAGCCCTTTTTGGGGAGGGGCGGCTCCCCAAACACTTGGTCCCACATTTGTATATCAGATTCAAATACCTTTTATTTAAGCCCAATACTGCCATGGTCAGTAAATAAGTCCTGTTTGGAGGGTGTTTTGGAGGAAGGACTGGGCCCGCAGGAACTTGGTCACACATTTGGATATCAGATTCGTACTCTACTCGCAAATACCTTTCATTTGAGTCCCATATTGCCATGGTCTTTAAATATGTCTGATTTTGGGGTGGTCCCCCAAACACTTGGTCCGACATTTTGATATCAGATACGTTTTCTAATCTTAATTACCTTTCACGTGAGTCCCATATTGTCGTGATTGATGCATATATATATTTGGTAGGTTTTGGGGGTGGGCGGCCCCCCCTAGGTACTCCAACATTTTTGGTTTTAGTTTACTATGAGAGAGCACACAAAATTTCGCTTAAATCGCACTACCCATCTCCGAGATCTGGTTTTTCTGAAAATTAAGGTAAGGGAGGGTCCGCTCTAATTACGATATCGCTGAAAAGGCTTTTTATTCTACCCAGTGATGAAATGTGGCAGGTTCTTTGACCGACCAACATCAATTAGAAAAATTTGTGCTAAATTTGGAAATGATAGTTCTATTCTTTCGAAAGATGCGCCCTTCCAACAGTCGAAATGATACGAACAGAGTAATGAAGTTAGTATATCACCACCCAATGCTGTACGAAAGGAAAAGACAGCATTTTTGAAAATAATTTGAAGGAAATTTGCTTTGTGAAATGAAGATGAAGTTGAGCTCTCAATGTAAGAATTCAGATAATTCATAATTTGCAATAATGGATATAGCTTCATAATATGGCCCACATTTCTTTTATTTCAGCTTAGTAAATAGTTTTTCGCTTAACCTTTAGTCGAATAACTCTTACAATTTTGAGTGTTTACAGTTTTATAGCTGTGAAGTTGACATAATGGTGTATTGCTGCATGTTTATGACAAGTGGAAAGTGCATATTTATTACAAGTTGTCCTATATTTGTTTTTAAAAATCTCTATGGTCCAAATATTGTAAATTCTAAAAATAATATAATTACTAAATACTTGGAGTTACATTTGGCATTCTACCTACCTGGGCAAAGACACAATATGATACAAAAATTTTAAAAAATTCGCTTCATATGTCTGGGGGTTGGACCATGCCAAAAGCCCTCAACTGGACATGTTTACCGATTGGGGCAAATGAGGCACCCGCCAAAACAGGCAAGTTTGTACAAATTGGGTCTCAAATGAAAGGACTTAGGGAGTAGACTACGAATCCGGTAAAAATGTTTAGAACCAAATGTCTAGGGATCGCCCCACCCCCAAAAACCACCCAACATTATATGTAGTACATTCGGGACAAAATGGTACCCAAGTTACAGGTCTTAAGTAGAAGAGTACTATTTCGATATTAGTGCTGAGGAACAAGTATCTGGATGGCCGCCTCTAGACCAAATCAAAACCCAAATGTAGGGCAAGTGGCTGGGGGACGCCCACATGTCGGCCGTTGAAGGCAAAATAAAACTCCAGTGAAAGGTCATTGGTAGTAGAGGACAATTTTTACCCTCAAATTCAGGTGAAGGGGGTATGGAAATAACCTGTCATTGTACTACACGTAGAATCTTTATGATATGTTTTTGAAAAAAGATAAAAACCAGTAAGGAAAGGCAAAATTCGGGCGGAGTCGACTGTAAAATACCCTACACCTACCCTACAATTTTAAATTCGGGCAATAACTAAATATATATGTATACGAGAGCTATTGGGTTGCACAAAAAATAATTGCGGATTTTTCATATAGTCGACGTTGACAAATTTTTTAACAGCTTGTGACTCTGTAATTGCATTCTTTCTTCTGTCAGTTATCAGCTGTTGCTTTTAGCTTGCTTTAGAAAAAAAGTGTAAAAAAAGTATATTTGATTAAAGTTCATTCTAAGTTTTATTAAAAATGCATTTACTTTCTTTTAAAAAATCCGCAATTACTTTTTGGGCAACCCAATATGTATAAATCTGAACCGACTTTCAAACAGATCGTTTGAAAATTGTTGTTACTACGGTCATATAAGTGCAAATCCGGCGAAAAATATGTATGGGTGCTACATCCAAATTTGAACCGATTTTTATGAAATCTCGCAGATATGTTAAGATCAGTAACAAAACAATCCGTGCCATATTTTGTGGATTTCGGTTACAAATTGTGTTTATTACAGCCATATAAGTGTAAATCGTACGATACATATACATGGGAGAAATAACCAAATCTGAACCGATTTGATGAAATCTTGCAAGTATGTTAAGATCAGTAACAAAACAATCCGTGTCAAATTTTGTGCAGATTACTTGAAAATGATATTAACTACGGCCATTTAAGTGCTAATCGGGCGATACATATATATGGGAGCTTTATTCAAATCTGAACCATCATGAACAATCCGTGCCAAATTTTGAGCATATCGGTTGAAAATTGTGGCTACTACGGCCATTTAAGTGCAAATGGGGCGATACATTTATATGAAAGCTATATCTGAACCGATTTTTACCAAAATCAATAGCGTTCGACCGATTTGGACCATAATTGAGCTGAATTTTGGAGACCGTAGTAGAAGTTGTTGAGTAAAATTTCAGCCAATCCGAATAAAAATTGCTCCATGGGAGCTGTATCAGGCTATAGACTGATTCAAACCATAACTGACACGTATATTGAAAATCATGAGGGAAGTTGTTGTACGAAATTTCAGCCAAATCGGATAATAATTGCTCTCTCTAGGGGAATGAATGAATGGCATCATACGAAAAAATGGCCAATATCTTGGTTTCTTTAATACTTAGGGCTCCAAATTGAATAGATTCAGAAAGAGCGTGGTCCATATCATATTTCCTGTAAACGGTTTCAGCCCACTATTTCCCAGTTGGCCACAGCAGCCCATTATCTCTGCAAAATGGGGCATCATATATAAAAATGACCAAATTCTGCCAAAAATGCCCAATTTCCTGGTTTCTTTAATACATAGGCCTCCAAGTTGAATATATTCGGAAAGAGCGTGGTCCATATTATATTTCCTGTAAACGGTTTCAGCCCACTATTTCCCAGTTGGCCACAGTGGGCCATTATCCTGGAAAAAAGCGACATCATATATAAATGACCAAAATTTGCCATAAATGGCCAATATCTTGGTTTCTTTAATACTTAGGGCTCCAAATTGAATAGATTCGGAAATAACGTGGTCCATATTATATTTCCTGGAAACGGTTTTAGCCCACTATTTCCCAGTTGGCCACAGTGGGCCATTACCTGGAAAAATGGGGCATCATATAAAAAAATGAACAAATTTTGCCAAAAATAGCCAATATCTTGGTTTCTTTAATACTTAGGACTCCAAATTGAATAGATTCGGAAATAACGTGGTCCATATTATACTTCCTGTGAACGGTTTCAGCCCACTATTTCCCAGTTGGCCACAATGGGGCATCATATATATAATTGACCAAAATTTGCCAAAAATGGTCAATATCTTGGTTTCTTTAGTACGTAGGGCTCCAAATTGAATAGATTCGGAAAGAGCGTGGTCCATATTATATTTCCTGTTAACGGTTTCAGCCCACTATTTCCCAGTTGACCACAGTGTGACTATTTTTTCTTGTGAGCGATGAATTAAATTCGAAATCCATATTTCTTTTACGACTTGTATTTTATTTTGATTTTTATAACAATTTCATTTTTCGTCATTTTTATGTTTGAATTTCTTTTTTTTTATATTAGAATTTTTTCCATAGTTGCATTTGGTTGTTATAACTTTTGTATTAGGATTTTCTGTATTAGGTTTTTCTGTATTAGGATTTTCTGTATTAGGATTTTTTGTATTAGGTTTTCTGTATTATAATTTTAAATTTCACATATAGGTGGCGCTCTATCGTGAATTTTTATATTATAATATATTTTCACATACATCCATTTGGGGGGTTGTTATTGGGGTGAGACGTCCCCTAGACAGTTGGTCTCGAATGTTTATATCAGATTCATGGGCTACTCCCAAATACCTTTCATTTGAGCCCCATATTTCTATAGTCGGCAAAAATGACCGGTTTGGGGGATGGATTGGCCACTCAGTGACTTGGCCCTAGAAATATATATCAGATTCGCGTTCTACTCTAAAATACCTCTTATATGAGCCCCATATTGCAATGGTCAGTAAATACTTCCTATATGGGTGGGATTATGGGGGTGGGGTGGACCCATAGACACTTTTCCCGAATATTGATATCAGATTCGTGCTTTACTCCCAAAGACCTTTCATTGAGCGCCATATTGCTATGGTCGTAAATTAGCCCTTTTTGGGGAGGGGCGGCTCCCCAAACACTTGGTCCCACATTTGTATATCAGATTCAAATACCTTTTATTTAAGCCCAATACTGCCATGGTCAGTAAATAAGTCCTGTTTGGAGGGTGTTTTGGAGGAAGGACTGGGCCCGCAGGAACTTGGTCACACATTTGGATATCAGATTCGTACTCTACTCGCAAATACCTTTCATTTGAGTCCCATATTGCCATGGTCTTTAAATATGTCTGATTTTGGGGTGGTCCCCCAAACACTTGGTCCGACATTTTGATATCAGATACGTTTTCTAATCTTAATTACCTTTCACGTGAGTCCCATATTGTCGTGATTGATGCATATATATATTTGGTAGGTTTTGGGGGTGGGCGGCCCCCCCTAGGTACTCCAACATTTTTGGTTTTAGTTTACTATGAGAGAGCACACAAAATTTCGCTTAAATCGCACTACCCATCTCCGAGATCTGGTTTTTCTGAAAATTAAGGTAAGGGAGGGTCCGCTCTAATTACGATATCGCTGAAAAGGCTTTTTATTCTACCCAGTGATGAAATGTGGCAGGTTCTTTGACCGACCAACATCAATTAGAAAAATTTGTGCTAAATTTGGAAATGATAGTTCTATTCTTTCGAAAGATGCGCCCTTCCAACAGTCGAAATGATACGAACAGAGTAATGAAGTTAGTATATCACCACCCAATGCTGTACGAAAGGAAAAGACAGCATTTTTGAAAATAATTTGAAGGAAATTTGCTTTGTGAAATGAAGATGAAGTTGAGCTCTCAATGTAAGAATTCAGATAATTCATAATTTGCAATAATGGATATAGCTTCATAATATGGCCCACATTTCTTTTATTTCAGCTTAGTAAATAGTTTTTCGCTTAACCTTTAGTCGAATAACTCTTACAATTTTGAGTGTTTACAGTTTTATAGCTGTGAAGTTGACATAATGGTGTATTGCTGCATGTTTATGACAAGTGGAAAGTGCATATTTATTACAAGTTGTCCTATATTTGTTTTTAAAAATCTCTATGGTCCAAATATTGTAAATTCTAAAAATAATATAATTACTAAATACTTGGAGTTACATTTGGCATTCTACCTACCTGGGCAAAGACACAATATGATACAAAAATTTTAAAAAATTCGCTTCATATGTCTGGGGGTTGGACCATGCCAAAAGCCCTCAACTGGACATGTTTACCGATTGGGGCAAATGAGGCACCCGCCAAAACAGGCAAGTTTGTACAAATTGGGTCTCAAATGAAAGGACTTAGGGAGTAGACTACGAATCCGGTAAAAATGTTTAGAACCAAATGTCTAGGGATCGCCCCACCCCCAAAAACCACCCAACATTATATGTAGTACATTCGGGACAAAATGGTACCCAAGTTACAGGTCTTAAGTAGAAGAGTACTATTTCGATATTAGTGCTGAGGAACAAGTATCTGGATGGCCGCCTCTAGACCAAATCAAAACCCAAATGTAGGGCAAGTGGCTGGGGGACGCCCACATGTCGGCCGTTGAAGGCAAAATAAAACTCCAGTGAAAGGTCATTGGTAGTAGAGGACAATTTTTACCCTCAAATTCAGGTGAAGGGGGTATGGAAATAACCTGTCATTGTACTACACGTAGAATCTTTATGATATGTTTTTGAAAAAAGATAAAAACCAGTAAGGAAAGGCAAAATTCGGGCGGAGTCGACTGTAAAATACCCTACACCTACCCTACAATTTTAAATTCGGGCAATAACTAAATATATATGTATACGAGAGCTATTGGGTTGCACAAAAAATAATTGCGGATTTTTCATATAGTCGACGTTGACAAATTTTTTAACAGCTTGTGACTCTGTAATTGCATTCTTTCTTCTGTCAGTTATCAGCTGTTGCTTTTAGCTTGCTTTAGAAAAAAAGTGTAAAAAAAGTATATTTGATTAAAGTTCATTCTAAGTTTTATTAAAAATGCATTTACTTTCTTTTAAAAAATCCGCAATTACTTTTTGGGCAACCCAATATGTATAAATCTGAACCGACTTTCAAACAGATCGTTTGAAAATTGTTGTTACTACGGTCATATAAGTGCAAATCCGGCGAAAAATATGTATGGGTGCTACATCCAAATTTGAACCGATTTTTATGAAATCTCGCAGATATGTTAATATCAGTAACAAAACAATCCGTGCCATATTTTGTGGATTTCGGTTACAAATTGTGTTTATTACAGCCATATAAGTGTAAATCGTACGATACATATACATGGGAGAAATAACCAAATCTGAACCGATTTGATGAAATCTTGCAAGTATGTTAAGATCAGTAACAAAACAATCCGTGTCAAATTTTGTGCAGATTACTTGAAAATGATATTAACTACGGCCATTTAAGTGCTAATCGGGCGATACATATATATGGGAGCTTTATTCAAATCTGAACCATCATGAACAATCCGTGCCAAATTTTGAGCATATCGGTTGAAAATTGTGGCTACTACGGCCATTTAAGTGCAAATGGGGCGATACATTTATATGAAAGCTATATCTGAACCGATTTTTACCAAAATCAATAGCGTTCGTCCAAAAAAGTGATATGTGCAAAATTTCGTTATGATTGAATGACAAATACGACCTGCACTTTGATTGCATGAATACATGGACTCAAAGACGGAAGGACATGGCAAAATCGAATCAGAAAGTGATTCTGAGTCGATCGGTATACTTATTTATATCTAGCTCTCCTCCTTCTTAGAGTTGCAAACAAATGCACAAGCTTATAAAACTCTGTACCACAAGTTGCGAGGGTATAAAAAACACTAAACTAATCATTTAATGTAAAACCATGTATCCACTAGAGCCCAAATCCACTTGATTTAAGATAATTTCCAAAACCCTTTTCCACTACGATTTATGCGGTTTTTATTTGTCAACAGTGAAGTTTGTGACAGCGTTCTTATCGTAATTAGAATTTTTATTGTGTGCAGCATATATTATACATTGGTACGGTCAGCAGTTAAATTTGTGAAACGATTTTATTAAATTACTACTAAATTTTATAATTGTCAGATGTTAAGAAAAAGTGCTGCCCAAAAATCCCAATAATAACCGGTATTCAATGCAAACGCGGTGTTGCATTTGAAGGAGATTTGCTGCAAATCTCCTCTCACATTGAAAATGTATGGGAAACCGCGTTGCAAAACACGATTTTTCCGAAATCTCATCGCAAATCTGGATTTGCTCCAAGTGGAGCTCCATGGCCTAAATCTGAGAAAGACCCAAAACTTTGAATGTCTTGATCATCTGGGCACCAGCTTTAACGTGTTTGGAAAACAATCTAAATTCAAAAAAAACATAAAAGAGTGTAGCGAAACGCACCGAGACAGCTAATTATTTTTATATAATGCCACAAACTGTGCTACTGATTTTGGTGGTAGACCCTCAAAATGATATGATAACCGAAAAGAAATATTTTAATGTGTTATAATTTTCGAACTTTTGGTCTATTGGGTTGTTCTACAAAATTCGAGTCGAAGTCACGTTGCCAGAACACTTTCATAAGAAGTTTAATTATTTTTCCATTGTTTCTTCCGTTTAATTTTATAATTGTCAAATCAAATGTTTGAAATATTTTGGTCATAAAAAAAACAAATAATTAAGCAGCATAAAAGCGGTTAGAAAATAAATGTTTATATAACGTTTGTCCCACAAACTGTCGATTGAGGGAAGGAGGGATTAATGAGGACTGACTAATTCAAACTTAGCTCAGTATTGAGGTCATAGTTTAGAATATGAATTTGCCATTGCTTTTTTTGGATGTTAATGAGGCGTTATGTACACAGAAAAAATAAAAATCATATCGGTTTCAATCACGAAATACAGCGGTCAAAAAAAGTATTCATCATTCAATGTTTTTTTTTTTAATAAGTCTACAAAAGACAATTGGAATAAAAACATATTAAACTAATGA
Organism: Stomoxys calcitrans; assembly: GCF_963082655.1. NCBI lineage: Eukaryota > Metazoa > Arthropoda > Insecta > Diptera > Muscidae > Stomoxys > Stomoxys calcitrans. The sequence continues at coordinate 117,983,863 of NC_081554.1, read as the reverse complement.
TGCAGTAGTGCTTGTGTGATATATATGTACACAATTTCATTGTTTTTAAAGAAAAAAATAGTATTTATTGGAACAAAAAGGGCCATTTTACAGCTGAACACAAAAAATTAAACAAAAAAAGTATTCATCATTGCAAAAAAACAAAAAAATAAATAACATAATTTAAAAAAATTAATACTTTGTTATTCGACCACCGCGTCTTATAACTTCTTTTAAACGGTTTGACATCGATTGGACTAATTTAGCGGTTATATTTTGGTCTATATTAGTCCATTCCTCCATTATCACCTGTTGCATTTGACTCTTGCTCGAAAAATTGCGCGTTCTCAATTTGCGTTCGAGATGTTCCCAAAGATGTTCAATTGGGTTCAAGTCGGGACTTTGAGGAGGAGTTTTAATGACTTTGGGGCAGTTATACAGCATCCACATCTTGGTATTTAAAGCAGAATGGTTGGGGGTCATTATCTTGATAATATTGAAAGTTATTACCAAGCCCAAGTTTTACAGCACTATCTTTTAAATTCCTCTTTAAAATGTCAATGTAATACTTATGATCCATTACTCCATTAATAATTTCAAGATTTCCCGCTCCTGAAGCCGCCATACACCCCCAAACCATTAAACCACCTCCACCATGTTTTGCAGTAGCAACTGTGTTTCGTTCTTCAAGCTCTGTATTTGGTTTTCTGTACACTATGACCTTTCCATCGCACCCAAAAAGATTAAACTTGCTCTCGTCTGCAAAAATGACTGTTTTCCAAAATGATTCGGGCTGTTTTACATACATTTTTGCGAAGTTTAGCCTTTTCACTCGGTTTATTTTATTTATAAAGGGCTTCTTACGTCCAGTTCTTCCTCTGTAACTATGCCTTTTGAGTGTATTTCGAATTGTTTGTGTAGTAACTTCCTTCCCTAAATATTCCATAGTGTTTTTACGAAGAATGGTCGCATTTGTCTTCGGAGTTTTCTGAACTTGCCGCACTAGCCAACGCACATCTCCAACTGAAAGTGCTTTTGGTCGACCAGATCTTGGTTTATTGTCAACAGTTTTCGTTTCTGTCTACTTTCTGATGATGGATTGTATAGTAGATCGTGGTCTATTTAATATTTCACTGATAGTTTTTTGAGTTAAACCATTCCTGTGGTGTTTTATTATCAAAACTTTTACCTCATCAGAAACCTCGTTTTGCTTACGACCCATTTTGACAAAAACTATATTTTCAATGAAATTAAATATTTGCTGTCAAGGGCAAAGCCTCCTTTACTAAATAAAACAGAAAAGGGGGATTCCCAAATAATATTTGAATTTGACTTTGATGATAGCACATCAATGATGAATACTTTTTTTGTTCTGTTTTTGGTGTTATTATATAAAATTGCATTTTTTGCGCTAATTAAATTTATTTTTTTGAATTTATTTTAAAACATATTACGAAAAATAAACTATTGCATAAAACTGCATTATTTGTTTACTTTAAATTTTCTTCAATTACCCAAAATAAGTGAATTTATTATCAATTTTGCTAATGATGAATACTTTTTTTGACCGCTGTAATTCGATTTAATTTACTTTTTAATTGAAACAGCTTTAATCACGAAAATGGTAATATCAATCACAGTTTTTGAATAACGTGATAGAAAAAATTTTCAATTAAAAAAATTAAAGGGTGATTTTTTTGAGGTTAGGATTTTCATGCATTAGTATTTGACAGATCACGTGGGATTTCAGACATGGTGTCAAAGAGAAAGATGCTCAGTATGCTTTGACATTTCATCATGAATAGACTTACTAACGAGCAACGCTTGCAAATCATTGATCTTTATTACCAAAATCAGTGTTCGGTTCGAAATGTGTTCATTCACCGTAACGTTGCGTCCAACAGCATCTTTGAAAAAATACGGTCCAATGATTCCACCAGCGTACAAACCACACCAAACAGTGCATTTTTCGGGATGCATGGGTAGTTCTTGAACGGCTTCTGGTTGCTCTTCACTCCAAATGCGGCAATTTTGCTTATTTACGTAGCCATTCAACCAGAAATGAGCCTCATCGCTGAACAAAATTTGTCAAAATTTGAACACATTTCGAACCGAACACTGATTTTGGTAATAAAATTCAATGATTTGCAAGCGTTGCTCGTTAGTAAGTCTATTCATGATGAAATGTCAAAGCATACTGAGCATCTTTCTCTTTGACACCATGTCTGAAATCCCACGTGATCTGTCAAATACTAATGCATGAAAATCTTAACCTCAAAAAAATCACCCTTTATATATGCAATTAAAATATTATTGAAAATTTTCGAAATTTCCAATTAATTTTGAAACAGATCCAATTATTTTTAATTGAATAAATGCATACGGCTTCCTTAGCATCGATCTAATTATAACATATTCTATATATGTATATATATACAATATATACATATATATATATATATAGAATATGTTATAATTAGATCGATGCTAAGGAAGCCGTATGCATTAGTAAGAAGTTTCTAATTTTATTAAATAATAAGTGTGTTCGGGTACTCAAAAATTTGGGCAAATTTTTACAAATTGCGCAAAGAAGAAATTTGCAGCATATGGCATTTGTTGTATACAAACCAGATGTTTAATTCATATAAATGGCAAAAGACCGTAAAGACTATTCTTTCTCTCCTGCAAATTTTTATTTGAAAAATACGAGAACAGACCTAATGATTGAAAGAACTTTCTGCCTAGACCACTAACATTTATTTTCTTTTTTTCACTCGAATCGTTTGCCAATTCAATGAAAACGGCTGTTATCCTTTATAAATTCAGCTGTTTTCAATGAATTGACGAGCGAATCGAGTGACAACAAGTAAGAGCGTGCTAAGTTCGGAAGGGCCGAATCTTATATACCCTCCACCTTAGGTCGCATTTGTCGAGTTCTTTTCCCGGCATCTCTTCTCTGCTCAGCTATTAGAGCGATATCAAGATATGGTCCGGTTCGGACTACAATTAAATTGTATGTTGTAAACCTGTATAAAATGTCAGCCAATTCTAATAAGAATTGCGTCCTTTGGGGGCTCAAGAAGTAAAATAGAGAGATCGATTTGTATGGGAGCTGTATCGGGCTATAGACCGATTCAGACCATAATAAACACGTATGTTGATGGTCATGAGAGGATCCGTCGTACAAAATTTCAGGCAAATCGGATAATAATTGCGACCTCTAGAGGCTCAAGAAGTCAAGATCCCAGATCGGTTTAATGGCAGCTATATAAGGTTATCAACCGATTTGAGTCTTATTTGGCACAGTTGTTGAAAGTCATAATATAATACGTCATGCAAAATTTCAGCCAAATCGGATAAGAGGCTTAAGAAGTTAAGATCCAAGATCGGTTTATATGACAGCTATATCAAAACATGAACCGATATGGCCCATTTACAATCCCAACCGACCTACACTAATAGGAAGTATTTGTGCAAAATTTCAAGCGGCTAGCTTTACTCCTTCGAAAGTTAGCGTGCTTTCGACAGGCAGACGGACGAACGGACGGACAGACTTGGCTAGATCGACATAAAATGTCACGACGATCAAATATATATATACTTTATGGGGTCTCAGACGAATATTTCGAGTAGTTACAAACAGAATGACGAAATTAGTAGAACCCATCCTATGGTGGAGGTTATAAAAAAAAAAAAAACTTAAATGGCGTTGTTGTTTAATTGAAAAAGATGAAAATTTTCAATAATTTTTTTATAAATTTGTTTTATAAGAAAATGGTGATACCGTAAGGAGGTTTGTGTCCACATTTGATATGAAGGAAAGCCAATATAAGCCTGGATAAAGTTAAAATCAATCACACTCGTTGAGTGGCTTCCAAGATCCCTATAAGCGAAATACGAAATATTATAGCGATCGGTTAACAAAAACTTGTGCCAACACGACTCCCAGTGGAAGTGGAACAAATCTGCCATTTTTGAACGGATAATGTCATCTTTACAAAATTTTATATGGTTATAGGTGATATAGTGTTAACGAGACTATGTGCAAAATTTCAGGGCCCTACAAAGTTCGCGGACCCATAATTGGATCTTCAAAGTTGCTCACCTCGGCCCTACAAAATTTTGTTAGGGCAGCCAAAAACGTATTTGTGATGCGAATTTCAAAATTTTTTATTTACAGGAATGTGCTCAAAAAACACATACAAAATGTGCTAAAATAAATCGAATAATTACAAATCAAAGAAGCAAAAAAATACATGTTTGGCATTTTTGGTCAAAAATAATAATTTCATCTCTATAAAGAAAATTTGGCCTAAAGCTTACAATTTATCTTATTATACTGTGACTGAAGATAGGTCGAGTACAAAGTTGTAATTTTTTTTAAAAAAAAACTAAAAAAAACCCTTCGAGTTCTCAAAACGCAAAGCTGAAACCACCCAAATTGAGAGAAATCTATATGAAATTTGAAATGAGCGGAAGTGTTTGTTTGGCGATATGAAAAATTTCCCTAGCAAGCCTGGTAGACAAGCCGGGAGTATTTAACATAACTTATATAACTTAAGGTTAACAACCAGCACAGCAGCAAACACCAAAACCAAATTTATAAAATTTCAAATTTCAAAATTCAAAATTGTTTTGACATTTGCAGTTCCATCGGCTGCACTGATGCGACTACCTTGTAAATAAATGGACACAGCAAATGGATGGTTTGAATTAAAATGTGTCAAATAAAAATTAAATAATTTCCAAAAAAATCCTTAATACATATGCATACTTGTGCATAATACGAGTAAAATGTCTAGTTTTTATGTTCTTGTATTATCTTTCATATCTAGCGGGTTTTAAAATGAACTACAATAGTTTAAGCGTGCTAAGTTGAATCTTGGGAATGCACAACCATAGGTTCTGCCAAAAGTTTACATAAAATAATCTTAGTTGAAGGGCATAGTTGTACTTTACGTACCGTAGAAGCCTTATCGGGTGAACTGTTCAAGACTTCAACTCGAGATATTTATATGACAGATATATCAGACTATACACCTATTTTGACCATACTTGTCAAGAATGTTGGAAGTCATAACAAAACACTGCTTGCAAATTTTAGTCGCAATCAGAAAATTGCAGCTTCTAGAAGCTCCAGACATCAACTCGGGAAATAGGTTTACATGATAGCTCTTTCAGACTATACAACGAATATAATTATAAGCACCTGGTCCGTATCCCACTTTCTGGATAAGGGACAAAATGAGTGTTGTGGACTACGAAGTACAAATGTCACTCAAGTGACAGTTCATATAAGTTAACGTCTCAAATCACTCCTCCATGGTAGCGAAATTCTAGTTTCAAGAGCTTTTTGTAGCGAGTTTGGAAGGCCAAAGTATCGCTATCATCGAATTTAGGTGAGGCTATGTTAGGTTTAAGTGGCAGTGTGCCATTAGACTCACTTAGAAGGCAGATGCCTTCTAGTCGCTACCGTTGAATCTTCCAGATCGCTTTAAAAAGCCCAATAACTTGCGAATGTTCACATCCGCTAAATCAGACAGATTCTCAAAAAATTGAGAACCTTAAGTGAAAATCCTTCTGACTGCCAGTGAGGGACACACACACACACAGAATGTGTTCTATAGTCTCTTCTTACTGGATGTCCTCACAGCTTCTGCAAAAGTCGTTACTGGCAACCGCCAGTCTGCCACACACAATGACTGAGAGGTCTGTTCCAGCCGGTGACAGCAAAGCTATAGACCTCTTCAAGTCTAGATCAGGCCACATAATTTTGGAATGCTCATAGCCCTCTCTTTGTGACCATCTATCATTCGTTGCCCTTCGGGACTGATCCTGAAGGCTTAGTTTACATGTCGCTAGGGGCATACACATAGATTCTAGTTCTCCTGGTCTCACAGTTGTGTTCAGAAATACGTTCTCCAGAGGGATATCGTAGTTCCAATCAGTTCTATCAGGAATAGTGGTACAGTACTTTTTATTAAAAAGCGGCTCATCAGTATACCACAGTGTCTGTAGCCGCCACATGACCAAAGAGAAAGCTCCCTTAGCCTCACGGCAGTGGTCGCAACAATTTGTCTAGCCACAATGTCCAGAGGCATAATATGTAGCATTAAATTCAGTGCCTCAGATGGTGTCGTCCTCAGTGCGGTTGTGATGCACAAACAAGCCATCCTTTGGATCCGGTTGAGTATTGAGCAGTAGGTGGATTTTTGAAGCTCCGTCCACCAGACCACAACACCATATAGCATTATAGGTCTGACAACTGCTGCATATACCCAATGCATGACACGCGGTCTAAATCCCCAACTTTTGCCAATGGCTCTCTTGCAGGTGCATAGGGCAAGAGTAACCTTTTTTGCTCTTTCCAGATGCCACTGTAGGCAACTTGTATCTCCTGCTGTAGAGACCTCTTCTCTTCTATCTTGCACGGATTTATACCTAGACCACTTTCGGTAGCCCACTTCGCTGTTGCACGTAGAGCTTCCTGAAGTATATCTCTAAGAGTAGTGGGAAATTTTCCCCTAACCGCAATTGCCACGTCATCAGCATACGCCTTTTTTACACCTTTTTCTTCCAGAAACAATAATATATTATTAATTGCTATATTCCAAAGTAGAGGGACAGTACACCTCTTTGAAGTGTTCCTCTGCTGACCCATCTTTTTAGATCCACAGATCCCAAGCCTGCCATAATGCATCTTTTAGTAAGTAAGTTATTAATAAACTTTCTTACAGTTAATGTTAATGCCTAGAAACTCCAATTCCTTCCTGATTGACGGCGGTTTTACATTATTGAAAGCACCTTCAATGTCAAGAAATTCTACCATTGTATATTCCTTGACAGCGAGAGACCCCCTCAATGCAGCCGACTAGGTCGTGAAAGTCTGTTTCAGTGTACTTGCCTTTACTATATGCATGCTGCTGCCGCGATAGGCGACCTCCAGAGATATTTGCCCTATGATATGTTTCTATCAACCTCTCAGAAGTTTTCAGCATAAATGATGACAGACTAATAGGACGAAAATCTTTCGCCTTCGTTCCACCAGTCTATCAGACACAGCTTGTAATTCAGCCGCTGATACATCATCAGGGCCTGGCGACTTAATGGAATCGAAACTTCTTATAGCCCAAAGGATTTTCGGCTCAGACAAAATGTTCCTAATAACCTCCGACGAATGGATACCAGTGACAACCACTTCTGGCGCCACGTTGTCCTTTGGAGAATTTCCCGGAAAATGTGTATCAACGAGTAGTTCAAGTGATTCCTCACTAAACATTGTCCATATATTCTCTGACCTCTGGATATACCTCACCGTAATAGGTCTCGAGAACAGAATCTCAGAGGCCTCTGATGTATCCTCCACTTAGCTCAGCCTTATAGATGTCCCAATCGTGTGGTGCTCTTGTGGCTTTCGCTCTGTTGAAGAGTTTTCTGCAGTCATTCCTTAGACCAACCAGCTCTGGGATCCACCGTGGCGGTCGCTTGGTTTGACACTAGGATATGCTGACACAAGCGAGTCATTCGGTGCCTTCGTAATCTGCTTGACCATTATGCCGCCGCCGTTTTTCACTTCCTTTTCTGGTCTAGAAGGGATGGACGTGCAGAAATTGTGCCGCCTTTCTTCTGTTTAGCAGAGGCACCACTTCTCCAGTATTTTCTGCAAAGCTGAAACTGATACAACGATGATCAGAGAAGCTGTGGTCATTCAACGCTTCCCAGTCGCATATCTTGCGCTTATATCTTCCGATACAAAGGTAATATCTAGTACCTCCTGCCTGTTCCTGGTAACAAAGGTCGGTTTATCCTCTTTATTACAAATCACCAGATAGCAACTTATTATATATTCGATAAGCAGCTTATCCCTTTTGTTGACATCCGAACTTCCCCATATCTGGTGATGTGCATTAGCATCACTTCCTACAATGAGGCTCTTTTTCCCTGTAGAAGCGACTTCAATCAGCAACTTAAAGCTTGAAGGCGGCACCTCTCAATCGTGTGCCATATGTAGGGAAGCCAGCCAGTAATGTGACTTATTTATTTCAAGGCTGGCTATCGCTGAATCTTTAGTGTTTAGCAACGGAAGAAGAAAAACATTTAGACTACTCTTTGCATAAATACAGGCTCTATGTCTCCCATTCCTCCACACACACATCACATCACATCAAATTCCCCTGCCACCAGGAGGACCTTAAGTGCGGTCGAAGCGGCCTTACAATGGTGGAGATTTATCTGCAGAAACCGGACCAGAGTCATGATTCAGAATTTCGTTCGTGTTGCGTTAGCCTCGTCTTCTGATTCTGCCAGGAGTTCATCCCTACAAGATTCGTTAGATCTTGTCATGATGAGCTTCCGTATGCATACAGGGGCAGGTGAGAAAGTAGTGCAACTACTCTTCCTCAAGATACTGGCCACTTGCGGTGTGCATGATTCCTATTTAGATGCTTTACTAGCCGCTGTGGTGGAAGGACTTTTTGAGTTCCGTCCTTCCCCGCTGGCGCCCACCTTAAGCCTAATCCAACCTGATGACTCATCCACACAGGGCCTGTCGGGTCCCGTTTCGATGCCTTCCCCTCCAGTTTGACTGTGGCAGGAGGATTTTCAGTCTCCTGCAATCCGACAGACTTTAGGGATGTGGTCGATAGATCCTCAGACAAGTGTTCAATAACCACTGGATTTTAAATATTTATCCTAATTTTTACTTTTTTCTCTTTTCAGTTGTGTGAAGTTCGCTAACCATTTTTAGATGCTGATGGTTTAATTTACGAAACGAATATTGCAATAAAGCATGTGAATGAGTCAACCATTTGTGTTTTTCTCCTCTTAGATGTTAAGTAACAAAAAGAAGACAATTCAAGAGTAATTCGAACATTTTGATATCTAAGAACAATCAGGTTCAACTTTTTACAGAAGTAACCATGTTTTCTTACACTTTAAGTGCAATATTATTCTTAGTAACTGTTGTCCTTTTTAGTTTTCCACCACTGTAGCTCCCATATAATCTCCCCTGTTTCCATCTTGGGCCTCTAGAGTAATAACATTATTATACCTTCCACCATAGGATGGGGGTATACTAATTTCGTCATTCTGTTTGTAACTACTCGAAATATTCGTCTGAGACCCTATAAAGTATATATATTCTTGATCGTCGTGACATTTTATGTCGATCTAGCCATGCCCATCCGTCTGTCTGTCGAAAGCACGCTAACTTTCGAAGGAGTAAAGCTAGCCGCTTGAAACTTTGCACAAATACTTCTTATTAGTGGTTGGTTGGGATTGTAAATGGGTCATATTGGTCCATGTTTTGATATAGCTGCCATATAAACCGATCTTGGGTCTTGACTTCTTGAGCCTTTAGAGGGCGCAATTCTTATCCGATTGGAATGAAATTTTGCACGACGTGTTTCGCTATGATTTCCAACAACTGTGCCAAGTATGGCAAATCGATCCGTAACCTGATATAGCTGTCATATAAACCGATCTTGGGTCTTGACTTCTTGAGTCTCTAGAGGGCGCAATTCTTATCCGATTAGAATGAAATTTTGCACGATGTGTTTCGCTATGATTTCCAACAACTGTGCCAAGTATGGTTCAAATCGGTTAATAACCTGATATAGGTGCCATATAAACCGATCTTGAATCTTGACTTTTTGAGCTTCTAGAGGGCGCAATTCTTATTCGGTTTGGCTGAAATTTTGTATGAAGCATTTTATTATGACTTCCAACAACTCTGCCGAAAAAGGTTTAAATCGGTTCATAACCTGATATAGCTGCCATATAAACAGATATGGGATCTTGACTTCTTGAGCCTCTAGAGATCGCAATTATTATCCGATGTGCCTGAAATTTTGTGCGACGGATCCTCTCATGACCATCAACATACGTGTTTATTATGGTCTGAATCGGTCTATAGCCTGATACAGCTCCCATATAAATCAATCTCTCTATTTTACTTCTTGAGCCCCCAAAGGGTGCAATTCTTATTCGAATTGGCTGACATTTTACACAGGTCTCCAACATATAATTTGATTGTGGTCCGTACCGGACCATATCATGATATCGCTCTAATAGCAGAGCAAATCTTTTCTTATATCCTTTTTTGCCTAAGAAGAGATGCCGGGAAAAGAACTCGTTTTTTGTATCAATTAGTAATTGGCACAGATCGGATAGTACGTGTTGCACTATCTTCACGATTTGGCTGAAATTTATGGCTTCCAACAATTACATCATGCAAGTAAGCTGTGGATTTGACCTCTTTTATTATGTCCATATTTTGCAATTTTATAGGAAAATGTAAAATAAACAACAACAGCAGTCGAATCCGGATAATGGAACACCGTTTAATTGAATTAGCCGGTTAACTGCAAAACAAAACAAAAATCTGATTTCAATGTTATCAACTTCGCTTAATTGAAAACATCGGATAACTGAAGCATTTTTCCACATTTCCCTGTTTTCAATTAAGCGGATTCGACTGTACTCCTAAAATGACCCCGCTTATATGAGAGGGTATAAAAGCTAAAACATCGTCCCAGTTTTAATGATTCGAGTAGGATTAATAGAGTAACGATACTTATAAAATAAATTTCGAATAAACAACTCGCAAACTAAAGTAAACATTTCAATACATTCAGCTTTTTCTGTATTTTTTATACACTGCGCGGAAAAAGGCGTTACAGCAAAACACACCCATAATTCAACACTTTTTACCACAACCACACACATCCATAAACAACACAACAGAACATTCTCTCATACAATGATCTGGCCTACATCACGAGAACGACGGTCAAGGTTGACCAAATACCAAGGGGGTTTTGAGTAGCAATGGAGCCAACGAAGCATGCAATATCACCAACGCTAGAAAAATGCTAAAACACAAAAAAAAAAACCAAATGATCTGAACAAAGAATGACGTCATGCATGTCGTTCTCGGGAAAATTATTTATAGAGTTGCCATCTTAATTAAGTATTTATAATATTGTGTAGGATTTGTAGAGCTCAAAGTAAAATAAAAAAAGGAATTCAGCCGAATATATTGCAATTCAAAATTTAATTTTATTATTTTATATAAATTAATTTTATTCAAAATAATATTATTGACTAGTGTCAAGTTGGCTGTTCCCTCTGAGTTTTTTAGTGTTTCTATCTGAAGTGATATTCCAAAACCGGCGTTATTTCTAAAACCGGCAAAACATTTTCCCCAACAGCTCTTGTTTTTGAGTTTGAGTTTAGCGCCAAAATTTATGATTTTTTTATCCAATTTTGGTTTTTTTTTTTGCACACTAAACAAATTTGTTATTGTTTTTCGATATGAATTTACAAAGAAGATGTTGTGAGCTTGATCCAATTAGTTTTTGCTGCATATTTGTGGTAAATGTTTGAATATGTATGTATATATATCTAGTCCTTCCCGAGAAAATGATGTAAGCGACATTTTTTTGATTTTCCTTTTTTGATGGATATCGAATTACGTCTCCTCTCCAAATATCGAAGCTGTACCATATGCCGTTATGAAATGGGAGCGAAAATAATTTTGGTGTAAGCGCCATTTCAAGTTTGTTAACATTTTTGTGAGACCGCGATGTGTCGCTTACATCAAAATTGCAAATTAACAGAATATGAAATAAGTTGACTATTTTAACAGGAAATTGGTTTTTATCTAAGGAGTTATACCTTCACTGCTTAACTTTGTAAACGTAAAAGATGGAATAGTAACGGAAATAATACTTTACACTACAAGTTTACGGCCATACCATTATATAGTGGCTTCATCTAGATATGCACCAATTTTATGGACTCTGGCGGAGGTGTTCAGGAGGATGAATATATTTACATATTTATATGTAACGAAAGCAATATCTAAATCTTAACCAATTTGGATTAAATATAAGAATTTGCCCCGAAAGTGGGTATTAGATTCATATTCTACTCCCAAAAATCATACTCTCAAATTTCTTTTATTTGAGCCCCAATTACCAATAGTTGAGGGGGTTTATTCGGTGAGACGACCCCCCAAACGCTTGGCCCCAAAATTGGATATCAAAATCGTTTTCTACTATCAAATACCTATTTTGCCATAGTAGGCAAATATGGCCTTTTTGAAAGCAGTTAAGAAGGCGGACCCGGAAATAATATCAGCTTCGCGCTAGAGCACGATTTTGTTTGTGTCCTATAATGTCAAGCATTTGGAGGTAGCTATCAAGATATTTAAGGCTACGGCTCTCGTCCAGATCCACGCTAATTAATTTTTTTTTTTGTATTGGTTATCTACATTCAAAATCATATTTCACAGCTACCACTTCGGATACCACATTTTTAAAGATCCGCAGGTCCTCCAGTGTCTATCCCAGTTCGAGGGTAAAAAGTGTACTCTACTACCAAAGACTTTTTATTGCTGTCCTATTTTATCCCGATCGGCCTTCATATATTATTTTTAAATGCCTTTTTTTTGTTTTTGGGTAGGATAGGGGGAGGGGATAGCTACCTGGCACATCCTTTGACAGTTTGGTGTTGTTTTTATTGAGAGGGGAGGGTCGGTCCTCCCGACGATAACACACGAAAGGCAATCTTTTTGACGGCAGGAAGTGAACCCGATACTTGAATCCTTATATCAACATGATTCGAACTCTACTGTCATCGAACCTTCGTTTCATTGCCATATTATCCCGATCGAACTACACGCCCATTTCGCGCCCCATACCCGAAAGTTTGTCCCAATATGGCATTTTTTGTCCAAAATAAAAAAAATATACATATATACAAATCTTTTTCCAAGTTTATTAAATTCTCACCAATTGCTATGTGGTTCTCAATAATCACCAAAAAAATTGTAAAATTTTGGCTTTTTAGCTTCTAAAAATAAAATTTTTAATAATGCACATATAAATATTTTCTATAGAAATTTTAAACTTCCACAGAAACTAAGAATAAGGGTGCTATGGATGAAGTTGAAACCGAGAATTGGTTATGGAATGGAAAAGTGTCGAAAGCAGTGAACATGTTGTCCTTAATTGTTCTTCAATTACTGGTCTCATTTAAATGGAAAACAGCAACATTTTTTGCACATATAATTAATTGTCTGGGGTTTGCCACAGATTTCAACAGGACAATGACCCGAAAAACTCATTGAAATTTGCGAGTGAATGGTTTCAGGATCATAATTTGATCGTTATTGAGTGGCCAAGTCAGTCCCCCGAACTCCATCCAATTGATAACCTTTTGGGTGAACTCTGGCGACAAGATTCTAAGCTTCCTACAGCAATAAAAAACAATTGTGGGCAAATATTCAAAGATCATGATATAATATCCCGGTAGAGACTTGCCGTAAGTTAATCTCATCATGACTTAGAGAATTGAAGATGTTCTTAAAAATAAGGGTTGATATAGAAGGTATTAACTGCCTGGTTTGATGTTTATTCAAAACACTAACACTCATGAACAAATTACTGTATTATTCTTAACTTTTTTCATGTACACTATTTTAATCTCTACATTAAATTAGATGAATTAGAAATTAGACGAAATTAGTATACCCCATGGTGGGGGGTATACAAAAATTTTTTGACTACTTAGAAATGCACTGAGTGATATCAGTAAATTCATTTAATAAAGAGATCAGTTTAAATTCTCTTGAAAGAGGGGCGAAAAAAATATACTAAAACTTGACATATGTTGAAGACTACTAAAAATTTCTTAAATTTATGTTATTTAATTTTTTTCCAGTCCTGTCTTAACTTCTTACTAATTTTCAAATACACAATATATATTTACTTAATAAATTAATTTGAAATATGAAATAAAAAAACTTAAAAATATCAAAACCATACACCCTAGCAAAACAAAAAAAAACTTCACACCTATGTCCACATGTGTATATGGGAGCTATATCCAAATCTGAAAAAAAATTTCCAATTTCAATAGGCTTCGTCGCTAGGCCGAAAAACATGCCAAATTTGAAGTCGATTGAACGAAAATTGGTACCAGTACTTTGTACAAAAATTAACATGGACGCACAGACGGACACAGCTAAATCGAATCAGAAAGTGATTCTGAGTCGATGGGTGTACTTATTAATGGGTCTATCAATCTTTCTTCTGGGTGTTACAAACAAACGCAGTAAGTAATAATAATCTGCTGTGGAAGTATAAAAAGCAAACCGATTCGATTTATTCAATAAAATAATAAGTTACTTTGTGTGCATCTTTAGCTAAATCCATGGTGGTGGATAACATAGGTACAGCTTGACCAAGCTTATAGTGTTTTACTAGATTTGTATATTAAGAGCGATCATTGATTACTGTTACATCAACTCTTAAAATTTAAAAAAGAATGAAGCAAAGTGTTTCTCAACAAACGCAAAAGATGTCTAGAAGATTGGGACAGACAGGGAAAGTTAAAGTTTGAAACAATAACTATCGAGGAGGCTTGAGATAAAAAGGGGCTACTTACCAGTAACCAGTTTAGTCTTCTTTCGCTCCACAAGCCACTGGTACTATATGAGACAGGGCAAGGAGGAGAGCCATTCGCCACATTCGTAGTCTCCGAGCCGATGAACAGCCATCACAATTTACCGTGGGACAAATCATCTAAGGCGTTGGGCCCCGACGGAATCTCTACATTGATGTTGAAGAATCTGGATTCACCTGGAGTTGAGTACCTTACCACTGTCCTTAACCTGTCTTTCAACACTCTTATAGTTCCCGATGTCTGGAAAATGGTCAGAGTGATCCCGCTACTGAAGCCGGGAAAAGACCCGAGTTTGGGGGAGTCGTACAGACCGATCTCCCTTCTCTCACCAGTGGCAAAGACACTTGAGGCATTACTCCTCCCGAGCCTCGTAGAAGAATTTCCATTCGCCGAGCATCAACATGCACAGCAGAACAACAGCTTTGCATGCCATCACCGCACACATTTGCCGTGGCTTTAATAAGTCCAGGCCATGTGATAGGACGGTCCTCGTGGCACTGGATCTATGGAAGGCATTCGACACGATCAGCCATGCCAAATTATTTGAGGACATCGCCAACACGTCCCTCCAGCCAGGACTGCAACCATGGGTCGCGAATTATCTGTGTGGTCGCCAGTCATTTGTGGAATTTAGGGATAAGAAGTCGAAACACTTTGTGACACGTAGTGGAAAATAATATTCAGATCCGTCAGAATGCCGCCTTCCGAACTGCGACGGGCTGTCTCCTCAGCTCTCATGTGAACCACCTCCATTAGGAGACAAAGATCCTACCTGTGCGAACACATAACTACATGCTGTCTAAGCAATACCTTTTGGGCTGTTATCGCAGAGACCATCCAAATCATCATCTTGTGGATAGATATCCACCGCCCAGAAGCCTCAAGCGGCATGTCAAGCAGGTCTAAACAACATTTATGCAGGCACGGTAGCAGATGCGGTAATTGGCTACCGGGTGAATGTAGTCTTTGGAGAACGACCGCCTCCCATTGCACCTGAAGAAATCGACCTCCCCCGGCAAACCAGAGTAGTTCTGGCTCAATTACGTTCCGGCAGACGCAGCCGCCTCAACTCCTACAGAGCAAGGATTGATGCCGACGTGCAAGATGTATGTCCCGATTGTAACCAGGGACCGCACGATACACGTCACCTGTTTAACTGCCCGGCCAGACCCACTCGATTCAGACCCAGATCCCTGAGGACGCACCCCATCTTAGTCGCAGAGTTCCTGGGTCTTGACACTCAACAAAATCAAGCAGACGAAAGAAAGTGCACAATAAACTGCTATCAACAACAACAACAACTATATGTCAAGTTAGACGAATCAGTAATTGCATTGTTCAAGAGAATAGTTCTTTACAAACAAAGCTCGTAACATACAACTGGCATTAGTCTGTTGCTTACAAAAACGAACCCGGTAAGACGAGCACAATACAACTTGGTTTCCGGGGCCCTGAGCTTAAAGGTGGACATTTAGTTCATTTACCGGTAAAGTCAACTCCCAATTCTGATTATGAACTCAAAAAACCCTATTTACAAGCAAAATACAGATTTTTTCACAAATTTTTTTATATAGAGTTTCACAGTGAAATCTGAACTTAATACCCACCTCAAGGTGCAAATATTACAAGTATAATTCTAGCAATTTTTTGCTTAAATATGCAAAACATATTTGTAAATCGGCTTAATTATAGCATTAAGGTTGTTGACATTGCTACAACTGTCTTTGATTACAAATTAAAATAGCTGCAAACAAACATTTAATTTGAGCTGCCTATTTTAGTTAAAACTACATAGCATACACGCAAAAAATAATTCGTTTCACATAAAAAAAATGTTCGCCAAGTAGACTTCTTTCCTGAAAAATGTTATATTTTGCTTACGATAAAAATGCATGTTTAATTTTTCCGATAAATTATAGCAAGAATTTGTGCGAAATATTAAGTTTTTTTACACTGACAACACCTTTCATTCTTGATACATAAAATGTTATTCGGAATTGAATGTTGGAGGCCATAGTAGAAATCATTGTGTAAAATTTCAGCCAATTCGAGTAAGAAATGCGCCCTTTAGGGGTTCAAGAAGTAAAATAGAGATTTCGGTTTATACGGGAGCTGTATCGGGCTGTAGACCGATTGAAACCATATTTGACACGTATGTTAAAGGTCATGAGAGAAGCCGTTGTACAAAATTTCGGATAATAATTACGCCCTCTGGTGACTCAGGATCCCAGATCGGTTTAAATGGCAGATATATCAGGTTATAGATCGATTTTAACCATATTTGACACAGTTGTTAGTCAAACCAAAACCCTCATGCAAAATTTCAGCCAAATCGGATTAGAATAGCGCCCTCTAGTGGCTCAAGAAGTCAAGATTCAAGATCGGTTTATATGGCAGCTATATCAGGTTATGAACCGATTTGAAGCATGCTTAGCACAGTTAATTGAAGTCATAACTTTACACGTCGTGCAAAATTTCAGCCAAATCAGAGTAGAATTGTGCCTTCTAGACGCTCAAGAAGTCAAGACCACAGATAGGTTTATATGACAGCTATATCAGGTTATGGAGCGGTTTGAACTATTCCTAACTCAGTTGTTGGAAGTCATAATAAAACAACTCATGCAAAATTTCAGCCAAATCGGATAAGAATTGCGCACTCCAGACGCTCAAGAAGTCAAGATGCAAGATCGGTTTATATGGCAGCTATATCAAACATGGACCTACGCTAATAAGAAGTACTTGTGTCAGGCGGCTAGCTTTACTCCTTCGAAAGTTAGCGTGCTTTCGACAGACAGACGAACGGACATGGCTAGATCGACTTAAAATGTCACGACGATCAAGAAAATATATACTTTATGGGGTCTGAGAAGAATATTTCGAGGAGTTACAAATAGAATGACCAAATTGGTATTGGTATTGGTATACCCATCCTATGGTGGAGGGTAAAAAAAGGCATTTTATTTGCCCAACATTCGACTGCTTGTGAAATTTATGTTTCCTTGTTTGATTGTACATTTTTTTTTTTTTGCAAGGTCAAACAAGGAAGCACAGTAAAACACATGTGGTCCAATATTTGACTAATCTGAACGTAGCTTAACTTAAATATACACCAATTATAAGCATATTTAAGTTGGCAATACCAACTCTTTCAGAATATATTTTATCCATCACTGTTCTATCGTATACGCTTACATACTCAACCACTCTCTTAACGTATAATCGTTTGCGGCTATCGAAATACCCTTGCCATTAATGAGATTTTGGTTTTACAACAAAAGAAGGGTACTTTTTCCGTAGGCGAAGTTGTTAAAGGGTTTGCAATAAACAAAGTTAGTTACATTCTACAATACTATGGCTGCTATGGCTAACATTTGATATGTTGAAGCGAAACGTTACATAGTTACAATAAAAGAAAAATTTCGTCACAAAAAAATTTTGTTTCTCGTAAAAATGTCTTAAACGTTTTATTTTTTTTGCGTGTAGGCATAGGAAAATGACATTCAGATATTGCTGAATATGACATGGGTAAAAATTAAACTCAGTCATGAGTACATCAAGATTTGTGACTTTTCAATGAGTAAGGGTAATTTCTATGACTAACAAACCATTACACCGAAAAGGAATGGAATAATTGTCTTTACACAAAACTAACGTAGACCCGCATACATATTATTCTGAAGAAGGTAGTGTGGATAAGGCGACGTTTTAAAATTTGGTTTGTTATAGTCAGAGTGTGTTATGTGTGAAATTTTGATGTTCCAACTAAAAATTTGAAAGACATGTTCGGATATGCAAATGAAGTATTTTCTGTCCCTCTTTTTGAGCCCCACCCAATTGTCAAAGTACCAACCATGTGGGTGTTTCGACTCTTGTCGATTCTAATCCAGGCATTTTGTCAACTCAAGCGTTAATCACTTCTCATGGTTGATTTATTCTCTACCACCGCTGGTGTGCGTGCTTCGGATAATTAAACTCTTTTGTTTTTGTTTCATACCATACTATTTTTGTAGACAGTCTGTGCAACCTGCGGTCCCCTGGTGACAAATGTAATTATCAGCTTTTATGAACCTTATTGTACTGTTACTTATTGAGAAGAACATTTTAGGTGAAATGTATCTATTAAAACCCACCACCATAATAAGAGGAGTATATTCATCATGTCATTCATTTTGGATTCTGGTCGAAATGTTCCATCCAGATTTGGGTACACAGTGCCGGCTAAAATAATTGGCACAGCGCTAGCTTGCGAATTAAACAATTCCGCCTGTTCTTTATACCCTCCACCATAGGATGGGGATATACTAATTCCGTCATTCTGTTCGAAATTGGTATTGTAAATGGGCCAAATCAGTCCATGTTTGGATATAGCTGCCATTAAAACCGATCTTGGGTCTTGACTTCTTGAGCCTCTAGAGGGCGAAATTCTAGTCCGATTTTATTGAATTTTTGCACGAAGTGTTTTGGTAGCACTTCCAATAACTACGCTACGTATGGTTTAAATCGGTCCATGTTTTGATATAGCTGCTATATAAACCGATCTCGGGCCTTGATTTCTTGAGCCTCTAGAGGGCGCAATTCTCATCCGATTTAACTGAAATTTTGCATGTGTGTTAGTGTGTTGGTATCACTTCCAACAATTACGTTAGATATGATTTAAATCGGTAAATGTTTTGATATATCTGCCATATAAACCGATCTTGGGTCTTGACTTCTTGAGCCTCTAGAGGGCGCAATTCTCGTTCGATTTAACTGAAATTCTGCACGTAGTGTTTTGGTATCACTTTCAACAATTGTTCTTAGTATGATTCAAATCGGTTCATAATCTGGTATAGCTGTCATATAAACCGATCTTGGAACTTGACTTCTAGAGCCAATAGAGCGGCCAATTCTCATCCGATTTGGCTGAAATTTTGCATGAGGTGTTTTGTTAAGACTTTCAATAACTGTGCTAAGTATGGCGTAAATCGGTATAGAACCTGATATAGCTGTCATATAAACCGATCTGGGATCTTGACTTCTCGAACCTCTAGAGGGCGCAATTCTCATCCGATTTGGCTGAAATTTTGTACAACGGCTTCTCTCATGACCTTCAACATGCGTGTCTGTCTGAATCGATCAATAGCTTGATACAGCTCCCATATAAACCTATCTGCCGATTTTGCTTCTTGAGCCCCTACAAGGCGCAAATCTTATCCGAATGAACTGAAATCTTACACAATGACTTCTGCAATGTTCAGCATTAATTTATGGTCCGAATCGGACTATAACTTTATATAGCTCAAATAGCATAACAGTTCTTATTCAATATTCTATGTTTGTCTAAAAAGAGATACCGCGCATAGAACTCGACAAATGCGATCAATGGTGGAGGGTATATAAGATTCGGCCCGTCCGAACTTAGCACGCTCTTACTTGTTTTTTTTTTGCAATCTTGCGGGTTCGCTAGCTAATGCTCAATGCTTTGAAATATAACGTTGACCCAAACTAACACTCATCAGAAAAAAAAAATCTAATGTTTAAATAACAAAATAAAATGTAATTGTAAATAAATGTTTCTCGGAGCTCATAATTGTGATTTTACCTACCAGAAAATGTAGTAGCATTAAACAATGTTTAAATATTGATAAATAGGATGCGTTTTTCGTAGTCGCTTGCCAACAATAATTAATAGAATGACATAGCCAGGCCACTTAGTAAGCATTTTTCTTCGTACAAAATAAGCGAGAAAATCCGCTAATTTGGTTAATAAAACAAACCTGACAAATGTAAAAGCGTGCTTGGTTCAGCCGGGCCTAACCCACCACCAGCATGCTGCCTAAATATGGGAGCTATATCTAATTATAGACCAAATTAGACCGTACTTGACGCAGTTGTTAAGAGTCAAAATTTCAGCCAAATCGGAAAAAATCGCACACTTTCCAAAAAAAAGCTATTTTGGAAATCGAACCACAACATTGAACATTTCGCAGCTCAAACAACAATTGGTAGGGGATGACTTAATAAGAGATCCCACACTCTCTAGCGCCCCGAAAATTCGGCATATCATCTAACAAAAACCTCCGCCATATACATTTCAAATGTTCACTTATTTTAAGTTTTTCGAATTCCTGATTTAAGTCTTCCGAATGCGTGATTTGTCGAGAAAGTACAGGAAAAGCTGAGGTGTCCACATTCGGTAGACATTTTCGCCCATACTTTAAAATATTTCACATCCGAAATATATATTTTTAGAAAGGTCAGGTCTTGCTTTACAACAAATTCCCATGAACTTTCCGTTAAGGTACAAGGGATAATTCGCTCATAACAATGAGTGCAGTCTGGTCAAAGTTTAAACTCAATGAGGGGGGATTCCTTGTTTACGCCGAGACCGAACGACGTGCCGCATAGCGACAGCACATGTTAGAAAAATTTTAATATGACAGGATGCCTTACAATTATAGCCAGCGCGATTTGAACCCAAGCATTCGGAGTCATAGGTGGACATGCTTACCTCTGCGCCACGGTGGCCCAATATGTACTTTTGTAAAACCAATATTCAAATCGATTTTGTCATAAAACTGAAACCAATAGAGATATCCTTCAAGTTTTTCAGTATTTTGTAGACGAATATCTTCTTAGAAAAATAAAAATAAATTTTGGCCACATTTCTTAAAGAAATACCCAAAATGCCCTTACTGGAGAAAGATGTTTGCAAAATCGGCATTTTTCAGTACAATGACCATAGAGACGCAAACAATTTTTGCATGTATTTAGGTGCCATCTGGGGTAACAAAAATATATTACCAAGTTGGGGGTTTCAGTAGTGGAATTCAGTAAACTTTTTTAACGAAAATCGTTTGGTTGAAAAGCAATAACAACAAATTTAACGAATTTGGTATTCAGTAACCACTTTGAACGATAATCGAGGGGCAATTATTTGGTAAATACTATAACAAAATAAATGAAGATAAATATTAACGATGACTAGAGCATTTTTCTATGGTTTTTTCTGAAAAAAATTTTGGATATTTTTGTGTACAATCAATTAATAAGCGTGGTAGCGTGTGCTTCTTAATATGAAAAAATGTGTGCAAAAGTTTTACGCGAATAAATTGGTATTGAAAGCACTTTTTGAAATAATTTTGTACAATTTATTGTGATTTGTGATGTTTTTTAATTAATAAAAGAAGAATTTCAGGCTATGAAAAGAATTATTTATTATTTTTGTCGATTCCTCTTTGTGTTTTTCGTTTTTTGTTGGGTAGAGTTGCCAGAGAGAAAAAACAGATATCAGTTTACGAGATATTAGGGAACAACATAATCGTTAGTGCAAACGATTTTTTTGTCGACATATTTAACTAAACGATTTTCGTTATAAGTTACAGAATTGTGGTACAGCTTTGCGTTTTGAGAACTCGAAGGGTTTTACAAAATTTTCGTAAAAAAGTCAAAAATTTAACTCCACACATCACCTACTACAATCAATACGAATTATAAAAATGTTGTTCGAGACGCATTTTCGTTGAGTCCAATACAATAAGCTAAATCTAAAGCTTGAGATCCAAATTATCTTAAAAGAGACAAAACAACGAAACTACTTTTTTTTAACAAAAAAAATTCAACATTTGAATTTTTTACAATTTTGGATATGTAACTCGCATAACTTTTGAGTAAAAAATCAAACCTTAGCATAAAAAGCGGGAAAAATATAACAACTATCCAAATCAGTTAAAAAAATTGATCACGAACAGAAAATTAAGAGAAAAGTCTCTGAAAATTTCAAAAAAAATTGTTAGTTGAACTTCTTCGACACTGTAAATGATATCCTGCACATAAAAACATGTTTTTTTGTAGGGTATAAAATTTAATGAAGATGTCTTTATCCGGTCACAAATGGCATACTAAATTTAACTAATTTATTTCCATCCCACTGTGCAACGCCGAAAGCAGCCATGCTACCCCCAAATTTCCTTATTTAATTTAGCCCCCATCTCGCACTATGGACGCAATGGCCGATTTAGCTTCGCAAAACTCAATTTTCAACTTGTTTAAAATCGGCAAAATTGTTATAAATTTGCGTTTGTGTCAACTAAGTGAACAAAAATTTGCGTTTTTCATTGAGAGTGGTATGTAAAGGGTGATATTAAGCTATTATCTTTTTGGCGACACTGATTTAAACAGCTCACACACGTTTCGTGTTTTGTTTCACTGTCAAACATCTTCAGTTTGGTCTATAATTTAATCATGAATTGTCCAACAAACGAACAACTCTTGCAAATTATTGCATTTTATTATCAAAATGCGTGCTCTGTTAAGAAAGTTCATCGCGCATCTTCTGTTCAGCTCATTTCTGGTTCAATGGGTACGTAAATAAGCAGAATTGTCGATTTTGGAGTGAAGATCAGCCGGAAACATTACAAGAGCTACCAATGCATCCAGAAAGTCACAGTTTGGTGCGGTTTATGGGCTGGTGGTATCATTGGACCGTACTTCTATGCGAATCGTCACGTAACTGTGAATGGTGAGCGATATCGTGAGATGATATCCAATTTTTTTTTGTCCAAAATGCAAGAGCTTGACTTGCATGACATATGGTTTCAACAAGACGGTGCCACATGCCAAACAGCACGCGTAACAATAGACTTATTGAGAGGCGAGCTCGGTGAACATTTTATTTCAAGTTCGGGAATGGTCAATTGGCCTCCTAGATCGTGCGATTTAACGCCTTAAGACTATTTGTTGTGGGGTTATGTTAAAGCTCATGTCTACACGTACAAGCCCGCTTCAATTGATGCATTGGAAGACAACATTGAAGCATTTAATCGTGAGATACCGGCCAAAATGTTGTTGCATTTGAGGCGTAGTCACGGCTAACATTTGCATAAAATAATTTCCAAACATTAAATTATGTGGACCGTACTATCGATTTAAATAAAGATTAAATGCATTTTTCTGAATGTTATGCTTTTTTTCAAAAACTATACTATAGCTCTTAAAAATCACCCTTTATTAACTTACAAAAAACTCAAAACTGCAAATAAAAGAATTATGACTTCCATGGACTAGAACTTGCGGGATTCACGAGGATTCAATCTAGTTTTCATAAATTACTATGATGTCTTGTGCCTATTTTGCGGTATGAATCATCGGCCTTTACCTGCTGCTGTATTAGCAACCATTTCTTACTGCTATTTCAAGTAACAAAATCTGCTGTTTTGAGTACACAAGTCTGCTGATTACTTTAAGCATTTTTTAGAAATTTTGTTGGAAGAGAAGATGATTTTAATTTGTGGAATATTACACTCATTATTAAAAATAGCAAAAAGCTGTAAAACTTCTCTCCAAAGAGGTGACGCACTGCGGCACGCCGTTCGTTTCGGCTATAAAAAGGGGGCCCCTTATCATTGAGCTTGAACTTGAATCGGACTTCATTCATTGATATGTGAGAAGTTTGCCCGTGTTCCTTAGCGGAATGTTCATGGGCAAAATTTGCATTTACATTTTTGATAAAGCTGTCATATACACCTATTTCCCGATTTGAGATTTTGAGCTTATAAAGCCTAATTTTTTAACCAATTTCGCTGAAATTGTAATCAAGATGTTGCAAAAGTAGAGGTAGCGAGCTAGGGAAGGTATGACACATTCTAAATTCGCATCGAATATGATTCAAATCGAATCATATTTAGATATACCTTCTATATAGATGGATCCCTCGATTGAACTTTTTTCAACCGATTTCCGGAAAATTGAATAGAAGTGACCTTTTAAATTCTTTCCGAATAGGTCCATATAGGATCTCAGCTGAATATAGAATTAATATACCTATAGGTGGGTATTCAATCTTTGTCCCGTGAAAGCTTATAGGTTCTTCGTAGTTTTTTCTTGATTTTTGTGTAAATGTACATATTAATAATGTAAAACTTGTGTTTTACAAGAGTTACATCGATAATTTTTTTAATAAATATTTTCTTTACTAAAATACTTTATGCCGACTATAGGAACATGTTGTGCAGAGCATTGGAAAATGGTGCCGACTACTGGTGGAAAAGCAGTTCTCTCATAAAATTGAAAAATTAAAGAACTTAATAAAACAAATTTAAATTTTTTATAGTTACACCTACAACAAAGCAAAATTTCGAATTTTGAAAACCAAATTTCAATTGAATTAAAAATTTGTGCTCGGAAGGAGGATGGATTATAAAAAAGAAAATCCTTAAACTGCCGACTACAGGTAAACTTACTCTACATCAATAAAATGTATCTAATCAAAATTTCAAGTTGCCAGCTTTATTCGTTCGTCGTGATATCGGCAGACAGACTGACGACGGAAGGACATGGCTATCAATAATATATGCACTTTACACTCCCATCCTACGGTAGTGGATACATATATATACAACTTTTAAAATAGGCAAAATTGTTGCAACTTTCACAAAAATTTATTTTTGTTTTATATTATATACAAAAAAAATTATTAGCAAAACAAACACAAAATTATCCTAAGTGCCACAAGTTTTACGGCCCATAATGCCTCGGCTGCGATTTGTGTTAATGTCCTGCAATACTCATACCAAATGCCTGGCAACCCTAAGTATGACAGCTGTTTTGTAAAATAATTCACCAGTCGTAAGAATTACATCCGTAGAGAAATTTGCCGCAAAAGTGAACACAGTAGCGGTTTTAAGGGAAACTTTTACATAGGACCATATGAATCTGCACATATGTATGCACATATGCAAATGAACACAATTAACCTAATTTCAGATCCGTGCTAATATACAACCGCGTATTACTCACTCATCCATCCATTTGATGACGACTTACTCGTTTACCGCTGATTCTAATAGTAGAATTATTCTGAGGCAGAGTACACCACAAAACCCGTGCTTATTGTTCTTGGGTGCCACCGTCCAAACATTAACAGTTATAATTTAGTTCCATTACATCACCCAGAACTAATCAAACATCCATTTTTGGGCTTTCAGCGAATGATGCCACCACCATACTTAGCCCCAGCAGGAACAAATCTAAAACAATAACAAAACCAAGCACACACCCACTCGCAACATATGACATGTGTGGTTGATTAGTGCGTTCGTAAATTCTCGTAGGCATTGGCGTTAAAGCAATATCCTGCACTCCTGTGGGTAAATTCAGAGGACCGACACGGTCCGGCCCGTCTGGCAACCGAAGCTGCAACAAGTTATAATAGTCATTCAGGCCTCCATGAACGGCACATTGTATCGATATATAAACATACAAAACAAAAAGAAACACACGCGTACAAATATGTGCACAGTGCACATATGTACATGCTTATTTGATCAATGGTTTCGAATAGGCCACATACTCGTTAATGTCGGTTTTTTTGTACGTTGGTTTCGGCTGCCGTCCGTTCCTTCTCACACATATCGAGAGATAGATACACAAAATCATGCAGAAAAAAAACTGATCCAAGAGGAAGACCAACAACAGCAACAGACTACATATGTATAAGCACATGTGTACGGTTATGTTTGGTCTGTTTGCCTGTACCAATGGTACATCAACTCTGCACACACACACACTCTCACTTGCACACATAGGTTTAGGTTTTAAGATTTGTTATGTTTTCTTTGCTAACAAAAAAACAAGATATCGAGATGTTGGAATTAGTAGACGTGACTTTGATGGAACCCGAGTGTATTTTGCGAATGAACAAATTTTGGGAAATATGTGCGTACGTCACTTGTAGAGCTAAAGGTGTCGATGACGAATCTTTGTAGTGGGGCATGTCTGTGAATCCGTACTAAAAAGGAACACTTTATTGGCTGGAGATTCGCCACTACTTTACACTGACGACGCATTAACGGATTGCAAGAAAAATTATTTTATTACAAGGTGCCAAAGCCTTTTCTCAGCATTCATTCACTCACTCACTTTGTTTTAAATTACTTCGTTGGTTTGAAAGCGCGCTGTTTTTTTCCTAAATTTTTTCACTTCAATTATCGATTTACGCTGGAGCAGCTCGTGTTTTTCTTTTATATTTTTGGTTTTCTTTTATCTTAAGGCCTTCTTGCTAGCACAACGAACGGAGAATGATTCTTTCGGATGTATCTGTTACTACTGAAGTGCTTCGATATAAAAACAAACTATTAACAACCATTCACAGTGAAACGCCTTGCGGCGAAACCCAACAATGGCACACCAACTCTCACGACGATGAAAACGACCAAATGTTTCAATTCCGACCAACTGTACGCATATTGCACACAGACGTTCTCGCTGAGAGTGCCACGGTGGTCCCAAGCAATCGAAAGACTAAACTGTTTAGTGTGTTATTATCATCTGTCAGCAGGGGGCATGGCCTAAGACGATCAAATCCGAATTTTGTATGTCCAAAGGATAGCAAAGGTGTACAGAAAAATATGTCACGAAAATGTTTTCAATTGTAATTGAAATGTTTGCCATTTTCAATTTATAAATTGATTTAATAATCTTTTTTCCCCTACACCACTATTATTGTGCAGTGTATCATCACTTAGTGAATTTGTGTGTAACACAAGAGGGATAAACTCATTGATAAGTACACCGATCAAATCAGTATCACTTTCTGATTCGAATTAGCTATGTCTGTCTGTCTGTCCGTCGGTCCGTGTTAATTTGTGTGCAAAGTCAGGTCGCAATTTTCATTCAATCGTCAGCAAATTTAGCACAAGCATTTTCTTGGACTTAGAGACGAAGCCCATTGAAATTGGAAAAAATCCGTTCAGATTTGGATATAGCTCCCATATATATGTTCCTCCGATTTGCACTAGTATTGCAATAATTTGGTAGTTTGTTAACCAATTATCTCGAAAATTGGCACAAAGGATTCCCTTATGACTCCCGGTATTGCCATAGAATTCAAGAAAAATTGGTTCAAATTTAGATATAGTTCCCATATATATTTTCGTCCGATTTTGAATAATACTCAATTATTTAGTAATTTGTTAACAGATCGTCCCAAAATTTGGTATCAAAGTTTCTCTTATAACTCTTCTGATGACTTATGAATTTCATAGACATTTGTTCAGTTGTAAATATAGCTCCCATATATGTGCATATCCCGATATTCACTTTTAAGGCCTTTGCTAACCATTTACCAATCGATCTTCTCAAAAAATCAAATTTAAGCAAATTTAAAATTCCATGACTAAGCCTGCATATCCAGTGCGGTGTAGGGTGTCAAATGGTCGGCTTCGCACGACTTTAGTTCGTCCTTACTTGTTTTTAACTAAATCTGAAAAATTTGTCAGTAGAAAATGTGATTGAAAATTTAATCCTTTTCAATCAAATAATTAGTTATTTCAAAATCATCCTATACCCAATAAAGGCGCCCCGGTAGCTAAGTTGGTGTGCGGAGGTTGTGGGTTCGATTCCCACCTTAGGCCTTGGTCTGTTGCTACTGTGGTACCACAATGCACTTAAAATTGTCTAAGTGAGTCTGCCACTCTTATCTAACTTTGCCTAGCCCAATAAAGTACATATAATTTCTCGTCCTACCAATTAGGCAATGTTTTTCGAAAAAGTCAAGCAGTTCAAATTTGCCGTTTACTTTTTATGTGAATATATTTTTAAGAAAAGCAGTTTAATTCCATAATTTCATTGACATTTTGTTTTTTAGAAAATGTAATAAAAAAAAAATTCTTTAGATATACAAATTCAGGACCCGGTCCCCAGGGCCTCCACCCTGGATACCTAGCCCAAAGCTCCTTATCCGGGAAGACAACCTCTAGACCGCGGTAGAAGAAAGATCCTCCCGGCACATAGTCAGTCTCGTCGCCAATACAACGTAGTTGTCCCACGCCAGCGTTCTTCCGCAGAACAAACGAATGGCCGAGATCCGAAGAGCGACATGTCCCTTACTCAGTCTGAGGGCAGTCCTCAAGACCGCTCACTCAACACGCAAGTGCTAAGGTCTCAGATCATGTATCGCATTAAGTGCTGCCCTCGGAGCACTCCTTCACGCCTCCGTAACCCACCACATCGTCGAGGGCACTAACGTAAGTATAATATGCATTTTAATCTGCTGATGTTACATATTTACGTTTGTGTGTATGTATGTATGAGTGCAATATCTGATGCAACTGATAAAACCAGTTACGATATCTTTACTAAAAGAAAGGAGTTTTTAAACAAAAAATATATTCAAATATTATTATAAAAAAGTTGTACATTTCGTCGATGATATTCCTAATTCGAATATCAAAATCAAAAAAAAAGTTTCAACATTTAGATTCAACATTTTATTGAATTTTTAATAATTTATTGGTAATTTTTCATCAACATTTAACAAGGCTTATTTTTCTCTGTGTAGGCTCCACAGAAATCGCACCACGGCTGACCTAATGGACTTTCTGTCGGAGCGGTGGAATCGCTTTATCCACCATATCGGTGAGAGTAAGTTCGTAGCTTTGGATATCTCCAAGGCATTTGATAGGGTCGTTGCACAAATAAACCCAGAGAAATTAGTCTGCTGATATCAGCGAACAATGTTTACTGAAACTTTTCAATGAATCCATACAAGGCTATATATAAATAAAAAATATTTACAATTTTGGGCGTGCATTTTTTGTTTAAAAGCACAAATATAATAATAGTAGTTATTTTGTCTGCAGTTATTTTAATTCGTTCAAAAATTAGCAAATTGAAAGATAATATGGAATTTAAAATTTCTTAAAAATGTATGACATTTTTAGTTTTTTCTTTTTAACTTTTCAAACAGTTTGGTGCTTTTGCGAAAAATTACTGCTATCATTTTTAGCAGACTTTTTGCACCCTTTTTGCAATCTACGATTTCGTACCGATTGATTACGATCGGATGCCACATCCGATCGCAATGAAATCATATCGAAAGTCATATGGAGGGGTTGACATGATTTCGGAATGTAACGTCGATGTTTTGGAGAAAAATCGGAACAAATTCGTTCTGGTTTCGAAACGAATTTGAAAGAAAAACTTTTTTGCCGAAACTTCGAGAAGAATTTTCAACAATTTCGGAAGTAATATCGTATTGAAATCGGATATTTAAATATGCATCCCACGTGTCAATGTGTTTAGGACATATTTATCTCGCACAAAAAGAGAAATGCAAATTGAAAAAACATCAAGCGGACATCCGATATTTGGTTTGCTGTGCAGTTATCTGAGTGCCAGTATCTGTTATCTGTTTCCCCCATGCCCTACACATGCTATCACTTGCCGCACCTATTTTACATAAGTGAGCTCGTAGTCCTATGTGACCCGTTATGATACCAATAGCTAAAGTAACCTCCTTCTTGCTTCTTTTCTTTCTCACGATCTGAATTCCCCCATAGGATTTTCGCCATCCTACCGACCGTTTCGCTGTTCCACAATGTTGCATGCGCATTCGTCGCCCACTTTCTTAACTCGGACTGCGTCCACCTGAAAGGCTTCGGGTTAACCAAGTTTATTGACGGCAGTCCTCTGGCCTTTGCCGCCAAATCGTCTGCCCATTCATTTCCCCTTACTCCGTTATGGCCCGGCACCCAAACGATGCGGATTTTGCCATCCTCAGAGAAGGCATGTTAATCTCCTTCTTACACTGCAAGACTGTTCGTGACCTTACCGTCCTGGTTGTTATTGTCCTTATGGCAATTTTACTGTCGGTAAAGACGTTTACATTCGACGTCCTCGCGTTAGCACCATACCACTTCACGCATTCTGTGATCGCCCGGATTTCCGCCTGCAGGACCGGAGTAGAGAAAATATTAATAATTAAATAAATTAAATAAAATTATATTGGTCTATATTTCAGAAAAAAAGGTTTACTTTATTAGCTCACACATTTAACTCAAAAACCAAGAAAATCTTACAAAAACGTCATAATCTGGCCGGAGCCAAACTTTGGATATCCACCACAACGGAGATAATCACAATTGAATGCAAAAGCAAAATTTCTTGCTACTCTCCCACACAATCGAATTTTCATTTTGTGCATTCCTGATGTAATTCTTTTTTTAATTCTGATATTAGATTAAGTGTTTTTTTTTTGTTTTTTGTTAAATATAACGCAAAAATCAATGTAACGCTTTTAATTAATGTCATGAAAATAAATCCCATGAAGTCAAAAATTTGACAAAACGTGGAGAAATTATGGACTCAGAAAAAATATAGACCTAAATTTGACCGATTAAACATGGTATTTACTTGTAAAAATCTTTTCAAATAAGGTGTTAAATGCTTTAATTATTTTGACATAGAAATTCGATATTTTTTGTATGAGGGCAAGTGATTGGTAAAGAAGACATACGCTGAACATATTTTTAATTGTACTAATTAAGTTGTTATTTAATAGTATAAATTGTGTATTCACCAATAGTATATTATTTTCCCTTTCACACATAGGTAACGCGAAAAGAAGTGCGGATGGGTCAAATATATGTCTAACTTCTATCACATACAGAAGCGTGGCTAGACAAAAAATAATTTTAAAGTAAAACAAATTTAATGTGAAAAATATTCCGTTTAAAAAGTGTAATGCAGGTTGTAATCTAAAGATCTAGAACTGGTCATATCGAATAGGTTACTCGACCACTGCAGTGTGTATCAAGCGGAGATCCTTGCAATTAACGAAGTGTTGGAATGGCTAAGATATAATGTCATAACGACGATTGGCATAAATATCTTCTCAGACAGGCAGGCAGCCATTAAATTTCTGGAAAATGTATTACTGAACATAAAAACCGCCCTTGACTGTCGCAGATCTCTCAACGAGATGACTGAACAGTTCAAAATTCACCTCTTCTGGGTTCCAGGCCCACAAAGATATCCCAGGGAATTGTAAAGCGGAAGAGCGGGCGATTAGAGGAAAGTTTTTCAAAAAAAAAAAAAAAAAAAAACACATAAAATTCAGAAAAATTTATGAAATCTTTATTTGAGTCGATAGTACGGTCCATATAATTTAATGCTTGAAGATTGTTCATGTAAATTTTGACCGTGACTGCGCCTTATATAGTCCATCCGCTTAGTCCAATTTTGACATACCCTGTCTGTAGAGACATGAGCTTGAACATAGCCCCACAAAAAATAGTCTTAAGGCGTTAAATCGCATGATCTAGGAAGCCAATTCACTGGCCCCAAACGTGAAATGAAATGTTCACCGAACTTGCCTCTCAATAAGTCCATTCTTTAACATTAACTTTGACCTCAGGCTCGATGAAAATGATTGGAGAACGTCGATCGGCGGTCGCAGTTGCCCATACCATCACTTGAGATGGGAAATGACTTAGGGAGGCGTTCGTAGGCCAAAATTGTTGTACGAACGTTCAGTTAAATAGACACTATTATTTTGAAAGACACGATGTTCGGGAATTCGCCGCTTTCATGCAAGCGCAAAATTGCAAATTTTTCCCATGAACACTCCACTAAGGAAGAGGAGCAAACTTCTCACATATCAATGGGTGCAGTTCGATTCAAGTTTAAGCTCAATAATAAAGGGCCTCCTTTGTTTATAACCGTGTCCGAACGGCGAGCCGCAGTGCGACACCTCTTTGGAGAGAAGTTTTACATGGCATAGTACCTCACAAATGTCGCCAGCCAAAACCACCGCTGAAAATTTTTTCTGATGGTCTCGCCAGGATTCGAACCCAGGCGTTCAGCGCCATAGGCGGACATGCTTACCTCTGCGCTACGTTGGCCTCGTGCAAGCGCAGCAACTCGTTTACTGTTTAGAGTCTAACTTCCTTTGCTTTGGTGTAAGATCAAGTGTCTTTTGGAGCTTGCAAAGCTATACCTTGAGCTAGTTTTTCATTATATTGTGCATCCTTTCACAGGATATTTTTAGATCTTTAGCCATTTAACTGCCACTTTTGCGTGGATTTCATTGAATTTGATCTGTCACTCGTCGAACGTTATTGCAACGATTCCAGTATTATAATAACGATTTATGGTGTGGTACA
Organism: Stomoxys calcitrans; assembly: GCF_963082655.1. NCBI lineage: Eukaryota > Metazoa > Arthropoda > Insecta > Diptera > Muscidae > Stomoxys > Stomoxys calcitrans. Next base: position 117,951,494 of record NC_081554.1, on the reverse strand, counting down.
CAATAATTTTTTCACTTTGAGGTGTTTGAGTTCGCCAATAACAGCCAGTTGTAATTTTTCAGCTATATATAACGCAATCACACAATTACGCTTGAACTCCGTCACGAACAAGTTGAATAAATACTGTCAATAAAATAAATATCATATAGAACTATACCTTCTTAACTTCAAACGTCTATACCTTCACCAATTTTTTTTTAAGAAAAAGTTATTTGTTATCCATTTGAAAATTTCTCTTTTACAAAGAGGGTCGAGATATATACATTGGCATTTTTAATACAAAGTTATAGATATTCATAGAAATTTAAGTTTAAGTAACAACATGTACTACTAAGATACTCCTACTCTACTGGGTAACAGTACTTGGTTTAGTCAATAGAATATCAAATTCTCTGCGGCCCACTGTATTTGTATGTTTGAGATACATACCCATACTTTCATTTTCTTGCCGGCGGATACACTTTGCACAACCACATACTCGCTGCAGCATTTATAAATCATGTTGTGCTAGTGTGGAATTGTTTACAACCACATGGGAACATGTAGGTATAGGAACAGCAACATTTCTCTCTTTAACCAATTTAATATTAGTGTTTGTCTGCCGCAGGGCTGCCAGATTTGCCGATTTTTCGGCAATTTTAAGGTTTTTAGCTTCAAATATAGAGAAATGCCAATTTTGCGATTATTACTCTAAAAATGCCGATTTTATTTCAAATTTTAAAAATATATTTTTTGTGGAGGTATTTTTAGTTTGCTATTTCGCTTTCAAACATCGAAACTTCTATTTCCTATCCAAGATATTGATTCAGCCAGAAAAATTCCAACACAACATAGCCATAGCCTCCTATGTCCTATAGAAATTAGTCTGCAATCGTTAAAAATAAATATGTTGAGCTGAAACTTGGCACAAATAAATGTCTTTTTCCCATAGACAGATTAAGTTTGAAGATAGGCCATATTTTGATGTTTTCCCCACATCATCGCTCACAAAATGCGTATTTTTACGGCTTAAAATTGGTAGCGAGAGTTATATGTGATAATATTGCCATTATATCATATATAATTGCCATAAAACAGGTTTCCTGATGAAATTTCTTTTCTCGTTTAAAATCTATTTTTGATCCTTTAAATACTCCCTATATACTCCAAACCGAAGTAACATTCTCATAGCTGTCATATAGATTGATCGTTTGACTTCTCGAGTTCATTTGACACTTATTTTTGCCTTAATTTGCAAAAATTTGGTATTAGGCCCTGACACCCACGCCAAATCCAGTTTTAATCGGACCATAGGTTATACAGAAATATATCTGCCATTTAAACCGATCTCATGAATGGCACATTTATATCAGTTTTCGGCAAACGTTGGAAGACCCCGACCCCGTGGTATAGTTGGTCATGGTTGAAGATCACATAAGGTATATTTTTACCCAGGTTAAAATATATCCATTATAGTGGGTTCATACCTAACTTCGGCCTTACTTATAACCTTTTTACTAATTTTTTTTTTTTTAAACTATGAGCTTTATTTTTAAACAAATGTTTCGACTTTTAAAATTGAAGTGCCGAAAATTAAGATTTTTGTTTTTGAAAAGTGCAGATTTTCTGCCAAATTAGTCTGGCAGCCCTTGTCTCTGGTTAGAAGAGCGCCGTTTTCCTTTATTAGAGAACAATTTGGTAATGACAGCAACAAAAAATGCCGGTAAATACGTTTCGTTCCCATGGAATTGAATCAAAAACATGTGCAAAATATGATCCACGGCGAATTGAAAAATAAACAAAGAATAAATTGGGCGAAATTGATTTGCAGCGTTTATTTTTATTTGAGGTTTGCATTTGTTTCGCTGCAGCCGTTATATTCAAATCTCCATGTTGTTATTTCTGCCCAACAAGACAAAAAGTCTTATAATTTACAGTCCAGGGTTTTAATATAAAAATTAAAATAACATAATGATGATATAATTTTGAAGAGTTTAAAAGGTTTAAAAATGGACTACTTCAAGTAGAAATAAATTTAAAATTAAATTGGAAGTGTCTCTACATCCGAACAATCTGCTAAGAGGGGTGTAAAAAGAGAATGTGCTCTTCTTTAATCTTCCTACAGTCCGGCTGAGCGAACAAGGCCAAGTAGATTCGAGCTAGGGAACAAGCTCCATGGCAAGTTGTAGAAAAACTATAAGAGCTATTCTTTCTGCGTCCTGCTGTATGAACAAGCTTAACGGAGAATTGTAGTGAAAGGAACAAGCCAATCCTGTGAATTTAAACAAGATAATCGTGGTGCCTACATAAACGTATGTTGTTCTATACTCTAGGAAAAAGTTTCTAATTGAAAACAAAAGTTAATAAAACATAATTGTGATACACAAAAAATATGTACAATTAAATCCAAATAATATTAGAGGAGAAAAAAATGAAAATTATATAAAAAATTAAGAATATATAATAATAATGAAAATTATTAAAAAGGGAAAGTAAAAAAAAAATAGATAATAATATCGAAAAATGAATAAGTTTTTCCTTAAAATTGAACGCGTGGCTGGTGGATTGTATCTCTTGTGGTAGTGCATTCCAAAGACGTATTGCGTTTATGAGGAACTGCCAATCAGAAACAAGACTACGCGGTCTAAATGGAACTAACCCCTTACCTTTACTTGATCGGTTAAATCTTGGTTTAGCGTACAGATATGTAGGTTTCTGTTTAATAATGACTTTCTGCATGAGCAATAATGATCTGATCTAAGAAGAGTGTTGAAAATACAGCCATAAAGCTAATAAACAAACTGTGAAATGTGATCGGTCACATGCATATGGAATGATGTTATAGAAAGCAACATTTCATTTGCGTTGACTCGATGAATCGCAACTACTGGAAAGTTCACATCCTGGGACAAGGAACGTTTTCGCAAGCAGAACACGAATCTTAAGAGGTGCAAATGAATGCGTGATCGATGAAGATCGCAATTTTGCATAAGTTTGGCCAAAAGCCACATTCACATGATTTGACCAAGTCAAAGAGCTATTAAATGCTACGCCCATGTTTTTTGCACGGAAACCATGTAAATCTTTTGATTATTTATATAAACATCAGTATTCCTTTATGGAATCTTTTTGTTTCTGTGGATCACCAAACATTAGGACTTCTGTGGATTCAACAACCAACCATTAGCAGTTGCCCACTTATAAACTCTGGAAAGATCTTCATTAAGTTAGGTTGAAAAGAGGATGCGGATATTAATCCGCCCCATGCCACTATGGATATACACCTAACTAAACCAATCGGCTTGTTGTGCGCTCTAAATACTAAAAAGTAAACTTGAAAAGAAAATGTATGTCCCTAATTGTTTTCCATACCAAGCCCTTAGTAGGTTTATGTCTGGTATTGTGTCCCCATCTAAGTGCCAGTCCCTGTTAGCCGCGAAAGCCGGGCAATGACATGCTCCAACGTTTCATTATTTTCCCCGCATGTACTAAACATGCTATCACTTGCCGCACCTATTTTACATAAGTGCGCTCGTAGTCCTGCGTCCTGTTATGAAAACGAAAGCTTTACTGACCTCCTGCTTGCTTCCTTTCAGTAATACCCTCATCTTCTCAAAGTCCGGCTCCCCCTTAAGATTTTCGTCGTTCTGCAGACGGTTTCGCTGTTCCACAGTGTTACGTTTGTAGCCCGCGCTCATAACTCGGACTGCGTCAACCCGAAAAGCTTCGGGTTAACCAAGTTTGTTGACGTCAAACCGTCTGCTTTTTTATTCCCCTTACTCCGCTATGTCCCGGCTCCCAAACGATACGGATCGTGCCATCCTCAGAGAAGGCGTTTATCTCCTTCTTACACTCAAAGACTGTTCGAGACTTAACCATCCTGGTTGTTATTGCTCTTATGAACAGTAAAATGTCCGTAAAGATGTTCATACTCGACGCCCTCGCGTTAGCACCACACCACCTCACGCATTCCGTGATCGACAAGATCTCCGCCTGCAGGACCGTATTATGGCCAGGGAGTATATAACAGATCTCAGTCCCTGGGGTATTAATGTAGACTCCCTGGCCCAATCTGTTCTAGCTTTGATCCATCCGTGTAACATGATCTTCCAGATGACAATACTAGGGTTCTGTCAATCCAAGACTGCGCCGCTGGCAACAGTATCTCGCATTCGACCTCAAGTGTCTTCTCAGGTATCCGAAACCTCTTCCATTCCTTCCTGGTTTCCTATAGATTTCCAAGAGGACCTGACTATGGAGTTATTGGATGGGGAGATCATTTGCGTACATAGAAAACAATAGAGGCCCCATTATCGAGCCCTGTGGAATTCTTTTATTTAATTGTACATGCACAGACATTTTATTACCAACAAAAACTGATTGATATCGATTACTAATATAAGATCTCTTACTAATCTTGTTTTAGTCTAAGTGAAGTTAAGCTGAAGCTTCATACATAAATTTTGGTGATCAACAGAATCAGAAGTATTGGAATGATCGAGAAGTACTAAAACACTCACCTTATTATCATCTATAACGTTCTTGAAAGCCCGGCACCACACAGGCTGGAACTTTGAGCTCCGACTTGTGTGGTACCCATCGTTATCACGGGAAGCTTAGCTGAAAGCTACCGGGCGCGTCCACGGGTTGAGGATGGTGGAAAGCTCCGTTTTTATGCGGAGTAGCTGCAAATGCTTCCGCGGGCAGTCAGCGAATTTCGAGAGGAGAGTCTCAGTGAGGAGTCAGGTGGCACTGGCTCTTAATTAAATACTGAGTGTCAATAATACTCGAGATGACAAGGCGAGTTATTGACGCCTTCAAATAATCAATGGCCAACATCAGCGTCTGTTCCCAGGTGAGGGGCGGCTGGTGGCGAGCGTCGGATCTTGCCACGACGAGGGATACATGCAATCCCACAAAACCCATGCGATTGGGGCGCTGGGCCAGTAACCCGCCCCCGGAAAACATAGAAATACTATGAAAAACAAAGGAATAGTAAAAACGGACCCCCCAACGTTGACGACCCACGCAAACGAAAAAAGGACCATGATTTGCGGATCTGCACCTGGTATACTGCACCTATAGAGGTGCAGTATACGCGCTGGCGGATGTATTAGAGAAGTACAAGGCAGACATAACCGCCTTACAGGAAGACCGATGGACTGGGAATGGCGTCACTACAACACCAAACGGTGACGAACTATACTATAGCTGCCGTAACACGAGGCATGAATTTGGCTGTGGATTTGTGGTTAGTCGGAGACTGAAACACCTTGTCTGCAGTTTTACTCCGGTGGATGAGAGGCTAGCCACAATCCGCATAAAAGCCAAATTCTTCAACATCAACCTTATTTGTGCCCATGCCCCGACGGAAGACAAAGACGACCAGACCGAGGATATTTTCTACGAGCGCCTAGAGAGAGAATATGACCGCTGCCCCGCCCATGATATTAAAATCGTTCTGGGAGATTTTAATGCGAAAATAGGGAAGGAAGACATTTTTGGTCCAACAGTCGGAAAGTTTAGCCTCCACGAGATAACGTTCAGTAATAAGTTGAGGCTGATAGATTTCGCCGCGCCAAAAAACATGGTAGTTAGTAGCACCAGATTTCAACATAAAAATATCCACAAAGCCACATGGCTGTCACCCGATCAAAACACGAGGAACCAAATTGATCACGTTGTGATAGATGGAAGGCATTCATCCAGGGTGTTAGATGTAAGATCGATCAGTGGAGCGAATATAGATTCGGATTATTACCTTGTTGAAGCAAAGGTTCGCACCCGTTTGAACATGTCGAGGAAAGTACCATCTGACACTGCACGGAAGCTGGATATTGAAAAGTTGCAAACACAACAGATGGCAGCGCCATACTACACTCGACTGACCCAACTGCTTGATGAAAGCACTCCTTGTTCCGATGATATAATGGTGCAGTGGCAAAATATTGGCCACTCAATGGAAAATGCCACGAAATCCGTACTTCGGTACCGGAAGTCTCCTCCACATACTCCTGCAGAGACAAAGAAGGAAATCTAGTAACTGACACAGATAACATGCTGAGGATATGGAAAGAACATATTATCCAACTGCAAGTGTCCGACTTTGGCGGTGAAGAGGATACCGCAGAACCAATCCCTGATGATGGTATAGAATGTTTACCTCCTAGTCAGAATGAGGTCCAAGTAGCAGTGACTCGACTAAAGAACAACAAGGCAGCAGGAGCCGACGGGTTACCCGCTGAACTATTTAAGAACGGAGGCGACACGCTGATAAGCCGTATGCATCAGCTTATCTGCGTAATCTGGCTAGAAGAACGCATACCCGATGATTGGAACCTCAGCATACTATGTCCCGTACACAAGAAAGGAAACAAGATGGAATGTGCCAACTACAGAGGAAAAAGTCCTCTCCCCATCGCATACAAGATACTCACGAGCGTATTGTGTGAAAGATTTAAACCTAGAGTCAGTGAGATAATTCGGTCCTATTAATGCTGCTTTAGACCTGGTAAATCAACCCTGGACCAGATATTCACACTGCGCCAAATCCTGGAAAAGACCTGAGAAGAACAAATTAACACCTACTATCTCTTTGTTGACTAGAAAGCCGATTTCGATACTCCTTTACGTTCAAATGTATTTCAAGCCATGTCTGAGTTTGGTATCCCTGCAAAATTAATAAGACTCTGCAGGATGCCACTTGCTGATACGCGTTCCTCAGTAAGAATAGGAAAGAATCTCTCCGAACCATTTAATACCAAACGAGGTTTCAGACAAGGCGACAGCCTATCGTGTGATCTCTTTAATATCCTTTTGGAGAAGATTATACAAGATTATACAGATGTGAATAGATATGACACACTAATCACAAGAGAACACAGGCTACTCGTCTATGCCGACGACATCGATATCATAGGTCGGTCAACGGAAGTAGTAACTGCTGCCTTTGAAAGAATCAAAAGAGAGTCAGTGATAATGGGTCTGGCATTAAATAAGGCGAAATTGATGGCATCAACTACCAAAACGCCTTGTACTACCGACCAGATAAAGAAAATGGAGAAAGTTGGGAACCACAACTTTGAGATAGTCAGTAACTTTATCTACCTCGTCACTGCCATAACCGAAACGAATGACACCAGTTTTGAGATAAAGCGAAGAATAATACTGGCAAGCAGGCGCTATTTTGGACTAAGTAAGCAGTTTAGAAACAAGGCCACCTCTAGACAGACGAAGCTTACACTATACAACACACTGATACTGCCCGTGTTGTTATATGGTTCTGAAACATGGGTACTTGTGAAAGCAGACGGGGAAGTGCTTGGAGTATTTGAGAGAAAGATTCTTCGTAAAATATATGGACCAGTTTGCGTTAACGTAGAATATAGGCGACGTATGAACCACGAGCTGTATGACGACGATGGCATAGTTACACGCATCAAAATACAACGGCTGCGTTGGCTATGGATGAAGAAGCTCATCTCTGCTTGACACACGCTGCCAATTCATGACACGCGGCCTAAACCCCCAACTTTTGCCAATGGCTCTCTTGCAGGTGTATAGGTAAGTTCAATTTCCTGTCCAGCACCACACCCAGGTATTTTACGCTTTCTGTAAATAGAACATTCTCTCCACCCAAGGAGACAGGTTCCACTGTAGGCAACTTGTATCTCCTGCTGAAAAGAACTACTGCTGTCGTGCACGGATTTAGACTCAGACCACTTTCGGTAGCCCACTTCTTAGAGTGCTGGGTAACTTTCCCCTTACCGCAATTGCCACGTCATCAGCATACGCGACCACTTTTAAGCCTTTCTCTTCCAGAGATAATAATATATTGTTACTGGCTATATTCCAAAGTAGAGGAGACAGTACACCTCGTCGAGTTGTTCCTCTACTGACCCATCTTTTTGGATCCACAGATCCCAAGCCTGCCGTAATGCATCTTTTAGTAAGTAGGTTATTAACGGCTGAGTCGTCTCCTGATTCCCCAACCCCACCGCTTCTATAGACCTTCAGTTTTTACTTGTTGATTCCGTCGGATACAACCCCTTCAGACTTGTTGCCGGAGTTTAGTACGAATACTGCATGTCTCCGTTCACCATCAGCCTCATCCAATCTTCCAGTCGGTGGTTGAAAGAATGGCATTACAATCCTTGGTATCCAAGCATGCGCCATTGGTCGAGAATGAATATCTTCCTTCTTGACTAAATCCAGAGCTGTGCCTGGCCAGATCTCACCAATCTTATTAAGGGCGCAACGACACATCTCAATAATTGAGCGTTGATCGCCCAAGGCACTTAGTTTGTATCGGCCTCGATACCAGCCTGCATCGCCACAAACTGGAGGAGACCCAGAAAATTCCGCAAGGACATCGGAGTATACTGATTACTGTCCATTGACTATCCCACTCCAATTATTCCTAGGTATACAGCTCTGTTCTTCTCCCTTGTCGACAACTGCCATGACCAAACTGTCCCTAGCGACATTAGCAAAGGTTCTTGGAACCATATAACTATTGTTCGCTCTAGTTCTTTTAGGCATGGGATGCCCTCCAGGTGACCGCAGCCTTTTGGCTGACTACGGTGCAGTTTCCGAATCTAGACGTGTAGTCATTGGGGTAGCCTGTGCAGCGAATTCCCGAGCCCAATTTAGGGAATCTCACTCCCTATCAGTAAGAGTCCTAGGATCATTTGTACCAAACCTCTCAATAAACCTGAGAGCGATGCGTCTTCTATTATTCCAACCCCTTAAAGAGCGTGTTGGTTTGCCGGGGAAGGCCGATGACCTAGGCAAATTATAAGCATGCGAAGAAGGAATAGGTTCGGCCTTGTCCTTTAGACTCGAACCAGGTGTCTTCGTCAAAAGCCCTTGCTGACCAGTTGTCTGTCGGCTAGTGGAGCCTGGAGCAGCCGCTCCACCCGTCGAGGTTTCAGTAGCAGACAACATGCTACGGCCTGATACCGCCACCGCAGCTCTTGGGTCTTTGGAGTACATTCTTAGCCTACTCCCAGGCTCTAGATCTGCTGCTCCACTGGACACAGACGCATCCTTGAATTTAAATTTTTCTTCCAAAAATAATGACCTATTACAAGATACAGGAAAATTCTTGCGGAGTGAAATAACCATACATCCGCTCCATTCAACGGTTCAAACAAGGACTGTCTTGTCTGTAAAAAGTATAATGAACAAAATAATGTATATACATACAAAAGTGAATCGTACTGAATACCAATCTTAGCATTTGGGCACAATACCACGAATTCTATTGTAGATCCACATGAAGGAATATTGCATTTGTTATCTTTCCTCATCAGCGTCGTTTTCAAAGCCAATATAGTCTCTATGGGAATCAAATAATATTTAAAAATACATCGTCTATCCTCTTCCATGTCCTCAAATTTGTTTCGTTTGGAATGTACTTATTTCATAAGTTCATATATTGTTTATATATATATATATATATATATATATATATATATATATATATATATATATATATATATATATATATATATATATATATATATTAAAATATATTGGTTTTACTTACCAATTATAATAAACTATTTTATTTTATTGAGAGACAAATAAAAACCACACTTTCTACTTTTCTTCATATTTTTTGTCTACCCACGCCACAATGTGTCTGCCTATGATGGAAACTAGACATATGTTTGTTTCAATCGCACTTCTTCGCATTTCATATGTATGAAAGAGGACCCAACAGAACGCAGAAATTGATGCTCACAATTTGTATTATTAAATAACAATTTAATTCGTATAATTAAAAATATGTTTAACGTATGCCTTCTATACCAATCACTTGCCAATGAAAAATTTTTTATAAGTCAATACCACGTGTGATCGGTCAAATTTAGGTTTATATAATTTCCATTGCTAAACTTTAATTTAGCCGTGGTTTGAAAAATAAAATCAAAATGCTTTTTTTTTTGATCGTTATGAAATTTATTTATTCGTTATTAGTTTAATTGTCGCGTTTTTTTTTTTTTTTTGTTTTTAACATTAGTTACGAATACGAAAAGCTATTTCCTTATTTCCTTTTTCAAACAATTTTCCTTTAAATTGGTTACTGCATTGAAATGCATGTTGACAATAAAACATGAATTATGTGATTGCTAATAGTAGTAGTTAGAATTGTTTAATAGTTTGCAAAAATACAATATATTACCGTTATTAATATTATTATTATTGTTTTTGTTGTTGTTATTATCATACTTGTTTTTGTTTATAGTATGAAAAGAAATTTGAAACAGCAAAGGATACACTCAAATTTGAAATTGGCACAATACGGAATCGAGAAACTGAGAAACGGTGACTTAAATAATACCATAATATTTATATAGCGAATATTAAAAAAATATATATATATGTATATGTATTTATGTAGGTATATATGTATGTAAACGCATGTAAAATATTACAACACAGAGGCAAAATAAACACGGATTTTAAAACACTGTAAAAAATTGTAAGCATAAAATAATTGTAGCAAAAGAACTGTGGAAAATAAAAACAATTTTCGATATTCCACTGCTTTGAAGGGGTATTTTTTAGGCTCGCACTCACACACAATCATGCACCGTCGCACGCACTCACACACATTTACTATCGCCTGCGCTAGCACACAATGAAGTTGAAAACTATCACCAGCGAGAGATGCTGCCTTTTAATGTAATTAGTAGCAATTCGGAAGAAAAACGTACCACGAGCCCTTATAACCCCCCCCCCCCCCCCCATTCACTTAAATGTAGATTTTTGAACAACACCCACAGTCGTATTTTTACATTTATTACCGCTACATTAGATGATGGATCAACTAGGTATGGAACTTTGTTATTTTAAATTACAAATTATCCACCAGCTATCTTCCAGACATGCAGAAGTTTAAGACAGACATTACTTTAAATGCTCTTTAGACTCCTCTTCCTTATTCTCCAAACTCTCCTAATTCCATTCTCCACTAATAAGACTACAAAGAAAGTTTTTTTTGCCTCCTTATATGGCTTGTGACTCTTGGGATTCTAATTGCAAGGAACTTTAATTATTCCTTGTGTACTGAATGTGCGTGTAGCTGTGTGTGTGTGTGTGTGTGTGTGTGTGTGCGCGCGCAAGTGAAAAATCAATCTGTGAAGTGGTTTCGCAAAATCTACACCTTTTTCTGGTGTATATTTATAAATATAGTTGATGTTATTCTGCAGATTTAAATTAGGTAGACAGTTTACGTTATAATTGTGTCGTTTTACATTTAAAAATCTTGCTGGCAGCAGGACGCCGTTATTCACAAGAGCCAAATTTTTAATGAACGCATCCTGAGGCAATGGGTCCCTTATTGATGTTGGGGGCGGTTTAACCGAAAATCTTTTCGAAGCAAGTGTGGCAGTATGGCTTGTCGTTTTGCTCTTTAAATGTGCCTTTGTTGAGCTGTTTCAAGCAGAAGGCGCAAACGAAGTGTTCCGGATGGAATTTCTTAAACATGGCTGTAATGCAGCGACCTGTAATGGGTTTTGAACATCCAGCGCACAATGAACCACGCTTGGCATGATAATGGGTCTCGCAATAAGGCAAACCTTCATGATCAAAGAATGATCCTCCATGGAACGGTTGGCGACAATCCTGAAATTATAAAGAAAAAAATGACGAATTAAACGCAAATATAAAAAATTTGAAAATAGTTAAAATTTGGACGCAAAATTATTTTTGATTGCCGATTTGGAAATCTTCAATAACCGAAATAAATATATAACAAATAGCAATAGTCGGGCAGTGCCGCCTGTATAATACCCTACACTTATCCTTTAAGTAAAAAGTGGGAACTATATTTAGTTCTGAACCAATTTTGATGGATCTCGGCGGATGTTTTCAGATGGGTTATTAAACAATCCGTAGCAAACTTCGAACAAATATGTTCAAACTGTGATAACTAAGGTTGACAAGTTATTATTAGATGGAAATATGATATTTACTTATGTATCACTTCTTTGGCTGATGCATATAGTGGTAAAAAAACAGTATTTTTGGCACTTCCATCTTTTTCTCTGTCACATAAATGACCTCATTTAAGGTAATTTAGAGTTAAGTGCAATTAATACCCTTGTTTGAAAGTGAGCTGGAAGTCTCAATTTAAATCTGATTTTAATGCAATTTGGAACAGAGAGTCATATTAGACACCTACACATTTATGCCACCATTTGTTCATATCCGACCATATTTGGATATAGCTTTCGTAGAGATCGATCTACCGATTTAGGGTCTGAAGCTCATAAAAGCCGCATTTATTATCCGATTCCTCTGAATTTTGGAACCGTGAATTGTATAAAGCCTCGAGACAATCGAACCGAATATGGTCCAGATCAGATCATATTTGGATATAGCTGCCATATAGATCGATCTGCCAATATGTGGGCTTGGGCCCATAATGGGACAGAGATTTGTGTTAGGGTCCTCAACACACTTTCTAAATATGGTCCAGATCAGACATTTTGTTTATATAGCTGCCGTACAGACCGATCTGCGATTAAAACTAAAAACAATGGACCAAAATACCCGATATCAACGAAATTTGAAACTGTGATTTGTTTTTTAAACCTCATAACCCTTGCCCGATATAGTCTAGATCGGAACGTAATATGATAAAGATGTAAACATGTATAAAGATTTCTCGAATAAAATTGTTGCTTTTTTGTCTAATTTAAGCCTGACTGATAATCGAAGATTTGGAGCGGACTGAAGTGGCCGCAACTGGGCCGCTCCGCTCCCTTTGTCACAAATATATCAAATTCGTAATATTCTCCCAAAGTCTTTTTATATAAATCCTACAAATTTTCCAAACGACTCATAATTCCGTCTTGGGGAGTTTCTTTGGGTGTCCCCAAATTTGGATATAATCTTTGTAATTTTATTTTAAACGCCTTTAATTTGCGTCCCATATTGTCCCGGATGACCAATATAGGTTTATTGGTGACCACTGTACTCTCAAAGAAATTTGGGTCCAATATTGTCCCGGTCGGCCAATATTTCCGAATAAAGTGTTTGAGTACAGAAATGCTCTTTTACTACCCTTTTGTGCCATTTCAGTGAATTGCATGTACCCCTGAACATGTGAGTATAGACCAGATTTGACCATTTTGAAGGCATTGAACGCACAAAAACCGCCTCTCCTATCTAGAATTTACAAAGTTTTGAAGAGATCAATTAACACTCACACCAGTTAGGTCAATATCATAACTTACGCCCTTTTTCCTGAAATTTAAAGTAATATGACTTCTTGTAGCTCCCTTGGCCCTTTACTTTCCTTGGCTTATTTCTGCACACTTAAAGAATACACAGAAATGAGAATAAGTGAATTAATTTTGAGTCATCACCGGCAATTTTTTCAGAAATTTACTTGGTACTTGTTACCAGTAGTTTGTACACAAATGAACATGGACAGACAGACGGACGTAGCTAAATGAATCAGAAAGTGATTCTAAGTCGATTGGTACACAGATAAAAATAATTTTGAAAAACAACAATGTTGGTCGGAAGAACAACAACGAAAGCAACAATAAAAATTTTGAATCTCAACAAACCAAAGTAGAAATTTGTTGTTGAATGGCACTCCTTGCAAGCCAACACATAACAACAACAACAATATATCAATAAGCAAGACAAAAAAACATCTAACCAGCCACCATATGTGCTTTGCTTCGAGAGGTGGTGTTTTTATTTTCTTTGTTTGGCTCGAGGCTCGGGTTTTTCTGTCACTCTTTCACTCTACTATTACTCTTAAAAACAAATTTCAATAATTTTGGTGCCGCAGAGGATTGAACTCATGATCTCATGTTTGGAAGTTTTGCACGCATCCACTAACCTACAGACATCATCTTCCTTATGATGAAATAACTCAATAAGTACTGCTGCATAGTAATAAAAGTCTGCATTAATTAAATTTAAAAAGGTAAAACCTCTCTGAAAATCCTTTTTCTGAATACGAAATTCATATTTTTTATGCCGATTTTTCTTAAATATTCGATTCTGGGTTTGCAAGTCATGAATGGCGTGGGAGTTTTGTGTGCTACATGATAGTACGCCTATTTTGACAACTACCTCAACTAAAAAATTTGTTGAAAGTCCACAAAATTTCAATAATTTTGTCTGTCAAGTCTCTTGTAGAGACGTACTTACGTACTTCGACAAATAGTGTCTTCGATTCAATGCTAAAATTTGTTGAGAATTTAAAGTTTCGCATGCAAAATTTGGTAGTTGGTTTTTTCTAAAAGTTATTTTTTTTCTTTGTATACTTATCAATGGGTCTATCTCTCTTCCTTCTGGGTGTTACAAACAAATGTTATAACACCCTGTACTACAGTGGTGGTGTAGGATATAAAAATGGGATTACTATATTTGCTGAGCCTAAATGAGTATACTAATAGAAATAAGTAGGCTGGTGTTTAGGGGCACGCGACAATCTATCAACCTTGGTTGATAGCCCTTTAATAGGTGGCCCTATGCCTTCGAATTCAGATAGAGATGCACCATACTGCCGTGCAAGTCGGTTGAAGGAAAGGAAAAGCGAAGACAAAACCAACGCACATAACAAAAAACGAGGAAAACCAAGCGGAAAAGAGAGGAGCTTTCATAGGTGAGAGCTTAGTTTAGTTAGCCACTTTGGGACCCCACTGTAATACAGAATGACGAGAAGGCAAAGTGCATGGAAGAAATCCGGGCAACGAAATGGTGACCCCAGGATAAGTGACGCACACTGGGATGATATCGAAGTCAACATATTAAGAAATGAATTTTTTGTCTTCTTTTTATTAAAAAAATATTTTCATGGATTGGTCGTTATCGAAAGGAACTTGCTCTTGTCCCCTAAACTCTTACCTTGACTACCTTGCAACACACAAAGGCGCCACCCTACCAAGAAGGTCTTTCTGGGGAGGTTCACTGATTTAAAATGACAATTTGGCTAAACCGTCCCTTCCTTACCCCCCACTACTTGATGGTGTGGAACCCAGCAGAGCCTGATAGCCCTCCCCTAAACTCTGGTCAGAATCACGAACAGGTACTTGGTTTCCGGCATGAGCGGCTGCTCTACCCCACCGAGGACAAGTGCCCTGAAAATGTTAGGATTACGACTCCTAGTTGAAATTATCACCTCAGCTCATATTAGGAGTTAACGTCAAGTCAATTTACTTTCGCCTATCCATACAGCTTCCCTAACGCCCAGTGAACGAGGTCTTTAATAGTAGTGGAAAGGCAACCACCCACTATGGTGACGACGGCATATGATTAGCCTTCACCCTTTGCTCTTCGAAGGACCTGGGAATCCCATTGCGAACCAAAAATCGGTTTCAATCACAAAATTAATTGAAGCGGTATCAATTAATTTTTTAATTGAAACTGCTTCAATCGCGAAAATGATAATATCAAAAAATTTTCAATTATAAAATTAAATATCCAATTAAAACAATTATCCAATCATATACTTATGATTGGAAAAATTGCAATTAAGTTTTTAATTGGATCAATTAAAAAATTAATTGAATACTATGAAAATATGCAAATGCTACATTGCAATTTTGAGGAAAAGGTCCTTGAACAAAATAATTATTTAATTGAAAATAATAATAATTTCTAAAAATAAACATTTAATTTATTAATTGAAATTCTCTTTATTCTTAATTATTGTATTTTATTGATTGAAAACATGTTCGTGCACAGTTGCCAACCACATCATGAAGAACTCCGTCAACCGACCGACCCTTAGTACAAGCATGCTAAAAGCTGCAAACCGGTGAAGGGTCGAAAAAGGTTCTAATAAGCCAAGTATTCTCTACGGGGTCTTTACGACGAAGGATAAGAGACTAATTGGTCTATAGTCATTAGGATGAAAACCACCCTAATCTCTAGCCATCCAATCGGCATGTAGTTCGCTACTTACTGTGATCCAAAATCAAAAAATTCTCTAAATCCTTCTGTATCTTGAATATGGATAAAAACACTCCCATTTTTTAGTCGCTACTGGGTTTAGGAATGGACCCATCGGCGGCGGCACTTTATCATAAAACAAGTGCTAAACTTTGGATAGCTTGCTATTTGTATTAATAGGTCGATAAAATATTTCTGGTTAATACTAAGATTGGGCTATTCTATTATTTAGTTAAAAGTTAAGGCAGACAATTCGTCTTATTTGATGACGATTTTTTACTTTTGTTAAAAATTGTATGAAATTTATATTTTGCGATAATTTTACTATGCATCAAATTGGTTATATGATTTCATCAGGATAATGTCCTGATTTCGACAATCGGTTATAAATTCTATTTATTTTCATAAAATACTACGCAAACAAACTGAAAAAATTCGGAAGAAATAATTTTAAGATATTTTAAGAGAATAATTTTTGAAGCTACCTACATTCTGCTCAAATGACGTGCACTAATTCTCCTTCGTATTTCATGTAAATTGACCGAAAATCCATTTGTAATGGATTGGATGTATTGTAAAAATTTCATGCAACTATTGTTCAATATGATGAACCATTTGCCTACGAAGAGGTGGATAAATTGTGGGACCTATGGCATAAATATTGGGTTGCCTAAAAAGTAATTGCGGATTTTTTAAAAGAAAGTAAATGGATTTTTAATAAAACTTAGAATGAACTTTATTCAAATATATAATTGCAATTTTGTTCGATAACCTTTTGCCATCTTCCTGGCAAATTTAGTATTCCACGCTCATACAACTTCTGACCTTTATCTGCAAAAACCTGAACCAAGTGCGATTTTATAGCCTCATCATTGCCGAAAGTTTTACCATTTAAGGAGTTCTGCAAAGATCGAAATAAATGGTAGTCTGATGGTGCAAGGTCAGGGCTATATGGTGGATGCATCAACAGTTCCCAGCCAAGCTCACTCAGTTTTTGGCGAGGGACCAAAGATGTGTTCGGTCTAGCGTTGTCCTGGTGGAATATGACACCTTTACGATTGACCAATTTTGGTCGCTTTTCCTTGATGACTGTATTCAATTTGTCCAATTGTTGACAGTAAACATCCGAATTAATCGTTTGGTTCCTTGGAAGCAGCTCAAAATATACCACACCCTTCCAATCCCACCAAACAGACAGCATAACCTTCTTTTGGTGGATATCAGCCTTTGAAGTGGTTTGAGCTGGTTCACCATGCTTGGACCATGATCGTTTTCGACTAACGTTGTTGTAGACAATTCATTTTTCATCTCCAGTCATGATTCGTTTTAAAAACGGATCGAATTCATTGCGTTTAAGGTGCATATCACAAGCGTTGATTCGGTTTGTTAAATGAATTTCTTTCAATACATGTGGTACCCAAATATCAAGCTTTTTCACCACTCCAAGACTTTTTATGTGATAATGAACGGTTGATTTTGGTATACTTAACTTCTCTCCTATCTCACGCTCAGTTACATGACGATCCAATTCGATTAATGCTTTGATTTGGTCATCATCAACTTCATTTGGCCGACCTGAAAAATCCGCAATTACTTTTTGGGCAACCCAATATAAGGGAGAAAGTGGCACAGGGCACGCCATAGGGGGTCATGGACTGAAAAGAGATTTGAACAAGTGTTGCCGTTTTTGCATGGTTCCTACCAAAATTGGTAGGATTTTATCCTCTTGGTAAGTTAGTAGGCAGATCTAAATTTTTGGTTAGGTTTTCCAACATACATATACGTAAATACCAAGTTAATTACTGTAACCACTCTGAGGAAATGCGGGGTTTGGGCGTTCAATGTCTTCAGTCGGAAAACAGGTTCCGAGAATATGTTGTCTTGGCATAGGCGGACGATGAGGACCACCCTCACTAGGTCACTGCAGACCATTCTAAATATCCGACCCCTTGACATATAGATTAAGTGTGAGGCAGCTACTGCGGCTTTGAGTCTTATGGCGATGGGAGAGTGAGGAGTTTTCAGGACCAGGCCCGAAGGGCATCGAATGATAGATGGTCACAAAGAGGGGGCTGTGAGCATTCCAAAAATTATGTGTCCTACTCTAGACTTGAAGAGGTCTACCGTTATGCTGTCATTGGCTAGAAGAGACGTCTCAGTCATTGTGTCCGTCATGACAGGTCACTGTCTAATCGGAAAACATGCTGACAGACTGAAGGTTGCCAGCAACGACTTTTGCAGAGGCTGTGAGGACACCTTCCTATAGAACACCTTCTGTGTGTGTGACCCGCACTAGCAGTTAGAAGGAGTTCCACTTTAAGTACTCATTTCTTTGAGAACCTGTCTGATTTAGCGGATGTGAACATTCTCAAGTTATTGGGCTTTTTAAAGCGATCTCGATGGTTCAACGGTAGGAACTAGAAGGCATCTTCCTTCTTCTGTCTCTGTGATATCACAATAGACGAAAACGTCTTAGTGAGTCTGATGGCAGACTGCTACTTAAACCTAACCTAGTACCTCACAAATGTAGCCAGCATTAGGAGGGGAAAACCACAGCTGAAAATTATGTTCCCGCCAGGTTCCAACCCGGGCGTTTAGCGTCATAGGCGGACATGCAAACCTCTGCCCTACGGTTTTGTTGTTTACTGCATATATTTCCATTACTAAACTGTCAAAGGCAAATAAGTTAGGAATGTGAAATTCGACTTCGACTGCGATTGCTGTCGATGTTCGTCTTCGACTGCCAGAAAAAGGGTAATAACAAAATAGTTTTAAAGGTTGTTGTTGTTGTTGTTGTAACCACATTTGCATGTGGATACTCAGGTAGATGAGCGCCTTGTCATATCGAACATCATAGGCACTCAGTATTTGTTCAAGAGCCGGTGCCGTCCGGCCTCTCACTGAGACTCTCCGATCGATACAAACAAAAATATATCTTTTGATCATTCTTTTTCTAGAACGCTATAAAATGCAATAAAATAAATAATTTACTTAACAAGTAAACAAATACAAACTGATATCTACGGCTCTAGAAAAACGTAGCTGGTTGCCACCATATTATTTTCTATGCTTAAAACAATTTACAAAATTTTCCATTAACCATCGAAAGTATTCAATGGTGAGTAAATAAATAATTGTTTTGGATTGTAAAGCAAAACACGTTTCGACAAATGCACTTTTCTATAAACAACATAAAATAGATATAAACGTACTCATGTATAAAAATTATGACCATTTTGGCAGTGGCCATATAAACGCGCTCTCTCTCTCTCTCTCTCTTTCACTAAGTGTGGCAATAAATTAGGATTCATTACCCAAAAATCATTTCCATTTGTTCTGTTCTAGATTTTATTGTGTATTTCGGTGTTAAAATGAAGAGGATTTTATTCTATGGCTATTTTCACGAAATAATTGCGCATTATAATCACACTTGTGAGTTAGGGTCTTATGGAAAAAGTTGTTTCTATCCCAAAATGAAATATGTCCTTGGCAATTAGCTTTAGAAAGTAGAACGTCTTATACAACTTGCACCTGTTTTAAATTAGCTACTTATATGTACAATATGAAACAAATTTATACAAAAAACAAAATAAATAAAAAAAAAATACACTCAGATATCAATCACTGCTTTCGAGAGCGACTTATGTCTTAATCCCAAATACAAATAAATTTAAATCCTGTTAAAATTCGGATTTAATTTAAAAAGATATTATTTAAATTTATGACACTCTTTTTATAACCACCACCGAAGGATGTGGGTATATTCATTTTGTCATTCCGTTTGCAATACATCGAAATAAACATTTCCGACCCTATAAAGTATATATATATTCTTGATCAGCGTAAAAATCTAAGACCATCTAGCCATGTCCATGTCTGTTGAAATCACGCTACAGTCTTTATAAATAGAGATATTGAGCTGAAACTTTGCACAGATTCGATTTTTGTCCATAACAGGTTAAGTTCGATGATGGGCTATATCGGAGCCTTCTTCAATTTGGCCCAGATGGGTCCAGATTTGGATATAGCTGTCATATAGACCGATCCGCCGATTTAGGGTCTTAGGCCGATAAAAGCCACATTTATTACCAGATTTTGCTGAAATTTCGGACAGTGAGTTTTGTTAAGCCACTCGACATGTTTCTTTAATTTGCCTCAGATCGGTACAGATTTGGATATAGCTGCCATATAGATCGATCCGCCGATTTGGGATCTTAGGCCCATAAAAGGCGCATTTATTGTCTGATTTTGCCAAAATTTGGGACTGTGAATTGTGTTAGGCCCTTCGGCAGCCTTCTTCAATTTGGTCCAGATCGGTCTAGATTTGGATAAAGCTGCCATATAGACCGATCTCTCGATTTAAGGTTTTGAGCCCATAAAAGGCGCATTTATTGTACGACGTCGCCGAAATTTGGGACAGTGAGTTGTGTTAGGACCTTCGACATTCTTCATCAATTTGGCCCAGATCGGTCCAGATTTGATCTGGTCCAGCCTTAAATCTCTTGATTTAAGGCTTTGGGTTCATAAAAGGCGCATTTATTGTCCGATGTCGCCAAAATTTGGGACAGTGAGTTAAGTTAAGCTCTCGATAGCCTTCTGCAATATAGCACTGATCGGTCCAGACATGGAAATAGCTGTCATATAGACCGATCTCTCGATTTAAGGTTTTGAGCCCATAAAAGGCGCATTTATTGTCTGACGTCGCTGAAATTGGGCACAGTGAGTTGTGTTAGGACCTTCGTCGTTCTTCATCAATTTGGCCCAAATCGGTCCAGATTTGAATATAGTTGCCATATAGACCGATCACACGATTTAAGGTTTTGAGCCCATAATGGCACATTAATTGTCCGATGTCGCCGAAATTTGGGACAGTGAGCTGTGTCAATTTGGCCCAGATCGGTCCAGATTTAAATAGAGCTGGCATATAGACTGATCTCTCGATTTAAGGTTTTGGACCCATAAAAGGCGCATTTACTGTCCGATGTCGCTGAAATTTGTGACAATGCGCCGTGTTAGAGCCTTCGATATATTTCTGCAATTTGGCCTAGATCGATCAAGATTTGCATATAGCTGCCATATAGACCGATCTCTTGATTTAAGGTTTTGGGGCCAAAAAAGGCACATTTATTGTCCAATTTCTCCGACAGTGAGTTGTGTTAGGCTTTTCGACATCTTTCTGAAACTTGGCTCAAATCGGTCCAAAAACATAAAATCGGTCCAAATCCGATTTCACGCAAATTTGCACAAATTTTTGAATTGAAATATACATACAGTGGGGGCCATATAGTTAGGGACATCTTGTTTATTTTCGCAAAATCTACTTTTTAATAAAATAAAATGGCAAAAAAACATTATTTTTCATTAGTACTTCCATATATTATGATATTAAGGAACAGGGCACACTTCTCACATATCAATGAGTGTTTTTTGTGGGCAGTGTTTTTTATGATAAGCTGAATAATGTTTTGGATGCTAAATTGAGTGATGTCGCCAAGAAGTCAGATGTAGCTAATTTGCACGTTGAGATGCAGTAACTCCCTGAAGAAAATACTATCCTAAAAAGAGAATTAAACGAAATGAAGCAACAAGTGGAAACAAGTGGAAACAATATACAAAACGTTCAAACGTGGTTGTCACGGGTTTCTCAAGCAGTACTATCAATGATGCAAACGTCGCTTTTACAACCGTTTGTACATCGATGCTCAATGCCCAAGTGAATATTGCATCAACGCGAAAACTACCAACAATTAAAGGCTTTGTTTTACGTTGAATTCAAATGCAGAAGCTAACTCAGTTATGGCAGCTAGACGAAAACTGAAAGGCTCCAATAAATATATATACAAAGAGACACTACAGTAAATGAGCGGAGTAAGTTATACCGACTGCGGCAAATTGAAAAACAAATAAAAACCAACAAGTAAATGCGTGCTAAGTTCGGCCGGGCCGAATCTTATATACCCTCCACCATGAATCAAATTTGTCCAGTTCTTTTCCCGGTATCTCTGCTGTGCCGTTTCAGGCAATAGGCCGATTCAGACCATATTGTTGAAGGTCATGAGAGAAACCGTTGTCCAAAATGTCAGCCAAATCGGATAATAATTGCGCCCTCTATAGGCTCAAGAAGTCAAGATCCCAGATCGGTTTATATGAAAGCTATATCAGGTTATGGACCGATTTCCACCATACTTAGCACAGTTGTTTGAAGTCATAACAAACCACGTCATACTAAATTTCAGCCAAATCGGATAGTAATTGCGCCCTCTAGAAGCTCTAGAGGCTCAAGAAGTCAAGACCCCAGATCGGTTTATATGACAGCAATATCTGGTTATAAATCGATTTCCACCATACTAAGAAGTCCTACCGAAACACGTCATGCCAAATTTCAGCCAAATCGGATAAGAATTGCGCCCTCCAAAGGCTCAAGAAGTCAAGATCCAAGATCGATTTATATGGCAGCTATATTACATATATATTACAATTTCACATAACCTACACTCATAAGAAGTATTTGTGCAAAATTTCAAGTGGCTAGCTTAACTCCTTCGAAAGTTAGCGTGCTTTCGACAGACAGACGGACGGACATGGCTAGAACGACATAAAATGTCATGTCGATCAAGAATATATATACCTTATCGTGACTTTCGAAGAGTTACAAACAGAATGACGAAATTAGTATACCCCATCCTATGGTGGAGGCTATAACAATCCGCAGATACGCCAAGGCCGTTGGTTGCAACGCTTTTCTTTTGAATTTATTAACGTGTCGTCCAATATTTTTCTTTCCGCTACATGCATATGCGTGCATATGTATAAATTTGTGACAAAGTGGGTGAATTCACATTTTGTGGTGCTATGGGTTCAACGGTGATTGACTACGGTATTGGTTCAATGGATGATCTAGAACTTTTGGATAGTTTTCGCGTCCCATGCAAACCGTACTCGGACCATGTGCTCTTGGAACTATCAATTAGGTCAGACCAAGTTGACTTCGAGAAGCCATTCACACTACCACGGAGACTAAGGTGGTGCCCTTTAAAGTGTGATATGTATTGCGGGGAGATCGCCGGACAATGTGACTCGGACTACCTATCTGATAATTCCGATGTGGAGAACAAGGTCGACACTCTCAACTCCGAAATATATAGTGCACTCAGGATATCAGCGGATAAAAGCTATATCGAGCCCAAGAATCGTAGGTTTGATGCTCAATGCGAATCTGTCAGGAGGCGTATGCTCAAACATCTTAACTGCTATCGCAGATTCAACAATGAGGTATGCAGGAGACAGTACATAGCAAACGGGTTCTTTTATACGAGACTCTGCAATAAGAAGAAGCTTGAATTGTGCAACTCAGACATTGAACGATTAAACATCGTCAAGAATTGGTCAGACTTGTGGGAACTGGCAAACAGATTGAAGGACAGACCCCTGAGGATTGGTACCAACCTACCTGCTAGTTCATTCCGCGCAGATTCTAGCCTGTTATTGTCAAGTGCCTTTCTTTCGACTGAAATGAACTGGAAGCCCCCACTACACACTGACCCTTTTGTTGATGACCCCTTCGAGATGCATGAGTTGTTGTTTGTACTTGGAAATACTAAAAGTAACAAGGCGCCGGGTATTGATAGAATCCCTTTTGAATATTATAAATACGCTCCTGCACAATTTCTATGGTAAGTTGTACATTTACTGAACTGTATTTTCCTCCGCTAACTATTCCATCCTCCTTCCATAGATCTATTATTGTTGCTTTGAACAAAAAGGGCGATGTTAATGACGTGGCAAATTAGAGAGGGTTGCATTTACTGGATAGACTTTAAGAGATAGTTACTGGTGTAGTGTTGCACCGTATTAATTCGTGGATAGAGCAGAATCAGAATCTTTGGGGCCTAAGTCTAAACTTAACGAAATCTATAATTGTCATCTTCAGAAAGGGTAGTAAAATTAGTGGAATTTTGGCATGGTATTATGGTACTGGTCCCATAGAAGTTGTCAATGAGTATAAATCTCTTTCAAAAACATTTCTCGGACAAGCTAGAGTCTTTGAAAATTGCAAAAAGCTCCACGTGGCTCCACTACATTCACAACGGAAGAATTCAGATTTCTTATAAGATTAAAATATTTAACGCAGCCGCTAAGGCAATCCTATTTTACGGGGCTCAAGTGTAGGGGTTCAGAAGTGGTTATTCGACGAACGACAACGTATTCAATCTTACAAGTATTATCTATTTGAACTGGAGGAATAAAAAGAACACATACGATTTCTTTGTTGACTTCTCTGCCGCTTTTGACATGATACCGTGAAACTAATTGTTTTATAAATTAGCCAGAATGGGACTTCCTACGAAGGTCATAAATATATTACGCCTATATATAGCGACACTACGAGTCAGGTATGGGACGGCTCATCATTATCTAAGCCTTTTGAGGTCACTCAGGGGGTTGGGAGTCCAGTTTTGTTCACGATGTATTTAAGTGGTCTACAAGTTGTTTTACCAACGGATGTTCGAACTGCGGATGTCGAAATAAGGCTGTTGATGTATGCGGATAATATAGTCTTTTTATCGGACTCCACTGTGGAATTACAGTCGATTATTGATGCCCTATGGGAATATTGCTCTCTTTGGGGCCTAAGTCTAAACTTAACGAAATCTAAAATTGTCATCTTCAGAAAGGGTAGTAGAATTGGCGGGAGTTTGGCTTGGCATTATGGTACTGGTCCCATAGAAGTTGTCAATGAGTATAAATATTAGGGTGTGAATTTCTTTTGTAACCTGTCTTTCAAGAAACATTTCTCCCACAAGCTACAGTCTTCGAAAATTGCAATAAGCTCCACGTGCAATAAGATTAAAATATTTAACGCAGCCGCTAAGGCAATCCTACTTTACGGGGCTCAAGTATAGGGGTATGAACGGTATGACCAGGTAGAAAAGCTTTTCAGGTTTTTTTTTTATCAAGAAACTACTTTACCTACCCAGCAATACACTCAACTGTATGTTACATATTGAAGCTGGGCTGCCTAGTAAGTATTCGGAGACGCTAAGACTGCACTTCGGCTGTATTAATAGGATTCTATTCTTACCGAATAACAGATTACCTCGCGTGCTTGCAAAGGAGACTATTGGAACAGGTGCTTTTTTGGACTAGAAATTGGATTGGTTTAGGCGCCGAACTAAGCATTAGTATCAATTATGACCTAAGGGGTAGAGAATTAAGTAGGATGCACGATACTATACTATGCGATCTTGGAAGGCGGGAGAGAATCCTAGACGAAAACAGAGCACTAGCGTCTCAATTCCATGACCCCTACCTACACCTTCAGTATTATATTCCTCTATATTTCCTTGATATGGATTCCCAGAGACTAATACGTCTGGTTTTTTGAGCTAGAGGCGGTCTCCTCAACCTAAATACATGAGCTTTTAAAGATAACATGGACGGAAACTGCTCATTTTGCTATTTACCTTGCACCTGAGACAACTTATCACTTTATAGGCGTATACTCTATATATGCATATAAAAGAAAATAATGTTTTGGAAAAAACTCACTCTAGATAAGTTCTATATGATACTTAATGGAAACAATTTTACACAGCTCGGAAAATATTTGATAAATGCTTTGAATTACCGAAAACCAATTCGTAATGAATTTGAGCAATAAAAAACTAAAAATACCCGAGTTTAAGCTCAATGATAAAGGGCCTCCTTTAAATGGTCGAGTCCGAACGACATGCCACAGTTCGACATCTTTTTGTGGAGACAATATATTTTCAGATGTTCGGGCCAGGATTCGAACCTAGGCGTTTAGCTCTACCAGCATATAGTCATATACAGTGCGAAACAACACGGAGTGGATGTTCCACTATTTGCATATCTTTCGAATATTAAAAATCAAAAATATAACAAAAATCAATTATTTGTTTTAGTCGAATGCTCCTTCACTTATTATTATTTGATATCCAATTTCGAGGCCAAATGTTTGGGGGTCGTTTCACTCCATAAACTCTCCCTAAACCAATGGCAATTGGGGCTCAAATTAAAGAAACTTGAGAGTAGAGCACGATGCTGATATGTACGTGGTTGGCCGCCCACCCTGCATATCCCTCAAACTAGACATGTTTGTGGAATATGGCAAAAAGGGGCTCAAATCTGTATCTGTTTCATGGCCAAGTGTTTCAGGGACGCCTCACCTCTCATAAACTCCCCCTAAACCACACATATATACCGTCTATAGCACCAATGTGGTTTTTGAGAGTGGAGTATGAATCTAATATCCACTTTCGGGCAAAGAGTTAGGCTACTCCAGATCTAGATCTGACATCCAAACTTTAATGGGCAGACCCTCCCCATACCTAGATCTCGGAGATGGGTGGGGCGATTTAAGCGAAATTTAGTTTGTTTATAATAACTTAAATACAGAAATTTGTATGCTTATTTAGGTTGGGATATCTAGGGGGCCGGGATATCTAGGGGACCTCGAAAGCCACCAGCCAAATGAAATATAAACCAATAATGACAATATTGGACTCAATTGAAATGTATTTGAGACCAGAGCACGAATCTGTTATATGGACATCCCCCTCACCCCCAATAACACCTCCATACCGGACATATTTACCGACCATAGCAATATAAGGCTCCAATGAAAGGTATTTGGGAGAAGAGCACCAATATAATATCTACAAGGCCAAGGCCGTACCAGCACTCCCAAACAGGACTTATTTCCTAACGTAAAAAAAGAGAGTGAAAAAAAGGCGCAGCGGAGCGGAACCTGTCCAGCTAGTTTAATATAACGTGGAATGTTTTTATGCATTTTGAAGGGGCAATTCGCAGTTTTTTTATAAGATTTTTGTTAAAAATAGCATCCAGACTTTGTAATTCATTTCTTTAAGCATTAAAATCGAGAATTTGATTAATATTTCAACTTTGTAATTTAAGTTTGCATTAGGTAAAATGTGATTTCACCGACCAGAGACATGTTTATAAAACAGCTGCAAAATCATTTTGGGATAGATTTGAAAAAAAAAATAATTCATTATTTATTTTTCTCAGACTATGTAGGTTAGTGCAACGCTTTCTCTTTTGAAATATTGCCTATGAATACAAACCACCAACAAATGCGCGATATGATTGCTGCCAAATGGCCAAAATTTAAAACCGGCGTGGGATTGTCACGATTGTAAATGATGGATGACCAGGGTAATGGACGAATATTCTTATGACAATTGTAAGCAATACATCATGGGCTTCTCCGGTCTCGTAAAGAAATCCCAAAGGCATAAACAAAATAAATAAAAAAATAGTACCTAGTATCAAGTAGTGGTGTTGGGTAAGTTCAGCCGGGACGAATCTCAAATACTCTCCACCATTGATCGCCTTTGTCAAATATTTAGTCAAAATTTCAAACAAATCTGGTAAGAATTGCGCATTATTGGGGCTCAAGAATTACATCCTTAAGATCGGTTTTAATGGAAGCAACATATATCAGTTTATGGACCGATTGAGACCATACTTGGTTCGAATGTTGAAAGTCATAGCAGAAATCATTGTGCGAAATTCGGTAAGAAGCGTGTACGAATTGCTCCCTCTCGAGGCCCAAAAAAATCTTATTGATGGATCTCTTTATATGGGGCTACATCCAAATTTTAAGAGACCTGGTCCATTTGCAATGCTCAACGACCTACATCAACAAGAAGCACCCCAGTCAAATAGTTATATGTGCAAAATCATTTTGCAGTTTTTCATCAAAATGAGTCCAGTAATTGAACAACAATTAAAGGATAAATTTGTTCTCTACCTTGAACACTTTGCAATTCCAAAATCAATTCTCTGTTTCGATTACATTCAAAGAACCGTCATTCTTAATTTCTGTGGAAGTTTAAGACCAACAATTTTTTATAGCAACTGGTGAGAATCAACCTACTTTTTAATCAAATTTAAACGTGTGTTATATTTTTTGGATTTCTAGCGAAAAAAATTGGAGACAAAGTTTCGGAATGATTATTGAAATGAGATTAGCTACTAGAAGAATAGTGGAAATTACAGCTGCAGTCAATCCACACCGCAATACAGTAGTTTAATGCCAAAAATAGGGGCGTTGAGCGGAGTGGATGTATAGACAAAAGGGCATATTCGACAACTAGCAGCCAATCAAAATATGAGTAGCAAACAAATTGGATCTTGCTGTTTCCAGACAACATACCCAAAACAAATATTGAAACAATATGTTGGCCTTTTATAGCAAAGTAAAGTTCAAAAACTTCCCTAACACGGCGCTATAAAGACACACGAATTTTGATTGCTTAAAAATACAAATTTCGGGAGGAAGAATTCGATTTGTATAATTTGTGGCGAAATAAACTTCAATCCATATTGAATTGAATGTTTTTATAGCATAGCATTGAGCCCGATGATCATCAAAAATATCGGAGGGGATTCGCGGTACCCTCGACAAGAGTGCAGCAACCAAAATCGTGGCCACGGATCCCTTATGGTATTTGGTGCATTTGGAATATTTGGAAAGTTGCAAATATGCTTTGTTTCAACATAAATTAATGCAGAATTGTATGAAGACCTCCTAAAAAAAACCATGATTGTGTGTACTTTTCCATAAGACGTGCCTCCTCCATGTTGAACGGTTGAAAATGGCATATTTTAGATCAAGAAAAGTACCTTTACTATAGTGGCCAGCAATGACTCCTGATTTAAATCACATTGAAGGTATGTGAAGCATACTATATGCAAATGTTTTTGCAAAATACAAACCATACAGGACGTTTAAGAACTTGAAATAGGCGATAATGACGAAATAGTAAAAAATTTCATATGGCATCCCTAAAAAATTGGGTGGTTCTATGCCTTGGATACTCGAAAATATCCTTATTCACAAGGACAAGCTACTATTGTATTTAATCTAAGACATTGACATGTATCAATTTATGATGAAATATAAAAAATAAGTTATCCACTTATAAATATTTTCTATGAAATAAATTTTGAAATAATTTTTTTCCTACCAAAAGATTCCAAATGCTTTGAAAATTGATGTGATAATACAAAATCAGTAAGAAGAACAGTAAGGAAAGGCAAAAGTCGGGCGGAGGCGACTATATAATAGCCAACACCACTTTAATTTTGCATACCTATTGAAATATTGAATAGAACCTTCTACGATTTTCATACGATGGTACGAAAATTATGGCTTCTGCAGCCCTAAAAGTCGAAACGCATAAAAGATATATATTAGAGTTTTATCTAAATCAGATTCGATTTTGATGAAATTTTTCACACGTATTGAGATGTCAATTAAAACATCTCATGAAAAAATTTTGTAGAGATCGTACCAAAACTGTAGCTACTACAGCCTTAAAAGACCATATCGGATAAAAGATATATATATATGGGAGCTATATATAAATCTGATTCGATTGTGATGAAATTTTATACACATACTAGGACGTCGAAAAAGCACTTCGTGCTAAATTTGGTAAAGATTGAAGCAAAACTGTGCCTCTACAGCCTTAAAAGACCATATCGGATGAAAGATAAATCCGATCCGATTCTGATAAAATTTTTCACACATATTGGGACGTCACAAAAAGCACTTTATGCCACATTTGATAAAGATCGGACCAAACTTGTGCCTTCTACAACCTTAATAGGTCAAATCGGATGAAAGTTATATATGGGAGCTATATCTAAATCTGGACCGATTTATATGAAATTTTGCACACGCATTAAAACGTTACATGAAACATATTATGCTAAATTTGGTAAAGAGCGGACCGAAATTGTGGCTCTTACAGCTTTAAAAGGGCATATCGGATGAAAGATATATATGGGAGATATATCGAAATCTGGATCGATTTTTATGAAATAATGCACACACACGGGGATGTGTGCCAAAATTTTATAAGGATCGGACCAAAATTGTGGCTTCTACAGCTTTGAAAGGGCACATTGGATGAAAGATATATATGGGAGTTATATCTAAATCTGGACCGATTATTTTCAAAATCAATAGCGTTCTTCCTTGGACCAAAAAAGAGAATTTTGTGAAAATCGGACAACAAATTCGACCTGCACTTTAATTACGAGAATACATGGACAGACAGACCGACGGACAGACGGACATAGCTAAATCGAATCAGGAAGTGATTCTTTGCCGATCGGTGTGCTTATCAACGGGTCTACCACGTCTCCTTCTTAGCGTTACAAACAAATGCACAAATCTATAATACCTATCTATAATAATGCACATATAATTATTTGAATGGGGTGTGTCTGCAAAATTTCAAGTAGCTAGCATCAAACGTTGTTGTTGCTGTAGCAGTGTGTTATACATCGAGGCGGCAGCCCTTGCCGATGAAGGATTCCATCGGGACAATCCGGTACGTACAACCGGCTGCCATGGGATT
Source organism: Stomoxys calcitrans (assembly GCF_963082655.1). NCBI lineage: Eukaryota > Metazoa > Arthropoda > Insecta > Diptera > Muscidae > Stomoxys > Stomoxys calcitrans. The sequence continues at coordinate 117,921,168 of NC_081554.1, read as the reverse complement.
GCTTTTGTGATTTTCGCAGACAGAGAATGTCGAAACGGACAAGAATATATGTACTTTATGGGGTCCCAGATCTATACTTTGAGTTGTTACAAACGGAATGACTAGATTCGTATACCCCCATCCTATGGTGGGAGGTTTAACAAAACGAAAAAAAAAGTCATCACAACATAAACTTTTACAAGCAAGGTGCAAATTTTATATGGCCTCCTTTAACCAACAGAAACCGATGAAGTTTTATTGGAAGCTATACAGATTTACAACTTATTTAGATCAAGTTTAACATTGTTCACATGGGGACCACCTAAAGGACCATGCTATGCTATAAACACATCACAAAATCGTAAGTGACGAATGCGTACCTGAGAATCAAAGAAAAGTCGATGATAAAAAACAAGTGCCAACAAATTAGCGGACCAAGACGACAACAATCGAATGGGCGGAGCAGGGACGTGGTGTGACGTAAACGTAAACATAGAAACAAACAAACACATTTTCGGTCCAAATTAATAACGGTAATTAATAAACACAAAACAAATGGCAGCGAAGAAAAACGAAAAACAACAAAAAGTGGAAGAATGTAAACCACTGCAGGGTAATGATGGCGCGAACTAATTGCCACACAGAAAAGGGGTCGCAGGGGAGCGTTGAATGGTAAACTAAAACAATATTGTAATTTACTTAAAATGCATTTCATCGAAAATATAGGCATGATGTAATGCCTAACACGAAGCACGAGAATAATAAACAAAAAACACCCACACATACACACCCTGAGACATGGTATGCACGGGGAGGGGGCCATGACCCAAAGGAAGGTACACCAAATCCCGACCAAGTGCAAGGGCGCAGATGTTAACTCAGACGGCGTGTACTGACCATGGTGAAGGTCACGCCTTAAGCCAACGATGGGTGACAATCGAAGGACCTTAGCCAAACGAAGCCAGGACCTTGCAATCGCCATCGCCAAGGCCTGCAAATCTCGAGTGTGAATGTGGTTTTGTTTATGTTTTTGTGGTTTTGTTTATATTTCTTTTTTGCTTTTTGTGTATTGTTGTTTTTTTTTGATTTTTTTTAATATTTTATTTACAAATAAATAAAATTACAATATTGTTTATAGTTTAATTAAAAAAAGATAATAAGATTAAGTACCTATACTTATGCCTAATTTATAAAACTGCTTGATTGGTGGTTAGTTTTTGTTTTGTGTTGTTTGAAGGGGTTCTCATGAAGTTCTGTGTGACACAAGATATGGGGCGGGGGGAGGGACAGGTCATAGAAAATGTAACAAAAGACACTTCATAACATGGGCAAAGGGACATCATCATCTGCCAGCCACACAAGAGGTCAATTCTTTGCTAAGAATCGGCGCAAACATGTGGCTGGTGTTGTTGTTTGGGTTTGAGGGTTTGTGTTTGGGAGCGGCGGTTGATGAGTGGTCTGTAGAGCCAATCATCACTGCCTGCCTGCCTTTCATTTCTTGGTCGAACTCGAAAAACGTCAAAGAAGCTGGTTGTTATCCAATAAATAGAATTTCATAATGTTTGCATTTTGATTTTCTTCAACGGATTCTTAAAATTTGAAAATTTGTGTAGGCGCGCGCGATTGTTTTTTTGTTTTTTTTTTCTTTTCCAATTTTTATTGGTGCTATGTTGTTTCTGCAGCGTTACCGATTTCAATCTGATGTTGTTTTAGTCGCTGCTTATGCTGATGGGGTTGATATTGCGATGTTTTCAGCTTTAGAAACAAACAAACAGAAAAAGGCCAACAAAAATAGATGACGATTTCGACAAGATTTTTTGAAAATCTTGTGGTGCTCTCTCTCTCTTGGATTTGTTGAGAAAAACAAAAGCAATTTCGTTAAACGTTGAAAAAATTCGATAGCAATAAAGGCGAAAAATAATGAAATTCTATTTTGGAATTTATTCCTCCTCATCGACACCCACACAGGATGGACAGACGGGTTTGCCTTCCATGGCATAGAACGATTTACCTCTGACTGCCTTTTTGCAATCCTACAAAAAATCGAAACGAAACAAGATTTGAACAAGGTATTCTAATGGCCACTGGCCGATGATCCTAGGGCGGAGAAAAACAAAGAAACGTGGTAATATGGCAAATCGATTAGCAAACTTACCCTGCAGACGAAGCAGTCTGGATGCCATTGCGAGTTCAAAGCTGAGATATAATTTTCCATAATGGCCCGGTTGCAGCCATTGCACTTGGGTGCAAACATGTCAAAGTAGTCATTGCGGCAGTAGGGTTTGCCATCGCGTTCATGGAAGCCATCTTCGCCAAATTGTTGGCCGCACTGAGCGCAGAAGAAGTGCTCTGTGTGCCAGGTTTTATCCAAAGCCGTTACACATTTCTACAAAGAGTGAAAAGAAAACACACATCAGTGGCATTCCTTGGGGATGGGGTAGCTAAGTCTTGAGATATTACATCCAAAATGGCACCATTACAATAGGCACAGCGAGGGCTGAAGAGGTTGTGGTAGTCCTTTTCGCAATAGGGGAAGCCATCGCGTTCGAAGAAGTTGCGTGTGCCCAATTCCTCGTTGCAGTGGTTGCACGTGAAATGCTCCGGATGCCAGGTCTTGCCCAAAGCAGTAATGACTTGGCCCACAATGGGTTTCTCACAGGCGTTGCAGCAGCCCTTTTGTACAGTATTAACACCTTGACGATTCATATTCGCCTGTAAACTTCCTAGCATAGAATCCAACTGGTCCGGTTGATTGTCTTCTACTACGGTAGAAGTGGTGGTTTCGGTTATGGTCTGCGTTAGATGTGAAGTGCCCTTGTTTGGTTTGGCGTAGTCTGTAATCGTCTGGTGATAGTGATTGGAACCGTTGTTTACCTACAATACAAGCGAAGCAAAAACAAAAGAGAACAACAATTATTAACTGCTTAATGGAGAAATTTTAACAATAATTTAACGAATTTGAATGGATCCTATGTTATTAGAGGTTTTTATTTTTTTTTTCAAATTGACTGTTGATCTTTGCAATATCCTAAGGCGCCTTACGTTTGTTTTCTGAGCGATCCGTAACGTTTGATGAAGATTCCCAAACTGAAAATACTTTTATGTAGTTCTGGTCTCAAAAACTTTTTCAATATGCTTTTGGTTTTTCGTGGTGTCTCGTCATCTTCGTGTCGGTCGGTCGGTCATCGTCAGTCAATGTTCGTGCGCACAAAAGTCCGTTTCGGCTACTTTGAGAAAGAAAATTTCATACACATTTCAAAAAAATACGAAAAAATCCAAACGTTGTGTTCTTTGCACACGACGTTTGTCTATGTTTGCGGTCGCAGACGTGGTCCATTCCTTTTGTCCGTCCAAACATCCATCTATCCATTGGACGCTGTTACGCTGTTTCAGTCGCCGTTGGCCGACACTGTCTCAATCATTGCCAAAAATATATGAAAATTTCTCGTTAGGATGGATATACCAACACAAATGTGTGTAGTGAGTGTGGCCGGCCAGCCAGCCAGCGAGCCAGTTCCCTCCGCCTCTTCGTCCGCTCCACACTTCATATCGACAAACTCATATAGAATTGAAAATTGAAAAGTACTCGGCCATTTGTGCGGACATACGCATCTTCTTCTGTTTTCCTTTCGCTCTTGGCTGTGTAGGTGAATAGAAATTTTACTTTTTCGCGGAAAATTCACCGAGAACCTATGTGTAGTCCCCATCGGTGCTTCAGCTCGTTTCTACAAAGTAGATTAGTGTGTTTGTGTGCGACCATGCATTTAGCCTAATTATAAGAAATTAGGTTTCATAGGACAACACGAAATCAACTTAAATTGGCAAAAATTCTATACGCGATCGGTTTGTTGTAATGAAATAAAAAGTTGATATGAAACCACCCACTCTTCGTCTTCCCACTTATTGAGAAGAAGTTGTTGGGGCTCAAAATAGATGCTTCCATAGAAGCGGTCAATTTGATTAGCCCTCACTGCAACAGTATCGATTTAACCACTTTTAATACTAAAGTTCCAAGTTTTCATTTGGAGTAGCCAAAATGCCGATGAAAGGTTTTTTTTTTTAATTAGAAAGTACCCAGAAACCACCTTTCTCCGAGACACCGCTTTCCAGATATAACAACAAGTAGAATGGCATAATGTTCGGCCGGGCTGAACTTTGGATACCCACCACCTCAGGATCTATGTGATATTAACCACATTTCGATGAAATGCGGTGAAAATACACCTTTTACGAGCCCGTAGCAGCTATAGCGAAATGTGGTCCGATGTAGCACACAACAAGCCGATTTCTAGCTTAGGTGTATATCCATAGTGGCATGGGGCGGATTAATATCCGCACCCTCTTTTCAATCTAACCTAGGCCAAACCAAGCATGTACGCAGCTCACTGTTCCAAACCGGGTAATAAATGAGCATTGTGTGCGTGTAAGACTGTAAACCGGGAGGTCGACATATATGGCAGCTATGTATATCTAAATTTGATCCGATCATCACCATATACGGAAAGAGTGTGTAGGAGGGTCTAATAGAACTCACTGTACTACACTCATAGAAATTTGCGAGTAAAAACAGCTAAAAAGTTTGCTAAAACAGCAGAAAGTCTGCTGAAAATGGGACAGCAGTACTTTTTTGCTTAAACAGCAAACATTTTCCGCTGTTTTCAAATATTGAAAAGTTAAAAAAGCTTAAAAATGCCATATATATTTCCAAAATTTTTTATTCCATCTTATTTTTCAATTTTACAAACATATGACTTAATTTTGTTTAAATTAAATAATTTTTGATCGAATTTAAATAACGGCGGCAAAATAACTACTACTTTTAAATATATGCTTTTGAACAAAAAATTAACGGCCAAAATTACCAAATTTGTTTACTAATATATAACAAATGCCTCAATAGTTGTTGCGAAGTTCAAACATTTGAAATGGATTTATTCAAAAGTTCAAAATTTATAATTTAATATCAGCAGACAGTGTTTGCTGATATCAGCAGACTAATTTGTCTGGGTGTAGATTTCAGCAAAATCGGTTAAAAAATAAGCGAATTAATAAGTGAATCGGCAGATCGGAATATATGGAAGCTATATCCAAATATGATCCTATCTGAACCTTACACCGCACGAACGAAGAAGCGCCTAACGTAACTCAAAGTGCCAAATTGCAGCAAAATCGGGTAATAAAAGTGCCTTTTTTGGGCTCAAAAATTTTAATCCAAATATAGATCGAGCTAGACTATATTTTGCATGGGATGTGGTTGGCTTAACAAAACTAAACTAAATTTCAGCGGAATCGGGCAATTCATGCGTCTTTGATCTATAGTGGGGTTATATCAAGCTATTATCCGATCTGGACCATTTTCAGAACGAATATCAGTGGTCGTAAGACATCTTACTGTGCCAAATTTCGGCGAAATGGGGTAATAAATGCGGCTTGAATTGGTATTAGTCCTTAAATTGGGAGATCGGTCTTTATGGGGCTATATCAAGATATGGTTCGATTTTCCCATCTTCGAAATTAACCTGCCTATGATAACAAAAAAAAAAATCTGTGCAAAGTTTCAGCTCAATATCTTCATTATGAAAGACTGTAGCGTGATTACCACACACAAATAGACACTGCTAGATCGTCTTAGAATGTTACAACGATTAAGAATATATAAATTTTGTAGGATCGGAAATGAACATTTCGATATATGCACTTCATTGGTGGGTAAAAAAATAAACAGTTTTGCGGATAGTTTCATAATAAACCGGTAACGCGTCTTTTATATACTTTACAGAATGAAGATCAAAAATCTGTTTGTGATGGAAAATATGTCCAGTAAAAATTGCATCCAACTATTGACGGGAACGAGTATGCTTATAATTTGCATCATGTCTTTATAAGTCTTACAGTTCTCCTAATTCGTTGGAGTTTAAATAAGGAAAGGTGGTAGACCCAAAAATCAGAAACACGAAGAGTCTACGCTATTGCAGTTTTAAACGTTTAATTTAAAAAAGAAAATTATTTTTAAATATTCTCAAAAATCAAGTTTTCTAGACTTGTCAAATTTCATTAAAGTTTTCCGAACCTAACACTTAATCAAAAAGTAAATTTTGAACATATTTCACTGTAACCAAATCTACGGTCAAAGCCTAAAAATTTCACTAAAAAATTTTTGCCCAAAAAGTAATTGCGGATTTTTTAAAAGAAAGTAAATGCATTTTTAATAAAACTTAGAATGAACTTTAATCAAATATACTTTTTTTACACTTTTTTCTAAAGCAAGCTAAAGGTAACAGCTGATAACTGACAGAAGAAAGAATGCAATTACAGAGTCACAAGCTGTGAAAAAATTTGTCAACGCCGACTATATGAAAAATCCGCAATTACTTTTTGGGCAACCCAATATATGCAAAAATATTAAAAACTTGTACCCGTTTCTTGAATAAGCTCAATTTTCGATTTGTTTGAAAGAAGAGTTTGGGAAAAAAGTTTTATTATAAACTAAAATCTATCTATCTAATAAATATCGCCAATGTGGAACAGCCAACGACCTATCTATCTATGGAAAATTTCATGCAGAAAGCCTGATTCAATCAAACGCTTTCGTGATTTCGAATGCCTACTAAACGGACGGACGGATATGGCTAGATCGACTTACGGCAAAAATAGAATAAGCGCGTTAAGCTTTGTATTTGAGCGACGCGTTGCAAAAATGCAACTGTGCACAGAAATCCTACAAAAGCAACGCGGAAAAGTAAAAACATTGTAAACTTTGACGATTGAAGGCGAGCGTCATTCGGTGCTGTCACACGTAAGTAGTGTTTTTAGTCGTCAAAGTTAAAAATTGTTTAACTTTTGGGAGTTGTTTTTTGACATTTGATTGCAGAGTTGTATTTTTCAATGCGACGCCCTTCATTCTGTTAAAGCCTTTAGAATGTTCAGAATACAGCTTTGGTCTTAAAAAAAACCTTAAAGTTTAGTCTTTAGGAGAAATTTTATCTTTAGAAAAAAATATTGGGTTGGATTTTTTAAAAGCAAGTAAGCATTTTTAATAACACTTAGAATGAACTTTAATAAAATATATAATTGCCATTTTGTTCGATAACCTCTTGCCATCTTCCTGGCAAATTTAGTATTCCACGCTCATACAACTTCTGACCTTTATCTGCAAAAACCTGAACCAAGTGCGATTTTATAGCCTCATCATTGCCGAAAGTTTTACCATTTAAGGAGTTCTGCAAAGATCGAAATAAATGGTAGTCTGATGGTGCAAGGTCAGGGCTATATGGTGGATGCATCAAAAGTTCCCAGCCAAGCTCACTCAGTTTTTGGCGAGTGACCAAAGATGTGTGCGGTCTAGCGTTGTCCTGGTGGAATATGACACCTTTACGATTGACCAATTCTGGTCGCTTCTCCTTGATGGCTGTATTCAATTTGTCCAATTGTTGACAGTAAACATCCGAATTAATCGTTTGGTTCCTTGGAAGCAGCTCAAAATATACCACACCCTTCCAATCCCACCAAACAGACAGCATAACCTTCTTTTGGTGGAAATCAGCCTTTGAAGTGGTTTGAGCTGGTTCACCATGCTTGGACCATGATCGTTTTCGACTAACGTTGTTGTAAACAGTCCATTTTTCATCTCCAGTCATGATTCGTTTTAAAAACGGATCGATTTCATTGGGTTTAAGGTGCATATCACAAGCGTTGATTCGGTTTGTTAAATGAATTTCTTTCAATACATGTGGTACCCATATTAAAATTGACGCCAAACAAACAAATGTAAACAAAATTTAGCGCACTTTTTTTCTAAAGCAAGCTAAAAGTAACAGCTGATAACTGACAGAAGAAAGAATGCAATTACAGAGTCACAAGCCGTTGAAAAAATTTGTCAACGCCGACCACATTACTACTATATTACAGACAATTACTTTTTGGGCAACCAATATATAAAAATGTTGGCTTAGGAAAATTGTAATGAAATTTTGTCATTTACAAAATAATTTCGAGACGAGACTGGCCCCTGGTAGAAGTTTTGTCGTTAGAGAAAGTTACGCTGAAATTTTGTCTTTAGAAAAAAATTTCTTTAAAATTTAGTTTTAAGTGAGAATTTCATTACAATTTTGTCCTTAGGAAAAATAATTTTGAGACGGCCTAGGCCTCAACTAAAATGAAAATTTTTCGGTAAAGAAAATTCACTGAAATTTTGTGCGTAGAATTAATTTAAATAATTTTTTTTACTTTAGACAATTTTTGAATTTATTTGAATCGATAGTACGGTCCATATAATTTAATGTTTGAAAATTATTTCATGCAAATGGTCCATCCGCTTAGTCCAATTTTGGCATACTCTTTCCAACATTCATGGCCGTTATATCACGAATAAATGCTTCAATGTTGTATTCCAATGAAGCAGGCTTGTCTATATAAACACGAGCTTTAACATAACCCCACAGCGAGCTTTAACATAACCGGTCCCGAATGTGAAATAAGATGTCCACTGAACTCGCCTCTCAATAAGTCCATTGTTACGCGTGCACAGCATATGGCACCGCCTTGTTGAAACCACATGTCATGCAAGTCAAGCTCTTGCATTTTGGGCAAAAAAAAGTTGGATATCATCTCACGGTAACGCTCACCATTCACAGTTACGTTACGGTTCGCATCAACTTTAAAGAAGTACGGTCCAATAATGCCACCAGCCCATAAACCCCACCAAACTGTGACTTTTTCTGGATGCATTGGTAGCTCCTGCAATGCTTCTGGCTGGTACCCATTTACGTACACATTGAGCCAAAAATGAGCTGAACAGAAGAAGCGCACGATGAACTTCCTTAACAGAGCACGCATTTTGATAATAAAATGCAATAATTTGCAAGCGTTGTTCGTTTGTAAGACGATTCATGATTAAATTATAGACCAAACTGAAGATGTTTGACAGTGAAACAAAACACGAAACGTGCGTGAGCTGTTTAAACCAGTGTTGCCAAAAAGATAATAGATAAAAAATAACCCGCATATGCATCGGCCTATTTGCACTTATAGAGCCGTTAAAATTTTAGACACATTTGCTCGAAATTTTATACGGATTTTTTTATAACCAATCTGAAAACCTCCATCGAAGTCCATCGACCAATTTGCACTTACACGGTAGGTATAGGGTATTATATTATCGGCACCGCCCGACTTTTATACTTCCTCACTTATATTTTTTTCTCGTTTTTACCTTTTTTTGTTCATGTTTATTTTTTCAGTTTTTCGTCCAGGAAGAGGTTTTTGTGAGGTGTAAGCGCGGCAATACACTTAGCAACCAATTATTTTTTGCGGTAATCAATTAGTTTTTGCGTGTAGGCAAAAAATTAATAAGTTTACGTGTTCTTAACATCAGTAGCCAATCATAAAGATGATGGAGCCCATCGACTTGATATTGTTTGGTTGTGAAGGCAGCGTCTGCATCCCCTGGTAAATATTACCACTGCCAAGAACAAGGTCATCCAAACAATGAAAAATGTTTGCTTATGTTCATCTTCCTTAACGAGGTACCTGTTGATTGAAGTTCAGCTATCTAATGAAACCTATGGCAGCAATAACGTTGTCGAGTACACAAAAACACTAATCATATAAACATCGCCTGAAATTTCATACTTTCATAAGAGTGAACGAAACGAAGGCAACTGATTTCCATCTGTTTTCTTCAAACCACGATACTATCATATAATGTGTAACCACAAATAGTTACACATTATAAACTATATATCGAAATATTAATCTGCGACTCCATAAAGTATATATATATATTTGATCATCTTGACATTCTACGTCGATCTAGCCATGTCCGTCCGCCCGTCTGTGAAAATAACGATAGCGGTCGAAAGTGTAAAGCTAGCCGCTCGTCATTTTGCACAGATACTTCTTGTTGATGTAGTTCGTTTGGGATTACGAATGTGTCTTATCGGTTAGGATCTGGACTTTCAATTTGATTTCTTAAGCCTCTAGAATTGTGGTCCGATTGTGCTAAGGTTTTGAATTTAGTGTTCTGTTACGACTTCCAACAAATCCCGATTTGACATCTTGAGCCACTAGAAGACTCAGTTTTTATCCGATTGGGCTGAAATTTTGTACGTAGCTTTTCATTTCCTTTTACAACAACAGTTTACAAAGTGCTAAGTTTCTAGATGTATTTTACCACTTGATCTTTCCATCGGAATTGTCCCAGCATGCGTGTGGCACAGTGCTTGCCTTCTTCGCTGGAGCTTGTTCATGCATTCTGACAACATGACCAAGACAACGCAACCGTTATATTTTGATACTTTTTACTTTTATGCTAACGTCGTCATACAGCTCATACAGTTCGTGGTTCATACGAACTTTTACGACGAATATTTCTATCAAACACTCCAAGTCCTGCCTCGTATGCTTTCACAAGTACCCATGCCTCGAAACCATATCACAACTAGGGTAGTATCAGTTTCTTGTATAGTGTAAACTTCGTCTGTCGAGAGGTGGCCTTGTTTCTAAACTCCTTGGTTAATCCAAAGTAGCATCTGTTTGCCAGTCTTGTTTTTTGCTTTATTTCAAAACTGTTTTTATTCGTTTCGATTATGGCGGTGACGAGGTAGATAAAGTTGCTATCTCAAAGTTGTGGTTCCCAACTTTCTCCATTTTTTATACCCTCCACCATAAGATGGGGGGTATACTAATTTCGTCATTCTGATTGTAACTTCTCGAAATATTCGCCTGAGACCCCATAAAGTATATATATTCTTGATTGTCGTGAAATTTTATGTCGATCTAGCCATGTCCGTCCGTCTGTCCGTCCGTCCGTCTGTCTGTCTGTCGAAAGCACGCTAACTTCCGAAGGAGTAAAGCTAGCCGCTTGAAATTTTGCACAAATACTTCTTATTAGTGTAGGTCGGTTGGTATTGTAAATGGGCCATATCGGTCCATGTTTTGATATAGCTGCCATATAAACCGATCTTGGGTCTTGACTTCTTGAGCGTCTAGAGTGCGCAATTCTTATCCGATTGGGATGAAATTTTGCACGACGTGTTTTGTTATGATATCCAACAACTGTGCCAAGTATGGTTCAAATCGGTCCATAACCTGATATAGCTGCCATATAAACCGATCTTGGGTCTTGACTTCTTGAGCCTCTAGAGAGCGCGATTCTTATCCGATTGGAAAGAAATTTTGCACGACGTGTTTCGTTATTATATCCAACAATTGTGCTAAGTATGGTTCAAATCGGTCCATAACCTGATATAGCTGCCATATAAACTGATCTGGGGTCTTGACTTCTTGAGCCTCTAGAGTGCGCAATTCTTATCCGATTGGAATGAAATTTTGCACGACGTGTTTTGTTATGATATCCAACAACTGTGCCAAGTATGGTTCAAATCGGTCCATAACCTGATATAGCTGCCATATAAACCGATCTTGGGTCTTGACTTCTTGAACCTCTAGAGGGCCCAATTCTTATCCAATTTGAATAAATTTTGGCACGTAGTATTTTGTTATGATATCCAACAACTGTACCAAATATGGTTCAAATCGGTTCATAACCTGATATAGCTGTCATATAAACAGATCTGGGGACTTGACTTCTTGATCTTCTAGAGGGCGCAATTCCTATCCGATTTGGCTGAAATTTCGCAAGACGTTTTTTATTGTTACTTTCAACAACTGTGTCAAATAAAGTACAAGTCGGTTCATAACCTGATATAGCTGCCATATAAACCGATCTTGGGTCTTGACTTCTTGAGCCTCTAGAGGTCGCAATTATTATCCGATTTGCCTGAAATTTTGTACGACGGATTCTTTCATGACCATCAACATTCGTGTTTATTATGGTCTGAATCGGTCCATAGACCGATACAGCTCCCATATAAATCGATCTCTCTATTTTACTTTTTGAGCTCACAAAGAGCGCAATTCTTATTCGAATTGGCTGACATTTTACACAGGTCTCCAGGTCTCGCTCTAATAGCAGAGCAAATCTTTTCTTAAATCCTTTTTTTTCGCCTAAGAAGAGATGCCGGAAAAAGAACTCGACAAATGCGATCCATGGTGGAGGGTATATAAGATTCGGCCCGGCCGAACTTAGCACGCTTTTACTTGTTTTTATCTACTCGGGTGTACAAGTTGTTGTGAGAGTTGATACCATTCATTTTGTCTTAACTGCATTTGCCAGATCCACTTTACTAATTCCCTGCAGTAATAAGTTCCGGTGATCGATGTCGTCGGCCTAGGCGAGTAGCATGTGTTCTCGTACAATTTTCTCTAGTAGGATATAAAAGAGATCACGCGATAAGCTGTCTCCCTGTCTGAATATCCGTTATTGCTCAGACAGTAATCCATACGTTCTCCATGCGTCATTATTGCATGCCGAAAAAATTGCGGTTTGGTGCGGTTCATAAGCCGTCATTGGGCTGTACTTCTTCCGTGATGATCAAGACCGGCACATTACTTTGAATGGGAATCTCTACCGTTCAATGATAACACAATATGGACTTGGAGGGCATGTGCCACACAGCGAATGTCACAATCAATTTATTGGAAACCAAGTTTGGAGAACGTGTTATCTCACGAAATCGTCCAATCGATCGGCCGCCTCGGTCGTGCGATTTGACGCCGTTAGACTATTTCCAGCGACGATTAATGAACTTCGTACGAATATCGAATGTGATAGTGCAGCAGTATCGGCCGACTTATGCTTAAAACCCGTAGAAAATTGAGTTCAGTGTCTGGACTTGTGTAAGCGTGGCCATGGTGACCATACAAAAGAAATCGAGTTCTATACGGAATGGCATCGAATGTACTTTCACAGAAATAAAAAAATTTTGTTGCGCTCTCATTGTAAAAAACTCTGTATAAGATGGCGAGGAGACTTATTCCTCTGTAGTTAGCAAATTCCGTCTTGTTTCCTTTGTTGTGTACGGGACATAGTAAGCTGAGGTTCCAATCATGGGGAATGTGCTCTTCTAGCCAGAACGCCGGCAAGCTGATGCATATGCCTTACCAGCGTGTCGCCTTCGGTCTTAAATAGTTCAGTGGGCAACCCATCGGCTCCTTCATTATGGATTAGTTTTGCGATATCCACACTAGCAGCTGGGAAAAACGTTCCTTCCATATCCCAAGCACACTATCTGTTTTAGATACCAGCCTTCATCCTTTTTCTCTGCAGGAGGATGTGCCAGCACCAAAACCATCGGTTTGATGGTTGAATCTTTGGTAAAATTGCCGGATTTCATTCTTACTCCTGCACATCTAAATTCGCTCTCACTCACGTTTTTGCATTTCCTTTTTCTGTCTGCCGAATAGAAGTTTCATACTTTTGTTGTAAACCCATATAAACCGATCTATCGCTTTGTTTACTTAAAGGCGTAGAGTTTATTTTTGATCCAATTTCATGAATAGTCGGTTATGTTACCCCTTATGCCATCGGTCCCAAGTCCATTTCGATAAAGCCCCTATATAGACAAATTTCGATTCGCGAGCTTATTCAAATATTAATACTGAATAAGGTTGAAGGAATTCTTTCTTATTCATTTCATTTAAAAATATAGGGAATTCTATAGTGTTTCATTTTATTGCGTTTTGCTTTTTTTGAATCTCTTTGGATTTTGACGCCGATATTTTGACAATTCTTGGACATAGCATCAAATTGATTTCGAAATTTCAACAGCAAAACAAAAACTGTGGCAGAATGGCGACATTTAAATGGAGCAGCAAACAAGGATGCCATAGACGACAAATGTCTGTTTATGACCTCCAAGGTATCTCCTCAGCATTGACAATTTAGAAATTTGCACACCAACAAACATTATGTAGCCCCACTTGTTAATGCACAGTTGATAATTCAATTAGGGAAAATATTTATTCCATTAATTATCGAAATAACAAGAACTCAACTGTGGCGACATGACAAATTGCGAACACTCTGTCTTCAAGGTGGGGCCCCAACGACTCTCGAAAATCAGCGACCAAGCTGTTGACAACCGCTGTGATCGTTGGCGGGGAGTAAAAGAAAAGCGGGCACTGAAAAAGCCAATACCCACTAAACAAGAGGAATTTCCATGGCGGGTGGAGTCCGAAATCTATTTTAAATTCACAAATCGCATTTTTATCATATAAGGAATTCCCCATATAGCCAATGGTCATAATTGGAAAGAGACAGCAACAACATGCATCTGCAGGCACCGGCACCAATGCTGATGAAATGAAAAATATTGCTAGCCGGTGGCACACGTTACTCTACAATTTTCGCAAAAATACATTTATTACTTTCGAAATTTTCCAAAAACAAAATTTAAAAAAAAAAAACAAACAAAAATAAACATGCACACACTCTCACTCACACAAGGAGGCAAAATTGTTTTTTGCTTTAATGGATGATGGTTGGCCCAAAACAGAGGCAGGGAAGCGGAAGTCTTCAAAATCAAACAACAAGCAGATGATTTGAGACATCAGCAATGAGCAGACGGCCAACCAACAAACCAATCAACCAACCGGCAAGAAAAGGCTAGGCCAGCCATCGCCGACATTAGACCAAGAGCAAGCAACAAGTCTACTCGGAATCGGGCTAACATACACCCAAAGAGGGGAGAAACGTACAGTATGCACACACTCACGCACATCCGATATTAAACAGATTTGTTTTCCTGAAGGTTACATATACGCATATCGCCAGTGACCACGCCACAAGATCGATGGAAAATATCAACTGGCTGCTCCCATGATATATACTACTAATGGCCACTGGCCACTGGCCACGCTAAAGATATGGAAGGGGATTTCTAGCTTCCACTGATCGTGCAACCAACAGACCGACCCCTGATAAGGGGGGATTGGCGCAGATCTTTAAAAAAAAAAAAAAAAAAAAAAAAAAAAAAAATATACTCGAAAATCTTTGACGGTCAACGGACGTGGTCTCTCGTTTTGGCCATATAGACGCCAATGAAGACAATCACCACAACAACCTCATTTTCAGTATGCGCTTCAATGGCAATGAAAAACATTAAAATGATAAAATGAAAATAAGTAGATCTAATAAAATGGAATGTTGACTTTATCAGCAGGCAATATTCGAATCATAGGCATCACCTACTCGAAATGCTACACATCATTGCACTGCTAAAACTTTAATTTGAAAAGTGTAGCTTCGAAAGTTCTTTCAGATGAAGTTCAAGGGTGAGGCGAAATGAGATAAAAAAAATATTCACGTGAGTTAAATAAACATTGTGAACGTTTTTTCTCGTGAGTGGTGCTAAACAGCATCCCTACAAACATTTTCGATCGCCAAACAATCCTCCGCAAATCTTCGCCTACGAGTCAAGACGAATCTTCTGGAAGTGTTTCGCGAATCTTGCTAAAGAGTAACTCAGAAGAGTTTTGGGAGATGTTATAATCGCTCAAGAATCGTGTGGACGAGTAACAAATGAGTCTTTTGGAATATTTACAAAACACTCCTCTAGAAGAGTGGCGCATTACTCGCATGGACGAGTGTCAAATAGGTGATTTTGGAATATTTATTTAATATTGTTCTAAAAGAGTTGGGAGTTATTCGCTTAGAAGTTCCAAAAATGTCTATCAAGATTAGTTGTTCATCGAAAACGTCACAACTACGACAAAACTTAAAAACAAAATTTGTATTACTTGTCATATTCGTCATACTAAGTACCAATCGTCATACAAGCCAAGTGAGAATTCTATTTGGTGTTGTGGAAGTTGCTCTCTCAAAACAAAACTTCGAATAATATAATTTAATACAAGTCCTAAATGCACCAGACATGAAAATAAAAACAATCGCGAAAATTTAACTCAGGCGATTCATAAACAAATCTTCTGGAGGCTTATAATGCAATGGGTTGCGCAATAACCGTCGCGAAGAATTGTTAAAATTTCTGCAAACGATATGGATTGTTCAATGTTAACCTAGAAGAGTCATATGGACGATTATCATGCAATGGGTTGTAAGAGAATCTTCTTAGAGTTGCTAAAACATCCGCTCACGCAATGGTTTTTCCAATGATATTGTAGAAGAGTGTTTCACGTTTCGTACGGGAAAAAATTGTGTAAAAATTTTCCACAAGATTTTTATTCATCGCGGGAACGAACGCTATTTCAAAATTATGAAAAATGTTTGTAGGGATGAGTGGTGTACGTATCATGCGTATGACTTGATCTTCTACATAACTAACTTCTAGTTCTAAAAAGGACAACTGAAATCACAATTTGCGATTTTTGGTGTCTTATATATTACAAAAGTACTTAAATTCGAGCAACAGGTATTCAGTTGCGAGTGCTTTGAACGCTGTATTCTACTTGAGTACTTGTGAGACTTTTGCATTTCAGTAGAGTTGCATGACATGCACATTACGTGCATGTCATGTCCGTAATACGCTTAAGCGGCACCGCAAGCGTTGTTTGGGTTGAATTACATAACATACGTATACCTAGTTCCAACATCAGTTTATGTATTTTATTATCAACGTTAATTTCAATAAAAAATTTCTTAAACTTTGTGTGAAAAACTATAACAAATTCAAATCGCATTAAAGAATTAAACATTGTACTGTAGGACAAACGGCAACAAAATTGGAAATAAGAAATAAGTCTTCAACTTTTTACATGTTGATCTAAATGGTACAAAATGTTCTAGACATTTGTAGTCTTTCAGGAAAGTGCTGCTCTATATCTTTAATACAGGATGAGATACAGGGTGTCGCAGTTGGCCACTTTTGAGGATCTCCAACATTCCGGGGGCCATAACTTTTGATCTACTCAACCGATTTGCATGATTTAGGACTCTCGAGAAAGGCGAGATATTAAAAAACATGCATATTGTACCATGCCATCGTATAACGCTAAGGAGGTATCAATAGTTTTATTTTAAAATAACAAAATTTTGCCATGGTTTTTTCAGTGTTTTCTTAATAACTCCGCCAATTTATGAGCTTTATACTGGAAATTTCACACAAATTATGCCAAAATATTTTGAACAAAAAAAGGATGAATAAAAAAAGAATCATATGAATAACTTTAGCGGTTTAAAAATGGCAATTTTTTTCAATATTAAAAATATTTTGTTGTCAAAAATTTGCAAAATTTTCTAAAAAAGGCTCACATTTTCCTCAGGTTTTCCCAATCTTTGGCCTTCAATGCCTTGTCATTTCTTTTCTTTTTTCATAAAGAGGAGATATTAAGACCAATATGGCCAACATTTTTTTACTAAATTTCAAAAGTTCCTTGTCATATCGTAGTCATAAATGAAGTCGTGGTTGCAAAAATCCTGAAAAAGTAAATTTTCAAGTAGTGCTATTTTCACTGATAAATACCAAGTACTACTTCTCATTTTCTTGCAAACATTTGTTAAGAACTTTACATGTGTATCACTTCTCTTCTACCAAACTTAGGATATATTAGGTAGGTTGTTCATTGTAATCGCCTTAGAAAAGTAAAACAAAAACGCAGAAGAAAAGGAAAATTAATGGCAGTGCTTCGTCAGACAAGGCCATCAGGCCAATCGGACTGATGAAGTTCCCTCCGATCTATCATTTCAAGTCTCCACAGTAGTCAAGAACGACGAGTGGACTATGTGCCTGTAGAGAATCCAGATAGAAAAAAATGTGTTCACCATAATCCTGTGAACAATGGGTGTTCAACCGACTATCACTTATCATCCCCATAAATTCTGAGAAGTCTGCCTTTTTATGTAACCAATACAATAGTCCTAACATTGCAATGGCTAGTCAATACCCCTATCTGTAGTGAGAGCGGCAGTTCCACCTCATCCAGCACAGGTCACAAGAACACACCTTCTGGGGGTTATACCAAGCACATTAGCTATCGAAAATCCGGACAGCATCTTTTATGCACACTTTAACATATCTGGAATATTATAAGGAAATCACCCACCCACTCACATTACGCCATCCTCATAGCCACCAAAAGTCACCCTCTAATCTTCAAAATACCTGAAAATCGCATCGATCGAAGGAGATGAAAAATTCTGAGACGGGACCAGGCAACACGGAGTAATTGATTCGTTTCGTTGGGTAAGGTTCAAGTTGTGCGCTAACGGTATAAGGTAGACGATTCTATCGGGAAGCATTCTTCTTTTCCAACTGTGATTTTATACATTACAAAGATTCTTATCCTGACAAGACAAAACTCATTTTGTTGTGTGGATGAACACAGACGATGGAGTTAATGTAACAAGTGTGGAGAATTTAAGGGCCTGCCCAGGCCCGGTTTCTTTAAAATCTTCACTCTTGAAAAGCCTTTGTGACAGATCTTAAGGTCTTTCTGTCCTCGGCTGTCGTAGATCTCTCAACGAGCTGGAGCTTAATGGAATGTTCATGAGCAAATTTGCATTTGCAAGCTGCCGCTGCCCAAATCATTTGAAAGGCCTAGCACGTTGCACTTCAATCAAAGCTTGTCGATGTTGGTGTCGATAATAACTTCGTTTAATTTATAGCGAACTTGTTTGTAGATCGCACTATCCGAGTTGATCCCGATGATTTCTCTTCTAATAAAGATTCCGGTAAATACAGATTGTAATGTGGTGTACACACAAGGATCTGTCCTCTCTCCCTCACTTTTCTAATACATATCGACGATCTTGTGAGTCAAACTTCGAATCCAATCTATTAATTTGAGAATAACAGCAATATCTGTCATGCATATGCGAACATATACTGCAAACCCTTTTTTTCGTATTATGTAGTAAAAAATTGCAAATAGTTCATAGACTTAAAATGGGTATGGAAATTTTCTTTCTTTCTTTATAACCAGTTTAAAAATCTTAAATTCTCGTGCAAAAATACTTGCGGAAGGAAAAACTACATCCTATATTGTATTCATACCAAAAAAAATTTAGCATGGAAATTTTTACTAAAATGTTTTATCATATATTTTGAGGACATGACTGTATGAAGTCAACCACGTTGTACAAGTAAGTATAGTATTCAACTTTTTGTTAGTGGGGAATGAAATATGGTACACAAGATCCTAATAATATGTAAATGCACTTCTAAGATATTTTCATTAACTTCTTGTAGACGATATACTCCTTTACAAAACCACTATCATGTTTCGTTATGACTTTGTCATTAATGAAACTAATTTGAAAGGAATTTCTTACGCATATTAAAAAAATTCATTTGCCTGTGTGCAGTCAATTGTTTATGATTAAATTCATATTTTTCATAAATACTAATTTAATTGACAATGACAACTTCTTGTCAAAAAAATTGTGGTTTTCTTCGAATGTGTATGTATGTGTTGATACGCCCTGCAGGAAGTTTATGGTAAATTCACCCCTAATAACATAAATTACTGATCATATCACCAGTAATTTTAGTTGATTACGTGGCCAGTGAAAACACTGGCATGAAGGTCTCTATATTATACACGCATCGTATTATAAAAAAAACATCAAAAAACAACGGCGTTGCTCTGAGTGAGTTTTTTTGCTTCGATCAAAACGTACCAAATTTCAGTGAAATCTGATTATATATGCGCCTTTTATGGGACCAAGATCTTGAATCGAGACATCGGTCTATATGGCAGCTATATTCAAATCTGGACCGATTTGGGCCAAGCAGAAAAATGTCGTAGAGCCTAACACCTAACTGTCTAACTGTCCCAATTTTGGGCGAAATCGGCCTTTTATGGCCCCAAAACCTTAAATCGAGAGATCGGTTATATGGCTGCTATATGCAAATCTGGATCGATCTAAACCAAATTGCAGAAATATGTTGAGGGGCTTAACATAACTCACTGTCCCAAAATTTTGGCGACATCGGACAATAAACGAGATTTTTATGGGCCCAAAACCTCAAATCGAGAGATCGGTCTATATGGCAGCTATATCCAAATCAAGACCGATCTGGGCCAAATTGAAGAAGCATCGGCGGATCGGTCTATATGGGGGCTATGTGAAGATATAGTCCGATATAGTCCATCTTCAAACTTAACCTGCTTATGGACAAAAAAAAATCTGGTCCAAGTTTCAGCTCAATATCTCTATTTTTAAAGACTGTAGCGTGATTTCAACAGACAGACGGATTTTTACGCTGATCAAGAATATATATACATTATAGGGTAGGAAATGGATATCTCGGTGTGTTGCAAGCGGAATGATAAAATGAATATTCCCCATCCTTCGGTGGTGGGTATAACAACAACTTAAACCGTTACTTGTGCACCGAGAAGTTGATGATGTTTTGCTTTGCGTGTTCTAATTTCAAACGAAAGTGACATAAGTTCGCAAATATTTGCTAAATGTAAATAATTTGTTTAAAGTAGGTTAGGTAGCCTCGTCCTCTCACGGTCCGGATCACCCATAGGATTTTCGCTATCCTACCGACTGTTTCGCTGTTTCACATGCGCATTCGTCTCCCACGCCCTTAACTCGGACTGCGTCGACCCGAAAGGCTTGGGGTCAACCAAGTTTATCGACGGCAGATCTCTTCCCTTCACTGCCAAATCATCTACCATTTTATTCGCCCTTACTCTGTTATGGCCCGGCACCAAAACGATGCGGATTGTGCCATCCTCAGAGAAGGCGTTTATCTCCTTCTTACACTGCAAGACTCTTCGTGACCTTACCATCCTGGTTGCTTTTGCCCTTATGGCAATTTTACTGTCCGTAAAGATGTCCACACTCGACGACCTCGCGTTAGTACCACACCACCTCACGCATTCCGCTATCGGCCGGATCTCTGCCTGCAGGACCGTATTATGGCCAGGCAGTCTAAAACAAATCTCAGTCCCTGGGTTCTCAATGTAGACCCTTAGGCCTACTCTGTCCCCTAGCATTGATCCATCCGCATAACATGATCTTTCTGACGGCAAGCCTAGGGTTCCGTCAGTCCAAGACTGTGCCGCTGGCAGCAATGCCACGCACTCAACCTGAAGTGTCGTCTCTTCCCTTTCTACCAGGTTTGATTAATGTCAATAATGCAAAGTTTTTATAATGCAAAATTTAATTTTTTTTTTACTTTTTTAGAAGCAATTCTACCGTTGATATATGAAAAAAGGACAACGCAACAGCTTAGAAAAGCAATTAAATTAATAAAAACAAGTAAAAGCGTGCTAAGTTCGGCCGGGCCGAATCTTATATACCCTCCACCATGGATCGCATTTGTCGAGTTCTTTTCCCGGCATCTCTTCTTAGGCAAAAAAAGGATATAAGAAAGGATTTGCTCTGCTATTAGAGCGATATCAAGATATGGTCCGGTTTGGACCACAATAAAATTATATGTTGGAGACCTGTGTAAAATGTCAGCCAATTCGAATAAGAATAGCGCCCTTTGTGGGCTCAAGAAGTATCGGGCTATATACCGATTCAGACCATAATAAACACGTATGTTAATGGTCATGAGAGAATCCGTCGTACAAAATTTCAGGCAAATCGGATAATAATTGCGACCTCTAGAGGCTCAAGAAGTCAAGATCCCAGATCGGTTTATATGGCAGCTATATCAGGTTATGTACCGATTTGAACCATATTTGGCACAGTTGTTGGATATCATAACAAAATACTACGTGCCAAAATTCATTCAAATTGGATAAGAATTGCGCCCTCTAGAGGCTCAAGAAGTCAAGACCCAAGATCGGTTTATATGACAGCTATATAAGGTTATGGACCGATTTGAACCATACTTGGCACAGTTATTGGATATCATAACGAAACTGTCGTGCAAAATTTCATTCCAATCGGATAAGAATTGCGCACTCTAGAGGCTCAAGAAGTCAAAACCCAAGATCGGTGTATATGGCAGCTATATCAGGTTATGAACCGATTTGAACTATACTTGGCATAGATGTTGGATATAATAACAAAACACGTCGTGCAAAATTTCATTCCAATCCGATAAGAATTGCGCACTCTAGAGGCTCAAGAAGTCAAGACCCAAGATCGGTTTATATGGCAGCTATATCAGGTAATGAACCGATTTGTACCATACTTGGCATAGTTGTTGGATATCATAACAATTGCGCACTCTAGAGCCTCAAGAAGTCAAGACCCAAGATGGGTTTATATGGCAGCTATATCAAAACATGGACCGATATGGCCCATTTGCAATACCAACTGACCTACACTAATAAGAAGTATTTGTGCAAAATTTCAAGCGGCTAGCTTTACTCATTCGGAAGCTTTACTTACTCGTGCTTTCGACAGACAGACGGACGGACGGACGGACAGACGGACGGACATGGCTAGATCGACATAAAATTTCACGACGATCAAGAATATATATACTTTATGGGGTCTAAGACGAATATTTCGAGTAGTTACAATCAGAATGACGAAATTAGTATACCCCCCATCTTATGGTGGAGGGTATAAAAAACTATATTAAAAATTAAGATATAATTTTTAGTTTTTAATTATTTTTTTGATCAAAAACGATAATCAATGCTGAATTGTATTGCTTTTTTATGTAATGAATTACTTTTTTTTACTTTACTTTTATTTTTACCTTAATTTTATTGTTTATTTTTTATGTATGAAATATAAATTAAAAAGAACTTAAAAAATAAACGAACTTAAAAACAGTTATTAAAACATTGTTCAAACAGGTGAAGAGATGTGTTTCTCTTAACGGGGAAATGTTAAATAATAAAAATACTCTTATACTATAATTTATTACACAAGGTATAAGCTTTGGGAAAAGTATTCCTGGAATTTATTATTGGGTTGCCCAAAAAGTAATTGCGGATTTTTTAAAAGAAAGTAAATGCATTTTTAATAGGAAAAAGAGAATATATTTTAAGAAATATATCAATGTTTCTAAATTTATATGTTATAAGTTAAGAGTTATCATACATAAGAATTTCCCTTATAACTATGTTCCAAATATGCTGAAATTGAGTTCAGATATAACAACTCATAGAAATTTTCAACTTGATTTTATTACACTCTTATATACCTAAAATAAGGCATTGTGTATACCAAACGGGAGAAAAATAATCTTAAGCGTCAAATCATGGTAAATTTTAGTCTCATTTAATTTAATTTTCATTCATTTGAGGTTCACATTTTTTTTAAATTTTGGGCGAATCTACGTGAAGTGAAGACCAGAGCGGCGAAATATGGATGGTTGGCTATATTCAAGAGTGTTCGAATGAACAGACTCTGACTCTTTAAATCATCAATAGTTTTTGACGGTATGGATATTAAACAAAGAGGGATGGTGTATCCAATTTAATTGATCCACTTATTTAAAAATATTGGAGCCAAAGATTTGCAGTAAAGATAATAAATTTTCCAACTTTTAAGGAAACATTCCCTTTAGTGAAAAATACTTTCCTTCATTTTATTTTATTTATATTTTTATTTTAAATGGTAGGTTAATAAAAAAGTCCTTAACTTTGAGTTTTCTTGTTAAGACAAATATCAAAAGTGAAGGTCTAGATATCGTTGAAAGTTAGGAAATTGACCATGGACAAGCCAATAGTGAACCGTAGTTAAAGACGTAAAATTGATTTGAAAATAGGAGCGTCTTTAAATGTTTAATTTTTTTATGTTAAAAAAAGAATTTTTCAAAAGATAATAATTGGAAAGTTATCTATCAAGTAAACTAAGAATCAATCTGCGACCAAACTTTGAAACGGATGGCCCTGTACGTTAGGAAATTAAAATTAAATTTTTTGGTTCTTTGTCTTGTTTTCATTGCTAAAATCCAACAAATAAGGAAAAATCTTAAATTTTGGGCCAAACAGCTGCCAACTGTGACGGCAAAATTGGTTAGTGTAAGAATGGGTTGGAGGAAAAACTTTAATAGCCATAAGTGTCAAACCGAATATATATAAGACCGATCTAAGAAAATACAAGGATGCGTTGGAAAAATCTCAAACTAATTTCTGGTAGGACTTCTGCAGCTCTTGGAAGATGCATTCAAAGCCGCTGTACTACGGAACAGTTAGGCCCCCAAACCAGGTAAGCTAGAATGACACCTAGAGAAGCCAAGAAATACCACTTGAATTACAATTCCTGTCCGGCAGGGGAGCTATACTTGAATTAAGCAATGTATATCAACGCCTTAGATTCAACCCCACACCAGTTAAGCTAGGATCCATTCAGGAGGTAAAGAATGGACGGGCACTTTATAGTGGAAAAACTTAGAACGACCCGAATTATCTTTTCGCGGGAAACTTACAGATATACATTTGTCGGAGAATATGGGGGAAATTGTGACGTGAGATAACTCTATGGCTGGTCAAAAATAGCGTTCCATTCAGATTCCTAGGCTCCGATAACGTATCACCACTTGAATTACAATTTGTGTCCAGCAGTTTGACTCCCTGGCAGGGGAGCTATACTTGAATCGAACAGCATTCATTAAGCCGGTCTTAAGCGTCGCTATTGCCTTCAATGCCTTAGATTCTAGTCCCAACACCAATTAAGCTAGAAAACAATCAAAAGGCAAAAAATGCACAGGCAATTTATGGTGGAGAAACCTAGAATGACCCTTAATCCACATTTCTCGGGAAAGTGTTACTGACATGCATTTATTGGGGAGTACAGGGGAAGTTGTGACGCGGGATAGTTCTTTGAACGATAATAAAAAATATCGCCCCATTCAGATGGCTAGGCCCCGATAACGTATTACGAGTTAAATTACAATCAGAGGAGCTGTACTTGAATCGAGAAATGCTCATAAAGACAACAAATAGTTGGACTGTTATTGCTCTCAACGCCTCAGTAATGATGCGTATTTGAATATGTTTGTTCTGTGTAGGTGCCAATGGAAATGGTTGCGGTCAAGAGCCTGTATTATTGTGACCCTCAAACCAGCTGCTGTCTCCACGTATCCCTCATGTGACAGTCAACAACTCAATGATCTAGAGATCACTTCCGGAATTATGCTATATTTTAAAATAAAACAAATTCGGCAAATTTTAAAAACATCCATGAAATGAAGGATGAATTCGAGACATTGTCACTTGTTTGGTGTGTACTTAGTTCTCGACAGGCTTGTTTCCCATGGACCATAACATAATTATTTTGAAGAAGAGGAAGCAGTGAAAACAAAAGGAAAACACACACACACTCTCAAAACAAAATGAAAAGAATAAAACAGAAGAAGATACACGATTGAGGAAAATGCCGGGTGGCGAGCAGGCACAGCAAATCTTAATGAAAGAAAAAAACTATATTTAAAACAAAAACAACAACACCAATAATAGCAACAAAAGCACGAGTGGCAATATTTTTCACTCCCCACTTGCTTTATATACTCCATACCAAGTGTAATATCTTGGCAGAGCGTGTGATCATGAGGATCACGGTAAGGAGGACGATGCTGACGACGCGACGAAGACGCCGATCATGGTGATGCTGTAGTATTAACGTTAATGATGGTGGCCGTGTGCAATATTGTTTATATTTCTATCATCCATTATTTATTGCCAAAATTTTGATCATTGGCTAATAACAAGCGGCCGGTTGCTGTCGTTATTCACGGAAACAGATGAGAGAGGTTGATATGGTTGGGTGGGCGGGTATGTTGGTCGACGCTTTGTGAAACCGTCATTTGGGTATGACCGCCATACATTTGTGTGGCGTGGAAGCGTCAAAAACTGGCCAAATTCGTGTGTTTTATTTTTTCTTTCTAACACACCCCACCCACCCAGCGTTCATCTGGTGCCGGCTTCCAAAGTTCGTAAATATCTTCTCGTTTACATGACTTTTAAAAGAAGAAAAAAAAAACCAAAGTCAACGTCAAAACAATTTTGGCTTTACACTTGTGAATTCAAACGCAGTTGAGAAAGTACTATCGTTAGGACATGATGAAAAAAAAATCTAGCGAAAAAAAAATACAAGTTGTTTTTTTTTCTTGTGTGGTCTTGATAGACTTTTGACAATGGCATTTTCACTGGGATTGGGGAGTATGCTAACATCGTTTTTCGTTTCGACATCTCGAAATATTGACTCCTGATGAATAGAGTATAAAATTTCTTGGCCGCTATGATATCTTTCGCCGATTTAGCGATGTCCGTCCGTCTATCTATCTGTAGAAAGCACGCTAACTTTCGAATGATTAAGGCTCGCCGCTTGAAATTTTTGTAGAAGGACAACAAATTAAAAAAATACACAAGTTTTGAAAAATTTATACAGTTCAATAACAACTTTACAAATTAAATAGACAAACGAATAGATAGTCAATAGTTGATTAACCGCTAGTCTGCTGTGTGATGCAACCGCTTAATTGCATTAAATGAATTTAGATACAGTCTTGCGTATAGAAGACTTTAGTGGTGTATCTCATGATAGTTCCCCAAACAAGTCCTCACCACCGACCCAATTGCCAGAGTTAAGTATGAATACTGTATTGTCTCAATGGCTAATTGAAACATTGGAATTGCAGTTCCTTAGTCTACCAGGTGTATATTCGAGATCTTAAGGATTTCTTGGTATTCATACACGCAAAAGACTAAAACGTTAGAGACATTTTTACGAGAACCACAATCCATATCCATAAAGGTAGCACCATTGAATGTTACTAACTTTGTTTATAGTAAACCATTTAGCAACATTGCCTACGGGAATAGTACCTTTCTTTTGATGTAAAACCAAAAACTCGTTAATTGCAAAAGTGTTACGATAGCCGCAAACGATTATTCGTTTACCCGACCAATAATTATTCTTTTGTGCCTCTCCCCTTAGAGAGGCAGAGAGGGTGAGTTTATAAAGGTATAGACCAGTGGTGGATACAAAATGATGGACGGATGGTAAATTCGGAATTGACAATTTTTAAAGTTTTGCCATAGGTACGTCCAATGACAAAAATCGTTAGAGCAACATGGCATGTTTTTAACACAATTGTGTATCATAACATCGAAATAAATCCAAACAAACTCTGAAAGAGTTTGAATTACCGACTGAGATCTGCTAAAAATTGGCAAACATTTGAGATAGAATTATGTTACAACATTAACATATTTTGAGCATATATGTTCAAACTGTAATAACTATGGTTGACAAATGACAATATTATTGCAATTTACCCAAAATCTGACGAACATATATATATATATATGGGAGCTATATCTAATTCTGAACCGATTTCGAGCAAACTTCTCAGAAATGGTCCGGTTTGGACCACTATTAAATTATATGTTGGAGACCTGTGTAAAATGTCAGCCAATTCGAATAAGAATTGCACCCTTTGGGGGCTCAAGAAGTAAAATAGAGAGATCGATTTATATGGGAGCTGTATCGGGCTGTAGACCGATTCAGACCATAATAAACACGTATGTTGATGGTCATAAGACAATCCGTCGTATAAAATTTCAGCCAAATCGGATAATAATTGCGACCTCTAGAGGCTCAAGAAGTAAAGATCCCAGATCGGTTTATATGGCAGCTATATCAGGTTATAAACCGATTTGAACCTTATTTGACACAGTTGTTGAAAATAAGAATAAAATACGTCTTGCAAAATTTCAGCCAAATCAGAAAGGAATTGCGCCCTCTAGAAACTCAAGAAGTCAAGACCCAAGATCGGTTTATATGACAGCTATATCAGGTTATGGACCGATTTGAACCATACTTGGCACAGTTATCGGATATCATAGCAAAATACTTTCGTGCAAAAATTCATTCAAATCGAATAAGAATTGCGTACTCTAGAGGCTCAAGAAGTCTATATCAGCTATATCAGGTTATGGACCGATAGGGCCCGACCTACACTAATAAGAAGTATTTGTGCAAAATTTCAAGCGGCTAGCTTCACTCCTTCGGAAGTTAGCGTGCTTTCGACAGACAGACGGACGGACGGACATGGCTAGATCGACATAAAATGTCGCGACGATCAAAAGTATATATACTTTATGGGGTCTCTGACGAATATTTCGAGTAGTTACAAACAGAATGACGAAATTAGTATACGCAACAAATTCTTGCAATAATTTATCGCAAACAAAAACATGTACTTTTATCGTAAACAAAATTCATCGTTTTCCAAAGAAGTTTACTTACTTACTTTAATTGGCTATGACAGAGCATTTGTTCCACTAGTCAAACGTAAAATAGCGTTCCAATAGCGTTTTTCTAAAAACTCTGACATTATGTTTCGAGGTGTCTCCCACCACTTGATCTTTCCATGGGGCTTCTGGTCTTCCCGGTTTGCGTGTACCATCGTGTTTGCCTTCAAAAGACTTCTTTGTTAGAGCTTCTTCACCCATTCTGACAACATGATCTAGCCCACGCAGCCGTTCTATTTTTATGCGTGTAACTATGCTATCGTCGCCATACAGCTCGTGGTTCATACGTCGCTTATATTCTCCATTAACGTAAACTGGTCCATAGAAGTTTACTTGGCGAAAATTTCTTTTATGTGAAATGAATTTGTGTGTGAGGACATCAAAGAAGGGACTATAGAACACCTTCTGCGTGTGTGTCCCGCACTGGCAGTCAAAAGGAGTTACACTTTAGGTTGGGCTTTGTAAAGCGATCTGGATGGTTCAATGTAAGGAACTAGAAGGCATCATCCTTCTTCTGTTCCTGTGGTATCACAATGGCCGAAAACATCCAAGTGAGTCTGATGGCAGAGTGCCACTTAAACCTAACCTAACCATTGCCATCGTCGCATTGTGGGTTGTTTGGGGCTGTTCTATAGGTACTTCAATGGTGTGTGTTCATCCGATATTCGCCTTCTTATTCCTGATGTATGGATGTTTGTCAAGAATACTAGACATTCCAGGAACTCACACCCGTTAGAAAAGGATTGGCCAGCGGACCGGACAGTGTATTATAGGGAGAATTCTTATTTCACCCGAACCGTTCGTATGTGGAATCGACTTGCGACTAATGTTTTTCCCACTCACTTTGACGTCCAGAGATTTAAGACAAATGTCAATAAACACAACATCCTTTCTACCCCTCCAATTCCTAATTTCCATTCACCAACGCAATGCAATGCATTCATAGGCGACATCCCCTGCGTGTTGGGTGGGCTAGTTTTTATAGAAAGCAAAATGACAAAAAAACCTTTAAATATTGTCGATAAAGCTTTGCAACAACTATTTTCTTCTGGTTGTTAAAATATCGCTGATTTTCGCTACTTACAGACAATTCATACCGACAAATTTCGACAAAATTTCAATACAGAATATCACTTACCGACAAATATCGTTAATTCTGTCCGTAAGGAGTAAGAGAATCGAACTACAGATCAATATTTCGATGAGTTACAAATGGAACTACAATGTTATTGTACTTTCATCCTGTAGTGAAAAGCATAACAAGAAATTCTGCTTTATTCCGGATATTGGTACATGTCATATTGTTACGTTTTATTGGACCTTTTTATACCCTCCACCATAAGATGGGGGGTATACTAATTTCGTCATTCTGTTTGTAACTACTCGAAATATTCGTCTGAGACCCCATAAAGTATATATATTCTTGATCGTCGTGACATTTTATGTCGATCTAGCCATGTCCGTCCGTCTGTCCGTCCGTCCGTCCGTCAGTCCGTCCGTCCGTCTGTCTGTCGAAAGCACGCTAACTTCCGAAGGAGTAAAGCTAGCCGCTTGAAATTTTGCACAAATACTTCTTATTAGTGTAGGTCGGTTGGTATTGTAAATGGGCCATATCGGTCCATGTTTTGATATAGCTGCCATATAAACCGATCTTCGGTCTTGACTTCTTGAGCCTCTAGAGTGCGCAATTCTTATCCGATTGGAATGAAATTTTGCATGACGTGTTTTGCTATGATATCCAACAACTGTGCCAAGTATGGTTCAAATCGGTCCATAACCTGATATAGCTGCCATATAAACCGATCTTGGGTCTTGACTTCTTGAGCCTCTAGAGTGCGCAATTCTTATACGATTGAAATGAAATTTTGCACGACGTGTTTTCTTATTATATCCAACAACAGTGCCAAGTATGGTTCAAATCGGTCTATAAGCTGATATAGCTACCATATAAACCGATCTTGGGTCTTGAATTCTTGACCCTCTAGAGGGCACAATTCTTATCCGATTTAAATGAATTTTTGCACGAAGTATTTCGTTATGATATCCAACAACTGTGCCAAGTATGGTTCAAATCGGTTCATAACCTGATATAGCTGTCATATAAACAAATCTGGGGATTTGACTTCTTGAGCTTCTAGAGGGCGCAATTCCTATCCGATTTGGCTGAAATTTTGCATGACGTATTTTATTTTTACTTTCAACAACTGTGTAAAATAAGGTTCAAATCGGTTCATAACCTGATATAGCTGCCATATAAACCGATCTGGGATCTTGACTTCTTGACCCTTAGAGGTCGCAATTATTATCCGATATGCCTGAAATTTTGTACGATGGATCCTCTCATGACCATCAACAAACGTGTTTGTTATGGTCTGAATCGGTCTATAGACCGATACAGATCCCATATAAATCGTTCTCTCTATTTTACTTCGTGAGCCCCAATGGGCGCAATTCTTATACGAATTGGCTGAAATTTTACACAGGTCTCCAACATATAATTTAATTGTGGTCCGAACCGGACCATATCTTGATATCGTTTTAATAGCAGAGCAACTCTTTTCTTATGTCCTTTTTTGCCTAAGAAGAGATGCCGGGAAAAAAACTCGACAAATGCGATCCATGGTGGAGGGTATATAAGATTCGGCCCGGCCGAACTTAGCACGCTTTTACTTGTTTTAATTACCGTTTTATTTATTAAAGCAAGCTCGGGACCTGTTTTTAAAAGATATTTATTTAATTTTATTTTTAACAATATTTCGCCTTCCATTGGCTGGCATCTTCAAGTTAAAAAAATTAGTTACAGTATTCAAACGTCTGACTAAGACAATATTTACTATTAAACTCTAAGCTAAAATTGACAAGTGCTATCAGTTACTTTATATCTTATTTCGGATGAATACCGCGCTTCGCATATCCATTCGTTATGAATGGAATCTTAAAAAATATTTCATAATAAAGTGCAAAAACACTTTTTTGGACACTGGCGTTCCCTTTTCTATTTGGGTCAGTGGATTTGGGATTCGTGCTGCAATCAGTATTCATCAAAACTGAAGTCAAGTTAATGGATACATATGTCTTTGGGCAGCAAAAGGTGTCATTAATGCGATACTAACCATGAAATAAATGTTTTCCTTCTAAAAGAATTAATTGTGCTCATAATCGATTCGATGATAACATAAACAATTTTTATGTTTCGCATCTGACACAAGTTCAGCCACTAAATGGTCGAGGGATGAGACCACAAGAACAACAGCAGAGCATCAAATAAAGAAAACGGCCATTTTTGTTCCGTATCTTGTGGTATCGGTTGTTGTGAATGTTGAATGAAATTCGTACCAGAGCATGCGGTCCAAAATCGCCAGACAGTTTGTCAGTCAGAAAGCCAGCCGTCCACCCAAGCCAACCAAAATAATTCAAAGTCAATGGCGACATTGATTTTTCTCAAACTGCAGACTTGTCAAAATGATTTTTTTTTGTTTCGCACAAATATGTATGAATTTCATATTTTATTGGCTGCTTTCTATTTTCTATACCCTTCCTCGAAAAATGGCAAGCATATCGCATATGTCATAAGGCTTGTAACCGTGTAGAAAACTAATGCAAAAGATTTGCAATTGTCCTGCACATCTTATGAAAAGTGCTTTGAAAGTGTTTTGACTGTACCATCACCTTTTACATTAATTCATAAAAAAGATAGCTTTGGATATAACAGTGGATGCCACCGGGACGCTTATTCGCATATGTTACTGACAAGAATATCAGAAGAAATACAGCGACTCACATAAGTTTTCGTTTTTCTGTTTTCTTCAAATATATTTGATTTTTTGTAAACCTATGAACATTTTTGTAAAAATATGTTTATCGAGATCAGTAAAGACGTATACAAAGAAACAAACTGAATAAAACAAAAAATTAAAAAAAAAAATGTCTTCATTGTATTATTTTATTATTTCTAAGGATTAATAAAAAAACTAAATATCACAAGGGACTATATATATATATATATATATATATATATATATATAAAGGATTAATGATCCAGGAAGATAATGACCCCACCAACACAGCATCGGTCCTTAAAATTTGACTTCTTTACGACAGTAATTATCTCAAAATACCACCGCAAAGTCCAAAAACCATTCTGATTCTGAAAAATCTTTGCATACATTGGGAATCCAGGATTGGGCAACTCCAAATTTCATCTAGGTCAAGCATTAAACAAGGAACGCAGGAATAATGGGAAAAAATTACACCAGAAATGTGTCGAAAATAGGTAGAATCGATGCCAAGACGATTGGAAGCCACCAATTTCAATGAGGATTACCATACTAAGTACTAAATGTGATCAATATATAGTCACAACTTCGTGATAAATTCACCGACAAATACTTTTGTGAGCAAGATTTTTTAGTTTTTTCTATTAATCCTTAGAAATAATTCGATAAAGTTCTTATTTATTTTTTTTTTTTTCAATTTTTTTGCCTAGTTCGCTACTTCATACACATCTTGAAGCATCATACACATCTTAACAAAAAATCCAATATATTTGAAGACAACAGAATACATCTGTGAGTCACAGTACATTTGTGAGGCGCTCAAGTAGGTAAAACTTTTCCACGAAGAAAAGGTCCCTTATCATTGAACTATAACTTAAATCTGACATAACATAAAATATTGGTCTTGCGTGCCACCCGCGATCTGGTAGCACTAAATACACTTTCCTTGCAAACCGGAGAAATCTCTTTCAGACATTCCATTAAGAATCGGCACAACGTAGAGTGCTGTGCGTTGTTAATCAATTAGAAAATTGATCTTGCGGAAGTTTCGGACGAAGACTTCTGAATTAGGTATTGAGGACAAGATCGATTCCTTCCCATCTTCACATGTCTCTTTTCTCTTCTGATTCGGCAATGGCACAACAGTAATCCAAAAGGCTGGTGTCACCTGGTAATCACTTAATTTCTAAGAAAACTAATACTAACAATAGTATTTTGTATTAAAAAGTGTGGTCAAATATCAAAGGCACACGGAAAAAAACGTTTCAGACATTTTTACGTGAAAAAAAATTTATAATGAAGTTTTTCTTTTATTTAACTTCGTTTCGCTTCAACATATGAAATGTTAGCCATTAACATAGTATTATCGAATGAAACTAACTTTGTTTATTGCAAACCATTAGCAAATTCGCCTACGGTAATTCTCTTTAATGCCAAAAACTCTTTAATGGCAAAATTGTTTCGATAGCCGTAAACGATTATTCGTTTACCGGACCAATAATTATTATCTTGTGTCTCTCCTACTCGAGAGAGTAGAATACACAATTATATAAATTGATAATGATTTTTGTACCTATGGCAAAACTTTAAAAATTTTCAATTTACGAGGTTACCGTCCGCCCATAATTTTTTATCCACCACTGGTCTATAAACTTACCCTCTCCCTCTCTCTAGGTGGAGAGGCATAAAAGAATAATAAGGTACATTTACCGTAGGCGAAGTTGCTAAATGGTCTACAATGAACAAAGTTAGTAACATTCAATAACGCTACCTTTATGGATACCGTTTGATGTGTTGAAATGTTACAATAAAAAAAACTTCATAGTAGAAGTATGTTGGTTCTCGTAAAAATGTTTCAAACAGTTTATTTTTTTTTTTTTTTTGCTTGCAGCTTCTTCAAAAGTTGTTACTGGCAACTTTCAGTCTCTCAGCATATTTTCCGATTAGACTGTGACCTTTCATGACGGACACAATGACTAAGACGTCTGTTCTAGTCAGCGAAAACAAAGCAGTAGAACTCTAAAAGTCTAGATTTGGCCTCATACTTGCTCTTCGGGCCTGATGCTGAAAATTTAGCATACATGTCGCTAGAGGAATACCCACAGATTCCAGTTTCCCTGAAATGTGTAAGGTAGTTCCTAGTCTCGCAAGCTCACCCACTATAAAATTCCGTCCGCGACTAGGTCGTTAAGGGTTTTTTTAGTGGACTTGCCCTTACTACAGCGGTCAAAAAAAGTATTCATCATTCAATGTTTTTTTTTAATAAGTCTACAAAAGACAATTGGAATAAAAACATATTAAACTAATGATGCAGTAGTGCTTGTGTGATATATATGTACACAATTTCATTGTTTTTAAAGAAAAAAATAGTATTTATTGGAACAAAAAGGGCCATTTTACAGCTGAACACAAAAAATTAAACAAAAAAAGTATTCATCATTGCAAAAAAACAAAAAAATAAATAACATAATTTAAAAAAATTAATACTTTGTTATTCGACCACCGCGTCTTATAACTTCTTTTAAACGGTTTGACATCGATTGGACTAATTTAGCGGTTATATTTTGGTCTATATTAGTCCATTCCTCCATTATCACCTGTTGCATTTGACTCTTGCTCGAAAAATTGCGCGTTCTCAATTTGCGTTCGAGATGTTCCCAAAGATGTTCAATTGGGTTCAAGTCGGGACTTTGAGGAGGAGTTTTAATGACTTTGGGGCAGTTATACAGCATCCACATCTTGGTATTTAAAGCAGAATGTTTGGGGTCATTATCTTGATAATATTGAAAGTTATTACCAAGCCCAAGTTTTACAGCACTATCTTTTAAATTCCTCTTTAAAATGTCAATGTAATACTTATGATCCATTACTCCATTAATAATTTCAAGATTTCTCGCTCCTGAAGCCGCCATACACCCCAAACCATTAAACCACCTCCACCATGTTTTACAGTAGCAA
This sequence comes from Stomoxys calcitrans, assembly GCF_963082655.1. Taxonomy (NCBI): domain Eukaryota; kingdom Metazoa; phylum Arthropoda; class Insecta; order Diptera; family Muscidae; genus Stomoxys; species Stomoxys calcitrans. The sequence goes on along the minus strand of NC_081554.1, from coordinate 117,886,471 downwards.
CTGTGTTTCGTTCTTCAAGCTCTGTATTTGGTTTTCTGTACACTATGACCTTTCCATCGCACCCAAAAAGATTAAACTTGCTCTCGTCTGCAAAAATGACTGCTTTCCAAAATGATTCGGGCTGTTTTACATACATTTTTGCGAAGTTTAGCCTTTTCACTCGGTTTATTTTATTTATAAAGGGCTTCTTACGTGCAGTTCTTCCTCTGTAACTATGCCTTTTGAGTGTATTTCGAATTGTTTGTGTAGTAACTTCCTTCCCTAAATATTCCATAGTGTTTTTACGAAGAATGGTCGCATTTGTCTTCGGAGTTTTCTGAACTTGCCGCACTAGCCAACGCACATCTCCAACTGAAAGTGCTTTTGGTCGACCAGATCTTGGTTTATTGTCAACAGTTTTCGTTTCTGTCCACTTTCTGATGATGGATTGTATAGTAGATCGTGGTCTATTTAATATTTCACTGATAGTTTTTTGAGTTAAACCATTCCTGTGGTGTTTTATTATCAAAACTTTTACCTCATCAGAAACCTCGTTTTGCTTACGACCCATTTTGACAAAAACTATATTTTCAATGAAATTAAATATTTGCTGTCAAGGGCAAAGCCTCCTTTACTAAATAAAACAGAAAAGGGGGATTCCCAAATAATATTTGAATTTGACTTTGATGATAGCACATCAATGATGAATACTTTTTTTGTTCTGTTTTTGGTGTTATTATATAAAATTGCATTTTTTGCGCTAATTAAATTTATTTTTTGAATTTATTTTAAAACATATTACGAAAAATAAACTATTGCATAAAACTGCATTATTTGTTTACTTTAAATTTTCTTCAATTACCCAAAATAAGTGAATTTATTATCAATTTTGCTAATGATGAATACTTTTTTTGACCGCTGTATATGTATGTTGCTGCCTTGAATATATTTCTATCAACCCTTCAAGATGCTTCAGCATAAAGGATGTCAGACTAATAGGACGAAAATCGTTCGTCTTCGTATGGTAAGATTTTCTTGCTTTCAGAACGAAAATGATCTTTGTGTCCCTCCATCCCACAGGTATGTATGACATGCTGATACAAGCAGGGTATATCTCTCTAAAACAGAAAAAATATAGACCTAAATTTGACCGATTAAACATGGTATTGAATGATAAATAACTTTTCAAACAAAATGGTAATTGATTTAATTATTTTTGACATTGAAATCCGATTTTTTTTTTTTGTATTATGTTAAGTGATTGGTAAAGAATATGCTAAGATTGACATTTATTACGCTCTTTAATATGTATGTACTTTATTTTGTTCATTATACTTTTTACAGACGGTATCCACGACAATGAAGAGAGGCTCATAAAGGAAAGCCCATTTTGTCATCTCTCTTAATAAAAAATAAGTTAAAACTAAATATTTTAAATAAATATATTTCATTTTTTTTACCAGCTATTTTATCCAATAAAATAAAATACTTTTTAATAATGCAAAAATATAAATTATTTCCTTTTATTAAATTGGTAAAAATGTTATTTGAAAGATGGGACAACTTTCAAATAAATTGTTTTATTGAGTTAATAACTGTTTTAGTTGTCTTAAATTCAAATTACAAAATTGTTAAACAATAATACAAATTCGTTTAAAGGTCTGATTTCAGCGAATTTTTAATTGATTGAACAAATTACTTAATTGAACCATGTTTTTTCATTTCTTCTATGTAAGTCAAGAAACCAATCTATCAGACCATTTCCCCAATAACCTCCGACGAATACCAATGACAACCTCTGCTGGCGCCGCGTTGTCCGTTGGAGAATTTCCTGTCAAATGTGTATCAACGAGAAGTTCAAGTGTTTCCTAACTAGACATTGTCCATTCTCTCACTTCTGAATATAACCCACCGTAATAGGTTTCGAGGGAAGAATTTTCCTTAGCCTAGAGGCCTCAGATGTATCCTTCACGGAGCTGCAGAATTCTACCCAGGATTTGTTCTGAGCTTTTCTCAGCTCCCCCTTTATTTTCTTAGCTCAACTTTATAGATGTCCCAATCGTGTGGTTTTCTCACTGTTGAAGAGTTTCTGCAGTCCTTCCTTAGATCAACCAGCTCTGAGGTCCACCATGGAGGTCGCTGTTTGTCTCTTGGCTTGGTACTAGGACATGCTGACACGAGCGAGTCATTCAGGATCTTCGTGATCCGCTTGACCACTATGTTATCGAAATCAGCCTTTTGTTTGTTTAGCCGAGGGACCACTTCTGCAGTAATTTCTCCATGGCTGAAACTTATATAACGATGATTGAAGAAGCTGTGGTCATCCAACACTTCCCTGTCGCATATTCTTGCGTTTACATCTTCCGATACAAAGGCAATATCTAGTACCTCCTGCTTGTTCCTGGTAACAAAGGTCGGTTTATCCCCTTTATTACATATCACCAGATAGCAACTTAAATTATATAAGATAAGCAGCTCAGCTCTTTCGTTGCCATCCGAACTTCCCCATATCTGGTAATGTGCATTAGCGCCACTTCCTACAATGAGGCTCTTTTTGCCTACAGAAGCGGCTTCAACCAGCAACTTAGGGTTTGAAAGCGGCATCTCTGAATCGTGTATCATATATACGAAAGCCAGCCAGTAATGAGACTTATTAATTTCAAGACTGGCTACTCTTGAATTTTCAGTGCTTAGCGATGGAAGAAGAAAAACATTAAGACTACTCTTTACCAGAATACAGGCTCTGTGTCTATTACACGGCATGTAGATGTCTTATGACATGTCACTTTTTGTATTCACATGTAATTGAAAATGTTTATCAAAATTGTCAATTTACATACGATTCATCATTTTTGCTATCACATCTGTATGTTATTGGGTTGCCCAAAAAGTAATTGCGGATTTTTTAAAAGAAAGTAAATTCATTTTTAATAAAAGTTAGAATGAACTATAATCAAATATACTTTTTTTACACTTTTTTTCTAAAGCAAGCTAAAAGTAACAGCTGATAACTGACAGAAGAAAGAATGCAATTACAGAGTCACAAGTTGTGAAAAAATTTGTCAACGCCGACTATATGAAAAATCCGTAATTACTTTTTGGGCAACCCAATATTTTCGTATGGCATAACCTACAAATTTGAGAAAAATTTGAGAGAAAATTTGTATGCTTAATAATCATCATAAATTTGTAAAAACAATTTAATTGGGGGTTGCTTTTATTCGACTGACAACAAAAATGCCTGATTTCTTTATGTTTTTTGCAGAAGGACTACAGTACGCTCTAATCGAAAAAAATTACATGTGCTATTTTGAAAAGTGATTTTCATATGTTAGTTTCGTTTGTATCAAACGACATGTACAACTCAACATGTGAGTGTCCATTGTACTTCTGATGTTTTTAAGCAGTAATTTTTTCCTTCTTTAGGCTATATATTTAACGTGAAAGGCAAGTACTAGCCTGTCAATGTCACTCAATGTTAAAAAGATATAAACATGGAATTCAGAGACCAGGACTCGTCAGGCATCGACGAAGACGCATTTTCTCGCTAGTACGTGGTGGATTGATGGTCTTAAAATTTGAAGATGATATTCTCGGTCTTCTATACACCTTATAGATGAATCAATATTAGGGGTGGAAAATGATTTTGCTTGTGTACTGTTTTGACGTTGATCAAGCTTGATAAATGCTATTAATAATAGATATATAGATCACATATAGAAGAGATAGATTCATGCTACACCTCTTTGAATCCGAAAACAGTTGTTACATTCTCATAACCCTTCTTAACGTGCTAGCGTCACAATATCTCCAAGTTGAAAAATACATCCATCATTGACCCTTTTGAACCAAGTGAAATTTCAACTAAACCCCAAAAAAGATGCTCAGCAGATGCGCGGCAGGAAAAATAAACAACACTGAAATAAGAATTATCATATTCATGAACACACACATACATTCCCCACAAACATTCACATGAATTTATGCATAAGCATTTAAATATCTATCTAAATAAACAAAAAGGATTATATAATAAATTATATAGACATGTGTTGGTCTCTTCATCTTCAAAATAGAACACACGTCGTTATTTTTCTCTCCGATTAATTAAAAAAAAGAAATCAAAAGTTGTTTTTAGTAACGCCATCTTGCGTCAGAGTATTGTGAAGAGAAAAGGGAGAGAGCATAATTAAGGAAATGCAAATTTCGGCTAGAGCCGCCAATACAATACTCTACACCAATGAATATGCTTATTACTACTTTTAATCAATTAAGGGAGCAAATCCGATAAACGATGTATGGCAAGCACAGATGCTTATGAACATGGGCATGGAAAATATAAAAAAGTCCCCTGTATATTTTTCAATAAAAAAAAGCACGGAAAGATTGAATTTATACATCGAATGATTCTGAGTATACTTAACAATGGGTTTAGATTTTCTCCTTTTTGGGCGTTACAAACATATGCACAAAACTTACAATGCCCAATACCACAATAGTAATAGTGTAGGTCGCAATACAGAATATGTAAAGGAGCTCTTTACTGTTTGCAACACTGACAACATGACCAGTGTTGCCACCTTCTTACCAAATTTACGAAAAATCATACCGAACCCGACCAAAACCTAACAAATGTTCTACAAGCCAAAAATGGGTTATATGTTTTTATACCCATCACCGAAGAGTTGGCCCTTTGGCATTGCATTTGGAACACATCAACGTATTAATTTTCAAGGCTAGATCGTCGTTATATATATGGAATCCAGACATGTCCGTCTGCCGGTTAGTTGAAATCACACAACAGCCTTATGTTCAAAGATGGTCTAGTCTTGAGTTTATAAAGCCGTATTTTGCCCCGATTTCAATGCAACCGTGCCGAGTTTGGATAAAGCGATATGCCGATTTAAGTGTTTGAGCCCAGTAAAGGGTTTTTACTTTTACCGCTCAACTTTTGAGTATAGACACATTTGACCATATTTGTATGCAGCTCCCACATAGCCCTGTTTTCCGGTTGAAGGCATTGAACTCACGACAGCTGCATTTTTTATCCAGAATTTGCGAAGTTTGGAAGATATTTCTTAACACTCGTAAAAGCAGTTGCGGTCAATATCAGAACTTAGCCCTTTTTCTTGAAATTTGAAGCAATAGAACACTTGGTAACTCCCTTGGATAGCGAGTATCTTTGGCTTAATTCTGCACTCTTAACAAATACTCAGAAACAACATGAAGTGAACTAATTTTGAGTCATTCCCGGCGATTTTTTCGGTAATTAACTTGATATTTATACGTTGGAAAAAACTACCAAAAATTAAGGTCAGCCTACCAACCCACCAAGAGATTAAAAACCTACCAATTTTGGTAGGAAACTGTCAAAAACGGCAACACTGCTCATGACTGTCAACATTTTCATATCCAAAAGTGAAGAGACAGTTGTTAATGACTTGGTGCATACTGAAAAATGTGATTTTTTCTTTATTTTTTTTTTCAAATTAAATTAATGGTTCGATTACAGAAAAGATTATATATCTACTCCGTTCATATCTTATTTCTTTTGTTGATTTTAGTCGCAAAGAACATAAGTATAGAGAAAAAAAATAAAAATCAGTTTCAATCAACAAATTAATTGATCCAAATAATTTTTTAATTGAAACTGCTTGAATCACGAAAATGATAGTATCAATCACAGTTTTTTGAAAAAGGCCATTGAAAAAATTTTCAATTATAAAAATTGCATATTAATTAAAAAAAAAATGATTGAAAATTTTTGAAATTTTCAATAAATTTTTTAATTTATGCAATTAAAAAGTTGATTGAAATTTTTTAAATATCCAATTAATTTTTCAGTTGGATCAATTAAAAATTTAATTGAAAATATTCAAATATTTTGATGCAACATGGTCCACATATCTAAAACAACTGGAACACATGTTTGGGTCCATGATCACTCCTTAGAAACAAAACACCTTCGGGGAAATATTGAAACGGAAAATATTGTTTTCCGAATTATAAAAGAAAGAGTAGCGAGGCAGTAACTTTATGAATTCATGCATTGGGGAAGTAAATCCAACAGAAAAACATTTATCTGGAATATGTTATAATTAGATCGATGCTAAAGAAGCCGTTATGCCAATTATATGCATACTTTGATCATTAATAAGATTCGAATTGCGTTTAGAACTTTAAAAAGGTAATCGAAAGACTGTTTGTGGCAGAGTTTTAACATCAATATATAAAGAGTATTTATCAAAAATTAAGAGCAGCTAGACCTTTTCATAACAGTGCTGCCAGGTCCAAAAAGTTTCCAATTACATTAAAAAAGAGCGAAAGAACTTACCGCCTAGACTGACAAGATTCTCTTTCTTTTTGTCACTTGATTCGTTCGCCAATTCAATGAAAACAGCTCTTTTCCTTCTATAAAATCAGCTGTTTTCAATGATTTGCGAAAGAATTGAATGACAAAAAAGGAAAAAAATTTGTGGTCTTGGTCGTTATTGTTTAATTGAAAAAGATTAAATTTTCCATCAAATTTTATATATACAATTTTTTGGGATTCAATTAAAAAAATTTCTAAAATTTTAATCAGGATTGTATTGGAAAAATTTCCGATTCAATTAAAAAAATTATTGAATCAATTAATTTTTGAATTGAAATTGACAAAAATGTCAATCACGATCGTAATTGAAAAAATCCGGATTCAATTAAGAAATGATCGAATCAATTAATATTTTAATTTTCAATTAAATTTTTTTTTTTGATTGTCGTGATATTTTTTTCTGTTTACTTGTGCGTGGCTATCGGCTAATATTGAGCGAAGAGTTGTTATTACAAAAGACAAATAAAAATAATATCGGTATCACCACTCTCAAAAACATAAAACTTTAAACATTTTTTATGGCTTTTTTGCTAAATAACAAATGGTGTACCAATAAACACAAGAAATAAAAGAAATTAGTAGTTCAAAGTCGGTCTTCTTTGAAAACACAGAACGTGCTATAACTAAACGAAAGACAAAAAATGGGTGATACCTAACCCCTGAAGAAAAATATGGTGTCATATCTGAAATTGTCAAAATATTCGGGAACATTCACAAATGCTAAGTCGAACTTTTTCATGTGCCACTCTATAGATTTAATATTACGAAATTTTAAGAAAGAAAAGTTTGCATATATATCTTAACATCGGAGTAAAAGGTCCAGGCAAATAAAACAGTTTCTATTGCTAATAGATACGTTTCATAAACATAAAATTCTGAAGATATCGGTCAAAGTCTGAAAAACATATGCAAATAAAAGTACAACAAACTGTCTAATCTTATATGTTTAATAATTGCTATTTTGTTGAGATTTTTTGATACTTTTAAAACCTTATTTAACAGCTTTCCCTCCACTTGTTCTCTTGAGTACATGTAAATTGCTCCTGTACCCCTAAGGGCATAGTTCTTATCCGAATATCATGAAGATTACGCATAAAGATTGCCGTTATGATAACCATTTAAGATCCGATAATTTCTGCCATTAAGACAAAATCCTCCGAAGAACTTAACAAGAGCGATACATGGTAAAAAAAGATACCACTCTGCCGGAGATAACGCCTTTTACAGATGTTTTTTTTTTCGTTTTTTATCTGTTATGACTAAAATCAATAATGTCTAATGAGCTTAATGATCGAAGGCTTTTGCAATGGAAAACGAGAGATTACAACACACCAACCCCTGTGAAACGCTCTTCGCCCATAGGGGACTTATTCAATTGGATTAGGTTTGGAGGCTGTAAGGGACTTACATCATTCGCTAGCATATGGATAAATAAAACTCTTTTCCGCTAAATGCTTTGCACTTTAATGTTGGCAACACTGACACACATATTAAACAATCAAATACCAACAAAACAAACCAAAAAAGTAGTTTTAATCTTAAATAAATATTGCTCGGAGTTCATAAATGTGATTTTATTAACATCCTGTACAATTCTGCCATTACAGAACGTTTAATCATTGAATAGATATGTTGCGTTCTTTCTCTTTTAGTTTTGTCATTCAAATTGAAGGATGACACCATATGTTTTAATAAACGGCGATAGTAAGCGGTTACTAGATTAGCTGCTTAGTTAATTGGGGATAGCATTTTTCTCCATACAAACTAAGCGAGAAAATCCTAGTATACACGTGTTATCTGTGCATCTTTCGGAAGTTGTTTTGTTGATCTACTTTGTCATAGCTCTTCGACTATGTGCGTTTAAGATCATTTGTTTTTGATTGCCTGTTACCACAGGGATAACTCACAAATCAATGGTTGCCCACCTGTAGGTGATTTTATTTATTGTACTTATTAATAGAATCACCATTTGGTTTTAAATCAAAATGTTTTGAAAAAGGTTCGCCAGACTGCAGTTTCTGGGCTACCAAGCCCTACATCAGTGGCGTATTTCGGCTTATTACCCAGCCAATTATCAATACATAAGACCTTGCGTAAAATTTACCGCATTTGGGAACAATTTTGTTCTTCGCATTGAAAAAAGCTTATGGTAATTTTGTATACCCACCACCATCGGGGTATACTAATCTAGTCATTCCGTTTGTAACACCTCGAAGTTCTCGTCTAAGACTCCATAAAGTTTATATATTCTTGATCGTCTCGACGCTCTGACTCGATCTAGCCATGTCCGTCCGTCTGTCGAAATCACGATAGTGGTCGAATGCGTAAAGCTAGCCGCTTGAAACTTTGTAGGCAGTTGGGGATGGCAAATGGGCCATATCGGTTCAGATTTAGATATAGCCTCCATATAAACCGATCTCCCGATTTGATTTTGATTCTTTGGGCCCTTACGAGCAGCAATTGTTGTCCGATTTGGCTGAAATTTTGCATGTGGTGTTCTGTTTTGACTTCCAACAACTCTGCCTAGTATGGTCCAAATCGGTCAATAACCTGATATAGTCCCATATAAACCGATCTCCCGTGTGGACTTCTTGAGCCCTTACAAGCCGCAATTTTTGTCCGATTTGGCTGAAATTTTGTATGTCAACAACTCTGCCTAGTATGGTCCAAATCGGTCAATAACCTAATATCGGTCAATAACCATAGAAACCGATCTCCCGATTTGATTTCTTGAGCCCTTACAAGCCTCAATTTTTATACGATTTGGCTGAAATTAAGCATGTAATGTTTTATTATGACAACTCTGCCAAATACGGCCCAAATCAGTCTCTTGATCATCCTTGTTCGGTTTCTAGAAGCTTTAATTTTTGTTGGTTTGACCGAAGTTTGGTATGTAGAAGACCGAAGTTTGGTATGTAGGATACCCCTTATCTTTGAGCTTAAACTAGATCGGACAGCAATCATTGATATGTGAGAAGTTTGCCCCTGTGCCGTAATGGAATGGAATGGAATGGAATGCCGTGGGCGAATTTGCATTTGCATTGCAATAATTATTTTATTAATTATATTAGTTTTTATTAGCTTTTTTTCTCCACACAGAAAACCGAACAAAAACCACTTCCCTGTCAAATAATACAAACACACCTACATTTGATAAATGCAATTGCATAAGGAATGTAAAATAAATTTGTAGGTCTTTATAAGGACAAAAGTACACCATGGAATGTGAAACATGACGGGGACACTGTTGTCATCTTTATTAATAGGCGGGCTTTTATTATTTCGTTCAAAGAAGCGAAGAAATTACTCGTGTAACAAGTCGAACGATCCATTAAAAATGTCGACATCAAATTGGGTATTTTTTTTTCATTTTTGGTACTGACACAACAGAATGCTCGCCTTAATTGTGAGATATTTAGCCTACACTTGTGGTGGCTATGCTTTTTGTTTATTTGTGTTATTTCTTTTAAAGTACGCCGTCAAGATATTTTAATTAGTGTTTAACAGGTGACAAGTCGAAATAAGCACAAAAAGACCCTCTCACCGTTTAGGTGTCTTCCGTTCGGAAATGAAATAAGAAGTTTAACCCATCTGGTATGACAATTTTGAAACTTATGAATATTTTAATAGTCTCCGAAATAGGATGTTGGTATACTAATTTCGTCATTCCATTTGTAACACAGCGAAATATTGATCCGAGACCCAAAAATACATATCCTTGATTGTCTTGACCTTCTGAGTCGATTTACCAATGACCGTCCGTCTGTCTGTCGAAAGGAGTTGTCCCAGGAGTTGGAAATAGTGCACAAGTGCTTCCTTTGGAGGCCACCGTAGCGCAGAGGTTAGCATGTCCGCCTATGACGCTGAACACCTGCGTTCGAAACCTGGCAAGACCATCAGAACAAAAATTTTCAGCGGTGGTTTTCCCTCCTAATGCTGGCAACATTTATGAGGTACTAGGCCATGTAAAACTTCTCTCCAAAAAGGTGTCGCACTGCGGCACGCCGTTCGGACCCGGCTATAAAAAGGAGGCCCCTTATCATTGAGCTTAAACTTGAATCGGACTGCACTCATTGATTTGTATGAGAGTTTTACTTGCTTATAGACATTTTGAGACCATACTTGACATGGACTCCATATTAATCATACTAGGCAAGAGTATATGAATGTATAGCGCAACATTTTAGCTAAATTGGATTAGACTTGTGCCCCCATTGGCCAAATAGTAAGTCTTTGTGGGAGCTATATCCAAAATTACAAAAAAAATTTGTGCTAAGTCTTGCAAATGCATAGTTTTTTATGTACATTCCATTATGAAACAGCGTATTTAAGTGTCTGTGATGACGTCTCTTTGGAGAGAAGTTTATTTAACGGCTAACACGCTATAAAAAGAGAATTTTTGCAAGGTGGCACACGAGAGTTCAAAAATGGCCCGAAAACCTAAAAGGTAAAGCAAATAGTTCGGCAATAAAAAAGTGACATACAAGTGGCACTATCGAAAAAATGGTCAAGTCAATGGTCAAGGTGGCACAACAGCAACATTGATCAGAATCAATGCTGCTATTTTTGATAGGTTCCTACCAAAATGAGTAGGCTGACCTTAATTTTTGGTTCGTTTTCCCAACATATAAATACCAGCTTAATTACTGAAAAAATCGCAGGGGATACCTCATAATTAATTCACTTCTTGTCGTTTCTGCGTATTCGTTAAGAGTGCAGAACAAAACTATGGATGTTGAGAGACCAAATAATGTAACAAGGGGTCCCACTGTTTTAAATTTCGCCAAAAAGGGCGTTCTGATAATGACTGTTACTGTTACGATTGTTAAGGGATCTCTTTAAAATTTCGTAAATTCTGGGTGGGAAATGCGACTTTGAGCCTTTAATCAAAAAATTGTCCTATGTGGCAGCCGCATACAAAAATGTTGAAGGGTCCATGAACATAAATTGGCAGTAAAAGCGCATCCAGCGTCCAAACATTTACGTCAGGATATAGCTTTATCCAAACTTGGCATGGTTGCTCATAGATATCGGGGCAAAAATACTACAAAACCTTATTATTTTTCACAAATAAAAGCTGCATTCTTTTCTTTAAAAATAGTTTTGTGTTTCATTATTAGTTAATTTCGAAGGGGTGGGTTTTGGTTGAAATTATAACAACATATATGAATTTGAGTACGGTCCGCCACTCACATTTGTGTGTTTCACATGCACGTAAGCAGCTGATAAATTGATTGGTGCCATATTAATTTTTATATGTACATAAATGCAACATTTTGGCCAAAAAAACCCAAAAAAAAAAATCAAATGTGGTAACCTTGTCATGGAAAATAAGTGCAACATAGAGACCATACAACAGGTTCAGAAAACATGTTGTCTTTGTATAGGCCGAGGACCACGCCCGCTAGGGCACTGGAGACTGTTCTAGATATCCAACCTACTGACATACAGATGGGAGAATGGATTGAGGATGGGAGCAGCTCATACTAAAGCAGTATAATCGAGGCGACGGCAGGATGTGGTGCGGTGCTAACGCGAGGACGTCGAGTGTGATCATCTTTACGAACAGTAAAATTGCCATAAGGGCAATCACAACTAGGACGGTAAGATCACGAACAGTCTTGCAGTGTAAGAAGGAGATTAACACCTTCTCTGATAGTGGCACAATTCGCAACGTTTGGGTGCCCGGTGAAGGCCAAAGGACTGCCGTCAATAAACTTGGTTAACCCGAAGCGTTTCGGGTCGACGCAGTCCGAGTTAAGGGAGTGCGCATGCACTCCCATGGGGGGGATCCAGATCGTGAGAAGAGGAGGCTATTACTGATAGGAAGTAGGAAGGAGGTCAGTATAGCTATTGGTACCATGACGGGACACATAGGACTATGAGCTCGCTTATGTAAAATCGGTGCGGCAAGTTATAGCATATGTAGGGCATGCGGGGAAGATGATGAGACGTTGGAGCATTTCCTTTGTCATTGCCCGGCTTTCGCGTCTAACAGATACCGGTACTTAGGGGAGTGGCATGGAGAACAATTAACGATTTTGTAGGTAGCACAGAATTCCTAACTTAGATTTTCTTTTTCGAGGTTTTATTTTTTATATATGTAGCGCACAACAAGCCGATTACTGGCTTAGGTGTATGTCCATTATGGCATGGGGCGGATTAATATCTGTACCCTCTTTTCAACTTAACCTAACCTAACCTGGGCTCCACTGTCAAACATCTTCAGTTTGGTCTATAATTTAACCATAAATCGCCTTACAAACGAACAACGCTTGCAAATTATTGAATTTTATTATCGAAATGCGTGCTCTGTTAAGAAAGTTCATCGCGCGCTTCTTCCATTGAGCGACGAAGCTCATTTTTGGCTCCATGAGTACGTAAATAAGCAAAATTTTCGATTTTGGAGTGAAGATCAGCCAGAAGCAATACAATGCATCCAGAAAAAGTCACAGTTTGGTGCTATTTATGGGCTGGTGGCATCATTGAACCGTACTTCTTCAAACATGATGCGAATCGTAACGTAACTGTAAATGGTGAGCGTTACCGTGAGATGATATCCAACTTTTTTTTTTGCCCAAGATGCAAGAGCATGACTTGCATGACATGTAGTTTCAACAAGACGGTGCCACATGCCACACATCACGCGTAATAATGGACTTATTGAGAGGCGATTTTATTTCACTTTCGGGACCGGTCAATTGGCCGCTTAGATCGCGCGATAACCTTGGGGCTTAGGCTTTTTTTTGTGGGGCTATGTCAAAGCTCATGTCTATACAGGCAAGACGTCTTTAATTGATGCATTGTAAGACAACATTGAGATACCGGCCGAAATGTTGGAAAGAGTATGCCATAATTGGACTAAGCGAATGGACCATTTGAGGCGCATTCACGGTCAACATTTGCTTGAAATAATCTTCAAATATTAAATTATATGGACCGTAATATCGATTGAAATAAAGATTTCATCCTTTTTTTAATTTTATATTGTTTTATTTTTTGTTTTTTGGAAAATTTTCCTATAGGTCTTAAAATATCATCCTTTAGTACCCGATATCTGAAAGATAGGCGGAGGGATCCCGCTACAGATGCCTGGAAGAACCCGAATAAGGGTACAGACGGATTTCCTTTCTCTCACTAGTAGCCAAGACGCTTGAGGGACTACTCCTCCTGAACCTGGTTGGATAATTTTCATTCGGCGAGCATCAGCATGAATTTGGAACACTGCATATTAAAACCACTGATTTTCATTCCATCACCGCACACATTTTTGCCGTGGCTTCAATCAGCCTAGGCCATGTAATAGGACGGTCCTATCGAAGACATTCGACACGGTCAGCCATGCCAATCTATTTGAGGATATCGACAACAAGTTCCTTCAGCCAGGCCTGAAACTCTGGGTCGCTAATTATCTGTGTGGTCGCCAGTTAGTGAAAGGGGGAGTTTCCCAACGCGGGGTTATATCTCTGGCACTGTTTAACCTCTACCTATCCTCTATTCGACCCCTCCAGACAGCATAGAGATAGTATCATATGCGGACGATTGTATGTTCATGGCATCAGGCCCTCACCCACCGTTGACATCTGCATGAGGTATTTAATGAGCGGAATGTGATAGTCGGTTCCCACCATTAAGTGTCCCTAAATACTTGGTGTCACATTTGACAGCTCTTACACATTCTCGCCACATGCCACAGCAATTTAGCACTTGGGGTGCTGACAAAGAAACCCATGGCAGCCGGTTGTACGTACCGAATTAACCCGAAGGAGTCAATCCGGTACCCAGTGAAGTCAATTCCTCAGGGTACAACAAACTGCTAAACAAAGAAACCTTGTTCACCACGAACAAACCAATTGGCCAGTGTGTGGCAAGTTATGCAGCGTCGGAATAAGGGCGATTATCTTCATAAAAATCGATCCCACGATTTAAGTCTTTTAGAGACTAAGCCTCAATTTTTATTCGTTTTCTCTGAAAGTTGATAATTTAGAAACAGCCCCCATATAGTAAGTCGTTCACTTATTTTTACTTCTTGAGCTACGTCTTCCAAATTTATCTCATTTAAACTTGTGTACATTGTAGGCACAATTCATAGTGTTGGTTAATAAAAGGGTCGACCCAACGGAACTCATCATATTTTACTTCTTGCTCTACTAGAGAAAACCAGACGCGCATTCACTCTTTTTGTGATGTTTTCAATTCTAGCAGTCCAAAGAGAGCAAACGATCTGAATTCCTATTTTAGTTCTGATGAGTATTCGAAAAAACTTTTCCCCAAATAGTTACCTTTGAGGACGAATGGGACAAAATATGCGTTATTGGTCTGGTGAAAATGAATGAACCTTAACATTGAGCTTAAACTTGAATCGGACTCCACTTGATATGTGAGAAGTTTGCCTCTGTTCTTTAGTGTAATATTCATGGGTAAAACTTTTAAATAGTTCAAAAACGGCCAATATCTTGATACAGCACCTCTCGAAAATAACACTTGAGTTCATAACGTCGTATTTTTTCCCCGTTTCAATTAATGACCGTGTCGAATTTGGATAAAGCAATCTCCCGATTTAAGGTCTTGAGCCCATCACTAGGCATTTACATTTTCGCATAACCGTTCAATATATCTGAGTAAATTTGTATGTAGCAAACATACAGCCCAATTTTTGGTGTACGAATAAAAGCCACATTTGTTATCCAGCATTTACGAAAGATGGAACAGATCCCTGTACACACGTACCAGTTTCAGTCAATACCAGAACTTAGGCATTTGTTCTCTGAATGTTAAAAAAATGAGACCCCTGTAACAGTATAAGGCCCCTCGACATCAATGATTTTATTCCGCATATATAAAAATTAAGCTTATTTTGTATAAACAAAACCATTACCAATGAACCATTCTTGCAATGAAGCCCAAAAAAAATATCCAATGGTTTTAATCACCTGGTTTGAATCACCCTGTAAACCGACAATTTCACTTACAATATGTCAATGCATTTCTTATGGTAACGAGAATTTCGTTTGAGGTGCATACCGCTGTTAATCGAAAAACCTACCAAAAATTGAGGCCAGCCTACCAACCTACCAAGAGAATAAAAACATACCAATTTTGGTCGGAACCTACCAAAAACGACAACAATGGTTACAATCGGTTTAGTGAAGAGTAAGTGTTGTTTCAAGAAATGGATCGGTCGATTGGCCGCCTATTTTCTACGTCGTCGTCATTGGCGTTATGCAACAAGCCGACCGTTCGGCTGAAATGTATGGCCGAGTCATCGAAAATTGGGTGATGGCCATTTGAACGAAGTCGAGTTCCATTCATAAATGTTTTGATTGTACTTCAAGCCGATAATAAAGTTTTTATTTAAAAAAACGCTGTCAAGTCCTTATTGGAATACCCTATACATATGTACGACGACTATACAGCATATAACGCGTAATTTTCGTAACATCCCAAATATGTCCGATGTGGTCTTCACCATCTCAACTAACAGCAGGCAGAGATGGTAAAAAGCTACCGAGTAAATATCGTTCTTGGAAACCATTCGACGTCCATAGCATCTGAAGAAGTTACCAAAAATCAGAATAGTTTTGGCTCAAATACGATGACGGATAGACAGAGGAACGGCCAAGGCTGGAACTTCTTAGACTTTTATGGTAGTTAAAATGACACACCTCACAGGGTCGAATATTTCGATATATTGCAAACGAAATGACAATCGGACATGACTAGATAGTCTTATAATTTTACAGCGATGAAATATATTAAATCGTATTATAAAGTCTTAAATGAATATTTCGATGTGTTGCAAATAAAACGACAAAGTAAATTTACAATTATTCGATTGTGAAAATCATAATTGAGAGCCAACTTCGATGATAAACTCGTATACAATTAAAAGCCCATAGAATTGGAAATCTTGTACCCTTTTGTTAGTGTGCCCAAAACTACTCTAAAGGTTTAACGAATTTTTCGCAATTTATAATCAGAAAAAAATGTTTATATTTTTGTTGAGCAATATTTGCCCAATGTCTACACAAAGGTAGCTGGTTGTACGTCCCCGATGGAGTCCCTCATCGGCAAGGGCTGCCGCCTCAGTGTACAACACACTGCTACAACAAAGGCCGCAGTCAATAAACCTGTATTAGGCCCTTTGGCGGAGTTAATATAGAGTTCAGATAAGCAGTGTGGGATTTGATGGATTTTAAGTTAGTTTCTTTGACAGACTTTCACTATAACTTAGCCAATATGTACGGCCTTTAGGTTAATTTTTGTTGTTGTTGCTGGACTTACCTTAAAATCGGAAAGGGAAGCCATCAAATCATCTAATTCCTTTGTAGCCGATGAAGCATATGCCTGATGAGATGAGTTATTTGGTGTAAAAGAGTCCTTTTGTCTGACGACCTTTTCCTCCAATTGTCTCACTGAAATACAAAAAAAATATTATACACGCTAAACAAACATTATTTTATATTATATATTTGTTACCTGGGCCTTCGGGTCCTCCAATGTTCTCAGTTTTTGTCTCACGTACTGTAATTGTGACGTGTCGACCTGGCGTCGGCGATTTACCGCGGACTCTATAAGAACCAAAATGTCACAACACACTCTGATGCCCAACTCAAGAGACTAAC
This sequence comes from Stomoxys calcitrans, assembly GCF_963082655.1. Lineage (NCBI taxonomy): Eukaryota > Metazoa > Arthropoda > Insecta > Diptera > Muscidae > Stomoxys > Stomoxys calcitrans. The sequence continues at coordinate 117,869,494 of NC_081554.1, read as the reverse complement.
TTACCCATTGGGGACAGCATACAGTGAAGCATTGTCCATTTCGTTTAATAAACTATCTACAGTTGGACGTTCCTCTACTGATGCGTAACTATTATAGGTATTGTATTTCGATGATGGTGAACTATGGAAACCGGGTGGTCCCGAGGTATCTAAAAAATAAGGTCAAATTAGTTCATAAAAAATTTAAAAAAAAACATTTGTAAGACTTAGAAACCATTAAAAATAGCGCAACCCAATGCTCAGGCAACAGCGTTTGCAACACGTTTGACTGTTTTTAATACAGTATGTTGTCGTAGGTTTCCAAAGTGTTCCACAAAAAGGGAAAATAACCCAACTTAAGAGTTAATGCATTCGCATTCTCAACTTTTTATTTGTTAGGCTTATATGTCATGTGCAGTGTTGTCGTTTCTGGTAGGTTCCTACCAAAATTGGTAGGTTTTTATTCTCTTGGTAGATTGGTAGGTTTTTCCAACATATAAATACCAAGTTAATTACAGAAAAAATTGCCGCACATAACTCAAAATTATTTCTCTTCTTGTCGATTCTGCACAGAAAAAAAGACTCTGAGAAAAAACCAACTACTGCAATTTGTATGTGAAACTTGAAGACTATATGTTGAAGTAGGTTTGTAGAAACTGGACCGACAACATAATTGAAATTTGGGGATTTTCAACAAATTCTTTTGTTGAGTTAGTAGTTAAAATACGCGTACTACCATGTAGCTTCCATGCTTAGAGTTGGGCGATGAGTAAATACCCAAAAGATATTTAATCGGTAAATTCCCGGGTATTAACCCATTTATACCCAAAAGCTGAGTATTTATAATTTTGCAAATATATTGGGTATAAAAACATTTTTCAAAAAATTGTTGATGATTTCCTTTTCTTTGTATGTAAACCTGATCTTCTTATCTCATAAAATCGGATCGATCTCCAGACTTATAGTCTTGAGGCAATAACTTGGTAATTTTTCATCCGATTTCGATGAAATTTACCACAGTGAGTTCTGGGCGACCACTTTTCACTTCTGTGAACTGCGGTTCAGATCGGACTATACTTGGATATAACTGACCTTAGACCGACCACCCGATCTCCCGATATAGGGTATTGAGGTCATCAAAGATCCATTTATTACCCGAATTCGTTAAAATTTGGCACAGTGTGTTCTGGTAGACCCCTATCCACTCCTTTATAGGCTTATTACGCAATATCAGGAGATCGGTCTATATGGAAACTATATCCAAATATGATCCGATCTGGGCGATATTCAACAAACAAGTGTAGAGGTCTATGAAATCGCACTGTTTCAAATTTCATTCAAATCGGATGAAAAATGCTCCTTTTATGGGCTCAATACTCTATATCGGGAGATCGGTCTATATAGCAGCTATATCCAAAACAGCTGAGATCAGAAGGTCAGGTTTATATACATAGAATACGAAATCACCAAAAATTGTTTGGAAAAATTTTTTATACCCATGATATCTGCAAAATTATAAATAACTAAAAAAGCGTTGGGTATTTACCCGGTAGAAACCCATCTCTACCCATGCTATTAATCAAAAAAATATTTAAAAGTGGTTTTTACATTTTTTTAAAATCGAATAATTTATTAGTTATTTCAACATGAATAAAGTGATGTCGGTAGGCTAGAGGATGCATGCAAGACTACTGAACATGAAATGATAAATTCAAATCACGCGGCGGAAAAATTAATAAAATTGGATTTTTGGTTAATAGTACAGAGAGAGAGAGAGAGAGAGAGTGACAGAAAAAAACCTGTGAGCAAAGCAGTAAATGATCGAGACAAGCAGCGCGAGCCGAACAAAGAAAATAAAAACACCACCACATCCAAGCTGTGCAGTAAAGCACATGTAGTGGCTGGTTAAATGATTTTTTTCTTGTTTATAGACATATTGTTGTTGTATGTAGGCTTGCAAAGAGTGCCTTTCAACAACAAATTTGTACTTTGGGTCGTTGAAATTCAAAATAAATTGTTGCTGGAAAATTAACAAATTTCTTCGTTGTTTTTTCGACAAAAGTTTTTGTTTTTCAAAACCATTTTTATGTGTGTGTGTATTCGTTTAGGGGCTAAATACTGATACACTGCTTTAAATTTAAGAAAAAAATAGCGTAAATTCTGATATTGACAGTAATTGGAACAAGTGTTAAGTGTCTCTTCCAAATTTCGAAAATCTGGGAAAGAAATGCGGCTTTTGTGCGTTACAAATTCGCCTGTTTAATGCCATCAATTGGAAAATAGGATCATAGGATCATGCATACAAATATGCTTAGATCTGGTACATACTTAGATATTGAGGGGTGTATACAAATTGGTAGTAAACCCGTATTTCTGGGAACAAACCCATAAATAGGGAGATCGGTTTATCCAAACTCAGCACAATTGTTCATTGAAATCGGGAAAAAAGTATATACGACTCTTATGAACTCAAGATTTCTTATCCGGAGATCGATATAAATGGTGCAATATCAAGCTATAGGCCATCTTTGAACTTTTGGGGCAATAGAGTGATTTCATCAAGCGACGACTAGTATTTATACTTTGCATGTTTAAAGATGTATAATTTGATGTGTTGCAAATGGAATAGAATAATAGTGTCTTGTAGAACATTTGGTAGGCTTTGGTCAAGTTTGGTAGTGTATCAAATAGTGTCAATCTCTTAAATTATTCAATTGACAATTTTATAATAACAAACTGTAATTTTAGGCAAAACCTAGAGCTCTAACTTAACCTGTAAGAAAACTACCAAGTGGTATCAATAGTACCTCTAAACGCTTTACGTCGGAACTATCACGGCACGGTATAGCTGTGAGCACCATACAGGCTGGATCATCGATCTGTGTGGTGTTCATTTCTGTCACGAGAAGTTTAACTGCGAACTACCGGGCGTGGATAGTGGAATGCTTCATACGGAGTAGCTCGAGCGAAGAGTCTCAGTGAGAGGCCAGGCGGCACCGGCTCTGGCCCAAATTTTGAGTGTCTATGATGCTCGATATGATAAGGTGAGTTATTGGCGCCTTTAAATAACCAATGGCCACCCTGTTCCCGCGGCGATCGGTCCTTTGGACTGGAACAAACTTGCTTACCTGTAGGAAACTTGACGAGGATCGCCACCTGCACATGAAAATGTGGCTACAACAACTATCAATTGTGCCACATTTCAGAATTTTTGTCTATCCGTACAGCATGGACCTATATCAAACTCTTTTGTTAGCCCGAAGCTCGGTTTTTATCTTGGACCCATGCTTAGTAGATTATGATTTTGACAACCGGTAGTGGGTTATTTGAATCCAATGATTGCATTGCTTTATATATATCGTAATATTTAAAGAACAAGAAATAAATTATTGCGAATGAACTCCAGAAAGGTTGTTTTTAACAAATCTTTAAGAGACCTGGCTTACTCGGAATACCAAGCGAACAGATCTGCTGAAAAATTGAGAACATTTTGCAAATATCGAAACAAGACCCTCTCTAAAACAATTCTTGATAGTCGTGATATTTTAAGTCGACATAGCCATGTCAATCCGTCCGTCTGTCTGTCGAAAGCACGCTAACTTTCGAAGAAGTAAAGCTAGCCGCTTGAAATTTTGCACAAATACCTCTTATTAGTGTAGGTCGGTTGGGATTGTAAATGGGCCATATCGGTTCATGGTTTGATATAGCTGTCATATAAACTGATCTTGGATCTTGACTTCTTGAGCCACTAGAGGGCGCAATTCTTATCCGATTTGCACGACGTGTTTCGTTATGATTTCCAACAACTGAAATTTCCGATTTGGCTGAAATTTTGCATGATTTCGTACAACTGTGCCAAATATGATTCAAAATAGTCTATAACATGATATAGCTGCCATATAAACCTATCTGTGACCTTGATTTCTTGAGCCTCTAGAGGTCGCAATTATTATCCGATTTGTCCGAAATTTTGCACGACGGATCCTCTCTTGACCATCAACATACGTGTTTATTATGGTCTAAATCGGTCCCTCTATTTTACTTCTTGAGCCCCCAAAGGGCGCATTTCTTATTCGAATTGGCTGAAATTTTACACAGGTCTCCAACATATAATTTAATTGTAGTCCGAGCCAGACCATATCTTGATAACGCTCTAATAGCAGAGCAAATCTCTTCTTTTATCTTTTTTTGCCTAAGAAGAGATGCCGGAAAAAGAACTCGACAAAAGCGATCCATGGTGGAGGGTATATAAGAATCGGCCCGGCCGAAATTAGCACGCTTTTTCGTTTTTTTGTTCATGGCGTATTTTCCGATGCAAACGACATTTTTGACCTTGACTCTATTTCCTTTAGTGAAGGTGAATTTTCTTGTGTCGGCATTGTTGACATTGCCAATGCCCTTTCTAAAATAAAATCAAAGTCCTTATGTGTCTGATGTCATTTTGGATTTAGTAAATGCCATTTTAACATCGTCTGTTTTTCTAACTGCTTGGAAAACGCCTCGAGTAGTTCCTACTCCTAAAGCAGTTTCTGTCAATGGTCCGGAAGATCTACTTAAGGCCCAATTCAATGCTATCCATTTTATCCAAGGTTTGTGAGCGCATTATGATGGCCAATTCGCTGATAGCATTTTCTACAATAAGCATGGATTTCGTAAATATCATAGCACTACGAATTTACTTCTTAAGCTAATTGATTCTGTTAGAGCGAAAAGTAATTTGAACAGAAATAGTGTGTTGGTTTCTCGTGACTTGACCAAAGCGTTTAAATTCATATGTTTAAGAATTTTAATAGAGAAGCTTTGTGTTAAGTTCAATTTCTCTCCAATTTATATACTAGGTCTCAGTTTGTTGAATTGAATGGCAATGTATCATCTATTTGCCTCTTATCTTCGGTGTTCCCGAATTTTCAGTCTTGGGCCCTATGCTTTTCCTTTTTTATGTAAATGATCTACCGGACAGCTACGATTTGTCTATTTGTTCTATTTACTTGTATGCGGATGATGTAATGCTCCTTTTCAGTGGTCATCGTGATTTTCCTTATGATTTGCATATCGTTGTTTAGGCCAGGTTATTCAAAGGACAAGTACGAATGCGTTAAAGGTCAACCCCGGAAGTCTTTTTGGGTAACCAGACTTTTGATTTCCCCTGTATGTTGGGGGGTAATAGTGTTTATTTTGTCAATGAGCTTAAGTGCCTTGGAGTGTTATTTGATAGGAACCTGCATTTTGGAGATCATGTTGATTTTATTCGTAGTGGGTTGTATTACATCTTGCGTAGAACATATTCTACCAATATCTATTTGCCACTTTGGATTAGAAGACGATTGACTCATGCTTTACTTGTTCCTTCAATTAGATAGAACTTGAGAACTTCATCAATCGTTCTAATGTACTATTGAATTACAATATTATTAAAAGTGGAGTGGCATTATCTTTACGCTACTCATTTAGTTCTCTCATTCGGTTCGAAATACCCAGATTATGATACCCAGGATAATCGTGTTCTTTGTATGAGAGATAATTTGTTGTGCGTGTTGCCCGATGCTGGAATTTTTTACCGGTGGATTTGAGGGTTTTCTCTCACCTATTTTTTAGCTATTATCTTTTTGTTAAAACTGATTTAAAAAGCTCACTAACGTTTCGAGATTTATTTCACTGCCAAACATCTTCAGTTTGGTCTATAATTTAACCATGAAACGTCTTACAAATGAACAACGCTTGCAAATCATTGAATTTTATTACCCAAATGCGTGGTCTGTAAGGAAAGTTCATGGGGCGACGACGCTCATTTTTGGCTCAATGGGTCCGGAAATAAGCAGAATTGTCGATTTTCGAGTGAAGATCAGCCAGAAGCATTGCAAGAGCTACGAATGCATCCAGAAAGTCACAGTTCGATGCGCTTTATGGGCTGGTGGCATCATTGGATCGTACTTCTTCAAAGATGCGAATTAAAACGTAACTGTGAATGGTGAGCGCTATCGTGAGCTGACATCCAATTTTTTTTTTACTCAAAATGGAAGGGCTTGACTTGCATGACATGTGGTTTCTACAAGTCGGTGCCGCATGCCACACAGCGCGCGTAACAATGGACTTATTGGGAGGCGAGATCTGTGAACAACTTGCTTCACGTTTACTATTTTTTGTGGGGCAATGTTAAAGCTCATGTGTATACAGAGAAGAGATGGACCATTTGGGCACAGTCACGGTCAACATTTGCATGATATAAAATTAAGTTATATGGGCCGTACTATGGGTTCAAATAAAGATGTCATGCATTTTTCTGAAGTTTATGTGTTTTTTTTTTTTTGAAAAACTTTCCTATAGCTCTTTATATATATATATATATATATATATATATATATATATATATATATATATATATATATATATATATATATATATATATATATATATATATATATATATATATATATATATATATATATATATATATATATATATATATATATATATATATATATATATATATATTATTTTTGTAATAGGTGCATTCGGTTTATTTTAGCAATGAATAAAAGAATGAAATGAAATGAGCAGCTTATTCCGATTATGGAAATTTAAATATTTCCTTTCTTGTGTCGTTGTTTTGGTAGTGTGTTCTACCTTGAGGCGGCTGCCCTTGCCGATGAAGGACTCTATCGGGTTAATCCGGTACGTACAACCGGCTGCAATGAGATTGCCTTTCTTTATAGGCTTTATCAAAAAATTACTGTAGCACCCAGGTGGACTTTGGGGTGAACTATTAAGATCTAGAACTTGTTATCTCGAAAAGCTTACCCGGCCACTGCAATGTGTATCAAGAGCAGATCCTTGCAATTAATAAAGTGGTGGCTCAAATATAATGTCATAACGACGATCGGCATAAATATCTTCTCAGACAGCCAGGCAGCCATTAAATCTGAACACAAAAACCGCCATCGACTGTCGCAGATCTCTCATCGAGATGGCTAAACAGTTCAATATCCACCTGTTCTGGGAGCCAGGCCACAGAGATATCCCAGGAAATTGTAATGCGGATGAGCTTGCGAAACTAGGAACTATCCTACACATTCGAGGCATACTGGAATCTGTGGGTGTGCCTCTAGCGACATGCAAGCTAAGTTTTCAGGACCAGGCCCGAAGGACAACAAATGATCGATGGTCACAAAGAGGAAGCTGTGAGCATTCCAAAACTATGTGGCCTAATCTAGACTTGAAGAGGTCTACTGCTTTGCTGTTATTGGCTAGAAATGACGTCTCATTCATTGTATCCGTCATGACAGGTCACAGTTTAATAAAAACATGATGACAGACTAAAGATTGCCAGCAACGACTTTTGCAGAAGCTGAGAGGACCTTTTGAAAGGTTAGAAATAGTTCTACTTTAGGTTCTCATTTATTTGAGAATCTGTTTGATTTAGCGGATGTGAACATTCGCAAGTTATTGGGCTTTTTAAAGCGATCTGGATGATTCAATGGTAGGAACTAGAAGGCATCTTCCTTCTTCTGTTCCTGTGGTATCACAATGGACGAAAACGTCTAAGTGAGTCTGATGGCAGACTGCCACTTAAACCTAACCTAACCTATAGGCTTTGTGAAATAAGCATTTATAGACATATAAAATGAAAAAATTTAGCTCTCGCAAAAGGTACCAAATGGCTCGCGGGGTACCTTGCTACTTTTAGGGTATCAAAAAAAGTACCAAAGTTTAAAAATTATCATCGCTAATGTTCTTTCGCTGTTGTCTCAACAACGACTGAAACAAAGAAGTAAGAGTACGTATGACTTCCCATCAACACCATCGCAAATGGCTAGGCATCGCTGATATAAACATACCTTTTCTATCGTAACTATTGCCATTGTAACGGGCGCTGCTCAAGTCTTGCAACAACGAATCCAATTCTGATAAATTGCTTGCGGTATTTTGTTGCTGCGAAGGCCCTCCGCCATTCATGCCATTATAAGGTTGACGTGGTATGGCTCCTTGATTTTGATATTGTTGACTAGATGATATGGTGGAGGAATTAGCCGGTCCATTGTAACCGCCAGATGGTGATACTGATGTACGTGTCTCCGAATAATGCTCTTGATAGACAGGCTGCTTATGCCGATGGTGGCAAATTCAAAACAAAATAAAAAAAAATAGAGATTAAATTCTTTATGAATGCTTCACTTATGCACACACACACACACTTACCTGTGTTGGTGGAGCTTTACCCCGAAGACTGCCATAGCCCGATGAAGATTCTATATAATTGTGCTGTGGTTGCGGTACTTGTCGTTGTTGCTGCTGCACAGACGTTACGACTGTTTGAGTTGTAGCTCCATAATGCTGCGGTTGATGACCGGGAACACTATTCTGCAAATCGGCAAGTAGCGCATCTGTAACAAAGAGATGAGTGGGCACTTGATTAATCACACATTTCAAACTTGTTGACTGCTCTATTAAAAGCAATTGAGGCCTATTAATAGGCTTCTTTCTGTTTTATGTTTAAATACCAAGATTGTCATAATCGCCTGGTTTATTCATGTCTTATTGTACCAAAGGAGAGACCAGCTGTGACAGGTCTGGCAGTTGCATGTACTTGATATTGAAAACTTGAACTCCTATCAAAAGTCATTTCAGTACATAATGGCCAACAAAACAACTTACTAATCTGAACCATATGAGCGACAGAAAGAGAGCGAGCACCCATTTACGAAAGTTCTTACTCAACGAACGTTCTTATCTTTGGCTCTTGTTACTGCCGCCCTCCACCTCCAAATTTAGTTTTTATTTAACTCAACGCAACTCTTATCGCAGAAAATACAGGTAGAAATACCACAGCATTTGTAGTTTTGAGGAAAAAGAACGAACTCCTCGATTATATAAAGAGAAACAAGTAAAAGCATGCAAAGTTCAGCCGGGCCGAATCTTGGGAACCCACCACCATGGATTCTGCTAAAAATTTATAAAAATAAATTTAGTTGAAGGTCATAATTTTGTTCTACGCTTCGAACACTTCTAAAACCCGAACAAGGATGATAAGTAAACCGATTTACATGGGAGCTAGGTTATAGACAGTTGTTGTGCGAAATACCACATGCAAAATTTCAGCCAAATCGGGAGATCATTTATATGGGAGCTATACATATCGGGTTATAAACCGATTTAGAGCGTTGTTGAAAGTCATAACGGAACACAACATGCAATGTTTCAGCCAAATCGGAAAAAATGGCGGCTTGTAAGGGCTCAAGAAGTCAAATCGGGAGATCTGTTTATATGGAAGCTATATCAGGATATAGATCGATTTGGACCGTACATGGCACAGCTGTTGGAAGTCATAACAGAACACTACATGACAAATTGGACGAAAATTGTGGCTTCCGGGGGCTCAAGAAGTCAAATCGGGAGATTGGTTTATGTGGGATCTATATCTAAATCTGAACCGATACGGCCCATTTGAAATCCCCAGCGACCTACATCAATATTAAGTATCTGTAACGATCAAGAATATATATACTTTATGGGGTCTTAAACGTATATTTCGAGGTGTTACAAACGGAATGATTAGATTAGTATGCCCCCATCCTATGGTGGTGTGTATAAAAAAATTCGGGGAAAACTGATTGCTCTATTTGAACGTTTTTTTTTTTTATCTGTATTTCAGTGAGTAAGAATTTATTTTCCATGTAGGTATGTGTGTGAGTACGATTAGTCTATCAAATCGTTAGGATAGAGCTGACAAACTGAGCGCTTGAAGTGCATACAGCACAGTGCAATAACAGTACAATAACCTCTCGAAAGACAAAAAAATCACTCGCTACAAGTCTGTGACTGCTACCTTAGTTGAATTTGGAAGCCTTTGTCTGATTTAGTTTGAGGAAACATTCCATCTGTGAATGCCATCTATCTTAGTCAGCAATAAGAGATATATAATCCTTAATATGCCAATTTTCATTTTCTGAGTCGCTTTTTGTGCGAGAGGTTTCTTTAGGCCCTAAATATGTTTAGGAAAATGCGCCCATTAAAGTATGTACGCTGAAAGTCAAGTTTTTTGTTTGAAAGATGGAGTATGTATTTTCTACTATTCAATTCAAACAAATTTAATTTGGATTTATCACACCGAAAATAAATAAAATAACTAATAATTTCGAACTGATGTGAGGTATTCGCCATGTACCACTTCTCTACAAAGAGGAGACTCTCCACGTCAGGCCGCACAGTGTTGCGCCAGTGGCTTAAAATTAAAAAGATGAAAACTATGGCGTAGCGTTATTTTGCCCAAAACGACAAATGTCATATCGCCCAAACGATGACCCAAAGCCCAAATGAATGTCGCAAAACCCAAATTTCAGATTTGGATATTATGATATTTTAACATTCCCTTATGCCATAATATCCAAAGACAACGGTGTCAGAAAACCCAACAGTTATTATGTCAAAACACCCAAACTCACAAAAATTTGTAAAGCCAAAAAATTAACTTAACATATTGATCATCTAATACAAAAATCTTTCTACGAGGCATTAAAATCGGTTGAAGTAAAACAGCCATGAAATAGCAATTTGAGTAAGTTTTAAAGCCTGGTTATGTTCTCGTAAATGTACCGTAAATGTAGAATAAATGTATCGTAGACATAGAATTTGACATTACAGACATAGTGCTAACATGGATAAGCCCATACGAGGGCGCCGTATTGGCGCTTACCCCTACTCTCTTCTTGTAATTTCTTTTTATCACATACTTTTCATTTTTTATCACCACAGGTCAGACTGACCACCAAGTGAACTCACCTTTTCATGGTGGGCTGCCCATTCAACCTAAACTATTAGCAATATATATGAGAAGAGAGTTTTTCCAAATTAAATTTTTGGCTTGGAAATTTGTTTAAACTTCAAATATTGTCAGCTGACACAAAAACAAAAGAACGTAAAATTTTGCGTTTCCTGAATTCTACTTTCCGATTACGGTCGACAGACGTTTGGTAATCATTTGTATATGTATTCATAAACCAAAACAAAACAGCTGACACGTTTTCCTTCATTTACGGTAGTTTACGAGAGCATAACCAGGCCTGTAAGCAGGAATGTTTATTTTGCATTCATCCAAAGGAAAAGTTTTGTTTTTTTTTGCATATTAAAGATTATATATTTTATGGAAAATCGCCGCTGGGGTAAAATTTGTTTCTGAAAAAAAAAATTTTTTACTGCAAAATTTTCTTCCTCAGAGGATAACATCTCTAATATATGAAAACAAAGCCTAAGGAAATTTTCCGATTTCAAATATAAAAACAAATTATGGACAACAACTGCAGAAAAAAAATGTTTGCCCTTGGCGTTTTCAAATGCAAAAAGATATTATTTAACTTTGTTGTTGGTTTAACCAGCTAAGATCAATGTGTTTTTATTTCTTACTTCCATTTCAAAACAAACTAACAAAAACCCTTTAAAGAGTCTCAGAAATTGTAGGTTAAATGTATCAGATTTCGCCCTTTGCCAGAGGGTTCACCAGATTGCGATGTTACCAAAAGATTACATGCTTCCACTTACTCACTTACTTGTATGCAGTGCAGTGCAATGGTAGAATGAACAAGTAAAAGCGTGCTAAGTTCGCCCGGCCCGAATCTTATATACCCTCCACCATGGATCGTATTTTTCGAGTTCTTTTCTCGGCATCTCTTCTTAGGCAAAAAAGGATATAAGAAAAGATTTGCTCTGATATTAGAGCGATATCAAGATATGGACCGGTACGGACCGCAATTCAATTATATGTTGAAGACCTGTGTAAAATTTCAGCCAATTCGAATAAGAATTGCGCCCTTTGGGGGCTCAAGAAGTAAAATAGAGAGATCGATTTATATGGGAGCTGTATCGGGCTATAGACCGTTTCAGACCATAATAAACACATATGTTGATGGTCATGAGAGGATCTGTCGGATTTCAGGCAAATCGGATAATAATTGCGACCTCTAGAGACTCAAGAAGTCAAGATCCCAGATCGGTTTATATGACAGCTATATCAGGTAATAAATCGATTTAAACCATACTTGGCACAGTTATCGGATATCATAACAAAATACTTCGTGCAAATTTTCATTCAAATCGGATAAGAATTGCGCCCTCTAGAGGCTCAAGAAGTCAAGACTCGAGATCGGTTTATGTGAGAGCTATATCAGGTTATGGACCGATTTGAACCATATTTGGCACATAACAAAACACGTCGTGCAAAATTTCATTCCAATCGGATAAGAATTGCCCCCTCTAGAGGCTCAAGAAGTCAAGACCCAAGATCGGTTTCAGACGAATATTTCGAGTAGTTACAAACAGAATGACGAAATTACAATAGTATACCCCATCCTATGGTGGAGGGTATACAAATAAAACGATGAATGCACGACCAGCACGTCGAAAAATATGTAGCTATGCTCATAATTAAAGGTTATTCTATGGCAAACGAAGATTAACTGGATAACAAGTCTTTGGCTTTGTGTGTGTTGTTGATGTTAGATGTTTTTTGAAAAGTTGTTGGCTGTTGGATTTTAACTTTTTCTTACTGCGCTATAAGAAAAGGTTGAATACCAAGACACGACGTTTCATTCGAAAGGCCTGCTTTTAATTTTGCACATATCACTTATTAGTGAGTAGGTGGAAGCATGTAATACTCAAAGCAAAATATCTGTATCTCGGAATTGCTACTACATACGTAAAATTTTTAAAGCCTTTCAGGAGTAGGCCCAATATGGACTCCAAAGACCCAACAGCTGGCATCTGACCGTAACTCCTCCTATAGGTGGAGGTGCATTGGCACCTGCAGTCGAGAGTACTGCTTCAAGCGCACTGCTTTCATATGAGGAAGAGACGGATGAACCGATTCAGTTTCAGACAACAACAGCGTCAATGAAACAGTCTTCGCAGCCGAATCGAGAGATGAGGACAATGGGATGACGACAGTAGTGAGCGAGGGCTTTGTTAAGCTCACAAGAAGACGCACCGGCAGTGTAAACGGCCGAAAGTGCAGGTTGCTGGAAGGAACATTTCAAGCACTTCTACGGAAGCTGGAAAGAGAATCAGATCTCCCGAAGAGCATAACTAAAACGCTGAAAAAGAAAAAGAGCTCCCCACTTTCAAGTACTCTGTGAAGACCAAGCCAACCCTCGCGCAATGGGGACTCTAGACAGTGTCGGAAGGGAAAGATGGTTGCTGAAAAAGGTAAGGCGCCGCCCTCTTACGCCAGAGTGACAAGGAAGCACAACAGAGAGAGCTGACGTATACAGTCAGCGATATCCGCAGTGCATCCGGTAGGATTCCATCTAAACCGAATCCCAATTTAACTTCTTGAGTCCATATAGGGGCAATTCTTATCCTAATTGGTTGAAATGACACCTACTATGGTCTTCAACATCCAAGCTAAGTGTGGCCCAAATCGGTTCATAACCTCCATTAGCATAACAATTCTTATCCATTATACTTTGTTTGCCTATAAAAAGATACCGGGCAAAGAACTTGACAAATGTGATCCATAATGGAGGGTATATAAAATTCGGCCCGGCCGAACTTAGCACGCTTTTACATGTTAAAGACTGTAGCGTATTAGAATTTTACTACAACCATTCAACTCCATTCTTCTTCGTTGGTGGTTATAAAACGATGATTCAAAAATGAAAGAAGTAAGTCACAATTGGGAGAAATTTTAGAAATGCCGCAGTTCACCGAAAAAGTCGCACAATGACAGCACAAATGAGATAAAAGCAACGAGTGCAAACCCTCAAAGATTGTTACTTACCAAGACGTCTTTCGAATTCGCCCACCTTAAAACTATCGGTCGGTGTGCTATGAAATGATGATGACAATAGTTTTGTAGACATTATCGGTCCTCTCGAAAACTTATCGTTGTTTTTGCAATAGATATAAGATGTGTTTTTTTTTGTTGGCAATTCCTATTTGGGATTCTCACACTTGCGCGCACTTTAGTCTATACGAGTAATATTCAAATCGCCTTCAATGCCGACACCATCAAACACATCCCAAAAAATCGTATATCGCGCACATTTCAGAACAAAAAAAATAATAACAAAAACATTGTGTTAACGCTTCAATAATCCAGACATAAATGGCATTTTTCACTCCGCAAGAGTTTCGACTAAGCGCACAAACAGAGATGGCAAACGGGCGAGCAGGCGAAACATACCAATTTTGGAAAATTCATACGTAACGTCTTTTTTTTGTGTGTTTGTCGAAACGAAAATGAAATTTAATGTTTTTTTTTTCTTTTTAATAGCGCTAAACACTCCCGGCTCATGTGAAATGGTCCCACTACAGCAAAGAAACTTAAATAAAGATCCATTAAGGAAAGGCAAAAGCCGGGCGGAGCCGACTATATAATACCCTACACCTACCCTACAATCATAAATTCGGGCAATATATAAATATATATGTATATGAGAGCTATATCTAAGTCTGAACCGACTATTAAACAGATCGTTTGAAAATTGTTGTTACTACGGCCATATAATTGCAAATCTGGCGATAAATATGTATGGGTGCTACATCAAAATCTAAACCGATTTTGATGAAATCTCGCACATATGTTAAGACCAGTAACAAACAATCCGTGCCAAATTTTATGCAGATCGGTTACAAATTGTGTTTATTACAGCCTTATAAGTGTAAATCGGGCGATAGATTTGATTTTGATGAAATCTAGCAGATATGTTGAGATCAGTAGCAAAACTATCCGTGCAAAATTTTGTGCTGATCGGTTGAAAATTTTAGCTACTACGGCCATTTAAGTGCAAATCGGGCGATGCATATATATGGGAGCTATATCAAAATCTGAACCGATTTGGATGAAAATTTTGCAGATATGTTAAAATCAGTAACAAAACAATCCATGCCCAATTTTGTGCAGATCGGTTGAAAATTGAAGCTACTATAGTTATTTAAGTGCAAATCGGGCGACACATATATATGGGAGCTACATCTAATTCTGAACCGATTTTTCCAACCAAAATCAATAACGTTCGTCCTTGGGCCAAAAAAGTGATATGTGTAAAATTTCGTGATGATTGGACAACAAATACGACCTACACTTTGATTACAAGAATACATGGACTCACAGACGGACATGGCTAAATCCGGTCTAGCTCTTCTTCTTAGCGTTGCAAACAAACGCACAAATCTATAATACCCTGTACCACAGTGGTGGTGTAGGGTATAAAAATTCATAAGCTTCTACAATCTGAATGAATTTTGGTGTTGGCCAAAGGGGTATCACACATCTTAGCTTGGTCGTAGTAAATGTGACCTCAACGAACTCTACTTCGCCAAGAGTTGGAATAAATGAATGATTGAAAATATTTTTAATTTCATTTGCCTAATGGACACACCAACCACCCACATACATGGTGGAGAAACTCCGCTATTCTAACAGCGTCAAAATGTGGCCAAATGGCTTGTCTTATATCATTCTTGTCGAGAATGTTTTTTCTATGGCATTTATGATGTGGGTTGATGATAATCTTATAGAGTCGTTTGACCTAATAATGCCATAACTAAGAAATTCTAGATCATGTTGTCGTTGTTGTCTTTATTGCGGTGGCGAAACGCGAAAATCGATGGAAAACAAACAAAAAACATCTGACAGAACAAAATTTTAATAAAACATGGTTGAAACTGTCGAAACAGTAAAACCGTCGTGCCGGTTGGACAAAATGCATGCAACTTTTTCTTGACATAAGCCTAGATTTGATGATTTAAACGATACATATTTCATGAGAAATAATTTTGTATACATTAAAAAATACCTTTAACCAACATTTTTAAGTAAATGAGGATCAAACTTTTATTTATAGCCACTTTTTAAAAGCATTTAGTTAAATACCGTACTGCATAAGTGTTATATGCATGTCTGTGGACAAACTGCTTCCAAGCGCTTTTATTTCAATCCAATAAGATTTTGATGCTACCAAATGTTCACTCGGAGGGTTTGGATAGAAAGATCATTTAAATTATATAACCCTGTTTTTTTTCAATTGGGATTTTTCGGATTTTGGATAAATCGGTTTCTTGCCAAAAATAATCGGTTTCTAATGGTACTAATGGTTCATTTCTTGTCTTGAAAATTGGTCTTGTGAAAATATTCCCTTGGGGTTCGTCTTAGAAATGCCTTCGAAAAAATATACGGAAATTCTCTCAGATGAGAAAATTCCATCAACATTTTGCCTTTAAGGCTGGTACTATGTTCATTTTGCACAGTTGAAACCCCATGTTTTTGCGATTGATTTTTTAAACACTACAAGCAACTCAATGACAAAACAATTATTTTATTCCAATTTTACCAAAAGTAATGAGGGAATGTCCAACTGAATGAAATCAGCAAGATGTTTGCTTTAAAATCCATTATCTACAAAAAGTAATAGCGGAAAGCGAACATAGTACCAGCCTTTAGAGAAAATCTGATTAAAATTAGTTGTTTGGAACAGTTTCACCGAAATTTTTTGTTTGGCAAGCTTTCAAAAAAGTTTGCCTTTTGAGAAAATTTACCTGAAGAAATTTTCATGAAAATTTAGCATTGAAAAAAAATAAATTTTTATATATTTGATCGAAATTTTTTTAAGAGAAATTTCATTTCAATTTTGTCTTTTCAGAAAATTTTATACAAATTTTTTCTTCAGAAAAATTTAAGCGACACAATTTCCTTTAGAAACTAAAAAGAATATGCATATCCTTTATAAAGTTTTAAAGGCTTTTCTTTTATAAGAATAACCGGTTTTTAAAAAATCTCAAAAACTTAAACCTTTCTTTAAAAGCTCCATTTTCGAATGTTTCGAAATCTGGGTTAAGGTTTATTTATCTCCGAGTTTTCGGTTTATTTCGGTCATTTCATTTTTGATGTTAATTGAAATCTGTTTCCATAAGCCTTTCATTAAGTCCCACAATGTCTGCTTGAGGAAGAAAAAAAGACTGGCCAAACACTTAATTCAATTTGGAAGTCACATTCGTATCTAAATGGCTGTACATTTTTCCATACTCTTAATCCTTATATCTGTTTTGGGGTTATGGGGTGGGCAGCCCCACAGCTATCCTTCCCCAAACTTGGTTTGGCAGATTCGTGTTTTTGGGTTACTTTAACAGACCAAACAAAACTTCGTTTTATTACCTGCTTATGGGAATAGTGAGGCAAAATAACAACAAGGAATACCCATATTTTGGACGCCCAGCATGTATCATCGATTGATTCAGACGACACACGGTGGTACAGGATTTAATTTCACTGGCCAAACTTTAAAAATAAAAATGCAATCCCATGTTAGCCGGTTGTACGTACCGGATTGGCCCAATGGAGGCCTTCATTGGCAAAGGCTGGCGCCTCAATGTACCTGTTCGTCCTTTTTTCGTCATGGGAGAAGCACACCCCGGAGTGCCTTCTCCGCACGCTCCTTGCTGGGATTGCAGAGAACCTCGGAGCCAGGCTCTGTTCGGTTTGCCAGAACCGGTGAGGTGTAACCGGAGCATGGTGTGAGAGCATTTTCGATCTTGGTCTGGCCTTACTTCAATACGGGAGCATTGCCGCACTGAATATGCTGCAAGGTGCTAACATAGACAGCGGTGGTTCGCAAGGCGTCATCGTCGTCGGATTATTTGACCCTCCTGACCCCTCGTGGAGCAACATACACTACAGCAATACCCCAGCCCAATATTGCCGGGCCAGCGCCGGGAAGTGTATCTTTCTTGTAATGGTCTCCGACAAGATTGTAGATTTTTTGAGTCGGAAGAACATATTGGTATCAGCGATCCAGGAGACAAAGCGGACCAACAACTGCAGCCTGCACGGTTATCATGGATACAATGTGCTGAAGTGGGGATACACCACTCGCCTGCGCCTGGCGCTAGTGACCTCTACAGGGAATGTATGGGGATAGCAGCCAAGCTCGGTATTGCCGAGATAAAGCTATACAACATGTACATATCGCCGGTTGGTTGTTGTGACCCAATTAACGGCCAAGTTTACGTTCCCGACATCGGTGGCCTACTGTCTGGCTATAAGC
Source organism: Stomoxys calcitrans (assembly GCF_963082655.1). NCBI lineage: Eukaryota > Metazoa > Arthropoda > Insecta > Diptera > Muscidae > Stomoxys > Stomoxys calcitrans. Next base: position 117,851,486 of record NC_081554.1, on the reverse strand, counting down.
GCCTGATTCTATGAGACTTAAATGCGCTTCACGTTTCATGGCATTCTCGTAGATAACAACCAGCGCGGCATAGCTATTGCAGATTATATTGAAGGCTTCACGTTCTGCACTGTGGGCATTCTGCACGAGTGACGTATCCTGGCAAGCGGTCATTTCTTTCGGATCAGATCACCTCCTCATATTACTCACCATCGACGGACCACACGACTTCATAACCTCTAAGCGCCGCACGTTTATCGATCAGAAAAATGCCAATCGGGTCGACTTAAGTGAGCTGACACCCCCTCAGATGTGCTAGTCGCTGAGAGGAAATTCCGAAAAATTATTAATGCACCAGTCGCTCGCTTTATATCTGCCGGTCGCATACCCCAAGTGTGGCCCAATTTCCCAGCGCAGGCAGTGTTACTCGCAGACGAGCGTGATGGGATTCGTTGCATGGACCCCAATAACGCCAGAATCAGCGAGCTAAAATTGGAAATAAATAAGGTATTTGACGAATATAAGCGGAATTTGTGGCTGGACCACTTGAAGTAATGTAACTTAGGTATCGATTTAGGCAAACTGTGGTCTACTGCTGAGTCACTCTCGAACCCCGAAAGAAGAAATGACACGACCTCAGTCACTTTTGCCAACGTAGCCGTGATCGACCAGAAGAGATGCGCTAGGTTGTTTAACTGTCAATTTATTGGGCATCCCGGATAGGAGGGGAGCCATTCGTCGTATCCGTGGTCGCCGAGCCGATGGACGGCCGTCACAATTTACCGTGGATGAAGTTTCAAATGTCATCCGTTCCGCCAAGTCATCCAAGGCGTTGGATCTACCTGGAGTCGAGTTCCTTACAACTGTACTCAAACTGTCTTTGAACACTTTTATAGTACCCGATGTCTGGAATATGGGCAAAGTGATACCGCTACCGAAGCCGATTCGTACGACCGTACGTCGTACAGACCGATCTCACTTCTCTCAACAGTACCCACATATTTCGAAGACTGCATAGCACAACTGCTTTGCACGCCATCACCGCACAAATTTGCCATTGCTTCAATCAGCCTAGGCCATGCCATAGGGCTGTCTTCGTGGCACTGAAACTATCGAAACAATTAGACACGCTCAGCCATGACAAACTAATTGAGGAGATCGTCAACAGGTCCTTCCAGGAAGCCAAGCCTGAAACGCTGGGTCACGTATTATGGATGTTTGTACGATCATGGCATCGTACAAACCCACCATTGCTAACAGCTTCGATAGGTTAAACGTCTACCTCAACGATCTTGCAAGTGATCTGAAGAAATGTGCCACCAAATCTTTAGGAGAATAATGAGCTAAATGTGATAGTCGATGGAGTAGCGATACCGACCATCAAGTATCCCAAAATACTTGATTCCTCTGGGCACACCCCGCCTACCAACCCACCACTATATTTACTATTTATAAACATTTTATGGTATCCAGACAGGAATTTTATAGTGACTTATTGCAAATTTGCCCGTGAACATTCCATTAAGGAACAGGGCAAACTTCTCACATATCACTGAGTGCTGTCCAATTCAAGTTTAATCTCAATGATAAGGGGCCTCCTTTTTATAGCCGAGCCTGAACGGTGTGCCGCAGTGCGACATCTCTTTGTGGAGAAGTTTTACAGGGCTGCCATACCAGATGGTACAGTACATCACAAATGTCGCCAGCATTAGAAGGGGATAACCATCGCTGAAACATTTTTCTGGTGTTCCCGTCAGTATTTGAACCCAGGCGTTCAGCTTCATAGGCGGACATGCTGCGCTACCGTGGTATTTTAAAAAAATCAAATTGAAGTTTTGTGCGGAACGAAATTACGATTTCGCGCAAACTATAAACGATACATGGCAATTTTTTTTTTGTGAGTGGAGTCATTGGCTGTTATTTTTATTGGTTAAAGGCAAATTTTAAGGGAACAGAATGCGTTTTGTAAAAAGGATCACAACTTAAACTTTTAAATCAAATTTCTCAATAACTACTGAATTGACTTTAATGATTTTAAACTGAAAGAAAGCTTCATGTGTTATCTATCGAATAAAAAAGTAATGATTAAAAAATTTCTTTCAGTTACAGATTTTTGGCCAGTTAAAAACGGCCCTGAACCACTGTGCGACGCACAACTTGTTTGGGATGCCAAATCTTCATTTGTGGTCCGATTTCTTCAGCTCTAACTATTCAAAAGTTTAAAGAGTTATCTCCGCCCGTTCTCAAACGGCAGATTTTTTACTTGTTTTTTTCGATCCCATTCCACTGTGCGACGTATGCTTGGCATATCACTCACTTTATATACAACAAAAAAAAACTTATTTCAAAACATATGTATATGTAAATATTTGCAAAATTTCAAGCGATTTATTTTTTTATCACTATCGTGATTTCGGCAGACATACGGACTGAATTGGCTAAATCGAATCTGAGTGTCAGGACGAACAGAAACAAGTAAAAGCGTGCTAAGTTCGGCCCGGCCGAATCTTATATACCCTCCACCATGCATCGCATTTGTCGACTTCTTTCCCGATATCTCTTTTTAGACAAATAAAAGATAAAAGAAGACCACTGTAGAAGTCTATGTGTAAAATTTCAACCAAATCGAATAAGAATTTTGCCTTTTAGGGGCTCATGAAGTAAAGTAGGGAGATCGGTTTATATGGGAGCTGTATCATGTTAAAGACCAATTCAGACCATATTTGACACGTATGTTGGAGGTCGTGGTAGGAGACGTTGTACAAAATGTCAGCCAAATCGGATAAAAATTGTGCGGCTGGCTTTACTCCTTCGAAAGTTAGCGTGCTTTCGACAAACAGACGGACGGACGGACATGGCTAAATCGACTTAAAATGTCAGGAAGAACATTAATATATGGGGTCTTATTCGAATATTTCGAGGAGTTACAAACAGAATGACGAAATTAATATACCCCTATCCTATGGTGGAGGGCATAAAAACGTTATGACTTTTTAGATTAGTATTTCATGGGTAGATAAATATGCCAACCTTTCGTGGAGAGTATAAAAATAAACTTTCTACGAGCCCTTGATGAGAAATGTTTGTGGTAATAAACAAACAACAAAACTTAATGTCGATACACGCTAATGTGCGTTTATACAGTTATGGATTTTTTATATCCCAGTAGTATAAACAAAAATGTTATCGAGCATTTCGCTTTTTTCTCTCTTGTTCTTACTTTGTGAGGGAATTATAACATGGAACACCTGTGTGTTTTGGCTGCGAGGGAAGGTGCCAATGCCAAATCTCAAATAAAAAAACTTAAAAACAAAATAAAACAACTACAGTGATAGCGACAAAAAAATCCGCGTATGTTCAGAAATAGTTGGATGTGTGAATAAATCGAGTTTATGTGGCTGATTTTTCTAATTGCGGCCTACGTTTGCATTTCATTGCCAGAAAAGTGACAAAACCCGCCATTCATATATTCCTACAAACTCAAAGACACTACGCGGAAACAAAGGTATCTGTCGATGTTTTTGGTTACAACAAATTCATTTATAAACTCAAAGATTTGTAGACTTTAAACGTAGAAAATCTTACGTTTTAGGAAGATAAAATGAAGAGAAATGAAAACCTAAAGTGGCACACCCTGTATGTTATATATTGGGAGTCATCATATATGCAACATTTAGTCTATTAGCTTGACTAGTGATCTGTCATGGCGGACACGACAAACTAGACTCTTGTTCTAGCCAATGACAGCAAAGCGAAATATCTCTTCACGTTAAGGTTTGACCTCAGAATCGTGCAGCTCTTGGCCTTATCTCGAAGAACCCGCCTATATGTCGCTAGAGAAGAGCTGAAGATTACATAATACTTTTTTTAAACTTCATAACTATCTTTAAAACATATTTTGTATTGATGCCATTTTTAAGAATGGTGCCCTCTAGATGCTCAAGATCGGGAGATCGGTTGATATGGGAGCTAAATTTAAACATGGACCGATTTGACCTATTTACAATTCCAACCGTCCTACATTAATTAGAAGTATTTTTTTCCACTCTGATTGAGACACCTTCAAAACATATTGATTGAATGCTTCAACAGCATTTTCTGGTGTCAAAATAATTGACCACAAATTTTTTTCTTAATGTGCTGGAATAAAAAGAAGCCATTAGATGCCAAGTCAGACTGTACAGCGGATGGACCATCAATTCGACGTTTTGGTCGTTCAAAAAGGCGCTGATTTGGGCCGATGTGTGAGAGCTCGCAATGTCATGGTGGAAATTTTGCTCGAGGCAATCAAATTGTGGTGTACCACTCAGCGGAACAGTCGCCACATGACCAGTTTTGCCGAAGAAACAGGCGACCATTCATTTCGCAGTGCTTCTTTCACGAACAACTTTCGTTAGATTTGGTTCGACTTCGAAGACCCACACAGTCGATTGTTGGTTTGTTTGTTTGTTGCATAGATCAACGATTCGCCACCAGAGGCGATCTTGTAAACGTTGTTTTAAGAACCGCGACCGTATTTTTTCAAAATCTGCGCAATCAAACGAAATATCGAATGTATGCTGGGGGAAAAATGCCCAAGGATGTTACTATCTCACGGTATGTCACATGACAATCTTGCATTATGAGTTCAGGTACGGCATCAAACTTCTCTGGTACAACGATCGTTTTTGGACGACCTTCATGGAATTCGACTATGAGCGAGAGTCGGCTACGACTGAATTCATTAAACTAGTTTTTCACAATACTATAGAATGGTGCTTCATCTCCAAATGCACTCTTGTCATGATAATCTACGCCGAAAGTTGTGAATAATGGTCGAACAAAAATGTTCACGAGTTACGTCCATTTATTTGTCAAATTTATTTTTTCAAGTCACTGTAAACCACACAAATGATGGTCGTAAGTCAAAACGTTTCGAGTAAGATTATGCTAGAAAATGTCAGCGCTTGGGTTGGAATCCTGGCGAGAACATTGAACTTGACTATAAAAAATAGGTCCCTTATCATTGAGCTTAAATTAGAATCGACAGCACTCATTGCTATGTGAGAAGATTGCCCCTGTTTCTTAATGGAATGTTCATGGAAAAATTTGCATTTACAAAAAATTTCAAACTTTCCAACGAGTTGCCAGATTGCATCTGTCGAAACTTGGTGTTGCTTAGGCCAGTAACTTACGCAGTTGGATTCGATGGGACTTCTATGGCACTTTTACAATATATTCTTCCACACATTACCCAAATATTTTACAGTTTTTGACTAGAGGCTCATTTTCGGTGCACTCAGGTTATATACAGTAAACTCAGGATATATAGAATTGCAGGGAGTTTTAGCCCATGTCTACTTTGTGTTTTCTATCCAAAGTTTTTGTGAAGATAATGTATAGACAGACGTTTTCGTATATTAATTAAAAACTCTCTTTTATATAAGAAGTAGTCAGGCATCCGATCCGGATGTAGCTATATAAGTGATATACTAGATGTCGTGGAGGATGTTAGAAATAACTTGCAGAATGACGAATTGGACTTGGTTGTTCTCCTCGACCATTCGAAGGTATTCAATACTGTCGATCACACTATGTTGGCGGTAATGTCAAAACATTTGTTTCATTTCTCGTCTTTGTCTGTCGGTTCGTTAATCACGCATATCTCTGTGTACACAATCGGTGGTTCCAAAGCAATTGGTGTCTAGTCCCTTGTCTGTTAATCGAGGGATGCCCCAGGGTTACATGTTGTGTATATTCTAGTTTCTTTATATGGTTGCGACCTGCCAGACCAGCTCGCATTTTGAAAGGCGCACATGTATGCCGCTAATGTACAGGCCCTAAGGAAAGTCTGGAGGACCAAGTTAGGGAGCTGAACCATGACCTGTCTTGGATTTATGTTTGCGCAAATGCTAAGGGTTTGTGCGTTAATCCCCTGAAGTCCAAGTGCATAGATATAAGGAAAAACGTTTTACGTTGCTCTTGTGTCCCTGTTTTTATTGTTGCTTATGAAAGATTGGAGATTGTTGTTTATGCAAAGAATTTGGGGTGACCTTCATTGTCGTGGAAAGACCATATTAATGCTGATGTTGGTCAATGGTATTCAAATCTTCGATCGCTTTGATTAAACGATTTTTTAAATGGACTAATAAGAAACAAGGAACATTTTAAGGAGTGAACTCATTCATTGTTTCATTTTTCTAATTGCATATCTGCAGTATGACGCCCAATGGTCGTTCATTGCAATCGAAAGTTTGAATTTGCTTTACTCACATACTCACACTATCAAAATGAACTTTGACACAAGCAAATAATTCATTATCATAATTTATTTATTAGACTGTTATAATTACAAGAACACTCCCCTTATCATCCCACGGGATTGGCTTTCGATAATTAATCAATGGCATCACCATAGCCATCATAGGCATCAGCTCACTTATTATGATCAGTGTTGATTTACGCTGGTTAACGTTTTAACGAAGTTATGAAAACAAAAAATCTACCAAATTGTCATAAATAATGGACAATTATCATCAGTGATGAACATCTTTATGAGGATCGTTGTGGGGAAGTGGAATGTTAATGGAAGTCATTGATTAAAGTGGCTTATGGCGGTCGTCTGAAAATTCTTCGGCGAATTAACTTCAATTAACAACTACGAAAGAGAGCGCAGCGAAATTAAAGAACACACAAGACCAATCATATGAATAGGAAAGAGTTTTAAACTGCATGCACAGTAAGTACTGCATTTGACGAATCTGAAGCTTCGCAATATTGAAAATTTTGAACATATGCATAATAAGCATACGCGATAAAATTGGGAAATTACGGTAACATTCATTAGGCAGAGTGATGTTTATTCCATTCACCATGGATCGCAAGTGGCTAGTTATTTTTCATGGCTGTTAGAGTCATACAAAAATTCAACCTTCAAAATTTCAGACAAATTGAAAAATAATTGAGCCCACTACAGGTTCAGGAAGTCAAATCGCCAGATTGGTTTATATGGGTGCTACATAAGGCTATATGGATTATATTTGTAACAGTGTTTGGAAGTCAAAACAAAAGGCCACGTTCAAAATTTCGGCCAAATCGGATAGCAGCTTAAGAAGTAAAATCAGGAGATCGGTTTATATGGGTACTATATCTGGTTATGTGCCGATTTGGAATGTGCGGCACAGTTGTTGGAAGTGATACCTCTAGAGGTTCAAGAAGTTAATTCAGGATTATGAACCGACTTGGATCATCCCTTCCCCTAACCCTAATTTTCGAAAATGCCAAACCTCAGAAATGGTGGTGGGATTCCAGCAAAATTTTGTTTGTACTCTTATAGCGACCTTAAAACAAAAATTTGGTATCCAGATTTGGGATGGGTACCTGCGGGATCACCCCACACCCAAACCGAAATTTAAACTGTTCAGCAAAATATGGGACTTAATTGAAAGATAATTTGGAGTAGAAAACAAATTTGGTATTCACTTTTGGGACCAACACTTGGTCCCAAAGAGAGTAGAGCACTGTGGGTCCGGACTTATTTACTGACCACGGCAATTCAGGACTCACATAAAAGGTAATTAAGAGTAGAGCACGAATCCAATATCCATTTTCGGGGCCAAGTATCTGGATGGCTTAAAACCTTTAAATAACAATAAAATTAGCAAATTTTGTCGAAAACAATGAAAATTTTTAAAATTGGGCTAATTGATCAGATGAGCCAAGACATTTAGTGTTGATGCTGTGCTTTAAAATGTACTAAATCAGTCGCGGGTACCGACCTACGGTACTCCTCGGATCGAAAAAATGCTGAAAAAGGACTATGGTACAGACTTTTCCATCACTGACACGCATACATCTTTTAAGTTAAGATGGTATTTGTTAGACGGGGTTCTTCACCTTCACACCGGAAGCGATGCACCTTTCAATGTAATCATTTCACAAAATGGATATTAATAAATTTTTCCTTCCTCAAGTGTCGAGCAAGGAATTGGAGACTACAGATACACGGGTTGTATTTCTTTTGTTCACATATGCAAATTATGCAGTGCAACGTTGCACTGTTAATCTATCCAGTACAACTACAACAACTCTAGTACAAAAAAAAAATAACACACGAGTATAATTTATATGGGATGTTTATTTGTTGAATTAAAATTTTCCTATACAAATGTGTCTCATATATTCCTTTCTAACTACTTCTATTACAACGGGATCCTTGTGGCCTTTGATTTGGTATGACATTTTGGTAGTCCACATGAGTAAATTACTTTTCAAACATTCCCCATTGAGGGTCAATTGAATATGGCACAAATTATAAAAGTCGCAGGACAACAAAGCGGTTTCATTGACCCGAACAGAATACGAACTGTTGTAAACCATGTATAACTGTAAATGACCAACATCAACAATGTGACATTAGTTATATATACCTAATAGTGAGCCAAAGACTATGTTTGTAATTTAAAAACGAAGTAAATCAAGCAAATATTATTGAAATCATACAACAAGATGGACCGTAAACAAGCAGAAGTCAAAAGTGGGCACGTACACATCCACTTACATCGAACCCCTTTTTATCCCCTTCCCCCCTGTCCCCGCAATGCACCCAGAGCAATCAGAAATTCAGTTAGTCTATTGCATACGCATTGCGTGAACGCTGCCATTTTCATTGGCGGTCAAACGCAACAAAAAAACTTAAACGCCAAATTCAGATAGTTGTCATAACAAATGTCCGTCGATCTCGATCGGCTGAGCGCGAGAATAAAAAACCTGTCATAAAAATGCCGATTTTGCCTATTTTCATTGGGATCTTTGTTTGTTTCTACGACTAAATATACGAAATTGAGCCAAACAATAATAAAAATTGTTTTCGTGTATACAAAAACAATATAAATTGTTTTCATTTTCTTTTTTGTATTGGTCAAATTCAATTTCATTTTCACAAAAAAATGCCGCCGTTAACGCCACTCTATCTGCTTATTAAAAAAATTTTTTTGTTATTTTGATTTCTTATAATATTTCGTAATTTTTCACTGATTTCATAAATTTTCTTCTACATTTAAAGAAAAATTCACACGCACGCACATACACTTGGAGGTTTTTACGCGCCGAACAAACGTTAACGTGACAAAATCGCTCGCAAAATCTTTGAGACTAAATGACAACGAAAACAAATGATGCTGCAAGAGCGGCAAAGATCTCAGATCGACAAACCCCAAGAGTAGCACAACATTGAACATATGTATTTACAAATTACGAGTACCACTCTTCTTGTTGGTGCTCTTTGCCGCTTTCCTTATGTTTCTCATACATATTTTTTCTTACTCAATTGCCGAGGCTACTGCTGCTACCACAGCTGTTTCCATTTGACTCAATTTATTTTCATGGATTTTATGTGAGGGGATCTCAACACGCACAGTGTTGCCAAGACAATTTTATATTGTGTCATTTTGACACCTATACAAAACAATACCTAACCATGTTACAGATTACAGCAATCTTTTAAAGGAATATTGTGAATTATAAGTAAAACATATATATAGAGTTATGTTAAAAAAAAATAGATACGGCGGATAGATAAAGGATTCTAAAGCGCGTAAGATAAAAGCAACATTTTTTATTGCATATACACTGTTAACACAATTCCCGTTACGAAATTGTCAAACAATGTTCTGATATTTCGCAAGAAAACTCAAAGAAAAGGTCAAATATTTTATTTTAATTTTAGTTTTTCTACTTTAAACCTAGGGAAATTACTATCAAAAAGTGTCTGAATTGCTTACGGCTTAAAAAACTCTGACGGAAAATGCTGTGAAATGGAAATAAAATTTTAAATAATAATGTTCTTACTTCACTTATTCAAAAAACAGAAATTCTTGAAAGTTTATGAAAAAGAAGGATGCCTATATTGTCAAAATAGATTATTCAACAAAGGTTGATATATTCGAAATATTCAAATATGACATTTTCAGCTGCCTGCAAAAGGAATGGCGCAACATACTTTTATCTGATAACTCAAAATTATTTTTAATAGCCCAAATAGGGAATACTACCATGTAATGAGACCGGCTAAAGCCTCACCCAACTCCAAGTATACCGTATAAATCGTTTGTTTTGGAGAATGTTTCTATACAATAGACTGGGTCCCTTGTATCGTATGACTTCTTGATATCTACAAATTACGTTCAAATTTTATGGAATAGTATCCTTATATTATCCGAAGGCTATAAGCAAGTCAGACAAATTTTTCATGGAACAACTTAGGGAGGTGGTATGGAAAACAATTAAGGATTTTGTAAGTAGCACGAAATTCCTAACTTAGATTTTCTTTTTCGAGGCTTTTTTAGTTTTTAAAGCGCACAATTACTGGCTTAGGTGTATGTCCATAGTGGTATTGGAGCGGATTACTTTGTATGATAAATTCATGCAAGAATTTTGCTCAAATGATGTCCTTTGTTCCACACACACATTATATTGGAAATTTCATCTGCTTTTTCTTTATATGTATACTCATTAATAAAAATTATTTGGCCTCGAGTCAGTTTAAAATAAAAATAGTATTAACAACAAAAGGTCAACTAGTTCACCAACTGCATATTTTTTATTATTATTTATAAGTGAATAACGAACTCAAATTAATGTTGCAACATGACATCATGTATGCATAGTTAAAACACTTTCAAAGATTATTTGTATTTTATGATGCACAATAAAAACAAATAGGGTTTTTATATAACCTATATAACTTGATTTTGGGCGATATCATTATAAGCTTCTGAACCGATTTGGATGGACTTCGGCAGAAGAGTTCATATTTCGGCAAATCTGTTCCAAATTTTTATAACTACGGCTCTGAAAGTTTTGTTATCAGTTATGTTCCATATGCTACAAGCAAAGCAAAAAGTTATGAAGAGACACATGAGGTAAACGAATCATATTTATGTGTTACAAAGCGTATTTAGCTGTAAACAACACATTTTAGATTTAACGCATGAAAGAGAAAATGTACCGTAAATTCACGGCTAACGTTCAACAGTGAAGGGAATCCCATGGCATCCGGTTGTACGTACCGGATTGACCTGATGGATTTCTTTATTGGCAAGGGCTGCCGCCTCTGTGTACAACACACTGCTACAATAACAACAGTGGAGGGAAATATATAACTGCTACTATTAAAGTAGTACTTTCCAATAAAATAGAAATGTATGTTTTATATATTTCATTATTTTTTGGCGTGTAGGATTAAAAATGCATTGATTAAGCTGTGTCGAAAATCAAAAACTTGATACATCCAAATTTAATTGAGATCAAATGAAAAATAAACCGTCTTTGCTCTCAAGAATTACACTCGGGAGATCTATCATGGACCAAAAATCTATATGTATTAAGTTTTAAATCGATAGCTTTATTCTTAAATGCTGTTGTGTAATTTAACAGACATGCATAACTAAACCGGCTTAAAATGACAAAGAATTTAAAAGTTTTATTGGAACGGAAAGACGATGGCAGTTGTTTTTGCCTCTGCAGTGTGCTGTATGAATGTATAGCATTTGATGATTTTCGTATGTAAGAACGATTTATAACTGTATTTTTATCCAAAGAATAACTACCCGAAATGATTTAAGGTAAAATTTCCATAAACGAAGGCTCAATCACGTTGAAATCAAATCCTTAGTGGCAATTAAATGGAAAATTAACGCAAATATCCCACAAAGCATATGAGGTAGTATGTTCCAAATGGCACTCAAATTTTGAAAGGCTCATCGCATCACATCAAAGCAAAGTTATATTGACTGAAAGTTTTGGGTGAGTTGCCAAAAGAAAAACTACACTTGACTAACACTACTTAGATAGCAAGTGCCGTAATATTGTTTTTAGAAATAACAATAGTTTAAAAGTCCCTTCCTGAATGATTCGTACTCTGAGTCTCTTCATTTTGTCCAAATCGGCCCGCTTGTCAATATGTGGAGTTTTTTTGGGGAATATCAAATTTGTATTTTCTTCTTTTCAAAATACTTTTTTGTGAGTTCCTTATTATTCCGGTCGGTCAGCATTGGGAAATAGTACTCCTATTATACTCCCAAAGACCTTTAATTATTGGCCAGAAGGTGAAGGATTTTGGGATGGGATTGACCCCCATGTCTCGTCCTAAAATGTTTATATAAGTTATATATTCTACTACATAAATATCTTGTTTTTCTCCAGTCGGTCATCTCTCTTCCATCTAAGATTCTAATTAGTTCCGGTTCTGTCAAGGTTGGTTTGTTGAAGAAAAATGTTCGCTGGCCTCTTAGTATGGGACATTCGGCAAGAATATGGAAAATTCTCTCTCTCTCTCTCTCTCATATCGCATAATGGACACAAATGGTTCTCAAACAGGTTTAAGCCCCTATTGTGATATTGGTGTTTCCAAAACTGAAAATTCATCGCTTAGCTATCAAACTTGTGGAAGGATTTTGTGTAATATTGTAATGGGAGAAATAAATTTCTTAGATTTGAGGTGCACTGATATTTTTCTAATAATAACGACAAATTAGCCACAGTGCACATTGAGCATTTTTCTCTTTTCAATGAGTAGCACCAATTCTACCCGCATTTTTAAGATAGAAAAGAGAAGGTTTGTTAATAAAGCGATTAGATGAGAGATCAGTCAGAGTGACATAAAAACACAAATAAGGAAAAATATGTTGTTTGCGCTCCAACGAGCGCTCTCAGTAATTTATGCATATTTAGGGTTGCCGTTTTCGGCTTTATCTACCAAATTTGGTCGGCTAGATTGAAAAGTTATAGGATTTGGTCGGATAGGAGGCTAAAGCGATTTTGGTAAATTCTGAAAGTAATAGCAAAAACAAATTTTGAATTGTAATTGAAACTTCTTTTGAATATGAAATTGCATAAGCTAAGTAACATATGTTTATGGTGTTTTTTATTTCTCTAAAAAGAAGTGATGAAATTTCTTAATGTATTTTAGATATACCTCAAAATTCAAAATCTCTCAACCACATAACAACGATCCGGGTAATAAATTTCTATGTATTACTTAAAACAACCCTTTTATAACGCCCTCAGATATAGGAAATTATAACTTTGTTCATTTGTTCGTAAAACCCAAACGGATGATATGTAGACCCACTGTTAAGTACTGTTATCTACTATGTACCCGATGTCCACTAACATCTGAATAGAATGCTTATCTCAAAGTCGGTCTTTAACCTGATATAGCTCCCACATACGATCAGCAATATCAGCCACTTTGGATTGTCAGTTTGTTTTTGACAGATAAAAAGGTTAGTCGTGTTTTGGTATTAATTTTTGTGTAACCAAAAAGCACGTTGCAGTAGTGTTTCGAGGACGGAAAAAACAGAAAAATATTTGAGGGGTATTTTTTGAAGGGAACAAGATAGTTTTAGATGCATAAATAAATACTTTTTGAAAATATTTAAAATTATTTGTTTTGATCAGACCTCGTATACTTTGTTTGGTTTCATATCATTACTTCGATGAGTTACAAACGGAAGGACGATGACAGTATTATTTGAAAGGGGACAAGATAGTTATTGATAAATAAATACTTTTTGAGAATATTTAAATTAACGAATATTTTTTGATCAGACCCAGTCTGCATATAAAGAAAAACCGTGCAAAGATCTTGCCAAATGCAGAGTATATAAGACTCTGGCCAGCCAGTTCCGATATATTTATTGGAACATTTAACTCGCATGAAAGTCTCACACACAGTAAATACGTTCGAATTTTCATATAGCTTCCACATATACCCTGATGAAACAGCCGGTACGTCATCAATACCTTTTGGTATTAGTTTATTCAATGCCAAACGGTACTAAACGGTTAATCATCCATACCATTCAGTATTTTTTTTTTGTATAGAAACGGTTTTAATTCACTTTCAATACCGCATATAAAGGCTCCATCGCACTATATGTTCTTGTCTTATGACATGTTAAATTTTGCTGTTGTTAAAGTTGTACACATAGTGTGATACGAATGAAACTAACATATGAAAATAGCACTGTTTGTTTTTCGATTAGAGCGGTGCTCCATACCTTCTGACAAAAACATAAAGAAATCAGCTGTTGTCAGTTGAATGAAAGCAACCCCAAATTAAATTGTTTTCACAGCTTTAACAATTTTACGCATAAAATAATCAGATTTGCTTACATTTTTAGGTGATGTCATACAAAAATAACATACTAGTGTGATAGCAAAAATGTTTAATCGTATGCAAATGGCAATTTTGACACACATGAAATATCAATGATACATAAAAATTGACATATCTTAAGACAAGAACATGTAGTGCGATAAAGCCTTAAGTGATAACAGCACGTTTGGATCTTAATCTTTCTTTCAGTGTATGCTCGATTCACAGTTACGCGTTATAGTACTCACATTTGTTTTGGTCGGCTGGCGCTAAGTTGGTAGAAGTGTTGAAAAGGTAGAACAAATTTCCTGCATTGGTAACACTGAACCATAGGGTTGTTGAGCATACAACATTTCGGCCAATAAAATAAGCAAAATACACCCTCTGGTATTTCTCTTTCGTCCGTGAAAGTCTAGTATATGGTGGGAGTGCAAGTGAATACGTATGTGTGTCATTTTCAATGTGTCAATGGGTTGTTGGCTGCTACTACTGCCTGATACTGGCTGTTGTTCTGTTCTGACGATGAATCATTTGACATTGACTAAATTTAGAATGCAACAACCATTCACACGCATAGACAGTCAAAGATGGAATTCGTAACAAAAACATGACAAAAACATCGCTTAGGGATGAAGTGGGATAACAAATAGAAAAGACGAGGATTAATGTCTGATAGAACTGCCATCTGTACGATATGGGTGCTGACGTGTAGTTCTTTCTTCCTGTAGAATGTTATTGGTTTAGTATGCAACAATGAGAGATACACTCAGAGATATTTGTTAGTAAGAAAGTCTGAAAATGGGACAGCAGTAATTTTTTGCTAAAAAATCATACATTTTCCGCCGTATTCATAAAGTAAAAAGTTAAAAATGGTCAATCAATTGCATAAATACTTAAAAAAAAGTTTTAATTTATTATTTTTTATCTTATAATTTAAGAGCATATAGTGCCAAATTATTTTCCAACCGCGATTGGTAAACAAAGCATACGTTGAACATATTTTTAATGATATGAATGAAATTGTTATTCAATAGTATAAATTGTGCATTGATCAAGATTATATTGTGTTCCCTTTCACACATGTATAAAGCAAAAAAGGAAGTGAGAATGAGTTAAATATAAATAAAGTAGCATGGATGGACAAAAAAGATATATCAAGGAAAATAAAAAGTGTAGTTCTTTTATCTCTTCATAAAATATAATTTATTTATTTTAATATCAAAGTAAAACAAATGTATTTGAAAACCCTTACGCTGAAATAGTCAAAAGCGGAAAAATTATGATGCGAACAAATAGAATGGACGAATTCCAAACGCAACAAATTGGCGGACATTAACAAAATTATCTTATTTTAATAGTTTATTATCCACATAGAGAGCATATTGAATTGAAAAACGGCACTGAAGATGTTAGATAACGCACACAGAAAAGAATATCACGAAAAAATTTTTTCCATTAAATATGTAATTGAAAATGTTTTCAATTAAAAATTGAATTGAATCAATCATGTTTTTATTGAATTCAGATTTTTTATACGCTACACCACCACTATGGAATCCAGGGTATTATAACTTAGCGCATTTGTTTGTAATACACAGAACACAGAAGGAAGAGGGATAGACCCATTGATAAGTATACCGATCGACTCAGAATCAATTCTGATTCGATCTAGCTATGTCTGTCTGTTTGTCTGTCCGCCTGTCCATGTTAATTTGTGTACAAACTACAGGTCGCAATTTTTGTCGGATCGTCTTCAAAATTGGCAATGACATCATTTTTGGCCAAGAGACAAAGACTATTGAAATTCGAAAAAATCCGTTCAGATTTGGATATAGCTCCCACATATATGTTCGTCTAATTTTCAGAAATATTGCTATAAAGTGATCATTTGTCAACCGATTCACTCGAAATTTTGCAGAAAGGATTTTCTTATGACTCTTAATATAACTTATGTTCGTCCGATTTGAATTGATATTGTAATAATGTGGCCATTTGTTAACCGATTCTATCCAAATTTGGCAGTAGGGATTTTCTCTTGACTCTCGACATAACTGTTTCGGATTTAGACATAGTAAACCCAACAGAAAAACATTTATCTCTCATATTTTACATTTAGATCAATGCTAAAGAAGCCATAATGCCATCAATACGCATATTTTGATCATAAATCGATTAGAATTAAGTCGACAAATTCCAAAATGTACCAAAATTTTGAGCGTCTTTACTTTTTAAAATACGGAAAGTCATAACATAACAGTTAACAAATTATTGAAGAACTTACTGCCTAGACCACTAACATGTTTTTCTTTTTGTCACTCGATTCGTTCACCACTCACTATTTCGTAAATAACAAAATTTGGTCCATTTCCAAGAAACTAGGCAGATGGATATTTTTTCAAGGAAACGGTTCTGACTTTATCCAATTGTACTTTGGCTGTTGTTGTTCTCCTTGTGCCCACCCGAAAAAACAAACATCAAACAAGCACCGTTGTGTATGCTAGAGACGACGTAATCCACATATTTTTATCCTCTTTCGCATAGAACAACAATTTATGGGTAAAAACAGTAACATATCGCTAAAAAAAACAACTGCATATTTCGTATAACGATGACTAAGCACCGAATCCCGAAGCGTCTACTTCAGACGAATTCTAAATGCCAAGTGATTTATATTTTTAGTAGTAATAACTTTTTTCACATCTACCATTTGCTTTGTATACCTTTGAGATGGCAAAATATGTTCGGCGTATCGATTTTCTCTTTTCCGAAATCGACAACTTTTCGACAAATTACGATCGTAAGCCTGGTACTTAAAATTGGTACTTAAGAAACGGAATTAATCTTCGAACAAAAACTCGCTCAATAAAGGATGCGAGAATAGGCCTCTGTTTTTAACCTAGATTTTAATTTTTTTTTCTATGTAGAGAAGCTCAAAACTTGTGTTTGCTAACAAGTCTACCCTCCAATACCGGCGATAAATGTCACACAAAGACATAGCCTTCATATAAACCGATCCCTCGATTTAGCTCCTTGAGCCTTACATGCCTTAATCATAGCCGATTAACTAAATTAAAACTTAACCCGTTTTTAAATTGTCACTTTCTTAACCATTAAAAATTTTTATTTCTGAGCCAACATTTGCAAATAGGAAATATTTCCAATGATTAAAAGAAACTTTCTGTTACATTTCCTTTAATGATCATAGGTATATTCTGAAAGAACAAAATTTCAATAGAATCAAAAAAAAAATGTTTAGGTATGAAACTAAAAAAAAGAGAAACTTTCGTAAGTTACACATAAAGCCTTGTACTGACTTCGATTTTTCGGCCGAACAACTGTCAAAATTCATTATAAAAAAATGGTAACGAATACATTTCATAGAAGTGGTAGTGGTGAGTTCTATAAACAAAATATTGGGTTGCCCAAAAAGTAATTGCGGATTTTTTAAAAGAAAGTAAATGCAAATGGTAACGAAGTAAATGCGAATACATTTCATAGAAGTGGTAGTGGTGAGTTCTATAAACAAAATATTGGGTTGCCCAAAAAGTAATTGCGGATTTTTTAAAAGAAAGTAAATGCATTTTTAATAAAACTTAGAATGAACTTTAATCAAATATACTTTTTTTACACTTTTTTTCTAAAGCAAGCTAAGAGTAACAGGTGATAACTGACAGAAGAAAGAATGCAATTACAGAGTCACAAGCTGTGAAAAATTTGTCAACGCCGACTATATGAAAAATCCGCAATTACTTTTTGGGCAACCCAATAGTAGCGACATGCCGCTGCGCCAATATAAATTTCGCTTCAATTAATTGCAAATGTAATTAAATGCTCACGAAATGAGCACCAATCGATTCTGTTTCAATGATGTTGTCTTTGCTGTGTGTAATTGTTTAACATTTAACATTTAGGCATTTTCGCTGCGAAAGAAGTCAAACGTAGTTTTAGTAAAAAATTCGCTTAAACAAAATTGTTTTCCTCGTCAACCTTTTTTGACACTATTACCAAACTTTTTTGCAAGTAATTTGTGATTCTAGTCCCAATCTACACCACAGATCATACAATTTCTCCGACAGATTATCAAAAATACAGTCATAGTTGAATCCATTCACAATCCAGTTCCAATACTTAGAACAAAACAAAACAACAGTGATGGAACAAAAATACACTGAACACCAACAACACAAGGTGGTCCAGTTTTCCAGTGGAGAGAAAAACAAAATTCACATAAAATACACATTGTGTCGTATTGAAAAGTGTTCGTTCACAAATAAATTTCTTAATAGTTTTGTCGGTGTGCGTTCAACGCCTTTTCCAATACTGCCCACACTGCTGGTGACGCTGTAGCGCTGCCGTCGGCGATGACAACATTGATACAAATAAATTGCGGAATTGTTCAAAATTAAATTCGGAATTCAAGAATTCTTTTTAATGGAAATTCAATAATCGATCGATAGCTCTTCCACCCTTGGGGACAACTAAAAGCGTTCATATTTTGCTTACCGTCACCACAGCTACAAACGGCAAGCATGATGACTCTGTATCGGATGTTTAACGAATCTCTTTGACGTAATTTTGTAAATGAAGCTAACGGCGGCGAAAGTTGCCTTTCAGACGATTGGAAGCAAAGGCTGAATTCCAACTAAAAACTATTTTTTGCCGGACATAGGAGAATGAATGAGAATGCAAATTGTTGTATGCGTTTTTTTACGCTTTGCAATAGCAAACATTTCTAGAGAACGAAGCACGAGAGCATTGTTAATTGCTTTCAAACACAATGAAAATAAAAAAAAATCCAACTCGACTTATCACAGAGCTAATGTTTTGAAGCTTAAATTACGAAAATCATAAAAAATAATGCATCGTAAAATAAAGACGACGAATAACGCAAGACACTCGATGCTAGCTAGCTACATTCATAGAAGCTTGAATGATGTCATATTGGCTTACGGCGATGAGTTCAAAGTTTACATAGGAGGAGGTTAATGGCATATTAGCACTAAAACGGGACTATTGCTAACGTAGTGCGGCAAAATGTGGAATTTTACAACATTCTATTTGCAGACATTTTCCTTTCTGGTGCGATCGCTGTAGTTATATACATTGATTCGTTCGAAGATTTTTCAGACTCGTCTATATCTAACTTCAAAAATCTGGCCTCTTCAATTGTAGCGTTACACAGTAACTCCGCAGATGATTGGTGTCATGGGGACTTGTGTTGCATGCATGGCAAAATGATGTGGATGGTATCGTCTAACCTCGAAGGGTACGAGGGTACCATTCACATTTAATTGGGCCAGTGTAGTTCTTTCTTTCTTTGCCAGGTTTTTTCATCTGCAATGGGTGGCGTGCATCTGCCAGGGACTAAATTCGGTCGGTATGAAGAGGTCACATTGGTTACAGCCTTCTAGTGGTTATTCTGCAAACCTTTTTGTACGCGGCGGTTTTGAGAGGATAGCGAGATGTTGACGAATTAGGTTCTTAAAAATCCAACTATTCAATTCATTATTTTATTTATTAATTAATCAATCTAGCACTACATTGATAGAAGTATGTGTTAAAGGAGTATTACAATCTGTAGCAAATATTTAGCTACTAGCTGGCTACACTCTAAAAATATATACGTATTTAAATATCGTTTTACCTTTCATTGGGGGCCACCGTAATGCAGAGGTAAGTCAGCGGTGGTTATCCCCTCCTAATGCTGGCGACGTTTGTGAGGTACTATGCCATGTTAAAAACTTCTCCCCAAAGAGGTCTCGCACTGCGGCACGCCGTTCGGACTCGGCTATATAAAGGTGGCCCCCTATCTTTGAGCTTAAAATTTGATCGGACAGCACTCAGGCATATGTGAGAAGTTTGCCACTGTTCCTTAGTGGGCTAATTTGCATTTACATACCTTTAATTAGATTCCCATATCGTTCGGTTTAGATTCAATTTGGGGCGACACGAAATGTTTATATCATATTGCTTCAATCGATAAACATGCAGTTTTGGACGGTTTTTGGAGGTGGGGCGGGCATCCGACAATTGGGGTCAAATTGTTATCTCAAGTTCGTAAACTACCCTTAAATGCCTTTCATTTGATGCCCATACTGTCCCAATCGATAAACATGTCCTTTTGGGTGCATTTTGGGTATGCCGTCCTTCACGGTTATTTGACTCCAAAGTTTTCTACCAATTTCGCTTTTTTGAGTTATGACAAGTGTGCAACCAAATTTTCCTTAAATCGGTGTACCCATCTCCGAGATCAGGCGTTTTCGAAAATTGGGGTAAGGGAGAAGACCTGCTCCCCCATTGGATATCAAAAAAATGGGGTACCTTATATCCATCCGGGGGCCAAACTCTACCATCTGTGAAAATGTCCCGCAAATCGGTTCAGCCGATTTTGAGGGTATAGGTTACAAAGCCCTGCACATCACTATTCATTGGTGACTGTTTTTGCTGAACTCGTGAACACTGAACCCACATGATGTTGTATTTTAAGATGACTAAAGAGCGACACGCTAAATATAGAGTGAAACGAACAAGTTGCTGTTGAGTAGATGATCTTGTAAAACAACCACCATTTAGTACTTGGGAGCATTTTTATCTCGAATTCATAGCCGCTACAGTGAGTTGAGAAATTAATCGCTGTATATGAAAGTGTTTTCAAAA
The DNA here is from genome assembly GCF_963082655.1 of Stomoxys calcitrans. Lineage (NCBI taxonomy): Eukaryota > Metazoa > Arthropoda > Insecta > Diptera > Muscidae > Stomoxys > Stomoxys calcitrans. The sequence continues at coordinate 117,830,710 of NC_081554.1, read as the reverse complement.
TATAAACTGATGACACAAATCGTTTGCAAACAATTTTTTTTTTCATATAAAAAAAAATAGGCGTGTGTGTGTTTACCTATGCTTTTGTCAAGTCAACTACGTTGCCTTCGTACGAATTTCGCACTACGAAAGCCGACGACAAGAAAAATAGTACTTTATCTAATGCACATGCATTGTACAACGTGCACTCACTGAAATCCGAATCAATCTCTCTTTTTTCTCAAGGGCCCGTTTTATGCATTCACTCATCTCGTTTCTTGGTGTATCGTTTATCAGTTTTACTCAGTTCTCAATTGTCTAATACAATGTTGTATTTTTAAACAAGGAGTTCAGTTCTTGACATACTCTATGATTGTTAGTGTGCATTGAAAGCAAAAATGAATGATCTTGCGCAGGCCTTTGATAGGTAACATACAAACAAACAAAGCGCAACACTTTCATTTTTATATAATAGTAATTACAACTACACCCAGAGAAATAAGTCTGCTGATATCAGCACACACTATCTGTTGATATTATTTAAAACAAAAAATTAACTTTTGAATGAATCCATATAAAATTTTTGAAATTCTAAACAACAAAGTGAGGCATTTGCTATATTATAAAAAAATTGACGTGAATTTAATTACAGACGTGAATTTTTTGTTTAAAACAATATAATAGTGGTAGTAATTTTTGTGCCGTTATTAAAATTCGTTCAAAAATTATCAAATTGTAAGTAATATGCTGGTAGAATTGAAAGATAAGATGGAATATAAAATTTTTTGAAATATTTATGCCATTTTGAGCTTTTTTTTTACTTTTTATATGAAAACAGCAAAAATATTTTCTGTTTAGCAAAATATTACTGCTGTCTTAATTTAAGCAGACTTTCTGCTGTCACAGCAAACATTTTTGCTGTTTTTACTAACAATTTTCTCTGAGTGTAGGTATCAGAAAGGACACAAGTAAAATTTCAAAATATACAAATTAAAAAGATTGGTATCAAGTACCCCTATAAACATGCTAGGCACTTATTCCCTACAATGTAATAAGCTAGTAAATATGTGGTAGATTGCCCGTGGTGAATTAATATGAAGTTAGTAAATTTTCGGTGAAATGTCAAACAAGGTAATAGTTAAATTGTTTAACTGGTGGTAAAGAGTTTCAAAGTCTTCAAAAACGCGAATTGTATACTACGATAATTTTTTTATTTATTTTTTTTTAATATAATTTCACAATTTCTCGTTTGTTCTGAAACGAGCTTAATGATCGGAGATTTTCGCAATGGAAAAGGAAAGCCAGAGATCACAACACACCAGCCACTATAGGACGCGTTTCGTCTTTGATTAGAATGCTTTTCAACCACATTAGGTGTAGAGGCTTCAATGGTCATACATAGGTAGGTCGTACTTAAATCGAATATACCGCAAAAACGTGTCAACGATGTAAGCACAGCACTAACAAGTTTGACACATTTCACACAAGCGGTTGAACCGCATGTGTTTTGTGGTGATAGACTTATTTTCTATACGACTACCTAGCTTCCATGGTATACACATTAAATCCGTGCTTCTTTTGGAAGTTGTGTTGATGGCATCGAACGCTAGACAAGGGCAACGGCTCTCGTTGTTGCTCCGTGTGTCCAGGTTTGAATCCCAGCTGGGTTCTGCCGAATTTTTTTTTTGTCTGTTAGGACGAAGATCATTTCATTTCACAATTTCTTGTTTGTTTTTCTTTCGAGACAAGCGTTGTGATCGGAGAATTTTCCAATGGAAAAGGATAATACAGTTAAAAGTTATACAGATTGGAAGTTAAACAAGTAAAAAGGCGTTAAGTTCGGTCGGGCCAAACTTTTCCCAAATTTCGGCGACATCGGACAATAAATGCGCCTTTTATGGGCCCAAAAACTCAAATCAAAAGATCGGTCTATATGGCAGCTATATCCAAATCTTGACCGATCTAGACTGAATTGAAGAATGATGTCGAAAGGCCTAACACAACTCACTGTCCCAAATTTCGGCGACATCGGACAATAAATGCTCCTTTTATGGACCCAAAACCGTAACTCGAAAGATCGGTCTTCAGAATTTATTTTTGAGTTTTTAAGTACACTTACGTCTGCAAAATTCAAAAAGTATTAAAAAGATACTTTTGTTCATTTTGTTCTTAAAGTTTTCTCTATCCGTTCTCATATGGCATATTTTTTACTAGTTTTTTTTTTGGTTATATCCCACTGTACGGCGGCTCATGAGTACGTCTATGGAAGTGCTTGATAAGCTATTGAGAATTTCTATTTCAAAATTAAGAACACAAAAGAAACATATCAATCATCTTTTGCCAAGAAATACCTTAAAAGAACTTCCAAGAAATGCATATTCGAAACTGGCATAGTTTTTTGCGCATTGCTTCCCATAAACATATCTCAAACTGCGTGAAACAAACTTCCAGTTTGTGCAAATCAGACTTAACAGCTCCTGTGAATACTTCAAGCCCATAAGTCATGGAGACATAAGCAGCGCGTGTACCAACACATATCTGGTGTGCACTGGAAGAACGACGTAAAGATTACTACCATAGAAATTTGTTAGTAAAATCAGCAAAAATGTTTCCTGAAATAACAGCAGAAATAAATTCTGCTGAACATGGGACAGCAGTAATTTGTTGCTAAAACAGCAAACATTTTCTGTTGTTTTCTAATTAAAAAAAAGTTAAGAAGTGCTCCAATATGTCATAAATATTTCAAAAATTTTCACATTCCATCTTGTTATTCAATTTTACAAGCATATTATTAAAATTTTTTTTCAAGTTTTCAACAATTTACTTATTTTTTGTCGGATTCAAATAACAGCAGACAAAATAACTACTACTATTATATTTATGATTTATAACAAAAAATTAACGCCTAAAATTGGCAATTTTTTTAGTAATATATGGCAAATGCCGCAGTTGTTGTTCGGAAGTTCAAAAACTTTGAATGAATTTGTTCTAAAGTTTGAAATTTTTAATTTGATATCAGCAGACAGTGTTTGCTAATATCAGCAGACTAATTTTTCTGGGTGTATATATCTTTTTTAGGAAAAAGTCAAACATGCGCAGTATGACTGGTGAACTTTAATCGAGAATTAATATGAAAACCAAGGCATCTTATACTGGTGAAAGGAGTCATTGGTTGATTTTGAACCGTGTATAATATTTTGACCATCTATATAATTTTGTTCGGCGTTAAATAACATATAATTGGTCTTTTCGAAATTATTTGTGTTTTATTTTAGTACTATATGGTGCAGTGCAATGACATTTGTATGAAAATGACATCTAGCCAGTACAACAAAGTTATGGATAAGTTACCCTCAGTAGCTGGCCGAAATGTTTGCTAATACAGCAGCCCTATGTTTGCTGAAACAGCCGTAATGTCTGCTTTCCCATCTTCGGCAGACAAAAACTGATGTTTTAGCAAATATTTTTGCTGTTTTGAAACAATAATAAACAAACATAATAAACAATTTGGTTGAATGCAGGATCAAGGATGGAACCTTAGGGGAACTCCATAATGCGTGCTAATCAAACCTGAGCTAGAGCTGGCGATACATAAAATTGGGAAAAAAGCTTATTGCACAAGATATTGTGATCTATACACTCATAGAAATTTGTTAGTAGAAACAGCAAAAATGTTTGCTGTAACAGCAGAAAGTCTACTGAAAATGGGACAGCAGTAATTATTTGCTAAAACAGCAAACATTTGCTGCTGATTTCAAATTTCAAAATGTTAAAAAAATCTCAAAAATGTCATATGTCAATGTTTTACATTTTACATTACTCAATGTCAATGTTTTACATTTTGCAAAATTTTTTTGTCGAATTTAAATAACAGCAGACAAAACAACTACTACTATTATATTAATGCTTTTAAATACAAATTTAACGACTAAAATTGGTAGATTTTTTTATTAACATATAGCAAATGCTTCAATTGTTGTTTAGGAGTTCAATAATTTTGAATGGGTTTATTGAAAAGTTAACAATTTTTAATTTTATATCAGCAGACGGTGTTTGCTGATATCAGCAGACTAATTCTTCTCGGTGTAGTCAAAAGCCTTGCTTAGATAACAACTGCAAGTATACCGGCTTGATCAATAGATCTTCGTATATCATCCGTTAATCTAATCATCAGTGATGTAGTGCTGTGAAACTTGCGAAAGCCTGATTGATGAGAATCAACTAGAGAAAGGCTATCTAAATATGTGATCACATGACTGGTCCTTAGTTAATATCTCAAAGGTTTTGATAAAGCCGGTAATATTGATATAGGAGGATAGTTGCTGCTGCGGTGTGTAGTGGAGCCCTTCTTTATGCCAGGAACAACTCGTGCAATTTTCAAGTGTAACATGTGCCGATTCATATAAGGAAGCAATATCTTAATGTATTCAGTGAGGACACTATCAAAACCCATAGCTCTAGATTCAATTTTGTACACCCACCACTATAAGATGGGGATATACTAATATCGTCATTACGTTTGTAACACATTGAAATATTGGTCAAAACCCCACAAGGTATATATATATATATATATATATATGCAAATCGCCATGACATCCCAAGTCTATCTAGCCATGTCCGTCTGTCCATTTGTCTGAGGAAAGCACGCTTACACTCAACCAAATTTGTTATTCAAAACAGCAAACATTTTTGCTAACATTACAGCAGACATTCTGCTGTTTCAGCAAACACAGGGCTGCTGCATTAGCAAACATTTTGGTCAGGACAAACTCCCTATTTAATATTGCAATCTTAACATCAGAACGACTCAGCCAGACTGTTTTACCAACAGACTTCGGCTTTACCACAACAGGGACATGTCTTTTAAAAAGTGCAAGTAATACCCTTTTTAAGGGCGACCAGTGAGAGTCAGTATTATTCGTATAATAAAAAGGCCAGAAATCTGACCCAAAAATGCCCATAAATAAATTAACTAAACTAATAGCGTTATAATTATGAAAACTTGTATGAAATATTTCGCTGCAAGTTCTTCTTCTTATTCCTAGGAGAGGGCTCCAGCTTGGTTAGTTGGAAGTTGGGGCAAATCATCTGGTGGCAGCTTGGTAGAAATTGTTTAGTTAGAAGTTCACTACAATCCTTAATCTTAAGGACCTTGTTTGTCACATCTGGTGGCAGCCTGTGATGGTTCTTGATGCCTCGCCTTGACAGGTCTGTAGGTTTCTTCTTTGGGTCCAGCTCACTCTACATTATAGCTGCGTAATTCATCACAGTTCGGTCAATCGCCTTAAAGGGTATCAATAGGGTTTGCCTGTCCATTCTCCAAATACTGCCGCCTATACATTTAAAGAGATGGACATCGTGAAGAGGTTATCGAGGGACAGCCCAGAATTTTTAGGTGTTCTACTATGGGAATTATTTATCCATCGACCATTACTTCGATCACTTTTTTGACTTCACTTTTCCAGTCAGTTAACAGTGTCGCTAATGATTTTGAGGGTGAGATATTTCACTGCTTTCGTAGTGATGCAGTGTCCCGACTCACACAGAATCACAACCTGATTTGATGTAGTATAGTCTCCGTCTGTTTGTTTATCTGCCCGTTCCTATTTTATGAAGGTCCGCTTGCATTTAGTATGCAATCATAACAAACTTTTCACACGCAGGGTGAAGGCGGGATCGGGTTTTCTTGATACAACATTCAGTGCAGTATAACGTCTGCTCTTGACCTCCAGTGACTCGTACTGGGTATGTCTGGAGGAAGAAGACAAGTCAATGTATGGCAAAATAACGCCGATTAGTCTCAGATTGTAAGCCGTTTGTTTTCAGGTCGTTTTCGATTGGTTCTGGAAGACAAAGTAGAGACCAGAGGGGAATAGATTTGGAAGAACCAATTGATTCACGGTGGATGAGGGTGACCCCACAAGAATGATGAGCGATTGCAACAATTATTCGATATTTCCATTGCTGTGAGGGGTTTAACCAACACCCAATACGCCTAAATGTTTTTTTTTTTACAACTGTAAGTCAACAGCACCCTAAAGAAGGGAGAAATATCTTGAAGTCAAACTCAACTTCACTTCGCAACTAATTAAATTGTTAAAAATTGATAATTGTGATTAGTTCTCATATACTATATGGGATGCACAACTGTTCGTAACATTTTGATTTGAGGAGACAAATAATGTAAAAGTTATTTAAAAGAATTAAAATTATTTAAATATGTTGTGTAACATTTATTATTAAATTTTAGCTTTGTAACATTTTTGTGTCGAAAAAACTGAGCGCCATATGACAGGCAACACCAGCATCTGTCCAAAAGCATGTTAACTTTCGCATGAGCAATGCCGACTTCGCGAAATTCTTCAAAGGTACTTTTTCATTGATGTAGGTCAGTTAGGATTGTAAATAGGCCAAATTGGTTCATGCTTAGTTACAAACCTATTTCCTGATTTGGCTTCCTTAAACTTGAAAGATTTTCACAATCTGTATCATATCCCTGTATCATATTTGGATGAGCTTTATCTAAGACTAAATCAAATCTAATTTATAATGTGATGCGATAAAAAAAAAGCTAAGGCGCAAACTGATTTTAAAATTTTTATTGCAGCATTTTGGGCTATTTCTATTGTTGTAGTCACTGTAAGCAGTTATATAATTGAACACAAGCTTTAGAGCCACATAAAGGGTGATTTTTAGGAGCTTTAGAAAGGTTTATCAAAAAAGAAATTAAAAAAAAATGCACCAAATCTTTCCAAATCTGATTTAATGTTTGAAGATTATTTCATGCAAATGTTGACCGTGGCTGCGCCGCAAATGGTCCATCCGCTTAGTCCAATTTTGGCATACTCTTTCCATCATTTCGGCCGGTATCTTACGAAGAAATGCTTCAAAGTTGTCTTGGGTGGTGGGCTCAAAGTTGTCTTCCAATGCGTCCATTGAAGCGGGCTTGTCTGTATAGACATGAGCTTTAATATAGCCCCACAAAAAATAGTCTAAAGCAGTTAAATGGACAGATCTAGGCGATCAATTGACCGGTCCCGAACGTGAAATAAAATGTTCACCGAACTCGTGACAATAATTTCGTTGTTTCGCGCGCTGTGTGGCATGTGGCTTGTGGCCCCGTCATGTTAAAGTAACATGTCATGCAAGTCAAGCTCTTTGGGATATCATCTCACGATAGTGCTCATCATTCACAGTTACGTTACGATTCGCATCATCTTTGAAGAAGTACGGTCCAATGAAGCCACCACCAGATCTTCACTCCAAAATTGACAATTCTGCCTATTTACCTATCGATTGAGCCAAAAATTAGTTTCGTCGTAAAATGGAAGAAGCGTGCTATGAACTTTTTAAACAGAGCACACATTTTGATAATAAAATTCAATAATTTTCGAAGACTTCATTCATGGTTAAATTGTAGACCAAACTGAAGATGTTTGACAGTGAAACAAAACACGAAATTTGCGTAGCTAAAAAATCACCCTTTTTATGAAACATTGCATAGGATGATCAAACACACAAGGAAGTTGTGTATTCACGCTGTCATTAGAGGGGATGAATCTTAGTAGGAGATTGTCCTTGTTGCGGCAGAAGTTGTATTAGTCTTGCATATCTTCGATCGCACGCTCACAGAACTGGTTGTTTTGAAAATTCTTCTGTTTTCAGTGGGTCTTCAAGCTTTTGCGTAGTCATTCAGAGCTACACATAGTTCTTTGAAATCCTAAGTGCGGAACAATTGTCTACTCAACCAATGATCAGCCCTTGAGTGAGAAATGAATGAACAGATTTTACGCAACCTATTCCGAATTTAAGGCATTAGAATAATCGAAGGAGCTAGAATGGTACGAGAGTTCCAGCATGTATTGAAGATATTTGGGATCTACTTAAACTTCACAAAAGGGATCCCACTCCAAGGTGGAAGAGAAACTTCATGTGATCTCTCCAGCCCCCGGTTTCCTAAATTTCAATTTTACCATTGATGAAGGCTGCTATCAATTGGTCATAATTGCTCTTTAAATCCTGCCCAAAGAAGTGCTCCATGTTTGGTGATTTAGTAGACTCATGGGATCCAGCACGTGGTGCTGGCAATGGTTGAACTTGGATGGAGGGTGACCTTTCTCATCGAACATTTGCTGCAGTCGAACTACAACGTCTGTCTTTTTGCCGGTATTAACGCTTGTTGAATCGGCAACAATCATCACAATTGATGCCTATAGGTTGAACTCATCTAACACCTTCTCGAGTTCTTCTTAAAATGTCTTCTCAAGGAGCAGAGTGTAGTCAAAGTAAATCCTTAACCCGAGTAGCTTCTTTTAGATAGCCTTGTAGATTCCTGGTTGACTTGGGGTTGGGATTTCAATGTCCTCAGGGGAAAGCTAATGACACCACTTTGCTACCCATTGGGACAGCAGCTTTGAGCATTTCATTGCGTTTATCGTTGCATCTCTATGAAAATGGTGATCCATTCTTTGAGTATTCTTACTTTTGGTAACCACAGCATACCTTGAATAGCACAGAAAGACATTATGTTGGCTCCATCAGGATTTATGGCCTTTAAAATATACTGAGGGTCAAGTTTTTTTTTGTTGACTTTTATGGTAAAAATACATACGACGTCTTCCACACAAAAAAACTTGACTCTCAGCATACCTTAAAAACTATAAATCCTGATGGAGGCAACATAATTATTTTAGGGTGATTTTTTTTGGTATTTTGTTGTTCCTAAACGTAAGAAAACTCAATGTATGGATCACCATTTCCTTTGAGATACAACGGAGAAAGCAATCAAAGCATTTGTGGTTCACAACATGCTAACTTCATTCGTTGTTATAGTCCATAAGTCCATGCTCCTAAACTTGCCTCCAGGGGCTTTAAACCTTGGTTTTTCTAATAAAAATATAGATTTATTCAGGTCTGAACCTTTCAGATCAACGAATTCAAACCCATTTAAAAACTCTCGGATGGGGAGGAGAACAAGTTGAAATTCGGCTCCTGTTCCTATTCCAATATGTACAAGCGAGCCTTGCCCTATGTTCACATTGAACGTTTTGCTGTTGGCCATATTTTTATACCCACCACCATAGGATACTACTATTCTAGTCATTCCGTTTGTAACACCTCGAAATATTCGTCTAAGACTCTATTTGACTTGTGAGCCCATGGACGCCGCAATTTTTGTCCGAATTGGGTGAAATTTTGCACATGACTTTCAAATCGGTCACGAACCTCATACAGCTACCATATAAACCGATCTCCCGATTTGACTGCTTGAGCCCCTGGAAGCCTCAATTTGGCTGAAATTTTGCACATAGTATTCTGTTATGACTCCCAACAACGGAGCCAAGTACGGTCAATAACCTTATATGGCTCCCGTATAAACCGATCGCACGATTTGACTTCTTGAGCCCTTACAAGCAACAATTTTTGTCCGATTTGGCTAAAATTTCGCATGTAGTGTTTTGTTATGACTTTCAACAACTGTGCCAAGTACGGCCAAAATCGTTGTATAACCTGATATAGCTTCCATGTAAATCGGTTTCTCGATCATCCTTGTTCGGTTCCTAGAAGCTTTAATTTTGCTGGTTCGACAGCAGTTTGGTATGTGGAATAAAATTATGCCCTACAATTTAATTTATTTTGGAAAAATTTTTAGCAGAGTCCATGGTGGTGGGTTCCCTTGTTTTGTAACATATTTAATATACATAAATTGTAAATAAAGGACATATTTATATATATAAGCCTTCCCCCAATTTGAAGAGCAGAACTTAACCTGAAAGGGTTACCCCACTAGTTATTACAGCTAACTGTGCCCTAAGAACCTTATGAACAACCCGAAGAACTAATTTAAGTTGCACAAATCATACCCCTTTTTACTTTATACATCGAATTAGCAGTCCAAGCAAAAATTGGATGAAAATTTTCGTTGCCTTTTTATATCACTCAGCAACTTTCCTGATCACAACATATGGGACATTATGTTTTTATCATTTGATTTCAATAAAACGTAAATTTTTCAAAATTAAAAACGGCGTCCCTATTTGTATGACCACCACTGTACATTCGATTCAAAACGAGAGACCTTCACTTAATCTTATATATAAAAATTAATTTGGGGTCGGATCCTCCCCCTTACCTTAATTTTCAGAATTTTGTGTGCTCTCATATAGTACCCTAAAAATAAAAATTTGGTATCCAAATTTCGGATGGGGTACCTAGGGGGGCTGTCCCACCCTAAAACCTACCAAACATATATTTAGGCCAATCACTACAATATGGGAGTCAAATGAAAGGTATTTAGGATAAGAAAACGTATCTGATATCCAATTGTCGGAAACCAAGTGCTAGGGGGACCACCCCAAGCCCCAAAATACCCCTAAATCGGACATATTTACCGACCATTGCAATATGAGACTTAAATGAAAGATATTTGCGAGTAGAATACGAATCTGATATTCAAATGTGGGACCACGTTTCTGGGGGTCCACCCCTTCCCCAAAACAACCCCCAAACTGGACTACTGACCGTGGGAATATGGGGCTAAAATAAAAGGTATTTGAATGTAGAATACGAATCTACATTCCCCATCCCCCAAAGGGGACAAACTTACGACCATGGCAATATGAGGTTCAAATGAAAGGTCTTTGAGAGTAAAGCACGACTTTGATATCAGTATTCAGACCACGCCACCCCCACAACACCACGCAAATAGTAAGTATTTTCTGACTATTCCAATATGAGGCTCAAATAAAAGGGTTTTTAAAGTGGAACACGAATCCGATATATATTTTCAAGGCCAACTCACTGAGTGGCCGCCCATCCTCCAAAACACCCCCAAGCCGGTCATTTTTGCCGACTATGGAAATATGGGGCTCAAATTAAAAGTATGTGGGAGCAGACCACGTATCTGATATCAACATTTGGGGCCAACTGTCTAGCGGACGTCCGCCCACCATATCAACCTCCAAATAGGACGTATTTGCTCACCAAGACAATTTTGGTTCTAAAGAGAGTGGAGCTAAATATTCATAGTTTTTAGGGCCAATACCCCAAACCGGACATATTTGCTGACTTTTGCAATAAGGTGTGTAAATGAGATTAGAAAACGAATTTGATATCCAATTTTGAGGGCAACGGCAATATGGGGTTCAAATAAAAGATATATAGATATATGAAAATAGAGTACGTTGCTGATATATTTTCCGGGCTTTGTGTTTGGGGGACCACCCCAATCCCCAAAACACCCTTTAATCGGGCATATTTACCGACCATGTCAATGTGGAGCTTAAACGAAAGGTATTGATACCCATTTTCGGGACCAATTTTCTGGGGATCTACCCCTTTCCCAAAATACTCCACAAAAAGCAATTTTCTACTGACCATCGCAATATGGGACTTAAATAAAGGTATGAATTTGATATCGAAATGTAGGACCATGTATTTAGGGCATCACCCCTTTCCCAAAACCTCCCCAAAGGGAACAAATTTTCGACCATGCCAATATGTGGCTCAAGTGAAAGGCATTTGAGATTAGAAAACGAATTTGATAACCTATTTTGGGGCCATGCGTTTGGGGGACGCCTCATCGTGTAAACTCCTCTTAAGCCAATGGCAATATGGGGTTTAAATAAATGAGAGAAGAGCACGATGCAGATATTTTTTCAGGACCAAGTATCTGGGGGACCACCTCTCCCCCGAAAAC